>NW_027206013.1:1942500-2590000 GCF_024711535.1 Dipodomys merriami
TACTTTTGTTGTTGGGGTTTTTGTTTGTTTGTTTTTGTTGGTCATGGAGCTTGAACTCTAGGCCTGGGCACTGTCCCTGAGCTCTTCAGCTCAAGGCTAGTGCTCTACCACTTGAGCTATAGCACCCACTTCCAGCTTTTTCTGTGTATGTGGTGCTGAGGAATCGAGCCCCGGGCCTCATGAATGCAAGGCAAGCACTGAGCCACCTTTCCAGTCCCTATTTACTTATTTTTGAAATGAAGTCTCTTTTGTCCAGGCTTGTATCTATCTCAGGCTTGTATCTATCTCCTGGGGTCCAGGGATTCTTCCACTTCAACCTTGCAAATAGCTAGCAGTACAGATATATGCCACTGTGCCTGGACATATTAGAAAGGTAAATATCTTTGCTCTCAGTGCTTTTCTCTGTTTCTAGAGATTTCTTTAGGGGCAGGATAAGAACCAAGCTTTGGTTTTTCTGACATATATAAACAAATCTAATATTGGGAACTTTGAACTGAGTGAAATGCAAATGGACTCTGGAGTTAGATATGGTATCCTATCATGTCTCTGGCACAGACCAGTTGAATAACTAGCTAAGCTTCAGCTTCTCTGCCTACCAGCAGGTATTGGGTCAGCGGAGGTAATGTGACTGGCACAAAGGCACAAATACCAACTAGAGTTGGTATTACATCACATTTTTCATGCTAACTGTCCTTTGATAATGTCCTTCACATAGCTTATATGAGTGTCAAACAAGTGAATATGCTTTTGATTCATTCATTCTCTTTTTACTGGGCACATATGTCATGTGAGGCACTGCCCTTGATACTATGGATGAAAAAGAACCAGGGCAGGTGAAAGAGGATTCCCCTCTCCAGGACTGGGACATGGCCCAAGTGGTAGAGCACTTGCCTTCTATAAGTATCTGGAGGAGCTGGGAAGGTAGCTCAGTGGTAGAGCGCTTGCCTTGCATGCCTGAGGCCCTGGGTTCAATTCCTCAGCACCACATAAGCAAAAAGAAAAAAGCCAGCAGTGGCATTGTGGCTCAAGTGGTAGAGCGCTAGCCTTGAGCTGAAGAGCTGAGGGACAGTGCCCAGGCCCAGAGTTCAGGCTCCACGACTGGACCCAAAAAAAGAAAGTAAACAAGTAAGTGTCTGGATTAAATCCCCAGCAGCTATCTCATTTTAGATAGACCAGACAATATCAGAGGTATTTTCTATTGTAAATTCAACCAAGTAGAAATTAAAATAGTATAGCACTTTTCTGAATCCAATTCTATTTTTATTTTATTCAGTACATCTCAGCTATGAACTTTGGAACAAAAGCCAATAGCAGGAAAAATTGTTTATACCAGTTTTATTAAATGTCTTAGGGTTTTTGTTTAGTTTTAACTCAAATTAAACTGGTATTTTCAGTACAGAAAGAAAGAGAAAAAAGAAATGAAAAACCAGCCTCATGTGGTGACTCATACCTATATTAATAGCACTCAGGAGGTTGAGACAGGAGGATCACAAGTTTGGTGCCAGCATGGATCAAAAACTATGGATAAGAGCCAGGCACCGGTGGCTCACATCTGTAATCCTAGCTACTCAGGAGGCTGAGATCTGAAGATCACAGTTCAAAGCCACCCCTCACAGGAAAGTCCATGAGACTCTTATCTCCAATTAACCACCAGAAAAATGGAAGTGGCTCTGTGGCTCAGTGGCTCAGTGGTAGAGCAATTACTTTGAGCTTAAGAGCTCAAAGGGACAGTGCTCAGGCCCAGAGTTCAAGCCCCATGACTGACAAAAAAAAACAAACAACAATTAAAAAAAAACACCCTAGGGGTAAGTTCTGGTGCTTAGCAGGCAATAAGCCTGAGTTCAATCCTAAAAAACACGGGGGGGGGGGGCGGCGGGGGGAGAGTGTGAGGGGAGTGGGGGACAGTGGGAACACCTACAGAGGTAAGCAGATAGCATATAGTTGGCACTGAACAACATTACTGACTGGAAGGACAGATGAAACAATATTCAAATGAAATGATGTCTCATATATAGTAACTCTTTCTCAGGTGGTACAATCTAATGGGATTTTCAAAACTAATATAAACTGTACAGCTGCCGGGTGCTAGTGGTTCAAGCCTGTAATCCTAGCTACTCAGGAGGCTGAGATCTGAGGATCACAGTTCAAAGCCAGCCCAGGCAGGAAAGACTGTGAGACTCTTATCGCCAATAAACCACTAGAAAACCGGAAGTGGCGCTGTAGCTCAAGTGGTAGAGCGCTGGCCTCGAGCTGAAGAGCTGAGGGACAACTCCCAGGCCCAGAGTTCAAGCCCTATGACCGACAAAAAAAACCCAAACAAAGAAACAAAAAAACTGTACAGCTAATATATAACACAAGATTCCACTAGGACTATAGCTTAGTGTAGAATGCTTACTTGGCACGCAGAAAAGCCTCGGGTACAACCTTCAGCAACAAACACATATACACACTACACATATGCACATGTGTGTATGTGTATGTGTGCGTGCATCTACACACACACTCAATGATGAAGGGCCCTAAAAGACTGACACAAAGTCATGGTGTTGATGCAAAATGCCCTTGGAAACTGGGCTCTTAGGAGAAAAACATCAGAAGATTTGATCCTGGGCTTTATGGAAGTTACCACACACCAAGTAAGATAGAACTAATTCCAACACTTACTAAGCTGTATCACCTACAAGGGACAGCTCTGTTAATCCACGTATTCCATACAATAGCTCCTTAGGTAGATATTATTCATCTCTGTTCTACAATGAATCAGACACTAAGGAGGTCAAAATTCCCCAAACCATGGAACATTAAAGAAACAGAAAGAAGTTGTACCACTGGAAAAAAAAAAAAAAAGGAGGTCAAAATCCTAATTAAAATAACTCTACTGCCTGGTGCTGGTAGTTCATGCCACTTAGAAGGCTGAGATTTGAGTACAGTAGTCTGAAGCCTGGGCAAGAACATCCAGGAGACTTGCATCTCTAATTAATCAGCAAAAAGCTGGAAGTGAAGCTGTGAGTTAAGTGGTAAGGGGCTAGCCTTGAGCACAAAAGCTCAGGGACAGTGCCCAGGCCCTAAGTTCAAGCCCAATAACCAACACAAACAACACCAAAAAAAAAAAAAAGCTGGGCACTGGTGGCTCACACCTGTAATCCTAGCTACTCAGGAGGCTGAGACCTGAGGATTACGGTTCAAAGCCAACCCCGGCAGGAAAGTCCGTGAGACTCTTATCTCCAATAAACCACTTGAAAACTGGAAGTAGCACTGACAAACAAACAACTCCACCATCTCTTTCAAAATGAAAGTAAAAATACCATTAAATTATTTTTTCAGAATTAAATTCAAAAGTTACTTATTTTTAGGGGGCTACAGCTATAAAATATCACTGAGTTCAAAATCTGCTAGAAATAGATCAAGGTTATTGTTATTTATAAGGATCCATAGGGCTGGGGGTGTGGCTCAAATTCACCTGACTAGCAAACACAGGCCCTGAGTTCAAACTCTAGCCAGAAGTGGCACTGTGGCTCACTAGCCTTGAGAACAGAGAGACTCGGGGAGAGAGCCTCAGGACTGGCAAAACAACAACAACAACAAACTCCAGCATCACACACACATAAAGGGTTCTACCTGTCACTTGGATGTGTTCAATAAGCCAACAAATCATAGGGAAACTACAAGAATACCTATTTAGACTCCGATAAGAACTTATGGGCTGGGAGCCAGTGGCTTATGCCTGTAATCCTAGCTACTATGAAGGCTGAGATCTGAGGAATATGGTTCAAAGCCAGTCCTGGCAGGAAAGTTTGTGAGATTCTTATCTCCAAGTAACAACCAAAAGACCAGAAATGGAGCTGTAGCTGAAGTGGTAGAGTGTTAGCCTTGAGCGAAGAGCTCAGGGATAGCACCAATGCCCTGACTTCAAGTCCCAGTCCTAGCACACACACAAAAAAGAACTGATCATACTTTGACCCAAGATATAGGTATCTCCATTAAGGAGAGGCTAAACCAAGGAGCCCTCAGAAGTCTGGATGACTAAGCAGAAAGCCAAGAGAATGTAGGTCAAAATAAAGCCACAATAGTAGCATTAACAAAGCTCACAAATTACACAACTTTTTAAGAGTATAGCTTTTGTTACTTGAAACCTCTGGGAATCCTTTAAAAAAAAATCCAATCCATTGAGAACTAAAACCTAAGCTTTAAGGGGGCTGGGAAGGTGGCTCAGTGGTAGAGCGCTTGCCTTGCATGCCTGAGGCCCTGGGTTCGATTCCCCAGCACCACATAAGCAAAAAGAAAAAAGCCGGAAGTGGCGCTGTGGCTCAAGTGGTAGAGCGCTAGCCTTGAGCTGAAGAGCTGAGGAACAGCATCCAGGCCCAGAGTTCAGGCCCCACGACCGGACCCCAAAAAACCCCACAAAACTAAGCTTTAAGAATTAGAGGGGCTGGGAAGTTGGCTCAGTGGTAGAGCACTTGCTTTGCATGCCTGAGGCCCTGGGTTCGATTCCTCAGCACCACATAAACAGAAAAAAAAAAAGCCGGAAGTAGTGCTGTAGCTCAAGTGGTAGAGTGCTAGCCTTGAGCTGAAGAGCTGAGGAACAGCATCCAGGCCCAGAGTTCAGACCCCATGACTGACAAAAAAAGAAAAAGAAAAAAATAATAAAGTAATTAATAGGAAAAAGTAAAACCTAGTAAGTAGTACTAGGCTTGGTATCTCACATATTCTAGGATTAGAGTGACAGGAACATGTAAATACAACAATGGCATGTAGAGGGACAAAGGTAGAGAAGGTATGTCATTAGATGTCTCAAGTGCCACTGAAAGTATGTCAGTTACCTTAATTACCAATATTTGAGCTCAGATGCCACCAGGTCTAGTCTAGCAAGATGAGCCTTCCCCAGGCCAACCCTATCTGTTCTAAGCCTCTGACAGTCCTGACACTTCTCTGAAAAAAAAAAAAAAAAAGAAAAAGAAAAAGATGGGAGAGGTTAGTTTTTCAACATTTATTTACCCCTTAAATCTCTTTGCTATCTCAAAAGGGTGCTCAAAAATTTCTTTAAAGAATTTTTCCCGCCGGGCGCTGGTGGCTCACGCCTGTAATCCTAGCTACTCAGGAGGCTGAGATCTGAGGATCTCGGTTCAAAGCCAGCCCGGGAAGGAAAGACCATTAGACTCCTATCTCCAATAAACCACCAGAAAACCAGAAGTGGCGCTGTATTTCAAGTGGTAGAGCGCTGGCCTTGAGCTGAAGAGCTGAGGGACAGCACTCAGGCCCAGAGTTCAAGCCCCACGACCAACAAAAAAAAAAAAGAATTTTTCCCTAGGAATGCTAAGAGCTTCTTGTCAATAGTTTAAAGGCAGGGAATGTAATAAGCAGACATATAGTATATGACTAAATACTAACACTGATCCCTATTCACAACCATGTTGTCAAGAACCTAGATGAAGATGAGAGGAATTCACATATATTTCATGAGATTGGTTACCTACAGAAGCCTCCTGCAAAAATAACTTGTCTTGAAAGTCTCTAAGAATACTATCATAGGTATAGTTGTACTCTGGGCTAAATTTTATTATACTGGAGAAACAGATGCATGGACTTCATTATATTCTCTTCATTTTGTAAGGGTAAACAATTTTCTTCCTTACAACAACAGCAAAAAAAGGCAATAATATATGTGCAATGTTTGTGTTCAGGAAGTTTATGAAAGACTCAAAATAAAAGATTTTTATTGAGGTATAGTTACATAGGTACCATTCCAGTTCCCAGAAGGAAAGTAGGTGTTTTGCACAGTTTAGGCACAGTGAACCATGCTTATCAGAGAATGGAAGGAAATGTTCAAGTACCAAGTTCCCAGATGCTGGTCATGGGCCAATCTTGCAAGCAAGTCCTTATAAAAGACAGTAGCCTCTGCCCTGCTCAATTAACTTTTCTTTTCTTTTTTTTTTTTCCTCAGTTATGGAGCCTGAACTCTAGGCCTGGGCACTGTCCCTCAGTTCTTCATCTCAAGCCTAGCACTCTACCACTTGAGCCACAGTACCACTTCCCACTCTACCACTTGAGCCACAGTACCACTTCCAGCTTTTTCTACTTATGTGGTCCTGAGGAATTGAACCCAGAGCCTCGTGCATGCAAGGCATACACTCTACCACTGAGCCACCTTCCTAGCCCCCAATTAACTTTTCTGCACATGAGTGATGATAAATATTGCCAGTCAGATCAAATACTTTCCAAAGTATGTGGTGTTATGGAGTTACCAACACAAGGCAGCATTAACTAATTGGAAAACAGATTGCTATCATTTTAAATTTATTTTTATTGTTATTATAAAGGTGATGTACAAAGGGTTTATAGTTACATAAGTCAGATAAAGAGTACATTTCCCTTTTTTTTTTTTTTTTTTTTTGGTGGGTCATGGGGCTTGAACTCTGGGCCTGGGAACTGTCCCTCAGCTCAGCTCTTCAGTTCAAGGCTAGCACTCTACCACTTGAGCCACAGTGCCCCCTTCCGTTTTTTTGCTTATGTGGTCCTGAGGAATTGAACCCAGGGCCTTATGCATGTGAGGCAAGCACCCTACCACTGAGCCACCTTCCCAGCCCACATTTCCTTTTTTCGTGTGTGCCAGTCCAGAGATTTGAACAAAGGGCCCAGGCACTGTCTCTGAGCTTCCTTTGCTCCAGGCTAGCACTCTACCATTTGAGCCACAGCACAACTTCTGGCTTTTTCTGTTTATGTGGAATGGAATGGAACCCAGGGCTTTGTGCATGGTAGGAAAGCACTCTACCACTAAGTCACATTCACAGCCCAAGATTACATTTCTTTTTGGACAATGTCACCCCTGCCCTTCTTCTTTCCCAGTTTTTTCATAGCAATCTTGATAAGATACAAAGCTAACTGTGTTGCAATAACAAAATCATGTGTGTGTGTTCTGGAAATTGAATGTAAGAGCTCTACTTAGGACATACTACCTCTGAGCTACACTCAGAGCTCCCATAATGCTCTGAGTAGTGAACAATGCAAAACTAGCAAACTCAATGTGCACTTTTCAAAGTTACTGAGTAAGAAAGGGTACTTAACCACGACTTGAGCTGCAGGATCTACTTCTTAAAGATCCTCCAATTCCTGGTATTCTCTTCTCCCTGAATCTAACAATAAAACTTTTGATATACTTGTTGGTCTTATGCTAGGAAGAGAATGTGCCAGCTAGTTGGAATGGGTCTGAGTTAATAAACCAGCATTGTTATCCATTATTAGCCACACTTCTCTAATTAGAGATCAGAGTCTCTCAGTTTTGTCTGCTGGGTGCTGGCTTGGAACCCAGAGCCTCAGATCTCAGCCATCTGAGTATCTAAGTACCTGGATATATATTTAGATACATAGTCTCTATATACTGCTGGGGCTGGCCAGAAACTCCTAGGGTCAAGCTTCCTCCTGCCTCAGTAGCTGGGACTGCATGTTCAGGCCAAAGTACACAGAATGTATTCCCTCTTAATTAAAAGTCAGGTTGGCATCAGTCTCCCAGCACTTGTTCACCATGCAAGTGAGTGATAAAAATCAAGTTTGAAAATACACAAGGCCAAACAAAGTTACTCTGCCAAAGTGCCTAAAACATCCTTGCTGCTTTCCTTATCCCCAGGGCACAAAACCAGTCCCAACTGCTTGCAGACAGGTCTGTAGTCAGAGCCTCTTTCCATTCCAGAAAGTTGAGTGGACAAACCACCCTACTTATTTAGTACTAACACTGGTCAGAAAAGAAGCGGATATTTATTGCTTACCCACTCTACCTAGCACTGGACCAGACACTTTATAGTTGAACTCATTTAATCAAGAACCATTCCTGGTGCCCTGGGTGGCCACTGCCTGGAATCCCTAACTACTCAGGAGGCTGAGATCCAAGGACTGAGGAGGTTCAAAACTAGCAGAATCAGAGAAGTCCATGAGATTCATCTCCAATTAAAATCAGAAGTGGAGCTATGGATCCAATGGTAGAGCACTAGCCTTGTGCAAAAAAAAAAAAAAAAAGAAAAGAAAAGAAAAGAAATAAAAAAGGTTGAGAGGCCCTGAGTTCAAACCCTAGGAACACACACACACACACACACACACATACACACACATTTTACAGACAAATGGAAGCTCTGAGAGTTAACTTTTCCAGGAGAATGCACAAAAAGACCAAATTACATACCTATCACCCTATATTCGTGTTCTTTCCACGATCCCAGGCACACCTTAGAGTAACCTTTCACCTTCTATCATAATAAGAATTCCTCTGGCACCAAGCTCTCTCTTTTGAAGCAATCCCGGCTTCAATTCTCTGCCCACTGACAGTTCACCATTTCATCACGCCACTATGCCTTCCCTAAATACACATTTTACCCAATCAAACGCCCCCAACCTCGGAGGCTAATACTGCGTAGTCAGAAAGCACTTTCAGATACAGTGCTCCATCTGCCCTTCATCACAAGCCAGTGAAGAGGGGCAAAGCAGGCAAAAGCACCCCTACTGACACGAGAAAAACATCTCCCCAAGGTCACTTGGTGAATCCCAGAGAAACTGGAACCCGAGTCCCAGATTTGGACCTTACGGTCCTGGTCTCATCCCACTGCTTCGCACAGTGTTCAAATTCCAGACACCGCCTCAGCCATGTCACAAGATGCCCCCAGCCTGTAACTCAGCACCACACACACACACACACACACACACACACACACACACACACACACACACACACACACACACACACACACACACACACACACACACACGAGCCTCCGCTCCTCGCAGACTCCTCCACTGAGGAGTCCCACTCGTCTCAAGCTGCTCGCGACTTCCCGACTCCCAAGGTCCCGTCGCGCCTACGCTTCACCTCTCCAGATCCCGCCTCCTGTCAGCCTGCGGCCGAAACAGCCGAGGTTACCTTCTCCAAGGATGCAGGTCTCTGCACGGCCAGGGAGCGGGCCAGTGAAAGGACTGTGTTGAAATAGAACCCCCGCGAGGCGCTGGGCCCAGAGTTGGTGCCGGAGCCACT
The DNA here is from genome assembly GCF_024711535.1 of Dipodomys merriami. Lineage (NCBI taxonomy): Eukaryota > Metazoa > Chordata > Mammalia > Rodentia > Heteromyidae > Dipodomys > Dipodomys merriami. The sequence continues at coordinate 1,951,514 of NW_027206013.1, forward strand.
ACCACTTCCCCGGGCCGCGGTAGCCGCCATCGTAGTGGGCGCCACGGCGATGCCCGCCGGCTCTCCACACCCGGCCTGCGAGCGCCCAACTTCACGGCGCAGGCGCAGGCGCATCCGGCTTCCCCGGACACGTGATCTCTGTGTTGCAGGCACCAGGTGGGGCGTGGCCATAGGACGGTCCCATTGCTGCCGGGGGAGGCAGACCCGTGATGCAGGCGGCGGCAGCGCGCGTCGGACGTAGTTTCCCCCAGAGTTCGGAAGCGATGGTCGGCTCCGCAGGCGGGGCTGCGGCGCAACCCCAGCGGAAGGAGCTCGCGAGGCTGCCGTCTAGTCTACTGACGAGGCGTGGCTCTAGGCGACAGGCGACCACGCTCCTCCTCCTTCCGCGTTCGAGACCTGCGCTGACAGACACTATGTCCGCCTACCCCAAAAGCTATAATCCTTTCGACGATGACGCGGAGGACGAGGAAACCAAGCCAGCCCAATGGAGGGACAATCGCGACCTCCCCAGTGGACACGAAGCTCCTATGGACAGGCAGCAGTACTTGCGACAAGAGGTTCTGCGCAGGGCCGAGGCCACAGCCGCCAGCACCAGCAGGTCTCTGTCCCTCATGTACGAGTCTGAGAAGGTCGGGGTCGCTTCCTCTGAGGTGAGCCTGGGGTAGGATTGAGCTGAACTGGCCAGTCTCACCATTGTCAACTGTGATCAAGAAATGTTTTATTCACGATCTTTTGAAAAAATATTCTAATTGCCTACTATAGGTTCTTGTACTTCGTAATAATCTGTTAACTACGTAAAGAGATACGTATCTGGAATACTCTGTAAGCAGAGTTGGTGCCCTTTCCCCCTTGCCTAGTTCCAAGGTAAACTCCAGACTGTTTCTGTCCAAGTGAGTAAAAATTCCAAACAGCAGGAACTGAGAGAAACTGAGTGTTTTGCTTTGTTTGTTGCAAAGTTTCTTGGGCAAAGGCTTTGGTGCATGACCCAGAAAGAGTGGGGACAAAGCTATTGGTGCCAGGTGACACCCTGAGGCATGGTAGCAAATGAACCTTCAGTTCCTCCTTGACAGCTTCTTTGCCGAACATTGGGGATATTGAAGTCCCAGATATTCTCTGGACACCTCCTGAGTAAGCCATGTCCTGTTTGAGTGTAAGGCCAAATCCTGCCGGGATAGTGTGAGGGTTGTGACGATTTTGTGCTCCATTTGGTCTTTGCCAACTCCTCATCCACAGATTTCAAACTAAGGGTCTCAGTGAACACTATTCTTAAACACCCATTCTCTTCTCAATTTTGTTTAGACAGAAAAAAATCGATAGAGTAATGATATATCTACTAAGAATAATTTTAACTGTTTTTGCAGCTTTGAAAAGGAATAGTTGAAACTATTGTCTTCCCTCTCTAGTCTTAATAACTTTTCTGGCAAAGTTCATTTTCTTCTGATATATTCCAGGTTTGGGGAAGGCCTGGGTGTATTGATTAACTTCTCAAATAGTCATCTGTGCTGTTTTTCTAAAGCTACTAGTATCCTTAAGGTAGTTTTCCCATTCCCATTTTCCCCAGTTGATATCTATCCTGGTTGATAATCTCCCTTATTATTTTTAGCCTTGCCTTGTTAAGGAAGTTTATGTTAGAATTCTTACAGCTCGTATTTACTGGATTTTTGTGTGCGTGTGTGACAATCATGGGTCTTGAAGTCTGGGCCTGGGCACTGTCCCTGAGCTCTTCAGCTCAAGGCAAATCCTCTACCACTTGAGCCAAAGCACCCTTTTTAGTTTTCTGGTGGTTTATTGGAGATAAGACTCTCACAGATGTTCCTACCGGGGCTGGCTTTGAACCTCGGTCCTCAGATCTCAGCCTCCTGAGTAGCTAGAATTATAGATGTAAGCTACTGGCGCACAGCTTTACCAGATTTTTAGAAATCAGTCCAAATGGAAAGTCCTAGCTTAGATTTGGGAAAATCACTTGAAGTTTTAGGGCTCTAGAAACCAGTCACTTTTTCTTGAAACAGAGTATTACTATGTATTCCAGGCTGGCCTTGAATTTGAAGGTTTCCTCTTTCAACCTCTGAATTGCTGAAATTACTAGTATAAACAACTACATCTAGCTGTGAACAAGTCACTTGATTGAGGGTCCCAAGCAAAACAACAAAGACTTGTTTCAGATATTTCAGAGACATCATTTAACCAGGTATGGGGACCCAAACCTGTAATCCTAGCATTCAGGAAGGCTTAAAGCAGCTAAGGCAGGAGGATCTCAAGAACCAGGCCACAGACAGACAGGTCAAGGGTGGAGATCAAGACATTATGGAACAAAATAAGTAAGAAATCAAAGCATTACAAACTAAAAGATTGTAGCAGAGGATAAACTTGAATGTAGCTTTCAAGGCGGAGGTATAGGCAAGTGAAAGTGAAATGAGAATGAGGGATGATTTCAGAGAACATAGGAATATGAACTGGCCTGACAACAAGGCTCCTAACCAGACCACGACAAGGAAAAAGACAAAAAAGCAGACAAGGAAAAAGAAAAGGCAGTTTAGGATCCATTGGAAGTCAGAGAGGAGGGTCTTGTCTTACAACTCAGAAAAGTAAAACATAGAAGATGTGAATTGTGAGATACAAATAGTAGTATCGTGCCCCCTCCCCCCCCCCCCCCCCCGGTGTTCCAGAGGTCCCTCTAGGCAGTAGGGCCTATGAGCACAGAGGCATAGGAGGCTTGGCCTGAATGTTTTTCAGAGAGGTACAGTATGCAATGACTGTCTGGGCAGGTGATAGACTCTCTCAACAGCATGACTACACATTGAATTTTTCCAAGACTGAATCAGTTCTCAATTATTCCCAGGAGTCAGTAATGATCATCACCCTACAGGTAGTACTCAATACTATCCAAACTGTCTGTGAATCACTGTCATTCCCTTCAGAGTTCTGTTGGGGTTGGAGAAACTAAACTCTTCTGCCATCTCTACACAGTGTGGTTCCCCACAAACTCCAGTCCAGTGTCCCTTGATACACTTCTAATTTGGATGAATACCTGCTGGATACCTAGCAAATGAAACATGCCAACACAGGACAGTTTTATAGAAGATTAGGAGTTTGCAGATAATACAAAGTTGGGAATATCATAATTCAGTCCCAGCTTGGCAGAAGTAGGAAAATTACCTAGTCAAGTTACCTCTAGCAAAGGAGAACTTCTATTATCCTACTGTGAAACTTAGCAAGGTAGGTTTCTAAGAAGGATTCTGGCTTAGCTTATAAAAATCAAAGGACAGAAAAATAGGACAGGGCAGATACCACCTGGCTGATCTGATAAACTCTTTTCAGAACTTTGTAAGGGGACTTCTAGACAGACTTGAAGGACAATACATCTCTTTATTCATTTCATGAGCATGATTTGTTTCTTCTATTCCTCAAGTGTAATGTTTGTGAAGAGATATTCCAGGTGGTAAAACATACTTCTTATCCCCACTATTCAAAAAGTGAGACTGGGGCCCGGTGCCGGTGGCTCACGCCTGTAATCCTAGCTACTCAGGAGGCTGAGATCTGAGGATCACGGTTCAAAGCCAGCAGGAACAGGAAAGTCAGTGAGACTCTAATCTCCAATAAACCACTAGAAAACTGGAGGTGGTGCTATGTCTCAAGCAGTAGAGTGCTTGCTTTGAGCTGAAGAGCTGAGGGACAGTGCCCAGGCCCAGAGTTCAAGCCCCACAACCAGCCAAAAAAAGTGAGATTGGGGGGGGGGGGCCTAAGAAAGTGGCTCAGCTTGCCTTGCATGCACGAGGCCCTGGGTTTGATTCCTCAGCACCAGGTAAGCAGGAAAAAAGCCGGAAGTGATAGAGTGCTAGCCTTGAGCAGAAGAGCTGAGGGACAGGCCCAGAGTGCAGACTCCATGACTGACTCCCCCACCCCCACCCTCCAAAAAAAGGTAAGATAGGAAGATCAGGGCTCAAGGCCAGCCCAGGTAAACAGGTAACAAGATCCTATCTCAAAAAACCAAGACAGGAGCCAAGTGCTGGTGGCTCACACTTGTCATCCTAGCTACTCAGGCGTCTGAGATCTGAGGATCACGGTTCAAAGCCAGCCCAGACAAGGAAAGTAAGTGAGACTCTTATCTCCAATAAACCACTAGAAAACCAATTGTGGCACTGTGGCTCAAGCAGTAGAGCACTCCACTTGAGTTGAAAAGCACAGGGACAGAGCCCAAGCCCAGAGTTCAAGCCCCATGACTGACAAAAACAAACAACAAGAACAACAACAAATAGGGCAGGGATTCCAGGCACTGGTGGCTCATGCCTGTAATCCTAGATGCTCAGGAGGCTGAGATCTGAGGATTGTCATTCAAAGCCAACAAGAAAGTACATGAAACTCTTATCTCCAATAAGCCATCAAAAAAGCTGGAAGTAAAGCTATGGCTCAAGTGGTAGAGCACTAGCCTTGAACTTAAAAACTCAGATACAGCGCCCAGGCCCAGATTAAAAGCCCCAGAACCAGCAAAACAATAATAAGCCAGCACCAGTGGCTCATGCCTGTAATCCTAGCTACCTCCGGAGGTTAAGATCTGAGGATTGCAGTTCAAAGCTACCTGGGCAGAAAATTCCCTGTGAGAGTCTTATCTGCAATTAACCACTCAAAAACCAGAAGTGGTGCTGTGGTTCAAATGGTAGAGCCTAGCCTTGAGACTAGCTGAAGAGTTCAGGGACAGTGCAGCAAGCCCAGAGTTTAAGCCCCGAGACTGACAAAAACAAAACAAAACAAAAGCAAAAAGCAATCAAGGTGTGGTGGTACACCCTGTAATCCTATGCAAGAGGAAAAGGTAGGAGGATTAGGTAAGAGGGTGTGGCTTAAGTGATAGAGCTCTAGCCTAACCAGTATAGGACCCTGAATTCAATCTCCACTGCCACCAGAAGGAAAAAAAAGATATTCCATTCACATGGTTCAAAGTTCAAAACATACAAAAGTGTATTGGATCTCCTCCCACCCCTGCCTTAGACTCCTTCTTTCCCTAAGATAGTTAACAGCTCTTTCAGTGTCATATTCTGTATATGAAGACATAGTTCTGACTCTTTTTTGGGGGGGAAGGGGACGGTCATGGGCCTGAACTCTGGGCCTGGGTGCTGTCTCTCAGCTCTTCAGCTCAAGGCTAGCACTCTACCACTTGAGCCACAGCACCACTTCTGGCTTTTTTTTTTCTGCTTATGTGGTGCTGAGGAATCGAACCCAGGGCCTCATGCATGCAAGGCAAGTGCTTTACCACTGAGCCACCTTCCCAGCCCTGACTCTTTTTATTTTAACTTAAATTCTGATCTGCACAATGCTTACTGGGATTTTACCTCCATTGTATATAATGAGTTATTGTAGGTTATATACATATTTTTTGTTGTTGTTTGCTTGTTTTCAGTACCATTATTAGGGCTTGAACTCAATGCCTCACTCTCTTACTTTCACACTGTTACTTACATTTTTTTCTCAAGATTGGCACTATTCCACCTGAGCTACATGTTCAGTTATGACTTTGTTGCTGGTTAATTAGAAATAAGAGTTTCTCAGATTTGTCTGCCTGGGCTGGCTTTGAATCTTTTGAGCCTCCTGCATAGCTAGAATTACAGGTGTGAGCCACCTGTGCCTGGCTTATAGTAGTAGTTCATTTTTGTTTCGGTTTGGTTCTTGTCATTACTGGGGATTGAATTTAGGTCCTTGTGTTTGTTGAGCTATGCCTCTAGCACCTTTTTTTTTTTTTTTTTGCCAGTCCTGGGGTTTGAACTCAGGGCCTGGGCACTGTCCCTGAGCTTCTTTTGCTCAAGAATAGTACTCTACCACCTGAGCCACAGTGCCACTTCTGGCTTTTTCTGCGTATATGTACTGAAGAATTAAACCCAGGGCTTCATGCATGTGAGGTAAGCACTCTACCACTAAGCCACATTCCCAGCCCTTCCAGCCCCTTTATATACTGATTGTTTTTCTAGTTATGGTCTCACTTTATTCCCAGACCAGCCTGAGTTGCAGTCCTCACATTTACGCTTCTCCAGTAGCTAGAATAATGGGCACATGCCTGTACCCAACCACTGGTTGAGATGGAATCTTACAAACTTTTATGCCTGAACTGGCCTCAAACCTTGATCCCCCAATATCTACCTCCCAAGTAGCTAAGATTACAGGCTTGAGTCACTATTCCTGCCATGATTGGGTTTTTACTGTCAGTGCTATGTTCAGTTAAGCAGATGACTTCTGTTTATGTAGTCTGTCCCCTAATGCTGGGCATTGGGGTGCTTTACACCATTGGCTTCTGACCTGGATATGGTTATTCTCACCCTTTCACCGCCCTGTCTGAGGATCCCCACTCGCATGGGACACTCTGCTTCCCTTTCATCAGCCTAGCATATTCTAGTGATATTTTCTGGGTCCTGGAATCTCAGTTCAGCAGAACCTAGGGAGAAAAAAGCCCCAAGCCCAAATGGCTACCATGGTAACATCATGGAGATTCAGTAGAATTCAAACAAAATACCAAAACTGCCCTGGCCAGCACAGCTCATTTCCATATTTTTGTAGCAGTCATCAGACACTGAAGCCATGCCAGGCATTCAGAGGGGTGAGAGAGACAAGAACACCACTCTTCTAGCCCAAGAGTTGGCCATTGAGACAATCTATTTTGATCCCCTCACAAATTAGACACTGTGCCACAGAGTGTGCCCTCCTATTCTGATCTTAGCATAGCCCATTTTTCAGCTGTGCTGCACAGAGGTAGCCCTCCAAAGCAGCCCACAGTGATTCTGAGGCAGCACACTTCTTACTAAAAGATTATACAACTGGGAGCCACTGGCTCACACATGTAATCCTAGCTATGCAGGAGGCTGAGATCTGAAGATGGCCATTGAAGGAAAGCCTGAGAAGAAAAGTCCATGCAATTCTTGTCTACAGTTAGCCTGCAAATAGCTGAAAGCAGAGCTTTGGCTAAAGTGGAGAATGCTACCCCTTGAGTGAAAAAGTTAGGGGACAGAACCAAGTCTTGAGGTTAAGCCCCGGCTCTGGCAACACACACACACACACACCTCTTTTAAGGACATTGATGTAAGGGAAGAAATGGTAAAGATTTCAGGAAGCCCTTGGGAATTACACAAGAAATCAAAAACAGAATTAATAGTCAAACAGAAGGCCAGAATTTTTATTTTAGGATCACTAGTAACACAATTCCAGGAACAAAAAGTAATTGTTCTTGGGGAGAAAAATATATTTTAGTGAAAAAGATAATTCATGAACTTTGAAACCTATTTTAGTCCATTACTTTAAGATACCAAGTGTCAGTATCAACTGTAACAATCAGAACCAACTGGGTGTCCCCAGCTTCAAGTCTTGAGTTTAAGCCCCAGCTCTGGCAACACACACACACACACACACACACACACACACACACACACACACACACACACACACACACACACACACCTCTTTTAGAGGCAGAAAGACAGCTACTAGATTATCAAGGTCAGCTGTGGCGGAGGAGTCTCTTACCCATCTTACCCATCTCTTCTTTGGCTTTAACCTATCTGACCTGCCTTTCTCAATATCCAGCCTTTCTTATGGATCTGTCACACAGGCTTAGCTGATCTCAGTTCCAGAAACCAAAAGGCCCAAGGCCCCCCTCATAAGTCACTTTGTGAACATAAACTCTGTGGCCTAGCCAAATCACTCAAGTAAACAGAAACTCTTATCAAGCAGGATATTTCAAGGGCAAGGAACCAGGCAAGGGCCAGATCTTTTTTGGAATGTGGGGATATAGACAACTCAATTCAGTCATCCACACATGTGAAATCAATGGCAACTAGCATCACCAACTAGCATCACCACCTTTGCCCTCGGTGAGTTGGGTTTTTTGGTTGTTAGTTTTTTTGGAGTGTGTGTGTGTGTGTGTGTGTGTGTGTGTGTGTGTGTGTGTGTGTGTGTGTGTGTGTGTGTGTGTGTGGTGTGTGTGTGTGTGTGTGTGTGTGTGTGTGTGTGTGTGATGCTGAGTATAGAACTCAGTCCTCATGCATAATAGGCAAACACTCTACAACTGAGCTACAAACCCAAGACAGCAGACTTTATTTTTTCTTTTTAATGTTGTTGTTGTTGGTTGTAGGGCTTGAATTCAGGGCCTGGGCACCATTCCCTGGACTTTTTCTGCCCAAGGATAGCGCTATGCCACTTAGAGCCACAGCACCACTTCATGTTTTCTGGTTGTTAACAGGAGATAAGAGTCTCACAGACATTCCTGCTCTCTCTGGCTTTGAACCATGATCCTCAGATTTCAGCCTCCTGTGTAGCTAGGATTACAGGTTTGATCCACTGGCACCCGGACCAACAGGTTTTCAAATAACCTAAGATCCATGTGACAGCTACTTCAGGCAGAGATCAGGTTTGAATGTGTTCCACACAGGTGCCTCTGCCAGGCTTGAACCTGCTCCCTTGGGAGAGCAAGGCATAATGGAGATAAATTTCAAATTTCTTTTATATATATATTTTTTTTTTTGGGGGGTCCGGTCGTGGGGCCTGAACTCTGGGCCTGGGCGCTGTCCCTCAGCTCTTCAGCTCAAGGCTAGCGCTCTACCACTTGTGCCACAGCGCCACTTCCGGCTTTTTTCTTTTTTGCTTATGTGGTGCTGAGGAATCGAACCCAGGGCCTCAGGCATGCAAGGCAAGTGCTCTACCACTGAGCCAACTCCAAATTGACATCCATATACTTATCAGTTTGTTCCTGAGATTAATTATGAACTCAGTATGGGAACCTTATCAGGAGAGATGAACATCATCTGATGTTAATAGGGATGAGTTAGACACTGCTCTTGAAAGGCTTTAGCATTTTTCCCTCCACGTTCCCTGCCAGATCCTGCTGGCTATCTACACCCTTTCCCTCCTTCCCCCCCTCCCCCCAAGTCATGGGACTTGAACTCTGGGCTTGGGCACTGCCCCTGCACTCTTGAGCTCAAGGCAAGTGCTCTACCTCTTGAGATACAGTGTCACTTCTGGCTTTCTGAGTGGTTTACTAGAGATAAGAGTCTCACGGATTTTCCTGCCTGGGCTGGCTTTGAACCGTAATCCTCAGATCTCAGCCTCCTGAGTAGCTAGGATTATAGGCATGGGCCACCGGTGCCCGGCTCACCCTTTCCCTCTTAATGCTGTCCCTTCTCAGTAACTCAGCTGTCCCAGACTGGCATGTTGCACCCTATGTCCTATGCTTTCTACCCTACCCCATTCTTTAGATTCCCTAACTTTTCAGCCTCTGTGTATGAATCTATCTGTCTGTCTGTCTATCTATCTATCTATCTATCTATCTATCTATCTTGTGCCAGTTCTGTGGCCTGAACTCAGAGCCTTGGTGCCATCTCTAGCTTTTTTCCCTTTCAAGGCTGGAGCTCACTTAAGCAACACTTCCACTCCTAGCTTTTTGGTGATTAATTGGACCTTTCCACCTGGGTGGACTTCAAACTTTGATCCTCAGATCTCAGTCTTCTGAGTAGCCAGGATTATAGGCATGACTCCTCTCCTTCCCACCAGGCCCCCTCAGCTTTCATTCTTTCCTCCAATCTTATCAGGACTCTCTGACACACAACTTCCTTAAACCAGTGGAGGAATCTTCCTCCCACCCTCCCGCACAGGACTACCCAGCGGAAGAGCCACCCCAAAGTGAATATAATGGCTTTTTTCCCATATCTCTCCCATGAGACTAAGCTTAGTAAAGCAAAGTCCTGTTCTGTCACCTTCAATTCCTAGCACCACAATGTAACTTTATCTCACTAAGCATTATCAGGACAGAGATTTGGAGGATGTGTTATTTCCCCCCACCCCCACCCCAAGTTCCTTGGAAGGGTACCTGGCAGTGAGTAGTTGCTCATTAATATCTGGGCAGTGATCTCTCAGCACCTCTGTGGGTGTTTTTGTGCCTTCAAGGATCCTGATAGCATTATGTCTTCTCAGAGAGAGACCTTGAATATGATGGGCCTGGATAGACATCACCTCACTTGAAACAGTCAGTACTCTCAAAGGGTCTTTGTCTACTTGCCTTCTGTTTTCCCTTGCAGCCTCAAGGATCACTTCTGTTTTCCCTTGCAGCCTCAAGGATCACGCTATTTGAAAAGACAAAAAAATAAAAAATAAAAAACAGCCAATAAGAAACTGGAAAAAAAATTTCTATTATACCTATATCCATTTTTCTCTTTCTCTCATTCCTTGACCTTGTACCACCAGTCCAGTAAATCCTTTTTCTGATTGTTTCTATTCTCATCTAACTTTTGGATTCCTTGCAGGACTCAAGGAGAGAGGGCAAAGGAAACCTTGTCACCTGTAATGCTAAGTAATCACTGTGTACTCATCCTTCCCCAAAGTGAATGGGGGTTTGGAGGATGTTCCACACTCACTCCCCTCACAGCCACCCTGGAGAAGACATTATATGGCCAGCTTCTTGTTTTGTTTTGTTTTGTTTTTGTATTTGTTGGTCATGGGGCTTGAACTCATAGGGCTTGAACTTGGGGCCTGACTGCTGTTCCTGAGCTCTTTTGCTCAAGGCTAACACTCTACCACTTGGAGCCACAGTGCCACTTCCTGTTTTCTGGGGGGTTAGTTGGAGATAAGAGTCTCACTGACTTTCTTGCCTAGGCTGGCTTTGAACCTCCATCCTCATGTCTCAGCCTCCTGAGCAGCTAGGATTACTGGCATAAGCCACCGGTGTCTGTGGCCTAGGCGATGTGGTCCACTTCTAAAGGATAGGAGTACACCTCAGGAGAGAAAGGCTTGAAGTCAGTCTGGGAATGTGGCTTAGTGGTAGAGTGCTTGCCTAGCATGCATGAAGCCCTGGGTTCGATTCCTCAGTACCACATAAACAGAAAAAGCCAGAAGTGGTGTTGCAGCTCAAGTGATAAAGTGCTAGTATTGAGCAAAAGAAGCTCAGGGACAGTTCCTTGGCCTTGAGTTCAAGCCCTAGGACTGGCAAAAAGAAAGAGTGGGGCGGGGGGAGGGCTGAGGCTTCTCTCTCTCTCTCTCTCTCTCTCTCTCTCTCTTTGTGCTGACATTGGGAGTTATACTCTGCCTTTGAGCACTGTCCCTTAGCTTTTTTTCTCAAGGCTAGTAGTGCTCTAACTCTTGGGTCACAGTTCTACTTCCAGGTTTTTGCTGGTTCATTAAAGATAAGAATTGGCTTCTAGGGGCTGGGAAGGTGGCTCAGTGGTAGAGCGCTTGCCTTGCATGCCTGAGGCCCTGGGTTCGATTCCTCAGCGCCCACATGAGCAAAAAGAAAAAAGATGGATGTGGCACTGTGGCTCAAGTGATAGAGTACTAGCCTTGAGCTGAAGAGCTAAGGGACAGCACCCAGGCCCAGAGTTCAGGCCCCACAACCGGACCAAAAAAAAAAAAAATTAAAAATTAAAAAGAATTGGCTTCTAACCCCTTTTTTAGATCCCAGCCTCCAGAGTAGCTAGGATTGCAGGAGTGAACTACCAGCTCCCTGGCTCTGCCAAGCCTTTCTTCCTTGTTGGTTGGAACTAAGTCACAAGCATGCTGAGTCCAGTGATTTTCTTTGCCTTGTAGGCAGCGTTTTAGCAGAAATCCCTCTTCATTGCTGACCTTGTAAGATCCAGTAAACACTATCTTCCAGCACACAGAAACTTCCTGGCAGCAGAACAACACTTCCTCTCTGGCCTTCCAGCCTTACTTGCAAGACAAGCCCACTCACCTATCTCTCTACTTCCATCGTAAACATCTGCATCAGATACCTGCTTTTGCTAAGCACAGGTTGCCCATGCCTGTAATCCTAGCTATTCAGGAAGATGAGATCTAAGGATTGGGGTTCACAGCCAGCCCAGGCAAGTCTGTGATAACTCTTATCTCCAATTAGACACCAAAAGAAAGCTAGAAGTAGAACTGTGGCCCAAGTGGTAGAGTGATAGTCTTGAGCAAGAAACTAAGGGACAGTCATCAGCTCCCCACCACCCCCCGCCCCGCAAAAAAAAAAAAAAAGATAACCTTTCCTCCCCAAGTCAGCACAGTAACACAGTCTGAGAGAATGTGTTATTTGAAAATAGAGGGAAAGTGAGATCTCACTTCTCACTGAAAACTGGGAAAGGTTTTTTTGTTTTGTTTTTGTTTTTCACTTTTTTTTTTTTTTTTTTTTTTCCGGTCATGGGGCCTGAACTCTGGGCCTGGGTGCTGTCCTTCAGCTCTTCAGCTCAAGGCTAGCACTCTACCACTTGAGCCACAGCGCCACTTCCGGCTTTTTTCTTTTTGCTTATGTGGTGCTGAGGAATCAAACCCAGTGCCTTGAGCATGCAAGGCAAGCGCTCTACCACTGAGCCACCTTCCCAGCCCTGGGAAAGGTTTTTTTGTCACCCCTTCAACACCCTTTATAGAGAAGGGCAGGGGAAGTGGTGGTACAAGATTAGTCTTGCTTAGGAAGAGCTGGCTGTCGGGGAAACCTCTCTGCTGGTATGACAACAAACCCTGGGCACACCCCAACCCCAACCAATTATCAACTGATAACTTTTCCAATTTCAAATTCAGCTGTTGTCCACAGCATGAAAAATCAGCTGGAACAAAGCTATTAGAAATAAGCTAGGTGCTGATGATTCCTGCTTATAATCCTAGTTACTCAGAAGGCTGAGATCTGAAGATGAAGTTCAAAGCCAGCCCAGTCAGGAAAATCTGAGACAAATAAGAGCTAAAAGTCAAGCTGTGGCTCAAGTGGTGGAGTGCTAATCTTGAACAAAAAAAGTTCAGGGACAATACCCAGGCCCCTAAGTTCAAGTCCCAGAATTGGCGCCTGTGTGCATGCACACGCGTGCACCCCCCCCCACACACACACACATTTGAGTGAGGCACTGGTGGCGCATGCTTGTAATCCTACTTACTAAAGAAGCTGCAATTGAGGTTCATGGTTCAAAGCAAAAAGTGGAGCTCACATGGTAGAGCACTAACTAACCTTGAGTACAAAAGTTCAGGGACAGAACATCCAGACCAGGGTTCAAGCCCCAGGACTGGCAAAAAATATAATAATAATAACAATAAATTTAGAGGTTTTAAATTTTTTACATAGTAAACAATGCTAAAACTTTTTTTTGGCCGGCTTGAACTTTGGGCCTGGATGCTGTCCCTCAGCTCTTCAGCTGAAGGCTAGCACTCTACCGCTTGAACCACAGTGCCACTTCCAGTTTTCTGGTGGTTAATTTGTAATAAGAGTCTCAAGGACATTCTGCCCAAGCTGGCTTTGAACTGTGATCCTCAGATCTCAGTCTCTGAGTAGCTAGGATTACAGACTTAAGCCACCAGAGCCAGGCTGCTAAAACTTTTTTTTTTTGTCGGTCGTGGACCTTGAACTCTGGGCCTGAGCACTGTCCCTCAGCTCTTCAGCTCAAGGCTAGCTCTCTACCACTTGAGCTACAGCACCACTTCCGGTTTTCTGGTACTTTATTAGAGATAAGGGTTTCATGGACTCTCCTGCTCGGGCTGGCTTTGAACCATGATCCTCAGATCTCAGCCTCCTGAGTAGGTAGGATTACAGGCATAAGCCACTAGCACCTGGCTGAAACATTTTTTTTAATATGTAACTCCCTAGACTCAGTAGTAAGATGAACAGAGTTTAATGGTTTTTTGGGGGGAAGGGTGTCGATCATGGGGCTTGAACTCTGGGCCTGGGCACTGTCCCTCAGCTCTTCAGCTCAAAGCTAGCACTCTACCACTTGAGCCACAGCACTACTCCGATTTTCTGGTGGTTAATTGGAGATAAGCGTCTCAAGGACTTCTTGCCCAGGCTAGCTTTGAACCACAGTCCTCAGATCTCAGCCTCCTGAGTAGCTAGGCTTACAGGCGTGAGCCACTGGTGCCTGGCTCAGTATTTCAGCTTTTTATCTATACAATAGATTTTGAAATTTTGTCTACTAGCTCGGTGCCAGTGGTCTCCTAGTCCCCTAGGCTGAGATCTGAGGATCATGGTTTGAAGCCAACTTAGGAAAATCCAAAAAGCCAGAAATGGAGTTGAGGCTCAAGTGGTATAACACTAGCCTGGAGCTAGCTAGGGATAATACCCATACCTCTAGTTCAAGCCCTAGTATTGGCAAAAACAAAAGCAAATAAACAAAAAACAAAGCCAAAGCAGATGGAGACCAGAGGGCTATTAGAAAGAGTTCCGCTCCAGAGATATTTGGGGCTTACTTGTCTGAAGTGGCTTTGAGAGGTGGTTTAAATCAAATAAAGACTGAGCTTTGCAAGGATACAAATGAGAAAAGTAACATGAGCAAAGCTTGTCAACTCTTGTTACACAAGTAGCATTTTAAAGCTGATGAGCTAGAGCAAGACATTATTAATAGAGGCTTAGAAAGGACAGACACTAGCCTATGAAATAGAATTTGAAGATTTGGCTAAGGCTGTAGGCTTAGTTGGCTCACTGAAAACCCTCATATCTGAACAGGAAGAATACAAGTTCCAAATGGTGTGAGAGAGGAGACATTGCCAGATCCTAGCCTGCCAAGAGTAGTCAGGACTGGAGGAGATAAAGAGGCTCTGGACTCTGACCCACAGGCATACCCCATCCCTTTGGGTTCTGTGAGCCAGGCTCTTAGGCAAAGAGATACAATAGCAAAGAAAGCAAGTAGAGGTAGGGGGTAGTAGGGAGAGCTAGAGGAATATGTTGTCAGAAAGGATAGCATACCTCTTACAGATGATAACATTAGTCTTAAGATGGGCTCCCTGCGGGTTTATAGAGGGCTCATCTGATCAAAGGGTATTAAAAACTATAATGCCACTACCTCTGGTTTTCCCCAGGAACTGGTCCGACAGCGAGGAGCCCTAGAACGAACAGAAAAGATGGTGGATAAAATGGATCAAGATTTGAAGACCAGTCAGAAACACATCAACAGCATTAAGAGTATGTTTGGAGGGTTTGTCAATTACTTCAAATCCAAACCAGCAGAGACTCTACCAGAACAGAATGGTACCCTCGTCCCCCAGCCCAACAGCAGGTAAGTATAGCCTCAGCCACTTGAATATGAAGTAGCCCATGTAAATTTAGTTGGGAGTAGGCAAGACTTTTAGGCCTTGCCAATGTCTTCATAGAATCCAGGAACAATGTAGGAAGAGATTCACTTTTAAACGTGCTGTAAGAAGGGACATGCTGATGCTACTTCTTCTTCTTTTTTTTTTTTTTTCAGTTGTGGGGCCTGAACTCGGCCTGGGTACTGTCCCTCAGCTCTTCAGCTCAAGGCTAGTGGTCTCCCATTTGAGCCACAGCACCACTTCTGGCTTTTTCTGCTTATGTGGTGCTGAGGAATTGAACCCAGGGCTTCATGCATGCAAGGCAAGCACTCTGCCACTGAGCCACCTTCCCAGCCCTTTTTTTTTTTTTCAGCACTGAGCAAATTTTTATTTAAAAACTAATGAAAGGCAGGCACTGGTAGCTCACACCTGTAACCCTAGGGAGGCTGACATCTGAGGACTGTGGTTTGAAGCCAGCCTGGACAGCAAAGTCCCTGAGACTCTTATCTCCAATTAACCACCCAAACAGCCATAAATGGAGTTATGGCTCAAGTGGTAAAGCACTGGCCTTGAGCAAAAAAAGTTCAGGGATAGCACCCAGACCTTGAGTTCAAGCCCCAGTACTAGCACAAAAACAAACAAAAACCTAATGAAAGTATATAATAATTACATTGACTGAGCAGGCACCAGGCTTTGATCTTAGGATTACAACATACAGCATAATAAGTGGTCAATTAATGCTAGCTACAATGATTATTTTCTTGTAATTGATTTGTTCTTAGAACTTGAAGAAGAGGAATCACTATTATCCTATTAGAAGTTATATTAGTTTGCTCAAGTTGACATTTCAAAAGAGCACACAGGATTGATACTTTCACAGTTTTGAAGGCTGGAAGTCCAACATAGCTGATTTCTTCTGAGATCCTTTGCTGTGCCTTGTAGATGGTCACTGTCTTACCACATCTTCAGTGGTCCTCCATCTGTGTGTATCTTTATCTTAAATCTCTTCTTTTTTTAAATTATAGTTTTTTATTATTATGGTGTTGTATAGAAGGGTTACCATTTCAGGTAATGAGAACCTTTCTTTTTTTGGACACTGTCACTCTTCCTTTGCTTTCTCCCAGTTTCCCCCTTCCATCTCTGTCCAGAAGTTACATAGGTCATTTTCCACATACTGTATACTGAACACCATGATTACATTTCTTTTGTTGTTGTTGTTTTGTTTTTGTTTTTGTTTTTTTGGGTCCGGTCATGGGGCCTGAACTCTGGGCCTGGGCACTGTCCCTCAGCTCTTCAGCTCAAGGCTAGCGCTCTACCACTTGAGCCACAGCGCCACTTCCAGCTTTTTTCTTTTTGCTTATGTGGTGCTGAGGAATCAAACCCAGGGCCTCAGGCATGCAAGGCATGCGCTCTACCACTGAGCCACCTTCCCAGCCCCCATGATTACATTTCTTCACCCCTTTTTCCTTCCCATTTGGTGGTACTCCATTACCCCATCCTCTCTTCCCCCTCCCCAGCAAAAGAAAAAAAAAAACTCAAAGTAAAACCTACCACCACCACCATCAACAGCAACAACAGACATGCTGCTTCTGATTGTATTCATCTGATTGACATGTAGTCTGTAAATCTTCACAAATGAAGTTTCTAAGCTGGATACCAGTGGGTGATATATATAATCCTAGCTATTCAGAAACTTGAGACCTGAGGATCATGGTTCAAAGCTAGCCCAGGTGAGACTCTTTTCTCCAATTAACAACCAAAAAACCAGAAATGAAACTGTGGCTTAAGTGGTAAGAGTACTAGCCTTAAGTGAAAAAGCTAAGGGACAGCACTTAGGCCCTAAGATCAAGCCCCAGTGACAACACACATAAGAAAAAACTATTAAATTCCTGCTCCAAGCCAGGCACTAGTGGCTCACACCTGTAATCCTGGAGACTCAGGAGGCTGAGATCTGAGGATTGTGGTTCAAAACCAGCCAGCCTGGCCAGAAAAGTCTGAGAGACTCTTATCTCCAATTAATCACCTGAAAACTGGACAGTACCCAGCTGTGGCTGAGTGGTAGAGTGCTATCCTTGAGCAAAAAAGCTCAGAGACAGTGCCCAGGCCCTGTGTTCAAGCCCCAGGACCAACAAAAACAAAAAGGTTGGGAATGTGGTTTAGTGGTAGAGTACATGCCTAGCATTCGTAAAGCCCTGGGTTCAGTTCCTTAGTACCACATAAACAGAAAAAGCTGCAAGTGGTTGTGTGGCTCTAGTGGTACAGTGCTAGTGAGCAAAAGAAGTTCAGAGACAGTGCTCAGGCCCTGAATTCAAGCCCTAGGACTGTCAAAAAAAAAAAAAATGCTGCTCCAGTCATTGTGACTCCAGTGCTTTGAAAGAGAACATTCATCTTGGGGCATTTAATCAATACAAATGTGAGTCACTTTACAGAGCCAGGCTTAGTGGTTCACATCTGTAATCCCATCTACTAACGAGGCAGACCATAGGAGGGTTGAAGTTTGAGGTCAGCCCAGGCAGAAAAGTTCATATTACCTCCTTTTAACTAATAGTTGGGCACAGTGGCATGCACTTGTCATTTTATCTATAGCAGATAGCTTATAATAGGTGGATCTAAATCCAGGCAGGTGCCCAGGCAAAGAAAGATTCTATCTAATAAATAACCAGCACAGAGCTGGGCGCTGGAGGCACACCTGTAGTCCTAACTATTCAGGAGGCTGAGATCTGAGGATCACAGTTCAAAGCCAGCCTGAGCAGGAAAGTCTGTGAGACTTTTATCAACTGGACATGGCACTGTGGCTCAAGTGGTAGAGTGCTGGTCTTGAGCTGAAGAGCTGAGGGACAGCGCCCAGGCCCAAAGTTTAAGCCCCACGACTGACAAAAAAAAAAAAGAAAAACGAAAAGAAAGAAAGAAAAGAAGGAAGAAAAAAGGAAAAGAAAAAAAAAGAAATAGGAGAATCTCAGTCCAGGCCAACTTGGACTAAAAATGTAGAACCTTGCCTGAAAAATAAGCAACTCCAAAAGGATTAGAGGTGTCATTCAAGTGGTAGAGTATTTAAGTTTGAGAAATGTCTTAGCAAGCTAGCAAGACTGTGTTTCATGATACAGGTTGAGTATGCCTTTCCTGGAATGCTTGGGACCAGAAATGTTTCAGATTTCAGAGTTGTTCAGATTTTGGTATATTTTGGCTGAGTATTCCTGATCCAAGAATGTGAAATCTCGGGCTGGGAAGGTGGCTCAGTGGTAGAGTGCTTGCCTTGTATGCAGGAGGCCCTGGGTTCGATTCCTCAGCACCACATAAGAAAAAAGAAAAAAGCCAGAAGTGGTACTGTGGATTAAGTGGTAGAGCATTAGCCTTGAGCTGAAGAGCTGAGGGACAGCGCCCAGGCCCAGAGTTCAGGCCCCATGACTGGACCCAAAAAAAAAAAAAAGTGAAATCTGAATACTCTTAAATTCAAAAGTTAGTGTGTGTGCCAATAGTGGGGCTTGAACTGAGGGTATGGGTACTGTTCCTTACCCTTTTCACTCAAGGTTGGCGTCCTGCCACTTCCAGTTTTGGGGTAGTTAATTGGAGATAAAAGTCTCACAACTTTCCTGACCAGGCTGGCTTTGAGCCACAGTCTTCAGGTCTCATCCTTCTGAGTAGTTAGAATTAAAGGTGTGAGACACCAATACCTGGCTAAAGTTTTTTTGAGTGCTAGCACATTGTCCAAAACATTCCAGGGTCTGGAACAGCTTGGATTTTGGACCTTTGTTTTCAAGATTTTCTAAACTGTATCAAAGGAAATAGTAAAATGTTCATTTGCTTTGAACTATGACATCTCCCTTGCACAAACCTAGAAGTAGAGAAAGCCCCTGGGAAGCTGGCAACATTGGTTGGCTGGCTGGTTGGATGGCCTGTTCATTGGTTTTAGTACTAGGAAGTAAAGCTAAGGTTTTGTGCATGCTAAGTATGCACTCTACACTGAGCTAACACCCTCAACCTATTTCTTTTTTTCTTCTTGTGCTGGTACTGGGGCTTGAATTCAGGATCTAGATGTTATTATTTAGCTTTTTCCCCTCAAGGTTAGTGCTCTACTACTTGAGATACACCTCTGTTTCTGGCTTTACTGTGGTTAATTAAGAATTAAACTCTAGGGGCTGGAAAGGTGGCTCAGTGGTAGATCGCTTGCCTTGCATTCATGAGGCCCTGGGTTCAATTCCTCAGCACCACATAAGCAAAAAGAAAAAAGCCGGAAGTGGCGCTGTGGCTCAAGTGGTAGAGTGCTAGCCTTGAGCTGAAGAGCTGAGGGACAGCACTCAGGCCCAGAGTTCAGGCCCCATGACCAGACCCAAAAAAACAAAAAACAAAAAAAAACACTTGATGACAGACACCAGTGGTGTATGCCTGTAATCCTAGCTACTCAGAGGCTAAGATCTGAGGATCATTGTTCAAAGCTAGCCTAAACAGGAAAGTCTGGGAGACTCTTATTTCTACTAAACTACCAAAAAGCCAGAGTGGTGCTCAAGTGGTAGAGAACTAGCCTTGAGCAAAAAGAAGCTCAGGAACAGCACCTAGGCCCTGAGTTCAAGCCCCAAGTCTGGCACCAAAAAACAAAAAAACCAAAGTAAAGCAGCTGTCATATTTTAGTGAAATAGACTTCAAAGTACTCAGTATTATATACCCTGCCTGGTCTTCCACCAAA
Source organism: Dipodomys merriami (assembly GCF_024711535.1). Lineage (NCBI taxonomy): Eukaryota > Metazoa > Chordata > Mammalia > Rodentia > Heteromyidae > Dipodomys > Dipodomys merriami. The sequence goes on from NW_027206013.1 coordinate 1,971,177, forward strand.
AGATCAGCGCCATTAAGTGATCATGTTCTTGCCATTACTTAGAAAAATTGTAGAAGCCGGGCGCTGGTGGCTCATGCCTGTAATCCTAGCTACTCAGGAGGCTGAGATCTGAGGATCGCGGTTCAAAGCCAGCCCGGGCAGGAGAGACTATGAGACTCCTATCTCCAATAAACCACCAGAAAACCGGAAGTGGCGCTGTAGCTCCAGTGGTAGAGCGCTCGCCTTGAGCTGAAGAGCTGAAGGACAGCGCCCAGGCCCAGAGTTCAAGCCCCACGACCGACAAAAAAAAAAGAAAAATTGTAGAAAGCAAAATTGTTTGTTTTATTGAGATAGAGTATCACTGGAGCTCACTGGAGCTCAGGCTGGCCTCAAACTTGTGATCCTCTTACTTTAGCCTCCCAAATGTTGAGGCTACAGGCATACCCTACTATATCCAACTGGAAAAAGCAAAGCTTTTTTTTTTTTTTTTTTTGGTCAGTCATGGGGCTTGAACTCTGGGCCTGGGCACACTGTCCCTCAGCTCTTGAGCTGAAGGCTAGAGCTCTACCACTTGAGCCACAGTGCCACTTCCGGTTTTCTAGTGGTTAATTGGAGATAAGAGTCTCAGGCACTTTCCTGCCTGGGCTGGCTTTGAACCTCAATCCTCAGATCTTAGCCTCCTGAGTAGCTAAGATTACAGGCATGAGCCACCAGCACCTGGCTAAAAGCAAAACTTTTTATTGGAACAGCTCACAAATGTGTAAAGCCATTACCCAAATGTTCATTTGGGGTAAATCTCACAGCTTTGTAGGCAAGACTACTACAGTGGCCCTATGTGGTTTCTTCCTCTGTGTGTCCTAAGCACCTACATTCTGCCCAACTATTAACATGGCAGGAGTCATAGCTTTAAGACAGTAAGTACATTCTTTTTTTTTTTTTTGGTCATGGGGTTCAAGCTCAGGGCCTGGGCACTCTTCCTGTGTTTTTTGGCTTAACATTAGCACTCTGTCACTGAGCCACAGCACTACTTTTGGTTTTCTGGTGGTTAGTTGGAGATAAGAGTCTCGTGGACTTTATAGATGTGAGCCACGAGCACCCGGCGAGAACACATTATTGAGGAAATTATAGAAGGGAGGCTCCTTCTTGGGGCCCCAAAAAGAGGAGGTTAGAAGAAAGATGAATAGAGTAGCTGACCTTTTTTGTGTGTGTATATGTGCCAATACTGGGGCTTGAACTCAAGACCTGGGTGCTGGGTGTGCTTCAAATGGTAGAAAACCTTCCTAGTAAGCACAAGGCAGTGAGTTCAAACCCCAGCTGTGCTTCTAAAACAGTTATGTTCCTCAGCCCACAATGCCCCGAAGGGCTGCTCAGATCCCTGTTTTGTCCAGGAGTTTAATACAGGAGTTGGTCAGGAGTTGAGCATTTGCTAATCAACACAAGCATCACTTGAAATGATTGACAACACTGATGTTTTTGCTTTGCAAATGTTTTGTTTTTATCCAGATTGAAAGAAGCTATAAGTATAAGTAAAGAACAAGAGGCAAAATACCAGGCCAGCCACCCAAACCTCAGAAAGCTGGATGATGTAGGTGAGTAGAGATCTGTGTACATGTGCACATTTGGATCCTGGAACAAGAAGTTTCTAGCTTTGTCCCTAAGGGATATGGAGACAAAATACTGTCAGCAGTGGTAGGCAGGGGCTAGATGACAGGCCTTACAGACTGGTTGTGCTCTTGGGGAACCAAAGATACGGGTTAAACTGGGTGCCAGGTGCTCACATAGATAATCCTACTTATAAGGAGGTTGAGTTTTGAGAATCACAGTATGAAGTCAGCCTGGACAGACAAATTTAGTTAAGCAGCAAAAAGCAACTTAAAAAAGGCCTAAGTGGTAGCACACAAACCTTGAGGAAAGAAGCTAAAGGACAATGCTCAGGCCCTAATGTCAAGCCCCAGTACCAGCACAAAATAATTGACAGGAAGGAAGGGAGGGGGTTACACTGGGATTCTTTGTTCCCTGTCTTCTTCCCTCTACCTTGGAGGGTGAATTAAGAAAGTGGGAGTCTTGATATTCAGAAGGCTGAGATTTGAGGATTAAGATTTGGAGCCAGTCTAAGTAGACAAATCTAAGAGACTCTTAGCTCCAGTTAGCCACCCAAAAAGAAGTGGAGACACCACTCAAGTGGTAGAGTGCCAGCCCTGAGCTCAAGAGTGCAAGACCCTGAGTTCAAGCCCAAGAACCAGCATTAAAAAAAAGAGCACAGAGAAGGAATCATGCTGGATTGCAACCAGCCCTGGCAGGAAAATCCATGAGACTCTTATTTCCAATTAACTACCAAAAAGGCTGAAGTGGAGCTGTGGCTCCAGTGAGACAGCACCCATATGCTGAGTTCAAGCCACAGGACCGCACCAAAAAAAAACAAAAAAGTTTAATAAAATTAATAGAACAAAAAGGAGAGATCTGATGGAGAAAGCACCTAGGCTCAGGACATACTAAATGGATACAGTTCGTTCTGAAAATGTAAACCATAGGAGAAAGCTAGAGAAAACTAAAATACAAAGGGCCCAAGAAACCATCCTCAATATCTCTCTGAAGAAGGAGAGAAAGAGCTTGCACACACATACACACCCCCACCAAAAAAAAAGAAAATAAAAAAAAAAACATAACTTAACTTTAAGGTTGGAGTTTTCATTTATCCCTGAGCTCTTTTTTTTTTAATTAGTCGTTGGGCTTGAACTCTGAGCCTGGGCACTGCCCCTAAACTTTTTCACTCAAGGATAGTGTTTCATTTCTTTGAGCCACAGCACCACTTCCAGTTTTCTGGTGGTTGATTAGAGATAAGAGTCCCACGGACTTTCTTGCTCTGGCTGGCTTCAAACTGTGATCCTCAGATCTCAGCTCCCTGAGTAACTAGGATTACAGGCATGAGCCATTGGCACCCAGCATCCCTAAGCTTTTCATTCAATGCTAGTGCTCTTCCACTTAAGTCACAGCTCCAATCCTCACATCTCAGCCTCCTTAGTAGCTAGGATTTCAGATGTGAGCCACTAGTGCCCAATTTAACACCATTTAAACATCTTTGATTTTAAAAATGTGTCTCTGCAGAACTAGAGGGAATTAGGGAAAAACATACAACAGCAGGACCCATCAGCTGCACTGGACATTGACCAAAATGAACTAAGCAATTCAATGGCAGAGATGGGAAGGAGGGAACAAGTGGGAAAGAGGGAACAGCTGATGCTATGCAAAACAAAAGAAATGTACATATCACCCAATGTGGAAGAAATAACTGTATTGCAAAGCTCATAGAACTCATAAATGTTATAGACCATTATAGACAATTTGTCCTATGAAAGTTAGAATGTGTTTTTGACTTTAACTAAGCTTCACTATCCCACAAGACTATAAAATTTGGGAAATTACGTAACCACTTAGCGTGAGCTGGTGGCTCACACTGTAGCCTAGCTACTCAGGAGGTTAAGTTCTGAGGATTGCAGTTCAAAGCTAGCCCGAGCAGGAAAGTCCTGCTCTTATCTCCAATAAACTCTTATCTCCAATAAACCACCAGAAAACCAGAAGTGGCTCTGTGGCCAAGTGGTAGAGCACTCACCTTGAGCTGAAGAGCTGAGAGACAGTGCTCAGGCCCAGAATTCAAGCCCCATGATCGGGGGGGGGGGGGGGATAAATAAATAAATATATATATATATATATATATATATATATATATATATATATATATATATGCATGCCAGGTGTAGTAGCATGCACTTTTAGTCCCAGCTACTTAGGAAGTTGAAGCAAGACAACTGCTTAAGTGACATAGACTCTGTCTCAAGAAGAAAGGGAAGAGCCAGGTGCCAGTGGTTCATGCATGTAATCCTAGCTACCCAGGAGGCTGAGATCTGAGGATCTCGGTTCAAAGCCAGGCCAGGCAGGAACATCCATGAGACTCCTATTTCCAATTAGCCACCAGAAAACCAGAAGTGGTAGAGCACTAGCCTTGAGCTAAAGAGCTCAGGGACAGTACCCAGGCCCAGAGTTCAAGCAACCACCACCGAAAAAAAAAAAAAGTAGGAGGAGGAGGGGGAGGGGGAGGAGGGGGAGTAAGATTGAAGGGATAGCTCCATGGTAGAGTGTATGGCTAGTATGCACAAAGCCCTAAGTTTAATCCCAGCACCAAAATTTAAAAAGTAAAAATAAGACAGTCTATCTCCTATGTCTTATCCATGGACCTGTGTAGTTTTGCATTGATGCAGTTTCTCTATTGTATCATTATTTGTATGGGGCTATTTCTAGGATTTGTATGCCACATCTATCCAGGTGATAGATAGGCTGAGGTTCTTAGGTCTGCCAAGGGTTGAGGGAAAGACTGGAGTCTTTCTATGCTGCTCTCCTGGGAACATTTTCCTCTAACCCTTCAACCCACCCAGGATTCTTCCTCCCTGGTATGTTGCATATATTCCCACCCCTGACTCTTCATGCCCCCAGAGCCAGCCACTTCATCTCTTCCACACATTTTCCAGTTTAAGATCAGCGTTGTGGCTGAGCACCTTTAGCTCATGCTAGTAATCCTAGCGACTCAGGAGGCTGAGATCAGAGGATTGATGTTCAAAGCCAGCCTGAGCAGAAAGGTCTATGAAACTCTTTTTTTTTTTTTTGGGGGGGGGGGTCCAGTCATGGGGCCTGAACTCTGGGCCTGGGCGCTGTCCCTCAGCTCTTCAGCTCAAGGCTAGCGCTCTACCACTTAAGCCACAGCGCCACTTCCGGCTTTTTTTTCTTTTTGTTTATGTGGTGCTGAGGAATCGAACCCAGGGCCTCAGGCATGCAAGGCAAGTGCTCTACCACTGAGCCACCTTCCCAGCCCGAAACTCTTTTTTTTGAAGCTTCTTTGATGCTGTACAGTGGGATTACAGTTACATGAGTTGCCGCGGACCAGCTCTGTCGGGAAGACAGAGGACACCTAGGGGAGGAACCTGGAATGGGGGGGAGATGGCAAGGTGGCTCAGTGGTAGAGCGCTTGCCTTGCATGCATGAGGCCCTGGGTTCCATTCCTTAGCATCACATAAGCAGAAAAAGCCAGAAGTGGCGCTGTAGCTCAAGTGGTAGAGTGCTCAGCCTTGAGCTGAAGAGCTGAGGGAAAGCACTCAGCATCCACTCCTCTTGTGTGTGAGTTGTCTGTTTGCCATCTCCCCCCCTATTCCAGGTTCCTCCCCTAGGTGTCCTCCGTCATCCCGACAGAGCCGGTCCGCGGCAATGAGTACATTTCTTTTTCTTTTTTCTTTTTTTTTTTTGGGTCCGGTTGTGGGGCCTGAACTCTGGGCCTGGGCGCTGCCCCTCAGCTCTTCAGCTCAAGGCTAGCACTCTTGAGCCACAGCGTCACTTCCAGCTTTTTTCTTTTTGCTTATGTGGTGCTGAGGAATCGAACCCAGGGCCTCATGCATTGCAAGGCAAGCGCTCTACCACTGAGCCATCTTCCCAGCCCAATGAGTACATTTCTTGTCAAGCATGTGAAACTCTTATCTCCAGTTAACCACCAAAAATCTAGGAGCTGTGGATCAAGTGATAGAGCTCTAGTCTTGAGCAAAAAAACTCAGGAGCAGCACCTAGGCCTTGAGTTCAAGCCCCAGTACTCTCTCTCTCTCTCTCTCTCTCTCTCTCTCTCTCTCTCTCTCTCTCTCTCTCTCTCTCTCTCACACACACACACACACACACACACACACACACACACACACACACACACACACACACACACACACACAAACTAAAAACAAATATCAATGTTGTGATGAGGCTGGAGGTGTAGCTAAGGTGGAATGCTTGCTAGTATACACTTTTTTTTTTTTTTTGTCGGTCATGGGGTTTGAACTCTAGGCCTAGGTGTCTTCAGCTCAAGGCTAGTGCTCTACCACTTGAGCCACAGCACCACTTCTGGTTTTCTGGTGGTTTATTGAAGATAAGAGTCATATGGGGCTTTAAACCATGATCCTCAGATCTCAGCCTCCTGAGAGCCACCAGTGCCCCACACAATACTCTTAAATTCTAGCCTCAGGACCCCCCTCCCCAACACACACACACACACAATCAGTTTCATGAAGCAACATTTCAAGGGATATCAGTTAATCATTCTTTTGGTGTTTCTTTTTAAACTCAGATGCTGTCCTTGAAGGGCCTGGTTCTGTGAGTAATGAGACTTACCCAAAGAATCCACACCTTCGAGCCTATCACCAGAAGATTGACAACAACCTAGGTAAGACTGAGAGCTGTAGAGCCTCTGTAATCTACTTCTTCCTCCAGGCAGTGTGTGCCAAGCACAGTTCATGCACCCTAAGCCACCCAAACCCCACCCAGCATCGAGACTGTCTCACTGCCTCGCTATCTCAGGAATCCATCCATTTTTCTCCTTGTTGTATTCAGTGCATCTGAGCCATCTCCACTGCTGGCTTGGATCCTGACAGCAGCATAGACCTTCAAGTCTCTGTGTGGCCTAAATGCCGCTTGGATACAACCTCTTGTTTCATCCTTTCTTTTTTTGGGGTCCGGTCATGGAGCCTGAACTCTGGGCCTGGGCGCTGTCCCTCAGCTCTTCAGCTCAAGGCTAGCGCTCTACCACTTGAGCCACAGCGCCACCTCCGGCTTTTTTCTTTTTGCTTATGTGGTGCTGAGGAATCGAACCCAGGGCCTCAGGCATGCAAGGCAAGCACTCTGCCACTGAGCCATCTTCCCAGCCCATTGTTTCGTCCTTTCTACCAGGCCACATGGAGCCCTGTTTTTCCCTTCTGTGACATCATGCTCCTGAGGATTGGTGGGAAGGTTCCACAAGCTGACTCTAACGAGCATGAAGGAAAGCACTAGGCCTGGTTAAAAGTTAGAACTTACCTTGGCAAATTGGCCACACAGCCCTGGGAGTGATCTTTCAAAACATGTCAGGTGGAAGCCAGGTGCTGGTGGCTCACACCTGTAATCCTAGCTACTCAGGAGGCTGAGATCTGAGGATCGTGGTTCAAAGCCAGCCTGTGCATGAAAATCCATGCCACTCTTATCTCCAGTAAACCACCAGGAAAACCAGAAGTGGTTCTGTGGCTTAAGTGGTAGAGCACTAGCCTTGAGCTGAAGAACTGAGGGATAGCGCCCAGGCCCAGAGTTCAAGCCCCACAACTGACACACACACACAAAAAAAAGGTTAGGTGGAAATTCTTCCAAAACTCTTTCCCCAAAACTGACTTAAAACACAGTCCAAAGCCAGGGATTGGTAGCTCATACCTGTAATTCTAGCTACTCAGGAGGCTTAGATCTGAAGATTACAGTTTAAAGCCATTCTGGGCAAGAAACTCCATATGACTCTGATCTCCAAACCACCACCAAAAAGCCAAAAGTGGAACTATAGCTTAAGTGGCAGAGCACTAGCCTTGAGCAAATAAAGCCCAGGCCCTGAGTTCAAGCCCAGGTCCAGCATTTAAAAAAAAAAAAAAAGAACTATATTTCTGCTACCCACTGTTACTTTTGGGGGGATTGTTAGCCTTTTGTTTTGTTTTATTGAGATATGGAGTCTTACAGTGTTACCCAAGTAGGGCTCAAACTCCTAGGCTCAAGCCGTCTTCCCACTTGGCCTGGAGAGTAGGCAGAGCACATACCCAACATCTTAGCATTTTAGACCTTGGTCCATGCCTACCAGAGAGGTTGCTTCCAGGACACCAACAGAAGGGGAAGAACCTATCTCTGTGCTCTTTACACCCTCAGGCTTTTCTCTAAACCCCACCTAACCTTTACCCTCAGAGCCCAAGGAAGCCCCATAGAACCATTTCTCACTTTTGTCCCCCCAACTTTGTCATCCAGAGCCAGAGACCTCTGCAAGGCAGAAGGTGTGTCTGTGATTTGGCCACTCCAAAGAAACTCAAAGGGCCAGCATCATACCTGTAAACCTAACTCTGAGGATTATGGTTTGAAGCTAGCCAGGCAAGAAAAATCCATGAAACAGATGCTTATCTCCAATTAACCACCAAAAAAACAGAAGTGAAGCTGTGGCTTAGGTGGTACAGTGCCAGCTCTGAGCAGAAAAGCTAAAGCATAGCATCTAGGCCCTGAGTTCAAACCTCAGTACCGGCAACACAAAAAAAGAAACAACCACCACCACCCTTCCCCCCCCCCCAAAAAAAAAGAAAGAAATCCAAAGTCCCAGTCTTCAATCAAGAGAAAGATTGTGGCTGGGAACCTTGATATCTTTGGAGTCTGCTGGCAGGGACTAGAGAAGATGGAGAAAAGAAGGATTCTGAGTTCAAGGATCATGTGAGCAGGATTAGTGTTAAGACTCTCCACCCTGGAGGCAGAGGATATGCAAGAGAAGAGTGAGGTAGAGGTGAGCAGCTGGCTCAACCATAGCCAACTGGCCCTATAGGTCACATAGGCATGTTTAGCACTTTACCCTCCTCTCAAGGATTCCCACTGCCTGCCTGATGGCCTGGAGGCTGTACTTTACCATGCCTTTGATCTCAGCCTAAATGTTTGCCTATCCTTGCTGTCCTAGAGCCCCAGAAGCTCCCCAAAACCTGGGGTAACTGTTTAGGTTTTACTCTCCAGAGACCATAAGGTCATTGAGTTTCAGTAACTTCAAGAAGCTGGGAACAATTGCTCAAGTCTGTAGTCTTAGCTGCTTGAGTGGTGGAGATTGAGGGAATATAGTTTAAGTAAAGCCCTGGCCAAAAATAAAAAACATGAGACTCAATCTCAATTAACCAGTGGCTAGGCACTGTCATCCTACCTACATGGGAAACACAGATAGGAGGATTATAATCAAGCCAACCCAGGCATAAAGTAAGACTCTCTCAAAATTAACCAACTCAAAAAGGTACAGAGTATGGGCATTAGTAGTTCACGCCTATAATCCTAGCTACTTAGGAGGCTGAGATGTGAGGCTCCTGGTTCAAAACCAGTACAGGCAGGAAAGTCCATAGACTTTTATCTCTAATTAACTACCAAAAAACTGGAAGTAGAGCTATAGCTCAAAGGGTAGAGCACTAGCCTTGAGCACAAAACCTCAGGCCCTGCATTCAGACTCCAATATGGAGGGGGTTGGGGGAAAGGTACTAGGAGATTGCTCAAGTACTAGAGTATGTGCCTAGCCAGCACAAGGTCTTGAGCTCAAATCCCAATACCACCAAAAATAAAATAAAATAACCTCAAAGAGCATAGCACACTTGGAGTAGTAGCACCTCCCTCTAATCCCCACTAAGAGACTGAGTTGGGAGAATCAAAAGTTTGAGACAAGTCCAGAGAATAACAGATAAAACCAAATAAATTGTTAAGACTGTATCAAAATAAAAATTAAAAATAAATCACTGGATGCCAGTGGTTCATACCAGTATTTGTAGCTTCTCAGAGGGCTGAGATCTGAGGATCACCGTTAAAGCTGGTCTGGGCAAGAAAATCCTTGAAACCCTAATCTCCAATTAACCAGCAAAAGCACAGAAATGGAGCCGTGGCACAAATAACAGAGTGGTAGCTTTGAGTGAAAAAGCTAAGAGATAGTGCTCAGGCCCTGAGTTCAAGCCCCAGTACTGGCACCAAAAAAAGCACATACATATTAATAATAATAATTAATGAAAATAAAATTTAAAAGGATTGAGGACATAGGTTAGTAGTAGAGTACTTGCCTAACATGTGCATTTAATTGCCACAAGGGGAAGAAAACCAGCATAGAGCCAAAGGCTATTTAAAAAAGCACCTAGCCAGGTACTGGTGGCTCACACCTGTAATCCTAGCTGCTCAGGAGGCTGAGATCTAAGGATCACAGTTCAAAGCCAGTCCAGGCATGAAAATCCATGAGACTGTTATCTCCAATTAACCAACAGAAAACTAAAAGTGGAGCTGTGGCTCAAAGTGGTAGAGCACTAGCCTTGAGCAAAAAAGCTGAGAGATAGCAACCTGACCCTGAGTTCAAGCCCCACCACCAACAAAAACAAACACACACCAATTTTTGTTTAAATTGTAATGCTAGGTTAAATGCTTGTATGTCCTGACCCTTTTCACTTAGTGTATAATCATAAATTTCACAAGATAGAAGGTTTACAAATACAAGTTTTTGTCTCTCTTCTGGTTCTGTACTGATTAGCTCTTCTCAGTATGAGGGGAGAGTATAGCCCTGGATTGTCCCCAACCCAGAATGCTTGCACATGGCCCATATACCATGCATATACACGTGCACACACACACACACACACACACAGAATCACAAACATTGAAAAAAGGCCTAACTACTCAACCTGTCAGAACTAGACAAGCCAAAACTCTTCTCTGCAGTTGGTGTCTTCACCAAGAGATAGAGTCCCTCAGCATGTCTGTCCCCCATCGTTGCCCTCATTTCTCTTCAAAGCATCTGTTCCCAGGACACCTTTCCCAGACTCCCAGGACTGGTCACACAGCCTTGTAGACATTATTCTTTAAAATGAACATTAGAATACCAGGTATAGTAGCTCATACCTGTAATCCTGGCTACTCTGGAGGCTGAGATCTGATTCAAAGCCAGACACAAAAGTCTATGAGACTCTTATCTCCAGTTATGGAAGTGGACCTATGACTCGATTGGTAGAATGCCAGACTTGACCAAAAAAGCAAACCAAGAGGTCCTGAGTTCAAGCCATAGTACCAGCACACACACACAAAGAAAAAAGAAAAAAAAAAAAAAAAGGATGTTAGAGCTAGGTGTGGTGGTACACACCTATAATTCCAAGCTACTGAGAAGGTGGAGGAAGGAAATCACAAAGATTCAAGGCCAGCAGGGAAAAAAATGTAACAAAAACAAGAGCTGATGTATAGACCTAGTAGTATAGTTCTTGTCTAGCATGCTGGAGACCCTGAATTTAATCCTCAATACCAAAAGAAAAAAAAAAGTGGTGAGTTGGTATGGCTCAATAGTAGAGTGCCGGCCGGGCGCTGGTGGCTCACGCCTGTAATCCTAACTACTTAGGAGGCTGAGATCTGAGGATCGCGGTTCAAAGCCAGCCCGGGCAGGAGAGACCGTGAGACTCTTATCTCCAATAACCACCAGAAAAACCGGAAGTGGCGCTGTAGCTCAAGTGGTAGAGCGCTCACCTTGAGCTGAAGAGCTGAGGGACAGCGCCTAGGCCCAGAGTTCAAGCCCCACAGCCGACCAAAAAAAAAAAAAAAAAAATAGTAGAGTGCCTGTCTCTCCTATGCCTTTGGTTTGATCAAGTTGAACTTGGGATGGAAGGGGAAGACACTAGAAAAACAAACACTATTAATAGTTGGTTATTCTGGGGAGGGATGGAAAATGGCTTTTACATTAGGCTCATATTATTTTTTAGTGAGTAACATATATTTTTCACTTCTCCATATTTTGGAAAATATAACCAAAGCCCTAGAACTTACCCTGTCTTAAAACACAGAGGACTACATAATCCATATGTCGCTAACCTGGAAAGGTTAATGAATTTGTAGGTGCCATGATTACTTTTACTCAGTCCTGCCTGTCATTTCCTTCTCTCACAGATGAGCTATCCGTGGGACTAGGCCGTCTGAAGGACATAGCCCTGGGGATGCAGACAGAAATTGAGGAGCAGGATGACATTCTGGACCGACTGACAAACAAAGTGGAAAAGTTAGATATCAATATAAAAGGCACAGAAAGAAAAGTTCGACAACTCTAGAAGACAGAGGTGAAAAGATTTCCATGGTGATGAAAAGATTTCAAAAGATCTCTCTTTAAATTCCCAAGAAATTTTACTTATTATTTAGTATGTGATTAACATATGTTTGCACATGTTCTAATAGAGTGAATTTTAAGAGATTTTTGTTGTTGTTGTAATGAAGAAACGTGTGTTCCACTTTTTCTTAAGGCCAACACCTTCCAAAATTCTTTCAGCTGAATTTCCTGAAAGATTTTAGTCTGAACTCCACATACTATGGGGCTGGAAGGAGTAAAGAAGTTACATTTCTCACTTTCATGAGTGGATGGAAAGATGTGGATAGAATTTCAGTCTTACCAGCCACCTCTATTTCCTCATTTACTGAATTTCTCACAGTAAGGAACCTTGGGTTTACAGCAGGAGGGTCCTTTTCACAGATTTGTGTAGCAATGACTGCATCTGCACTCAGATACACATACACACACATACTGAGCATTCAATTCTTCTCTTCCCCTTGAAAAAGGATCAATGTAAGATGCAGACTAATTTGCTCTTTGTTTTGTTGTGAGTCATGGGGCTTAAACTCAGGGCCTGGGTGCTATCCCTGAGCCTCTTTGTGCTCAAGGCTAGTGCTCTACCACTTGATCCACAGTGTCACTTATGGCTTTTTCTGAATAGTTTATTGGAGATAAGAGTCTCACAAATTTTCCTGCCTGCATTCCTCAGATCTCAGCCTAGGTATGTACCACCAGCACCTGGCTAGTCTTTTATTGACAGATGTCACCTCTTCCTTTCCTGCCTTCCAGCCTTGGCACACCTTATAGGAAGGCTTAGAGCATCATGCCTAGAAAAAAGTTTGAACCCTGCTTCCCTCCTGCGGTTATCTCATTTGCTTCATCTGTGGTTAGGAACAGATTCTGCACTGGCTCAAAGCCACCTGGTTGACTGATAGGAGCCCTGTAGAGTTAATAAGAATGGAGTATCACAGATATAATCAAGCAGTAGTCTTTCTTCCTTGAGTCCTCTGCCCCTCTGAGAGTTACCACTGCAAGACCACAGTAAGGCAGTGTTTATTTAGTGCCTGGAGTCTCCTGACTTCCACTCAGTCTTCTGCACTTCCTACAAAGTAACATCTGAATCACTTGGTTCTCTGCCACCTGTGTTACAACTGGCACTCCATAAATGTTGCTGACCTTCTATAAAATGAATTCCACTAAGAAAAAGGAAAGAAAAAACCAAAACACCCAAATACCATTTTAACTAGGCTCACTTTGTTTCATCCCTTTTATTTTGCAAAAGGAAACATTTACAAGCAATAATTAAAATGGATATCTTGCCAAGTCTCCTAGAGTGTACCTGTAATCCCAGCATTTAGGAGGCAGAGACAGAATGATCGCAAGTTTAAAGCCAGCCTGAGCTACAGGGAAAGTGGCCAGCCTGGGCTACATAACCACACCTTGTTTCAAAAAAAATCAAAGAAATAAAAATAACATTGATTGGCACATTAAAACTGATTTATATCAGTACCTCCAACAAAATAATTGGAGCCACAAATCCCTGGACTTTCTTTAAAATTAAGCTATTTTAAGGATGGCAAAGGAAACTGATTTTAATAACAAGACAGGTCAGAAAATAATATATAAGTAACAGTGCCTTCCACCATAAGACGCAGTACTAGTCTATGGGTACTGGCCTTTCTTCATGTTTTCCTTTGGACTCTACATCCTATAAACAGTCTCTCAAAGCCCAACAAGACTTTTTTTTTTTTTGTCAGTCATGGGACTTGAACTCAGGGCCTGGGCACTGTTTTATTCAAGGCTATCATTCTACCACTTTGAGCCACAGCTCCACTTCTGGTTTTCTAGTAGCTAGTTGGGAGTTAAGAATCACATGGACTTTCTTTCCCAGGCTGGTTTTGAACCACAATCCTCAGATCTCAGCCTCCTGCGTAGCTAGCATTACAGGTGTGAGCCACCAGCTTCTGGCACAGAAAGCCTCTTTAAAGAGCTATAATCAACTGGAGGTGTTGATCACCAATAGAGCCCTTGCCTACCATTAGCAAGGCCCTAGCTTCAATCTATAACACTGTGATTTTTTTTTAAAAAAGGAAAAGAAAAAGAATGAAAGCATGGGGGACAACAGTACGTTAGAATTTATTTAGCAATTTGTGAAAGTTCCTATCTCACAATATTCAATCTTCCTAACAATAGGGACAGCCTCCTATTGTTTTAGAACATCCTAAAACAATAGGTTTACAGCTTCCTGTAAACCCTGGTCATATCATGTGCTAGTCACCTCAAGAATTCTAATCTTGGGCTGGGAATGTGGCTAAGTGGTAGAGTGTTAGCCTAGCATGCATAAAGCCCTAGGCTCCACCCCCAGCACCACATAAACACAAAAAGCCAGAAGTGGTGTGTTATGTCTCAAGTGGTAGAGTGTTAGCCTTGAGCAAAAAGCTCAGAGTCAGTGCTCAGGCCCTGAGTTCAAGCCCCAGGACTGGCCAAAAAAAAAAAAAAAAGAATTCTAATCGTTATCTATCCTAACCTACATCTATCCTCACAGGGTGTGAGGCCTTGATTAAAGGTAATAGACATGTTTTGGTTGGTTGGTTGGTTTAATCAAGTAAACTCAGTGTTGTTATGGATAATGTTAAAAAAAAAAAAAGGATACTAGGGTTTCAACTCAGAGCCTCACACTTACTAGGCAGATGTCTATCATTTCAGTTACACCACCAGCACAAAGGAAAATGTTAAATGTAACACCCAGCCCAAACAAAACTTCTATGTAGGTAATTCATGGGACTCTTTCATATAAAGACTGCTCAAATACATGAAATGAGAATGCAGAGCTAGACTAGGCTATAGCTCAGTGGTAGAACACTCACTAAGAAAGCCAGAGGAATTGGGTCTCAACCCCAGTACCAAGAAAAGGAAAAGAATCATATAGAATAGATAGTTCTACTTTATTACCACCAGGCAAAGATTCTTGGAGATTAATCACTATACCTCAGCCCAAAATAAGTACATTAAAGGCTACTGCCAACTGTTTTCATGACTAGACTTCCATTTGCATTTTGGAATATCTGTCTCGAAGCAAAGTAACATTTTATGCACCTTCTCTTTCTTTTGTTAAAGAAGTCAGTCCCTACCCCATTTCTGTTTTAGTGGGCTATTTTAATTGGGTTTGTTGTTTTTGTTTTTTATCTTTTGTGCTGGGACTTGAACTCAGGGCTTCACATTCTGTTTGTTCACTCATCTTGGCACTCTACCACTTGAGCCAAGTCATCATTCCAGCATTTTTTGCTGTGTGTACAGGTCCTGGGGCTTGAACTCTAGGCCTGGGTGGACCTTGAACTTAGGACCTAGATGGAACTTGAACTCTGGACCTGGGTGCTGTCCTTGAGCTTTTTTTTGCTAAAGGCTGATGCTCTTGCACTTGAGCCACCGCTCCACTTCAGGCTTTTTTACTGATTGATTGGAGATAAGAGTCTCACAGCCTTTCTTGCTTGGGCTGGCTTTGAGCTGTGATCTTCAGATCTTAGCTTCTGAGTAACTAGGATTACAGGTATGAACTACCAGCACCCAGCTTCATTCCAGCATTTTTTTTCTGGCTAATTGAACATGGAGTCTCTCAGACTTTTCTTCCCACTAGCTTCAAACCGAGCTCCTCAGATCTCAGCTTTCTGAGTAGCTAGGATTATAAGTTTAAGCCACTGATACACAGCTTTATTTTTGTTTTGTTTTTTAGCCTTAAGCACATGAAAGAAGAATGGCCCTCACTTTTCTTGCAATCTTGTCTTCCATTAATACCTTAAAGGCCTCATCTATTTTTTCCTGTTCTTCTTCTTTTTTTTTTTTTTTTTTTTTTTGGGTCCAGTTGTGGGGCCAGAACTCTGGGCCTGGGCGCTGTCCCTCAGCTCTTCAGCTCAAGGCTAGCGCTCTACCACTTGAACCACAGCGCCACTTCCGGCTTTTTTTTTTTTGCTTATGTAGTGCTGAGGAATCGAACCCAGGGCCTCATGCATGCAAGGCAAGCGCTCTACCACTGAGCCACCTTCCCAGCCCTTTCCTCTTCTTTAGACCCTCCTATAAGGCTTCTGCTAAGGGTCTGTCCCTGTGCCAATAGCTTCCTGCTGGGTCTTCATCTACTCCCAAGCCCACAAAGTTGCTGATGCTACTTTATGAAGCAAATTAGCTTATATTTTCACAGAAAACAAAAGGAAGATCTGGGGAGATCCAGAATGAGGCCATTGCACTCATTCTTTTTTTTTTTGTTGGTCGTGGGGCTTGAACTCTGGGCCTGGGAGCTGTCCCTCAGCTCTTCAGCTCAAGGCGAGCGCTCTACCACTTGAGCTACAGCGCCACTTCCAGTTTTCTGGTGGTTTATTGGAGATAGGAGTCTCACGGTCTCTCCTGCCCGGGCTGGCTTTGAACCGCGATCCTCAGATCTCAGCCTCCTGAGTAGCTAGGATTACAGGCGTGAGCCACCAGCGCCCGGCCTGCACTCATTCTTATTAAATCATCTTCAAGGCAGATTTCCATGTCCACAGTTGACCTAGAAACAAACTGTGCCTTCAGAAAAGTGGCTTTTCTAACTTTAGATTTGTTATACGAAGTGGGTTACTAACCCAAAAAAAAAGTGCATTTTCCTTTGGAGGCGACTGTTTCTATCATTTAGTAATTTATAACTTAACAGCAATGGAGTTACTGTTGACTCTTTTGTATTCCATAGGCAATGAGACCTGATCTTAACTCAAAAGTCAAGAATACAGACATGCATATATATATATGTATATATATCAGTGCATTTTAATTTCTTTCCCTTTTTGTAAATATGTAATTTTAAGTATATGCTACACCAATTTGGTACAAATCTGTTTTACCCACAGAAACCTTTTCTTGCGGGATTGTTTTTGAAGTTACATTGTTGTTAAGCATCTGCTCTGATGAATGAATTGTCTTAAGTACAAAATGATAAGCCAATCTTTAAAAGCATTCATTTGACAAGAATTGGGGGGGGGGTCTGTTCAGATTTATGTCAGAGCAAGTTGGACCATCTAAACCTTCAACTCAACTGATGAACATATTTCAAGAAATAAAATATAAAGCTGTTTTTACATCAAAATCTATCTCCCACACAGTTATTTCAAAGTGTTGGCAGAAGAGTCCTTACTGAATCTTCATGTATTTGCGGTGTGTGTGTGTGTGTGTGTGTGTGTGTGTGTGTGTGTGTGTGTGTGTGTGTTGTGTGTGTGTGTTGTGTGTGTGTGTGTGTTAGTACTGGGTCTTGAACTCAGGACCTTGGTGCTATACCTTAGCTCTCTCATTCAAGGCTGGTGCTCTACCACTTGACCCCCATACCTCTACCAGCTTTTTTCTGATGTAAGAGTTTCTTGGGGGCTGAGAATGTGGCTTAGCAGTAGAGTGCTTGCCTAGTATGCATGAAGCCCTGGGTTTGATTCCTTAACACCACATAAACAGAAAAGGCTGGAAGTGGCACTGTGGCTCAAGTTGTAGAGTGCTAGCCTTGAGCAAAAAGAAGCTCAGGGACAGTGCTCAGGCCCTGCGCTCAAGCCCCAAGATGGGGGGAAAAAAAAGTTTCTTGGACTTGTCTACCCAGGTCAAGTTTTGAACTTCACCCCTCAGATCTCAACCTCTTGAATAGCTAGGATTATAGGTATGAGCTAATAGCACCTGGCATGTTAGATCCTTTAAACCCCACTTACAAGCCCTCTGGGCAAGGGTTATAACTCAATGGTAATGGATGCTTAGCCTATGTGAGGCACTGGGTTCAATCCCCTGCATTACATAAAAAAAGAAAAAGTGAGTTAGAAACTCTTTCATGCTATCAGAGAGCCCTTCCAGCTTGTCTTCTATCTTCTCTTAACTTCTTTAGCAAAATCAAGACTTCTACATTTGTTTGCCATTCTCCAGTGCTCTATCTCAGTAAATGGTACCACTTCTCATCTGGTACAGTGACTCAACACAAAGACTGAGTCAGCTTTTTTAGTCCATTCTCTATTGCTATCACTGAACATCACAGAGTTGGGTAATTTATAAAGAGTAAAAGTAGCTGAGCACTGGTGGCTCATACCTGTAATCCTAGCTACTCAGGAGGCTGAGATCTGAGGATCATGATTCAAAGCCAGCCCGAGCAGGAAAGTCTGTGAGACTCTTATCTTCAATTAACCATCAGAAAACCGAAGTGGTGCTGTAGCTCAAGTGGTAGAGCACTGCTAGCCTTGATCTGAAGAGCTTAGAGACAGCAGCCAGGTCTAGAGTTTAAGCTCCACAATTGACAAAAAAGAAAGAAAGTTTAGTGGGACACTAGTGACTTTTGTCTGTATTCCTAGCTACTCATAAGGCTAAGATTTGAGGATCACAGTTTGAAGCCAGCCCAGGAAAGTCCATGAGACTCTTTATTTCTAATAAACTGTGCCCCCCCCCAACTAAAGCTGGAAATGGTGCTGTGGATCAAGTGGTAGAGCGCTAGCCTTGAGCTGAATTCCTGAGGGACAGCCCCCAGGCCCAGAGTTCAAGCCCCATGACTGACAAAAAAAAAAAAAAAAAAAAGCAGCGGGGCACCAGCAGCTCAGCGGCTCACACCTGTAATCCTAGCTACGGCTGAGATCTGAGGATCACGGTTCAAAGACAGCCCAGGCAGGAAAGGCCATGAGACTCTTATCTCCAATAAAAACCACTAGAAAACCAGAAGTAGCACTGTGGCTCACGCGATAGAGCATTTGCCTTGAGTTGAAGCGTGCAAGGACAGTGCCCAAGCCCCAAGTTCAAGCCCCACAACTGATTCCCCCCCCCAAAAAAAAAGCAAAGAGCAAAAGGACTCAAGTGGTGGAGCATTGATTTAGCAAGGTCAACACCTAGATTCAATCCCCAGTGCAGAATAATTAAATACATAAAATTATGGCTCTCTTTCAACTCCTATGAGAAGTTTTCAAAGTGTATAAAGTATATTGCTTGTAAACTGAGTACTGGTAGCTCATGCCTATAATCCTAAGAAACTAAGATCTGTGGATTACAGTTCAAAGTTGGCCCAAACAGGAAAGTCCATGAGAGTTTTTTGTTTTTTTGTTTTTTTTTGTCTGTCATGGATCTTGAACTCTGGGCCTAGGCACTATCCCTGAGCTCTTCAGCTCAAGGATAGTGCTCTACCACTTGAGCCACCGCACCACTTCTGGCTTTTTCTGTTTATGTGGTGCTGAGGAATCAAACCCAGGGCCTCATGCATGCAAGGCAAACTACCACTGAGCCATTTTCTCAGCCCGAGATTCTTATCTAATTAACCACTAAAAATCTGGAGGTAGAGCTGTGGTTCAAGTGATAGCACACTAGCCCTGAACAAAAGAAGCTCAGGGACAGTGCCCAGGCCCTGAGTTTAAATCCCAGGACTGGCACAAAATAATAATTCTTATAATGCACACATTATTGGGAAAGAATAGTCCTAAATACATAGAATACAGACCCAATTGTGTAGAAAGCAAACCCCAGTATTACAAAGAGAATGTAAACTAAGAGCAGAGGAATGAAGCAAGCCATAGATGTGAAAGAAATTGTTCACACTAGAAAAACAGCATTGAAAAGGGGTACAGCAATGCTGTGCTAAAGTTTAATTTGGGCCTTTGAACCAAAAACACCTCCAGTCATTTAGAAATTAAAGCCCGGTGCTCCTGGCTCATACCTGTAATCCTAGCTACTCAGGAGGCTGAGATCTGAGCATCACAGTTCAAAGCCAGCCTGGGCAGGAAAAGTCTGAGAGCCTCTTCTCTGGAGTTAATCACAAAAAGCCAAAAGTGGAGTGTGGCTCAAGCCTCAGTACTTGGCAAGGAAAACCCCAAAACATCAAAGTTAATTTCTATTATAGGTTGGTTTGGTGTGGATGTGTGGGTACGTGCACACATTAGTACTGAGGCTTGAACTCAAGGGGTATGGGCGCTTTAGCTTTTTTGCTCAATGCTAGAACTTTGCCACTTGAGTACCACACCTCCACTTCTGGCTTTTTGTTGGGTAATTGGAAATAAGAGTCTCTCAAACTTGTCTAGCAGGCTGACTTCAAAGCTTCATTCTCAGATCTTAACCTCTTGGTAACTAAGATTAACAGGCATGAGCCACTGGCTCATGGTTAATAAAAAGTTGTTCTTAGTACTTATTATTCTACTGAACTGAGTACCACCAGGTAGACCTATACATTTTTACTTTTGCACCTCAAATCCTGGCTCCCAGAAGATACTCAGTTTAAATATACTGAGTTTATTCTCTATGTGTGTGTGTGTGTGTCTCTCTCTCTCTGTGTCTCTCTTTCTCTGTGCCAGTCATGCTTGAACTCAGGACCTGGGTGCTGTTCTTGAGCCTTTTATGCTCAAGGCAGTACTCTACCACTTGAGCCACAGGCCCACTTCCAGCTTTTTGGTAATTAATTGGAGATAAGAATCTCACAGACTTTCTTGCCTAGGCTGGCTTTGAACCATGATCCTCAGATCTCAAGCCTTCTGAGTAGCTAGGATTACCCAGCCCCTGGCTTTCTTAAATATTTATCATCTCAATTCTTAGAAAGGGCTTTTTTTCTTGAATCCCAGCAAGCAGAAGTCTTAGTTCACATTTGCTTGTTCTTTCTTCCTTAGTAACAAACTATTATTGGTCTAAATGTTCTCTCTCCCTTCCCCGCCCCCCCCCCCCCCCCACCTAAGTGAATCACTTGTGTGACTCAATACAAAGAAGTCATGAAAGCAATTTCCCAGAAAGGATTCTGACAAAAGCTATCTTTTTACTCTTAATAAAAGGGATACAAACCCACTGGGTGCTGTTGGGTCACACCTGCAATCTTAGCTACTAGGAAGCTGAGATCTGAGAATCACAGTTCAAAGCCAGCCCAGCCTCTTCTCTTCAGTTAATCACCAAAAAGCCAGAAGTGGAGCTGTGGCTCATTTGATAGGGTACTAGCCTTGAGTGAAAAAGCTCAGTGACAGTGCCCTGAGTTCAAGCTCCAGAACCAGCACAAAAAAAAGAAAGAAAAAGGGACACAATGCCAGGCACCTGTGGCTATGCCTGTAATCCTAACTCCTATAATCCTAGCTACTCCAAAGGCTGAGATCTGAGGGTTATAGTTCAAAGCCACACAAGCTTTAGATGACTGTCAGGTAAGAAAGTCCATGAGGGACTGGGAAGGTGGCTCAGTGGTAGAGCGCTTGCCTTGCATGCCTGAGGCCCTGGGTTCAATTCCTCAGCACCACATAAGCAAAAAGAAAAAAGCCAGAAGTGGCGCTGTGGCTCAAGTGGTAGAGCGCTAGCCTTGAGTTGAAGAGCTGAGGGACAGTGCCCAGGCCCAGAGTTCAGGCCCCACAACCGGACCCAAAAAAAAAAAAGAAAGTCCATGAGATGTTTACCTCCAATTAACCACCAAAGAGCAAAGATTCAAGTGGTAGAGAGCCATGAATGAAAAATCCAAGTGAAATGGATTTCACTTGGATTGCTGTTTTTTTCTTTTTGTCTTTCTGTTTGTTCATTTATATGTCTTTGAGAGGGTAAGGGGAGGCACAGAAATGGAGGGACAAAGGGTGAACAAATGCAACAGTAGTACTTACCTGATACTATGTTGAAAATGAACTACACAATTTGTAGGTGGAAACAGGAGGAGAGAACTGGTAGAGAGTGAGGAAGGGGTGACGTTGTACAAAACAAAATGCACTTATTACCTGACTTAGGTAACTAATGCCTCCGTACATCACTTTTATAATATCAATAAAAATTGAAAAAATCTTTAAAGCTCAGGGATTCTATGTTGGTAATAAAAGTCTGAACTGGAAAGAGAGAGAGAGGGAGACAGAGAGAGAGAGAGAGAGAGAGAGAAAGAACCAAGTGAGAGTTTAAGGCCCTGAGTTTAAGCTCTAGTGCTGGCACGCACGTGCATGTGTGTGTGTGTGTGTGTGTGTGTGTGTGAGTAGCTAAGATTACAGGTGTGAGCCGCTGCCCCAGTTTGATCTTAATCTCAGGAAAGTAAGACTCTGACTTCAGTCCTGACAAACTTTTGTCACTGAAAATTCAGCACAAGGACCCTAGGTGATCTCCAGATTTAAACAAAACAAAGTCTTCATTTTCAGAAGGAAGGATGTTCAGAAAGAACTGTTTTTGGATGGATAGGAAATGAAAACGTGGAAACAGGCTAGGAGTTGTGGTTCACAACTGTAATCCTAGCACTTTGGGGACTAAGGAAGTAAAATCTGACATTGAGGCCAGTTCCTAAACTACACAGTAAGTCCCTGTTCCAAAACAGAAAAATGTGGAAACAGGGATCTGAATGGGGAAAAGCATGTTAATGATTTCTTTGTTTATGATTTCTTTTTTGTTTGTGTGGATACTTGGGGTTGAACTCAGGACCTCATGCTCTCCCTTAGCGCTTTTTATTTTTTGGAGGGTCCAGTCGTGGGGCCTGAACTCTGGGCCTGGGCACTGTCCCTCAGCTCTTCAGCTCAAGGCTAGTGCTCTACCACTTGAGCCACAGCACCACTTCCGGCTTTTTTCTTTTTGCTTATGTGGTGCTGAAAAATCGAACCCAGGGCCTCAGGCATGCAAGACAAGCGCTCTACAACTGAGCCACCTTCCCAGCCCCTCCCTTGGTTTTTTTTTAATCAAGGCTGGCACTCTACCACTTGATCCATACCAAATCCATACCTCTACTTTGCTGGTTATGCTGATCTCTTCCACAGTCACTTGCACCCCCCCCCCCACTTGACACAGACAGGTTTGTGCTGCTGGTGTCTGGGCTGGGCTTAGGTTGGGGTGGTGGTGAGAGCCTGCTGGGCACCCAACTGATGGTTGACATGGTGACAGGGCAGCTCAGAGAAGAAAGGGAGCAGTGCAGTGCCGCCCACATCTTCCAGGTCATTCTCACCTGCAACCTCTTCAGCCACAGCACCCAGAGCAGAGATTCTATCAACAAGGCCAAAGTACCTCACCAAGGAAACTCAGGCAGGCTGGGAAGGTGGCTCAGTGGTAAAGCGCTTGCCTTGCATGCTTGAGTCCCTGGGTTCGATTCTTCAGCAAAAAACAAGCCGGAAGTGGTGATGTGGCTCAAGTGGTAGAGCGCTATCCTTGACCTGAAGAGCTGAGGAGCAGCGCCCAGGCTCAGAGTACAGGCCCACGACTGGACCCAAAATAAAAACCAAAACAAAATCCTCTTTTGGGCTGGGGAGGTGGCTCAGTGGTAGAGCACTTGCCTTGCATGCTCGAGGCCCTGGGTTCGATTCCTCAGCACCACATAAGAAAAAAAAAGCTGGAAGTGGCACTGTGGCTCGTGGTAGAGTGCTAGCCTTGAGCTGAAGAGCTGAGGGACAGTGCCCAGGCCCAGAGTTCAGGCCCCACGACAGGACCAAAAAAAAAGGAAACTCAGGCAGCCAGCATGGAGGCAGTCAAAATGCTAGATGAGATCCTCCTGCAGCGTAACACCTCAGTGCCCGTGGATGTGATGCCAGTGGCTCCTGCATGCTCCCACTGGCCACTGCCTACTCCACCCTCCAGCTGGTCACCCACCCCTACCTGGCCATCATTGATGGAATCAGGTTTGTGGGGACATCAGGACAATGTGAGTGACATTTACTGATACAGCAGCATGGAGGACCATTTGGAGATCCTAGAGTAGACCTTGAGGGTCCGACACATTAGCCCTACATTTAAGATAGGCTGTTATCCCTTCTATAAAACCAACCCCTTCATCTTTGCTGAGTGCCCTCACATCCAATTCTGTGACAACACTCCCAGATTTGGCTCCAAAATTATCCAAGGCCCTGAGAGCCAGATGGTGCTGCTGGTGCTGCTGGTTCCTGACTTCAACACCATGCCGGTTGACTTCAACTGCCTGCCTGATGAATCTGCACAGCCTAGACTGCCAACCCATCGGCTTTGTGGGCATAGGAGTAGAGGATGATGACCTGGGAGGCTGGGAGTTGGGCTCCTAACTTGGGCAGCTGGACCAGACATCTGCCCTTCAAATATGAGCCTTGTAAATAAAGCATGAATGCTTGCTTGAAGAACTCAGGGACAGCACACAGGCCCAGAATTCAAGCCCCACGACAAAAAAAGAAAGAGAGAGAGAGAGAGAGAGAGAGAGAGAGAGAGAGAGAGAGAGAGAGAGAGAGAGAGAGAGAGAGAGAGAGAGAGAAATGAAGGAAGTCAGGAAGGAAGGAAGGAAGTAATTCCATAAGACTGGGCTGGCCTTGAACTTTGATTCTCAGATCTCAGCCTCTTGAATAGCTAGGATTATAGACCTGAGCCACCAGTGCCCTGGCTCTGGACTTTCTTGCCCAGGCTGGCCTTTGAACCTTGATCCTCAGATCTCAGACCTGAACAGCTTAAGGATTACAAGCATGTGCCACCAGCATCCAGCTTGTTCATGATTGTTAAATCTTTTTCTTGGGGGGGGGGGGGGGGTCCAGTCATGGAGCCTGAACTCTGGGCCTGGGTGCTGTCCCTCAGCTCTTAAGCTCAAGGCTAGCACTCTACCACTTGAGCCACAGCACCACTTCTGGCTTTTTTCTTTTTGCTTATATGGTGCTGAGGAATCAAACCCAGGGCCTCATGCATGCAAGGCAAACACTCTACCACTGAGCCACCTTCCTAGCCCCTGTTAAATCTTTTTTGTTTGTTCTATTTTGTTTTTTTGGTCAGTCATGGGGCTTGAACTCTGGGCCTGGGCGCTGTCCCTCAGCTGGGGCTTGAATTCTGGGCCTGGGCGCTGTCCCTCAGCTCTTCAGCTCAAGGCTAGCGCTCTACCATTTGAGCCACAGTGCCACTTCCAGCCTTTTCTGCTTATGTGATGCTGAGGAATTGAACCCAGGGCCTCATTTATGCGAGGCAAGCACTCTACCACTGAGCCACCTTCCCAGCCCTGTTTTTTTGTTTTTTGTTTTTTTTTTTTTACCGGTCATGGGGCCTGACCTCTGGGCCTGGGTGCTATCCCTCAGCTCTTCAGCTCAAGGCTAGTGCTCTGCCACTTCCAGCTTTTTCTGCTTATGTGGTGCTGATGAATCGAACCCAGGGCCTCATGCATGCAAGGCAAGCACTCTACCATCGAGCCACCTTCCCAGCCCTTGATTGTTAAATCTTATGTTAGGAAAGTTAGAATTCAGATGAAGCCTTTTGTCTATTTTCTAAATCAATAGACTTTACGCTATCATTTACCCTATTGAAGACAAGAACAGTCTAGTGAAAGTCAGCTATGTTTTTTCTTGTCTTTTTTCCCTGTTACTATGGAAAAATACCAGAGACAATCAACTTTTTCTTTTTTCTTTTTTCTTTTGTCAGTAATAGAGCTTGAATTTGGGGCCTGGGCACTGTCCCTGAGGTCTTTTGCTCAAGGCTAGTGCTCTACCACTATAAGCCACAGCTCCACTTTCAGTTTTCTAGAGGTTAATTGGAGATAAAAAGTCTCACAGAGCCGGGCGCTGGTGGCTCACGCCTGTAATCCTAGCTACTCAGGAGGCTGAGATCTGAGGATCGCGGTTCAAAGCCAGCCTGGGCAGGAGAGACCGTGAGACTCCTATCTCCAATAAACCACCAGAAAACCGGAAGTGGCACTGTAGCTCAAGTGGTAGAGCGCTTGCCTTGAGCTGAAGAGCTGAGGGACAGCGCCCAGGCCCAGAGTTCAAGCCGCACGACCGACCAAAAAAAAAAAAAAAAAAAAAAAAGTCTCACAGACTTTCCTGCCTGGGCTGGCTTTGAACCATGATTTGCTCAAAGCTAGCACTCTACCACTTGAATCACAGCACCTCTTCTGGCTTTTTCTGTTTATGTGGTACTGAGGAATTGAACCCAGGGCTTCATGCATGCTAAGCAAGCACTCTACCACTAAGCTACATTCCCTTAGCACCTTTTTTTTTTTTTTTTTTAGCATTAAACCTAAGGCTTTGTACTAGGCAGGTGCTCCAACATTTAAGCTATACTCCTATCTTTTCTTTTCTTTTCTTTCTCTTCTTTTCTTTTCTTTTTTTTTTTTTTGTTATGGGTTTGAACTCAGCCTGGGAGCTGCCCCTGAGCTTTTCTGCTCAAGGCTAACGCTCTGGCTCCACATTAGTTTTCTGGTAGTTAATTGGTGATGAGTCTCAGGGACTTTCCTGACAAGTCTTCCTGACTGGCTTTGACTGTGATCCTCAAATCTCAGCCTCTTAAGTAGCTAGGATTACAAGCATGAGCACCAGCTTTTCTTTTGTTTTTGAGAGAGTCTCACAACCTTTTGCCTGGAATTTGAGATCCCTTTGCCTCTGCCTTCCCATTAGCCAAGATTATAGACTTTTGCCTCCATGTTGAGCTTCTGTGGACACTTTTTTCCACTTATCAGTTTAGCAAGAATATAAAAAGTTGGACATAGGACTAGAATGTAAAAAGTTGGACACAGGAATTTACCAATTCTCAGTTTTTACAATATTTATAATTTTCAAGTTAAACAATTTTCTACTTCTGAGATTATGGAGAATACAATTCCTGTTCACTCTGAATTAAATCTTGGCACGTTTTTCATTCTGTTCCATAAAAGGTGAACAGAATTGGGCTGGGAAGGTGACTCAGTGGTAGAGTGCTTGCCTTGCATGCATGAGGCCCTGGGTTCGATTCCTCAGCATCACATAAGCAGAAAAAGCTGGAAGTGGTGCTGTGGCTCAAGTGGTAGAGCACAAGCCTTGAACTGAAGCGCTGAGGGACAGCACCCAGGTCCAAAGTTCAGGTTGCATGACCCACAAAAAAAAAAAAAAAAAGGTGAACAGAATTAACATGTTTAATAGTGCTAGTAAATTACAGGGACTCTCTGGTTAGTTTCCCAATTCAACTGTTGAGGGAAGAGGTCAAATGCCCCATTTGATATAGCCTGGGGATGGTAGTCTTCCAGAAGCCTAGATGGCTGAGTCACCATGTGGAGGAATGTTGCCTTGCCCATGTCAGAAATAAACTTGTATCAAGCCACTGCCACATAAGCCCAGCCACATAAGCTCAGCCCTTTGTTACGCACACTCTTGTTGAGGCTGTGGGAAAAACAATTCTTTTTTAGATGATGTATTACCATGTTTCTCAGACTGGTCTTGAATTCCTAGGCATAAAGATCCCCCTCATCTCGGATTCTTTTTTTCTTTCTTTCTTTTTCTTTCTTTCTTTTTCTTTTTTTTTTTTTTGGTGTTGGTTTGGGGCTTGGTTTTGGAGTTTTGGAGTTGGTACTGGCCTTGTGAACTCTCTCTCTGCCTCTCTCTCTGTCTCTCTCTGTCTCTGTCTCTCTCTCTGTGTCTCTCTGTCTCTCTCTCTTAGCTTTGTCTGTTAATGTTGGTACTTTACTATTTGAGCCACAGCTCCACTTGTAACTTTTTGGTGATTAATTGGAAATAAGAGTCTCACAAGGGCTGGGAATGTGGCTTAGTGGTAGAGTGCTTGCCTAGCATCCATGAAGCCCTGGGTTTAATTCCTCAGTACCACATAAACAGAAAAATCCAGAAGAGGCACTGTGGCTCAAGTGGTAGAGTGCTAGCCTTGAGCAAAAGGAGTTCAGGGACAGTGCCCAGGCCCTGAGTCCAAGCTCTAGGACTGGCAAAGCAAAAATAAACAAACAACAACAAAGTATGACCACATACACAGAAAAAGCTGGAAGTGGTACTGTAGCTCAAGTGATAGAGTGCTAGCCTTGAGCAAAAGCAGCTCAGGAACAGTGCTGAGGTACTGAGTTCAAGCCCCAAGACTGGCAAAAAAAAAAAGAGTCTCACAGACTTTCCTGCCTCAGGTCAGATTCTTGAGTAGCTGATAGGTGTGTGCTATAGTGCACAGCTTAAGGCACTCTATATATGATTATATTATGTATGTGTCATTTGATATGTAATTCTACATCTTGGAATTCATCCTACAAAAATACTTGCATATATATGAAATTATATAGGGACAAAGGTATGTATTGTTATGTTGTTTGTAAATCACTATTTATAAGCTGGGCACTCATGCCTGGAATCTTAGCTATTTAAGAGGCTGAGACCTGAGGGGTGCAATTTGAAGCCTGCAAGGCTGGGAAAGTCCATGAGACTCTTATCTCTGATTAACTATGAAAAACCTGGAAGTTGAGCTGTGGCTCAACTGGTAGAGAGCTAGTCTTGAGCACAAAAACTTAGACAGCTCCAAGGTCCTACATTCAAGCTCGAGGACAGGCACTAGAAATCTATATATACATATACATACACATATATGTATATACGTATATCTGTGTGTATATGTATATATATACACTTACAGAACTAGTTCAATAAACTATGGTATAGAATACAATAGGATGTAAACATAGAAACAATGATTATCTCCAAATACG
The DNA here is from genome assembly GCF_024711535.1 of Dipodomys merriami. NCBI lineage: Eukaryota > Metazoa > Chordata > Mammalia > Rodentia > Heteromyidae > Dipodomys > Dipodomys merriami. The sequence continues at coordinate 1,999,130 of NW_027206013.1, forward strand.
GTTATAGAAATAGAGTCAGGGGGCTGGGAAGGTGGCTCAGTGGTAGAGCACTTGCCTTGCATGCCTTAGGCCCTGGGTTCGATTCCTCAGCACCACATAAGCAAAAAGAAAAAAGCCAGAAGTGGTGCTGTGGCTCAAGTGGTAGAGCACTAGCCTTGCGCTGAACAACTGAGGGACAGCGCCCAGGCCTAGAGTTCAGGCCCCGTGACCGGACCCCCCCCCAAAAAAAAAGAAATATAGTCAGGATATATTATTCAATTTTATTTTATTGTATTAATTTTTATTTAAATAATTTTTCAGAGCATTATAGCAGTTTAAATTAAACCATAACCAACCCTGTTGTAGGGGAACTCAGTCACAAGAAACAGGAAGCCACCACTGAAAAGGCCAAATTGTGCAAATTAGAGAATAGGTGGACTGCTGGTAGACTCTTGTCTCAAAGACCAGCAGCCTAGAATGTGGCTAACACAAAGCCAAGATAGCCCCCAAACCACATCAAGTGTATGGACTTTATTCTAACAAAAGTAGCAAAAGCAAAGAAAACCAGATAAAGACACTTAAACCTAATACAGGTGTTAAATATAAGCAAAAGCAATGGGCTGGGAAGGTGGCTCAGTGGTAGAGTGCTAGCCTTGAGCTGAAGTGCTGAGGGACAGCGCCCAGGCCTAGAGTTCAACATGCACAACCAACAAAAAACAAAAACAAAAACAAAAAAACCCATAAATATAAGCAAAAGCAAATCAAATGTGATCACAAGGAAAATCAAGGACCAGTTATCTAAGGGAAGTAAGATTTTTCTGGAACTTAACAACTCAAGACATATTTGTAAAACAAAGAATGTCCTGTATTATCAAGGCATATTGCTTAGATCCAGTCTCCTTATTTCACCCTAGCTCTTATTAAAGCAAGTTACAGAAGGGTACGTATATTTCACTGAGCATAAGAAAGAAGAAAATAGACTAGGTGGGGGCTGGGAAGGTAGCTCAGCAGTAGAGTGCATGCCTTGCAAGCATGAGGCCCTGGGTTCGATTCCTCAGCACCACATAAACAGAAAAAGCCGGAAGTGGCGCTGTGGCTCCAGTGGTAGAGCTCTAGCCTTGAGCTGAAGAGCTGAGGGACAGCGCCCAGACCCATGACCAGCAAAAAAAAAAAAAAAGAAAGAAGAAAATAGACTAGGTGTTGTTGTATACCACTGTAAACCCAGCAGTTGGGAAGCTAAGCCAGGAGGATTATTAGTTTCTGACTACATGAGAAGATCAGACTACATAATAATATACCGTGAAAATAATAGAGGGAAAAAAAAGGGGAGCTAAGAATTGTTTTTTCAGTCGTGGGGCTTCAACTCTGGGCCTGGGTACTTTCCCTGAGCTCTTCAGCTAAAGGCTAGTGCTCTACCACTTGAGCCACAGCGCCACTTCCAGCTTTTTCTGTTTATGTGGTGCTGAGGAATCGAACCCAGGGCCTCATGCATGTGAGGCAAGCACTCTACCACTGAGCCACCTTCCCAGCCCAGGAATTTTTGGGGTTTTTTTGTGCCTGGTTGTGGGGCCTGAACTCTGGACCTGGGCGCTGTCCCTCAGTTCTTCAGCTCAAGGCTAGCGCTCTACCACTTGAGCCACAAGCACCATTTCCGGCTTCTTTCTTTCTGCTTATATGGTACTGAGGAATCGAACCCAGGGCCTCATGCATGCAAGGCAAGCACTCTACCACTGAGCCATCTTCCCAGCCCAGGAATTTTTTTTTTTGTGCCAGGAATATTTTTTTGATGAGCATTAAAAAAGACTGGCCTAGGGCCGGGAATGTAGTTTAGTGGTAGAGTGCTTGCCTAGCATGCATGAAGCCCTGGGTTGTATTCCTCAGTACCATATATACAGAAAAAGCCAGAAGTGGTGCTATGGCTCAAGTGGTAGAGTACTAACTGTAAGCAAAAGAAGCTCAGGGACAGTGCCCAGACTCTGAGTACAAGCCCCAGGACTGGCAAAAAAAATTATATATATGCTGGCCTAAGCCAGGCACTGGTGGCTCACACCTGTAATCCTAGCTACTCAGGAGGCTGAGATCTGAGGATCACAGTTCTCTTATCTCACTCATCTCCAATTAACCACTCAAAACCCGGATAAGGTTCTGTAGCTAATATTTTTGACATGCATTAAAACATATTGGCTTCTACCAGGCATTCGTGGCTCTCACCAGTAATCCTAGCTACTCAAGAGGCTGAGATCACAGTTCAAAGCCAGCTGGGGCAGGAAAGTCCATGAGTCAGAATATGATACCAGCACATCCATGTTCATTGCCACACTACTCACAATAGCCAAGATATGGAAACAACCCAGATGCCCCACAATAAATGAGTGGATGCAAAAACTGTAGTACCTACACACAATGGAATTGTACACAGCCATTAAAAAGAATAAAATAATGTCATTTGCAGGGAATTTGATGGAACTAGAACAAAAATCATGTTAAGTGAGGTAAGCCAAGAGAGTAAAATGGTGCATCTTCTCCCTGATGTGTGGAAGTTACACCTAAAACACACTAGAATATGACATTACACAATTCTAGATACTCACATACAGTGAGACCAAAAGAAGATAGTCTTAGAAGAGAAGCACAGGGGCTGGGGAAGGTGGCTCAGTGGTAGAGCGCTTGCCTTGCATGCTCGAGGCCCTGGGTTCGATTCCTCAGCCTCACATAAGCAAAAAAAAAGAAAAAAAGAAAAGAAAAGAAAAGAAGAAAAAAGAATCTTGAAACAAAAAAAAGAAGAGAAGCACAAAGGTGCAATATCCAAGCACCTTCTCATATGTATATAAAATAATATACATACTGAAAAGAACTCTAAATATATGGAAACAAAAGACTTCTTTCTCAATTTGTTTTTTTTTTCTGATGACTGTATTTTTTTTTGGGGGGAGGGGTCCGGTCATGGGGCCTGAACTCTGTCCCTCAGCTCTTTAGCTCAAGGCTAGCACTCTACCACTTGAGCCACAGCGCCACTTCCGGCTTTTTTCTTTTTGCTCATGTGATGCTGAGGAATCGAACCCAGGGCCTCAGGCATGCAAGGCAAACGCTCTACCACTAAGCCACCTTCCCAGCCCAATGATGACTGTATTCTTTACCTTATATATGATGTATTCACATGCACATCTGTGGTAAAGCAGGGGTAGGGCACAAAATCAGAAGAAAAAAAGGTGAAAAAGTGCAGCAGTAGAGTGCACTGGACATTGAGGAAAGTGAGTTATGTAAGTCATAGGTGGAGATTGGAGGGAGGGAATGGAAGAGAATGAGGGAACAGATAATACTATATGAAAGGAAATGTACTTATTACCTGACGTGTGTAAAAACCTCACTGTATCTCACATCTGAAACAACAATAAAGTAACTTAGAAAAAAATTGCCATTGTGCATTTATTTTGAGATTCAGAGATACCCACGCTGTCCACCTGCTTCAGCTTCCTGAGTAGCAGGTGCTACAGCTGTATGTCACCATGTCTGGCTTGAATTTCACATTTTAAGGCAAGGTGATTATTTTTCTTATTGGATAAGATAAAAAAAAGCCCTGTATAGCTGGGTGCTGGTGGCTCACGCCTGTAATCCTAGCTACTCAGGAGGCTGAGATCTGAGGATCACGGTTCAAAGCCAGCCCAGGCAGGAAAGACTGTGAGACTCCTATCTCCAATAAATCACCAGAAAACTGGAAGTGGTGCTGTAGCTCAAGTGGTAGAGCGTTCGCCTTGAGCTGAAGAGCTGAGGGACAGTGCCCAGGCCCATTGTTCAAGCCCCACGACCAAAAAAAAAGCCCTGTATTTATTATGTAATGAACTATACTTTGCTAAATGAACATGTCAGTTTATATTAGGCAGAATTCACACAGTGTTTCCAAATTATAAGGGAAGTAATACTCAGAAAAACTGGAAAATTGGGAATGAAATGGCTCATCAGAATTTTGGCACAAAAAATGTTAAAAATGAAAATGAAGCCACAAATAAGCTTCCAAGCAGTTGTTAGCAATTTAAAACTGTTTGCTGGATGGGCTGGGAAGGTGTCTCAGTGGTAGAATGCTTGCCTTGAATGCATAAGGCCCTGGTTTTGATTCCTTATCACCACATAAGCAGAAAAAAGCCAGAAGTGGCACTGTGGTTCAAGTGGTAGAGCGCTAGCCTACCACTCAATTTAAGTTCCAGATCTGGGAAGAAGAAAACGAAGAAACAAGAAAGGAGACAGACATGTCGAAAACGAACTTTACAACTTGGGGGGGGGGAGATTTGGTGGGGGGGCAGGGGGAGGCTGGGAAGGGATATGAAGGGTAAACAAAGGAGGAGGCTACAATGCTTGATAGGAAATGTACTCATTATCTTGCCCATGTAATTGTAACCCCTCTGTACAGTATGTTCACAATAAAAAAATAAAATAAAATAAAATAACATTTGACTAAAAAAGAAAGAAAGGAGACAGAGGAGGAGGATGAGTAGAATAAGAGGAAGAAGAAGAGAAGGAGAACAAGGAAGAAGGAGAAGGAGTGGGGATAGGATAACATTGTTCGACAAGAAATGTATTTATTACCTTACTTATGTATGTGTTACCCCTCTGTACATCACCTTTACAATGAAATAAAATATTATTTTTTAAAAAGAAGGGAAGGAAGAGGAAGAAGAGAAAGAGGAGGAGGAGGAGGAGGAAGAGGAAGAGATGGAAGAGGTAGCAAAATGTCATTCCCACACAAATTTACAGATTTATTTTCTCAGGTGGGATCCTATCTCAATCAAGATTGGACAATTCAGGGTAGAGTGGCTATATGCAGTGAAATTCTTTGGGGGGAAAAGAAGTGGTTTTCTCTGGTAGACTTTTTTTTTCATTTACACCAGGGACTGGTGGCTCATATCTCTAATCCTAGCTACTCAGGAATTGATATCTGAGGACCATGGTTCAAAGCCAGCCCAGGCAGAAAAGATTGAGAGACTCTAATCTCCAATTAAGCATGTGGCACTGTGGCTCAAAGTGGCAGAGCACTAGCTCTGAGTGAAAAAGTTCAGGCCCTGAGTTCAGGCTCTACAACCACAAAAAGAAAAAGTAAAAGAAGGGGCTGGGAAGGTGGCTCAGTGGTAGAGCGCTTGCCTTGCATGCCTGAGGCCCTGGGTTTGATTCCTCAGCACCACATAAGCAAAAAGAAAAAAGCCGGAAGTGGCGCTGTGGCTCAAGTGGTAGAGCGCTAGCCTTGAGCTGAAGAGCTGAGGGACAGCGCCCAGGCCCAGAGTTCAGGCCCCACGACCGGACCCCCCCCCCAAAAAAAGAAAAAGTAAAAGAAAAATTTCTCATTACATAAGTACCTACTTGATATCCTTAATTTGCCTCTTGACCTACAAAGTTCAACATATATATCATTTGACCTTCTACAATAAAAGTGTGATGATCTCTGGTCCAAAGATTAGCACAGAACAGGCTACTTTGAGATAAGTGTGAAAGGCTATCACTGTCTCCTACTGACTGGAAGAACCATTCCCCTTAGAACTTTACTAATGAAACTCAGTGTTCTCAAATACAAGGAAAACAAGAAAAAAGGTCTGTCTTTCAGTCTAGAAGTAACTAGATGAAAAAGTGGACAATGAAAAAGCTATTCAAACTATGTTAGAGGCTTGGTACTGGTGGCTCATGCCTATCATTTTAGCTACTCAGGAGTCTGAAATCTGCCTGGGTTTGAAGCCAGCTGGGACAGAAAAGTCCATGAAACTCTTTTTTTTTGGGGGGGGGGGGTCCAGTCATGGGGCCTGAACTCTGGGCCTGGGCACTGTCCCTCAGCTCTTCAGCTCAAGGCTAGCACTCTACCACTTGAGCCACAGTGCCACTTTCGGCTTTTTTTTTCTGCTTATGTGGTGCTGAAGAATCAAATCCAGGGCCTCATGCATGCAAGGCAAGCGCTCTACCACTGAGCCACCTTCCCAGCCCCTCCATGAGACTCTTATCTTCAATTAGCCACCAAAAAGTTGGAAGTGGAGCTGTGGCTCAATTGGTAGAGTGTTAGCTCAGAGACAGCACTCAATCCCTGAGTTTAAGCCACAGGGTCAGCACAAAGAGAAGAAAAAAAAAAAAAAACCTACTGCCAGGCGCCAGTGGCTCACACCTGTAATCCTAGCTACTCAGGCTGAGATCTGAGAATCATGGTTCAAAGCCAGCCCTGGCAAGGAAAGTCCATGAGCCTTCTATCTCCAATTAACCACCAGAAAACCTGAAGCAGCGCTGTGGCTCAAGTGGTAGAGCGCTCACCTTGAGCTGAAGAGCTGAAGGACAGTGCCCAGGACCAGAGTTCAAGCCCCATGACTGACAAAAAACAAAAACAAAAACAAAAAACCTATTTTAGAAAAAGAAAAAAACATAGCCAGGAGCCACTGGCTCATGTCTGTAATCATAGCTAGTCAGGAAGCTGAGAGCTGAAGATCACGGTTCAAAGCCAGTCCAGGAAGGAAAGTCCATGAGACTCTTATCTCCAATTAACCACTAGAAAACTGAAAGTGGTGCTATAGCTCAAAGTGGCAGAACACTAACCTTGCATGAAAGAGCTCAGGGAAGGGCCCAGGTCCCGAGTTCAAGCCCAGGACTGGGATCAAAAAAAAAAAAAGAAGGAAGAGAGAGACAGAGAGAGAGACAGAGACAGAGAGATGGCAATGGTGGCTTCTGTAGTTCTAATGATTTTGCAGGCTGAGATAGGAGGGCAACTTGAGCCCAGGAGTTCAAAACAAACCTTAGTAGTACAGTCAGACCTACTCTCACGAAACTAACAAAAGGGTTGGGAATTTGGCTTAGTGATAAAGTGCTTATCTAGCATGCATAAAACCCTGGGTTTGATTCCTCAGTACCACATAAACAGAAAAAGCCAGAAGTGGCACTGTGGCTCAAGTGGTAGAGTGCTAGCCTTGAGAAAAAGAAGCTCAGGGACAGTGCCCAGGACTTGAGTTCAAGCCCCAGGACTGGTAATAATGATAATAATGATAATAATAATAATAAATAATCCTGCTGGGCACCAGTGGCTCACATCTGTAATCCTAGCTATTCAGGAGATTGAGATTTGAGGAGCATGGTTCAAAGCCAGCTTGGGCAGGAAAACTCCTAAGACTCTTATCTCAAATTAATTACCAAAACATGCTATAAGTGGAGTTCTAATGGTAGAGCACTAACTGTGAGCAAAGAAGCTCAGGGACATCACTTAGACACTGAGTTCAAGCCCCAGGACCATCATGAAACCAAAAAAAAATCCTTGTCAATTTTTTTGAATCTAGACTGTAATTATCTTAGAAGATAGAAGTCTTGATGAGCAAAGTAAGATAAAAATTTAAAAAACAAACAAACAAAAAACCTGCATAGGGGCTGGGGAGGTGGCTCAGTGGCAGAGTGCTTGCCTTGCATGCATGAGGCCCTGGATCGATTCCTCAGCACCACATAAGCTGAAAAAAACAGAAGTGGTGCTGTGGCTCAAGTGATAGAGTTGAGCTAAAGAGCTAAAGGAGCTGAAGAGCTGAGGGACAGCGCCCAGGCCCAGAGTTCAGGCCCCACGACTGACTAAAAAACAAAAAAACAAAACAAAACAAAAAAAACCCTGCATAGTGCCAGGCACTGGTGGTTCACACCTATAATCCTAGGTCCGCAGAAGGCTGAGATCTACTGTTTGAAACTCTAAACCCACCAGGGAAGAAAACTCTGTGATATGCTCATTTCCAATTAACCACCAAAAAGATGCCAGAAGTAGGGCTGTGGCTCAAGTGGTACAGTGCTTGCCTTGAGCAAAAATGCTGAAGAACAGCACTCAGGTTCTGAGTTCAAGTCCTAGTACTGGCATCAAAAAAACAAAACAAAACAAAAAAAAACTTTGTTACAAATCCTATGTGTTGGGACAAAGGGTGAAAAAATGTAGCCGTGGTACTCACTAGACACCATGTGGAAAATGAACTAGTGGGGGGGAGGGGGATGGGAGAAAACACTGGGAGAGTATAAGGGAAGGGGTGACATTGTACAAAAAGAAATGTACTCATTTCCTGAGTTATAACTGTAACTGCTCTGTACATCACCTTTATAATAACAATAAGAAAAAAAATTGGGGGGCTGGGAAGGTGGCTCAGTGGTAGAGTGCTTGCCTTGCATGCATGAGGCCCTGGGTTCAATTCCTCAGCACCACATAAGCAGAAAAGGCCAGAAGTGTTTCTGTGGCTCAAATGATAGAGTGCTAGCCTTGAGTGAAGAGCTCAGGGACAGAGCCCAGGCCCAGGGTTCAGGCCCCACAACTGACAACAACAACAAAAAATTAAGCCTTATGTGTTATAAAACCCTTGTTTTTATTCTTTCATGCTGATATCCACTAATTTTAATTTTGTCATCACTTAGCTTTTGGGTACTTTTTTTGTTGTAGTTGTGGGTCTTGAATTCAGGGACTGGTACTCAAGGCTAATGCTTTACCACTTGAGCCAAAGCTCTACTGCTGATTTTCTGGTAGTTAATTGGTTATAGGAGCTGGGCACTAGTGGCTCATCCCTGTATCCTATCTACTCTGGAGGCTGAGATCTGAGGATGGCAGTTTGAAGCCAGAAATGGCATGTGGCTCAAATATTAGAGCACTAACCTTGAACACAAAGAGGCTTAGGGACAGTGCCCAGACCCTGAGTTCAAGCCCCAGGACTGGGGAGGGGGGAAAAGGAATAAAGACCTGATGGTTAATTTTGGTTATCAAATTTGGTTGGGTTAAGAGACATCTAGAATATTAAAAGCACACTTCTGGGTGTGTCTTTGAGGTATTTCCAGAGATGACTAAGCAGGCAAGATCTGCCCTGAATGTGGGTAGCCCCATACCATAGGCTGGAGATCTGACTAAAAGATGGAAGAAGGCCGTCAGCACAACATGTCCTCTACCTCCTGGCTGCAATGAGATGAGTAACTGCTCTGGCATATGTTCTTGCCACTATGCTTTGCCTCACCACAGGTCTTCACACAGGTCCTTAGCAACGGGACTGGCTGACCACAGACTGAAAACCTCTGAAACCATGAGGCAAACTTCCTCCCTTCCCCCCCCCTCCCCCGCTTCTGTGGCATGGTCTTGAACTTGAACTCTGGGCCTGGGCTCTTCAGTTCATGGTGAGCACTCTACCACTTGACGCACAGCACCACATCTGGTTTTCTTGTGGTTAATTGAAGATCAGAGTCTCCCAGACTTTACTGCCCAGGCTGGCTTTGAACCATACTGCCCAGGCTAGTTTTGAACCATTATCCTCCTGAGGAACTAGGATTACAGGCATGAGCCACTGGTACCTGGCCTCTTTCTTTTTCTTTCTTTCCTTCCTTTTCTTCTCCTCCTTCTCTTCCTCCTTCTCCTTCTTCATCTTCCTTTGTGCCAGTATGGGGCTTAAAATCTAGGCTGAACACTGTCCCTGAGCTTTTTTGTTGTTGTTGTTGTTGTTTTTTGTTGTTTGTTTTTTCTTGGTCGTGGGGCCTGAACTCTGGGCCTGGGCGCTGTCCATCAGCTCTTCAGCTCAAGGCTAGCACTCTACCACTTGAGCCATAGCACCACCTCCAGCCTTTTCTGCTTATGCAATGCTGAGGAATCAAACCCTGGGCCTCATGAATACAAGGCAAGCACTCTACCACTGAGCCACCTTCCCAGCCCGCCCAAAGCTTTTTTGCTCAAGGCCAGTACTGTGAGCCATAGGTCCACTTTCAGCTTTTTTGGTGGTTAATTGGAGACAAAAAGTCTCATGAAATTTCCTGCCAACTGGCTTTGAACCCAGATGGTCAGAGGGTCTCAACTTTCTGTCCCAGTCAGTCTTGGACCACAATCCTATCTCTGCTTCTCAAGTAGCTAGGATTATAGGTGTGTACACCATACTATGCTCCTCTGCCTCCTTCTGTTTTTCTCCCAGTGTTTGTTACAGCTTAAAAAAAAGGCTAACAGAGGGAGGGGGGAGGCTGGGAAGGGATGTGAAGGGTAAACAAAGGAGGAGGCTGCAATGCTTGGTAAGAAATGTACGCATTATCCTGCCTACGTAATTGTAACTCATCTATACAGTATGTTCACAAATAAAATAAAATAAAATTAAAAAAAAAGGCTAACAGAAAAAATATTTTATTATGAAACAATATATACAAAAATAGGTAATACCCTGCACATATCATCCAGCTTTGACAAAAGATGAAAACTCTTTTTTTTTTTTTGCTGGTCCTGGGGCTTGAATTTAGGGCCTGTGTGCTGTCCCTGAGCCTCTTTGTGCTCAAGGATAGTGCTCTACCACTTGAGCCACAGTGCTGTTTCTGGCTTTTTTTTTTTTTTTCCATTGTGGGGACTGAACTCTGGGCCTGGGCGCTGTCCCTCAGCTCTTCAGCTCAAGGCTAGCGCTCTACCACTTGAGCCACAGCGCCACTTCTGGCTTTTTCTGCTTATGTGGTGCTGAGGAATCGACCCAGGGTCTCATACATGCAAAACAAGCACTCTATCACTGAGCCACCTTCCCAGCCCGTTTCTGGCTTTTTTTGAATGGTTTATTGGAGATAAGAGTCTCCTAGCTGGGCTCAGGTGGCTCATGCTGGTAGTCCTAGCTACTCAGGAAGCTGAGATCTGAGGATCACAGTTCAAAGCCAGTCCAGGCAGGAAAGACTGAAACTTCTCTCCAATAATCCACCAGAAAACCAGAAGTGGTGCTGTGGCTCAAGTGGTAGAGCTCTTGCTTTAAGCTGAACTGCTGAAGGATAGCACTCAGGCCCAGGGTTCAAGCCCCATGTCAACAAAAAGAAAAACAAAACAAAAAAACCCAAGAGTCTCATGGACTTTTCTGGCTGGTCTGGCTTTGAAGCACAATCCTCAGATCTCAACCTCCTGAGTAGCTAGGATTACAGTATGAGCCACCGGTGCCGAGCAAGATGACAATTCTTGTTTTACCTTTTTCTAACTCAGATTCTCTTCCCTCTGTATCTTTTTGATGCAAACTGAAAGGAATTTTGGCATATTTTAATTTTTATTCTTGTTGTTGATGGTACTGGGGTTTAAATTCCAGGTTTTTGTGCTTGCTGGGCAGGTGCTCTATGACTTAAAGCCATGCCTCATCCTCCATAATTTTTTTCTTTTTGCCAGTCATGGGGCTTGAGCTCAGGGCCTGGGCTCTGTCCGTGAGCCTCTCTGTGTTCAAGGCTAATGCTTTACCACTTGAGCTGCAGGGTCACTTCCAGCTTTTTCTGTTTATATAGAACTCAGCAATTGAACCCAGGGCTTCATGCATGCTAGACTAGCAGTCTACCACTAAGCCACATTCCCAGCCCCTCAATAAATTTCTTAAGGAAACATGGAAGTTAGGCAGCAGATTGGTGGCATTTTCTGAAATTCAACCTGAGGAGCAAATCTTTCCATCATATTTCCTGACTGATATTCTTTTCTGAAACTAGAATTTGATTTGAAGGGGGCAGAAAGCATTATTGCAAAACTGTGAGTTACCTTCTCTCCCACAAAAATATATTACATGCATAATTTTATTTATTTATTTACGTCAGCTGTGAGGCTTGAACTCATATGTATATGTATATATCTACGTATATATGTAGATATATACATATATGTATATATATGTAGATGTACACATATATGTATGTATATATACATATATGTATATCTATATAGATGTGTATTTTTTTGGGGGGGGGTCCGGTCGTGGGGCCTGAACTCTGGGCCTGGGTGCTGTCCCTCAGCTCTTCAGCTCAAGGCTAGCACTCTACCACTTGAGCCCACATCGCCACTGCTGGCTTTTTTTTCTTTTTGCTTATGTGGTGCTGGGGAATCGAACCCAGGGCCTCAGGCATGCAAGGTAAGCGCTCTACCACTGAGCCACCTTCCCAGCCCCATAGATGTGTATTTTTATATATACATATATAGACCTATCTCTCTACACACACACACACACACACACACACACACACACATATATGGATTTGTCTATTGGGGCTGCATTGAACAGTCCTCAAATGTCAGCCTCTTAGGTAGCTAGAGTTATAGATAGAATCATTTGGCCTTTTTTTTTTTTTGGATCCAGTCATGGGGCCTGAACTCTGGGCCTGGGTGCTGTCCCTCAGCTCTTCAGCTCAAGGCTAGCGCTCTACCACTTGAGCCACAGTGCCACTTCGGGCTTTTTTCTTTTTGCTTATGTGGTGCTGAGGAATCGAACCCAGGGCCTCAGGCATGCAAGGCAAGCGCTCTACCACTGAGCCACCTTCCCAGTCCAGCATTTGGCCTTTTAAGAAAAGAATCTTTTTTTGTTTTTGGTTGGTCATGGGGCTTGTACTCTGGGCCTGAGCAGTGTACTTCAGCTCTTCAGATCAAGTCTAGCACTCTACCGCTTGGGCCACAGCACCACTTCTGGTTTTCTAGTGGTTATTGGAATTGAAGAGTTTCACAGCCTTTCTGTTCAGGTTGGCTTTGAACTGTGATCCACAGATCTCAGCCTCCTGAGTAAATTACAGGCTAATTTTTTTTTCTTTTTTTTTCTGTGGTGGGGCCTGAACTCTGGGTCTGGAGACTGTCCCTCAGCTTTTCAGCTCAAGGAGAACACTCTATCACTTGAGCCCCAGCACCACTTCCAGCTTTTTTTGCTTATTTGGTACTGAGGAATCAAACCCAGGGCCTCAAGCATGAAAGGCAAGCACTCTACCACTGAGCTACCTTCCCAGCCCCTAAATTTTTGTTTTTAAATAGTAGTTCAAAGGGGTGTCGATTCACATATCCATTTATATCTACAATGCATTTTGATCAGTTGTTATTTTCTTTTCTTTTTGCCAATCCTGGGACTTGAACTCAGGGCCTGGGCACTGTCCCTGAGCTTCTTGTGCTTAAGGCTAGCACTCTACCACTTGAGCCACAGCACCACCTCTGGCTTTTTCTGTTTATGTGGTACTGAGGAATCAAACCCAGGGCTTCATGCATTGTAGGCAAGCACTCTACCACTAAGCCACATTCCCAGCCCCATTTTGATCAGTTTTATCACTTCCATCATCCTCCCCAAGTATATTTTTTGAGTTTTTTTACCTTCTCTCCCCAAAAAATATATTACATGCATAAATTTATTTATTTATTTATTTATTTATTTATTTATTTATTTATTTATTTATTTATTTATTTATGTCAGCTGTGAGGCTTTAACTCAGGGCCTGGATGCTGAACTCAGGCCCTGAGCTTTTTTGCTCAAGGCTAACACTCTGCCACTTTGAACCACAGTGCCAATTCCAGTTTTCTGGTGATTAACTGGCGTTCAGTCTCTAGGACTTTCCTGCCTGGACTGGCTTCAAATAGCGATCCTCAGACCTCAGCCTCCTGAGTAGCTAAGATTACAAGCATGAACCACTAGCACCTGGCACAAGGATGTGTATATACAGTCACACAGACACACAGACACAGACAGACAGACAGACAGAAACACACACACACACACAGAGCGTTGCTTCTTGCCTTTTTGGGTTGTTTATTGGGGATAAGAATGTCTCCAGGATATTTCTGCCCCTGCTGGTTTTGAACAGTCATCCTCAGACCTCAGCCTCCTGAGTAGCTAGGATTACAGGTGTGAGTCACTGGCGCCCAGCCCAAGTCTATTTTTTAAAATAATATTTTATATGAATTCTTCTACTTCATCTGGCTTTGAAGTTATCCTCAGATATCATGCTCCTGAGAAGCTAGGATTACAGACATGAGCCATGGGTGCCCTGTTGGAGATATACTTTCTTGTCAGTACAATTCAGGAATGTTAACATCAATAATGGAGCATCGATGGCCTGGTGATTTTTCACAACAGTCATTTATCCAACAAATATCTGAGCATTCAAGCAACTGCAAGGCAGACAAGACACAGGTGAACCAGGCAGACAGGATCTCTGGCTTCTTAAAATTGTAGTGCAGATGGAGGAAGTAGAATAGGAGGGCAGGGCTAGATCTGAGTAAGCAAAAGGGAACGGGAAGAAATTAACTAGAGAAACAGGTAGAATCCGGAACAAGTCAAGTCCTCATGCCATGCTTGAGAGACATTTACATTTTTTGGCAGTAATAGAACCCATGATGGTCGGATTGTACTGGACGGTAGTCTTCCAAGACCACTTAATCCAGTGGATCCAATTTTTGCCTTCCCACCGAGAGGCATCAGGGTCTCCCAGCCACCCAAGATCCCTTAGGCTACCTAGGGCGTGTGTCATTTCAAGCAACCTATTCCCCGCTACGGGGTCATCTCCTTCCAGAGAGCTCATCAGGTCTAGTCCGCCCTGAGTCTCTCTCCAGCCCTGGGCAGGCCAGGTTAGAACCACGCCTCTTGCCTGGCGATTCAGCCAAGCACGTTATGCTTTGTTCCCTGAAGTAGGTTTTCGAAACGCCGCTCCCTCTCGGCTCCAGCTGTTTTCTTGCCAACACTAGAACACCAGGCGGCCGCAGCGCCCCCGGCGGCGTACCGTGGTCCAGGAAGGGAGTGCCCGCCACCACTGCCTCCTCGACCTCCTCCCGGAACGCGGGAGCGTGCGCCCGTGCCTCACGCCCCTGGTCCTTGCCTCCGCTTCTGATTGGCTATGGTGAGAGACGTCACGGGGAGGGCCCCGTCAGCCTCTGGGAGCTGCGACTTCGCGCGTGCGCAGTCGGAGAGCACTGAGCGGAGTGGGAGGTGGCCGGCGGCTTCTCCCACGTCCGCCATTTTGTTGCTGTGGCTATTGCGAGCGGGCTTGGCAAAACTGCCTCGGGGTCTCTGCGTTTCTTGCAGTTTGGTGCTTTCGTGTGACGACGAGGGTCAGTGCAGACCTTTGGGGCTGCGGAGCTTGTACATTCCAGGCCGGGAGTCACTAAAGCCACCTCCGGTATTCCGGGCTGCCCAAGAACCCCCCGGGCGGCCTCCGTTTACGGCTGCGCTTCGTCTACCCCGACCCCAGGGTTCTGTCCCTCTTTCCCCGGGCCGACTCTGTCCGCGAGGAGCTCCCGGAGCAGGCGGGCGGCAGCAGAGGATGCTGCGGACCCGGAGCCGAGAGGAAGGTCCCGGCCCAGCTCGCTAAGTTCTCCTCGAGGGGTGCGAAGAGGCCCTTTCTCGGCACCCGAGCCGCCTGCCGGCAAAGGCTTCCAGACTAGGCAAGAGCAGTCGCCGCCCAGACCCGCCGCCGAGCCCCCTCCCCGGCCCAACACCATGTCCTCCGCCAGGTTCGATTCCTCAGACCGCTCGGCTTGGTACATGGGGCCGGTGTCTCGCCAGGAGGCGCAGACTCGGCTCCAGGGCCAGCGCCACGGAATGTTCCTAGTCCGGGACTCCTCCACCTGCCCTGGAGACTATGTGCTATCGGTGTCCGAGAACTCTCGTGTCTCCCACTACATCATCAACTCCCTGCCCAACCGCCGTTTTAAGATCGGAGACCAGGAGTTTGACCATTTGCCGGCCTTGCTGGAGTTCTACAAGATCCACTACCTGGACACCACCACCCTGATCGAGCCAGCGCCCAGGTACGCGCGAACCCCTGCCCTTCTAGGGTGTACAACCTGCCCAGCCGCGGAGGAGGGCCGCGAATGGGGTGGGTTGAAGACCAGGGGGTGAGCTGGGGGGAAGAACTGAATCCATTTTCCCCATTCCGAACCAAAAGGCCTTATTAAGAGAAGGTTAATGTCAGGATCTGGGTCACTGGATGAGAGTATGCTTTAAAAAAATATTGATGGTTGCATCGTTCAGTCGGACGTTTTTTTGTCTTTTGTCACTTTGCCATAATACTAATGTAAGGGCTTTTTTTTTTTTTCAACTATCTTTTGGATCATAGACTTTGAGACTCCGAAGACAGCCGTGGCATGTCTCCTTCCCAGCCCCTTAAAAATTCACATTCACAAGTTTGAACATTATTTAAGGGTTTTGGATCCCCTTCAGATCTCTCAACTGCAGGTTTTAACAACTGGGCTGCAGACTTTTCCAACAATAGCCAAAATGAAAGTGCCTTAGCGTTTAGAAACAAAAATCTTTCATTGGAATACCAGAACTATATATTGATATTCTGATGGCAAATTTGAAGCAACACCTCTTTTAATTTCAAAGTGGATCGTTTAATTGCAAAGAAAAGAGAAAGTGCCTTGCTATAGTGAGGACATTTTTAGGAAAATATGTGTCTCCCCTTCCCCTAGGTGCACTAGAGGTAGTATGGTTAATTGACAAGGTGGAATGGTACTTAATTCTATACCAGTTCAGTTTTAAATATACTTTGCATATTAGTCTAGTAGTTTAACATAATTAAAAGTTAACCCAAAGTTAAGCCAGGCTTGGGGGTATACATCTGTAACCTCAGCACTCCAGAGGCTGTGGCAAGAAGGTTTGAAGCCAGCCTAAAATACAGGGAGACTGTCTCAAAAAACTGAAACAAGTCGGATCTGGTGACTGATGCCTGTAATCCTTGCTACTCTAGAGGCTGCGAACTGAGCGTCCCAGTTTGAAGCCAGCCCTGGTAGGAATGTCTGTGAGACTTTTATCTCCAGTTAATCCATCAAAATGCAAGAAGTGGAACTGTGGTTCAAGTGTTGAACACAAAACCTCAGGGACAGCACCCAGACCATGAGTTCAAAGCCCCAGAACCAGTACCTCCCCAAAAAGGCATAAAACCAAAGTGACAACATTCCTTTTCCCAAGTAAAATGCATTATTTTATTTGATTATGTGTTAATTTGCCTCAGCGAATATTTTTTCAGATTTTTTTTTTTTTTTTTTTTTGGGTCTGGTCATGGGGCCTGAACTCTGGGCCTGTCAAGGCTAGCGCTCTACCACTTGAGCCACAGCGCCACTTCCGGCTTTTTTCTTTTTTCTTATGTGGTGCTGAGGAATCGAACCCAGGGCTTCATGCATGCAAGGCAAGCGCTCTACCACTGAGCCACCTTCCCAGCCCCTATCAGATTTATTTAAATGATAACAAGTTTGAATTGAAAATTTAGGATTTTTTTAATAACTAGAATTTTTACATTTGAAAAAGTTTAAAATATCTTAAAATATTTCACTGCCAAGTTTAATTCTTAAAACTTTTGGATGCTGGTACTGAGGCTAGAACTCAGGGCCTGACACTTTTCCTTAGCTTTTTCCATGCAAAGCTGGTGCTCTACCATTTGAGTTGCAGTTCCACTTCTGGCTTTTTGCTGGTTAATTAAATATAAGAATCTCACAGACTTTCCTGCCCTGGCTGTCTTTGAATAGTGATCCTCAGATTTTAGCCTCCTGAGTAGCTGTGATTACAGATGTAAGCCACCTGCTCTTGGCTTAAATTCCTATTTTAGAAGGATTCAGGGTTGATGTAGGTTGTTCAAAGGATATTTCTGATTTTATGGAATTCCTAAGGAAGTATTATTTTGAACTTTCAACATAAAAAGCTATTGTAATTAATTAAGGTTGCTAAAAATATGAGTTGCTTCATTCAGTAGGGTGGAGTGAAGAAAAAAAGTTGTGATAGTATAATGACTAAGATTACTTGCTGCACTAAATAGACTTTAATGAGCAGAGAAAACGTTATAAATAAAATTCTATATAATAAAGATCATGACTCCAAGAATCTGATTAGTGAAACTTAAGCTGTGATAGTATAATGACTAAAATTACTTGCTGCACTAAATAGACTTTAATGAGCCAAGAAAACGTTATGAATAAAATTCTATATAACAAAGATCATGACTCCAAGAATCTGATTAGTGAAACTTGACAAGTTTTAATAAATGCTGGTAGATGCAGTTAACTTTGAACACAGTGTAATTCCAGTGTTAGGGGTTGGTAATGTGTTTAACTAAATTGTCTCTAATTTGTAAACGTGGATTACATAATTAATTTCAGACCTTTATTAAGCTGTGCTGTATGCAAGACAAGTGCTTATGTCTGGTGACAGGTACTTTGAGTTGGCTTGATTTCTTTTAGAGGGAGAAAAAGGAATATCCTGCAGTGGCTTTCCACTGTCCACAAATCTAAATTTTCCTTACATATCTCTTCTCTGATCCCACATGTAATTGTTTGTCTTTGTTCCCTCATCTTCAGTGCAGTTCTACTAAACAGACCACTTACTCCCTGGTAACCATCTTTACTTATACCTTTACTTTTTCAGGGGTGTTCCCTTTTCATTGATTGCTTCGCTCTACCTCTCTCTTTACCTATTGAAATCCTGTTGTTCTTGGTCTGCTCACAAATAATAAGACTTTTCCCTGAAGCTCTCCCTCGTATTCAGCTTTACTTGTTTCTGCTCAGTCTCTGCTCTCTGCCCCAGACATGTTGCTGTTTTTCATTTTCCCTGGTATCTAAAGATGATCACAGTGTTGGTTGAATTGGATCTTGACAGGATTTACTTTGTTATACTGCTTTTTTTTTCTTTTTTTTTTTTCCATTGGTGGGGCCTGAACTCTGGACCTGGGGGCTGCCCCTCAGCTCTTCAGCTCAAGGCTAGTGCTCTACCACTTGAGCCACAACACCACTTCCGTCTTTGTCTGCTTATGTGGTGCTAAGGAATGGAACCCAGGGCCTCATGCATACAAGGCAAGCACTCTACCACTTGAGCCACTGAGTCACTTCTGGTTCTCAGTAGTTTATTGGAGATAAGAGTCTCAGGGACTTTCTTGCCCAGGCTGGCTGAACCGTGATCCTCAGATCTCAGCCTCCTGTGTAGCTAGGATTACAGGTGTGAGTCACCAGCACCCGGCAGTATTAACTTTTTATAGAAAGCTAATGGTTAAGGAAGTGGTGCTGTGGCTCAAGCGGTAGAGTGCTAACCTTGAACTGAAGAGCGGAGGGATAGCGCCCAAGCCCAGAGTTCAAGCCCCACAACCGACAAAAGAAAGAAAGAAATCTAATGGTTAAGTCAGGCACAGTGGTGCTCACCTTTACTCTCACCTTTATTTCAGCGGTTTGAGGTGAAAGGATCACTCAGGCTCATGGATTTAAGATCAACCTGGGCTGTGTGTGTGTAGTGTTAATAGAGCCTTGGGTGTGTGTGTGGGGTGTGTGTTGCCAAACAGAAAACTTGGTGTGTGTGTTTTTTTCACTCCATACAAGATACAATTAAGCAGCTTACCTTTCGTAAATTAAAAATTGAGCTTTTAAAAATTAGTTGTGTGGATGGGTATTGATAGCTCATGTCTGTAATCCTAGCTACTCAGGAGGCTGAGATCTGAGGTTCACTGTTCAAAGCCAGCCTGGGCAGGAAGCTCCGTGAGACTCTTATCTTCAATAAATCACTCAGAAAAATTGAAAGTGGCGTCATGGCTCAAGTGGTAGAGCACTCACCTTGAGCTGAAGAGCTGAGGGACAGCGCCCAGGTCCAGAGTTCAGGCCCCACAACCGACCAAAAAAAAAAATCAGGTATATGCTCATTAGTATTTATTTAGTTTTATATTATTTGTTGTTGTTGTTGTTGGTTGTGAGGTCTGAACTCTGGGCCTGGGTGCTGTCCCCTCAGCTCTTCAGCTCAAGGCGAGCACTTTACCACTTGAGCCATAGTGCCACCTCCGTTTTTTCTGCTTATGTGGTGCTGAGGAATCGAACCCAGGGCCTCATAGATGCAAGGCAAACACTATACCACCTTCCTAGCCCAACAACTTTTTTTCTTAGCTGAAGTTAATAACTAGCGTGTTTTGACACAAGGTGAGAACTGATGCTCATACTGATCTACTCTGATCCTTTATATTAGAATGCTTTTTTTCTTTCTTTTCTTTTTTTTTGGTGGAGCTAGGGATAGAATTCAAGGTTACTGCTGAGCTCTGTCCTCAGCCCTTCAGTGTTTTTTTGACAGTTTTAGGAATTGAACCCAGTGCCTTTTGTGTTCCAGGTAGGTGTTCTGCCATTGACCTGTAATACTCTCTTCCTCCAACTCTTGGAGTGTTATATTAGAGAATTATATTCCAGTGTAGGTGATTAACAGACATATTTTTTCCATTGTAGAACTTACATTTTCATGGAGATGATAGTCTAAACAAAACAAAAACAAAATACAAACAAATGCTACAGAAAGAATAAACCGCCAAGTAACCGTGTCTCATGCCTATAATGCCTGTAGGCTTAGAGTTAAAGATTGCAGTTTGAAGCCAGCCCAGGCAGGGAAATCTGTGAATTACTAAAAAACAACAACAAAAGCCCCAAGTAGAGCTATGGCTCAAGTGGTAGAGCTAGCCTTGAACAACAACAACAAAAAACTCAAGAACAGCTCCCAGGGCCTGACTGAGTTCAAGCCCCTAGATCCCTCCCACCTCCACGCGCACGATAGTAAACCTAGGTTGAGATAACACAAGAGAAATGGTTTACCTGAGAGAGGATCAGAGAAAGCAAGAAGGTAAGACCTAAAGGTATATAAGGGGGGCAGGCCATAGGAAGGATTGGGCTGAGTAGAGGGGAAGAGCCTTGAGAAAGAGGGATGTATGTATGTATTTAGTGCTGGTTCTGGGGTTTGGACTCAGGGCCTAGGTGAGCTTTTATTTTGCTAAAGGCTAGTTAGTGCTCTACCACTTAAGCCATAGCTCCACTTCTGGCTTTTGGAGGGTGTTATTTGGAGATAATAGTTTCTCTGGGCTGTCTGGGCTGTTCTTCCAATCACAATCCTCAGATCTTAGCCTCCTGAGTAGCCAGGATTACAGGTATGAGCCACCAGCATCCTGCTCAAGATTTTTCTTCTTCTTTTCTTTCTTTTCTTTTTCTTTTTTTTTTTTTGCCAGTACTGGGGCTTGAACTCAGGACCTCGTCACTGTCCCTGAGCTTCTTTGCTCAAGGCTAGCACTCTACCACTTGGGCCCCTGTGCGACTTCCAGCTTTTTCTGTTTATGTGTACTGAGGAATCGAACCAGGGCTTCATGCATGCTAGGATAGTACTCTACCACTGAGCCACACTCCCAGCCCTGTGCATTTCTCTTGGACAGTGTTATCTCTAGTCTCATTAATATTTTAAGATGTAGTAAGTAACAAACTCAAAATAAAATAAAAGGTGTGGCAAAGCTTGTAATCCTAGCTACTTAGGAGGCTGAGATTGGGAGGTTCACCGTTTGACAACCAGACTTAACAAAAAAAGTACACAAGACTCATCGCAACTAATAAAAACCTGGTTCAACCGGGCGCTGGTGGCTCACGCCTGTAATCCTAGCTACTCAGGAGGCTGAGATCTGAGGATCTCGGTTCAAAGCCAGCCCGGGCAGGAGAGACCGTGAGACTCCTATCTCCAATAAACCACCAGAAAACCGGAAGTGGCGCTGCAGCTCAAGTGGTAGAGCACTCGCCTTGAGCTGAAGAGCTGAGGGACAGCGCCCAGGCCCAGAGTTCAAGCCCCATGACCGACAAAAAAAAAAAAAAAGAAGCTCAGAGACAATGCTCAGGCCCTGAGTTCAAGTCCCTGGACTGGCAAAAACAAAAAACAAAAACCCTCAATACTGCCAAAAAAAGGGAAAGAAAGGGAACTAAAATAGGACCAAAGACTTGGCTCAGATGGTAAAGCA
The DNA here is from genome assembly GCF_024711535.1 of Dipodomys merriami. Classification (NCBI taxonomy): domain Eukaryota; kingdom Metazoa; phylum Chordata; class Mammalia; order Rodentia; family Heteromyidae; genus Dipodomys; species Dipodomys merriami. Next base: position 2,020,568 of record NW_027206013.1, read on the forward strand.
CCTGCCTAGAGGTGCAGCTAGAATTCCAGCTCTGGTGAGAGAGAACTGGAAAAGAATGCTTAGTCTAACCTGAGAACCCTGAGAGGGAACCCTCAGATTCATACAGCAGGCCCCTTTCCAGGCCTTCTTCCCACAGCCCTTATTCTAAATAGTTGAGTTATCAAATCTGATTTCCATAATTGTGACTAAGGAAGTATTTCCACTATTTTGTCAACATAGAATTTATTGCTATGAGTAAACCCCTTTTAATTCAGTTCAAGTGAGATATAAGAACATTATCCTGGCTGGGAAGGAGACTCAGTGGTAGAGCGCTTGCCTTGCATGCATTGAGGCCCTGGGTTCGATTCCTCAGCACCACTTACGCAGAAAAAAAAAAGCCAGAAGTGGCAATATGGCTCAAGTGGTAGAGTGCTAGCCTTGAGCTGAATAGCTGAGGGACAGTGCCCAGGCCCAGAGTTCAGGCCCCATGACTGGACCTCCCCCCCCAAAAAAAACAAAAACAAAAACAAAAAAGAACATTATCCTTAGGCCAGGAGTAGAAACTTGACCTGTTAGAGTTGTTTTCTATAGATCCTGTTTAAGTGAGGTTTTTTGGGGGAAGGAGGATAGACAAGGAGGGAGGTTAATTCTAAACTCTGGGCTAGGTTGTTTATAAGAGCCCCTAAGGCTTTAGCCTTATTTTTTCTGGTAAGTAAATTGGGGTATAGATTATACTGACCTAAGATCATAAAAGGTAAAAGGTCAAGTGGGACCATCAGACATGTGTCAGCTTATCTGGAGTGACAGCTAACAGCTAAGAACATAACAGAAGTGGAAGAATGGCAAGGTGAAGAGGCTTCTAAGATGTATCATGTGGCATACAGGGGCTTTATTTTGTTAGAGTAACAACACAAACTCAGGTTTGAACTTAGGACCTCACACTTGCTAGGCAGGTACTCCTACCACTAGAGCTATTCCTATAGTTACTATTCAGGTAAGGTTTTTATTTTCTTGCCCAGACTGCCCTGGATTATGATTCTCATCCTACTTTATACCTCCTGCATAGTTGGAATCACAGGCATACTTTTTTTCCTTGAGATGGAGTCTTACCTTTAGCCCAGGCTATTCCTAACAGTCTTTTTTTTTTTTTTTTGTCTGGTCGTGGGGCCTGAACTCTGGGCCTGAGCACTGTCCCTCAGCTCTTCAGCTCAAGGCCAGCGCTCTACCACTTGAGCCACAGCGCCATTTCCAGTTTTCTAGTGGTTTATTGGAGATAAGAGTCTCACGGACTTTCCTTGCCCGGGCTGGCTTTGAACCACAGCTTCCTTAGTAGCTAGGATTACAGGCGTGCTCTGTGTGTGTGTGTGTGTGTGTGTGTGTGTGTGTGTGTGTGTGTGTGTGTGTGTGTGTGTGTGTGTGTGTGTGTGTACGTGTGTGTACGTGTGTGTACGTGTGTACGTGTGTACGTGTGTGTACATGTACCCACGCTGGTACTTGAACCCAGAACCATGGCATTATCCTTTAACTTTTTTTTTCTGCCAGTCCTGGGCACTATCCCTGAGCTTGTTTTGCTCAAGGCTAGCACTCTGCCACTTGAGCCACAGCACCACTTCTGGCTTTTTCTGTGTAGTGGTACTGAGGAATCAAATCTAGGGATTCGTGCCTGCTAGGCAAGCATTCTTACCACCAAGCCACATTCCCAGTCCTATCCTTTAATTATTTTACTCAAGGCTAGTATTCTTACCACTTGAGCCACAGCTCCACTTCTAGTTTTCTGGTTAATTGGATAATTGACCATTATTATAATTATATTAATAAATGTATAAATAATTTATACTAATAAATTAAGCACTTTTCTGGTTAATTGGAGATAGGAGTCTCAAGGAAGCCAGCACCAGTCTCAGTGGTTCATGCCTGTAATCCTAGCTACTCAGGAGACTGAGATCTGAGGATCATGGTTCAAAGCCACCCTGGGCAGGATAGCCTGTGAGACTCTTTTATCTCCAATTAACCACTAGAAAACCGGAAGTGGCACTGTGGCTCAAGTGGTAGAGCGCATGCCTTAAGCTGAAGAGTGCAGGAACAGCACCCAAGCCCAGAATTCAAGCCTCACAACCAACAAAAAAAGAGAGAAAGAGTCTCAAGGACTTTCCTGCCTGGGCTGGCTTTGAACTGTAATCCTCGGATCTCAGCTTCCTTAGTAGCTAGGATAACAGGCATGAGCCACTGGTGCTTGGCTAGAGCTATTTTTAATTATACAAATGCTATAATAAAATACCCTTGAGTGAGTTCTTAAATAGAACTGATTGTGCCATTAGTAAAGTGTCAACCTGTTACTCAGCAAATTTTTCACAAAATCACTGTGGCTCTTGAAATAGAAACAAAGATGTACAGTAAGTAAGGGTGGTAAGTGTGTTCAGTCAACCTCCTATGCTGATTTGTTATCAAGAGTTGTGAATGTTATTTTTTTTTTTTTTGGGTCCGGTTGTGGGACCTGAACTCTGGGCCTGGGCGCTGTCCCTCAGCTCTTCAGCTCAAGGCTAGCGCTCTACCACTTGAGCCACAGTGCCACTTCCGGCTTTTTGCTTATGTGGTGCTGAGGAATCGAACCCAGGGCCTCATGCATGCAAGGCAAGCACTCTACCACTGGGCCACCTTCCCAGCCCCGAGTTGTGAATGTTATGGACACATTATCACACAAGTTCTCTAAAAGGTGCAGTTTGTGCCTGAGACTAATTTCCGTAAATGTTATAAGTTGAGGACTCTAGAACCAAACTTCCTGGGTTTGACTCCTTTCTCTATAAAAATGATTTGACTTCCTCATCTATAAAGAGGATAACTATCTCTCAGGATTGCTGTGAGGATTAAATAATCAAAAGCTACAAACCACTGGATGTGGTGGCAGGACTGTAATCCTGGTTCTCAAGAGGTTGAGGCAGGAGGATGGTGTGTGTTTTTTTGTTTGTTTGTTTGTTTGTTTCTTTTTTTTAATTTAATTTAATTTTATTTGTGAAAATACTGTACAGAGGAGTTACAATTACATGGGCAGGATAATGCATACATTTCTTAGCAAGCATTGCAGCCTCCTCCTTTGTTTACTCTTCACATCCCTTCCCAGCCTCCCCCCTCCCCCCCATCCCAATCCTATTCCTCCCCCCCCCCCCCCCCCCCGACGTTGTAAAGCTCGTTTTGGACATGACAACTTGTACTTCTCATTGTTGCAACAGGTCCACCTGTATCCTTAAACAACTGGTTTTTCCCCATCTCCTCCACAAGTTATACTGACATCAAATATAGTGAAAGCAGGGGTTATACTGTGGGGGAGGGACATACAAAGCAACAAAGAGATAATCTTATAAATGCATTAGAAACACATGCATGAAAGAAAAAAACATTAAAATACACATCTAAGGGTTCATTTTCCTGACATCACATTATCTGACCTTTTCCGCTTGACTCATACATATACTAGATATTACAAATAAGGGAAACCATGGGACCTATGTTTCTTTGGGCCTGGCTTACTTCACTTAATATAATTTTTTCCAAGTTTTGGAGGGATGTGGACAGAAAGGAACTTTACTTCATTGTTGGTGGGAATGTAAACTTGTTCAACTACTTTGGAAAGCAGTATGGAGGTTCCTCAAAAGACTCCACATAGAACTCCCCTATGACCCAGCAATCCCACTTTTGGGCATTTACCCAAATGTTTACAAACAAGACCACACTAAAGCTACCAGCACAACTATGTTTATTGCAGCATTATTTACCATAGCTAAGATATGGAACCAACCCAGATGCCCCTCAGTAGATGAATGGATCAAGAAAATGTGATATATATACACAATGGAATTCTATGCCTCCATCAGAAAGAATGACATTGCCCCATTTGTTAGGAAAAGGATGGTGTGTTTGAGACCAGCCTGAGCTACATAGTGAAACCCCTATGTCAATCTAAAAAAATCCTGTCAATAGTATCTAGAATCACTGTTTTAACTCATTATTGCTGCTCCTACTGTCATTTTTTCAGATAGACCTGTATTAAGCATTTACTGTTGGCTAATGAGAAACAAGGGCTTTTGGAGTTTTTAAGAAATTAGTTATTTACATTAGAGAAACATAAAGGTTTTGCCAAATTTTAGAAGGCAATTAGCAATACATAACAAAGTCTATAAATATGTTCATCTTTTTAAAAATCTAATAATTCTAGTGTAGAGAAAATAAGCTCATGGAATTACGAGTATAGTTCAGTGGTAGGGTGCATGTGAAGAATGCTCAAGACTGTGGGTTCAGTCTCCAGCACAACGAGAGAAGAAAATGTGTTTAAAAGGGCTTCTTGGAGCTAGGTTCCAATGGCTCGTGCTTAGCTACTTTGAGGATCCAGGTTCAAAGTCAGCCTGGGCAGAAAAATCCATGAAACTGTTACCCCTAATTAACCACAAGAAAATTGGAAGTGAAGCAGTGGCTCAAGTGGTATAGCTCTAGCCTTGAGCACAAAAGCTCAAGGACAGCACCCAGGCCCAGAGGTCAAGCTCCAGGACCAGCAAAAAAATGGCTCAGTGGCTCATCTGTAATCCTTGCTATTATCACAGTTCAAAGCTAGGCTGGGCAGAAATGTCTATGAGACTCTAACTCAAATTAAACCACCCCCTCAAAAAAAAAAAAGTGGAAGTGGAGCTGTGGCTCAAGTGGTAAGTGTGCTAGCTAGTCTTGAGCACAAAAGCTCAGGGACAGCATCCAAACCTTGAGTCAAGGGCCCAGGACTTATAACATTGATGGTTAAATAGGAAGATTTAGAAAAACTGACTATCCAGAGATGCTTCATTACACAGAATGAAATGTCACAGGTATCTACAGGACTTTTTTTTTTTTTTAAACTGGTTGTCGGGCTTGAACTCTGGGCCTGGGAGCTATCCCTCAGTTCTTCAGCACAAGGCTAGTGCTGTACCACTTGAGCGACGGTGCCACTTTTGGCTTTTTCTGCTTATGTGGTGCTGAGGAATCGAACCCAGGGCCTCATGCGTGCAAAGCAAGCACTCTACCACTGAGCCACCTTCCCAGTCCCACAGGACTCTTAAGAAAGCCATAAATTTGGCAGTGGGAAGGAAGAAAATGATAAAGATCATTGTAGTTTTCTTAGGGTAGGAATTGTAGCTTTTTTTTTTTTTTTTTGGTTCTGTGACTTGAACTCTTAAACTCTCATCCTGGGTGCTGTCCCTTAGCTTCTTTTGCTCAAAGCTAGTGCTCTACTTGAACCATGGTGCCACTTCTGGCTTGTTCTGAGTAGTTAACTCCCCCCACACTTGGTCATTTGTGGAGCTTGAACTCTGGGCCTGGGCGCTGGCCCTCAGCTCTTCAGCTGAAGGCTAGTGCTCTACCACTTGAGCCAGAGAGCTACTTCCCATTTTCTGGTGGTTAATTGGAGTCTCACAGACTTTCCTGCCCGGGTTGGCTTTGAACCAAGATCCTTAGCATCCTGAGTAGCTGATTAAGGCCTGAGCCAGCAGCACCCAGCTTCCCCAAACATATCCTTTTTTTTTTTTTGTCTCAACAAGGCAATTTTCTTCTGTATAGGAATAAATAAGCATATATATCATGGCTTTTGTTTTCATATTTCCACTGTTTTCCCCCTTTTTTCAGTGCTTAGGATCAAATCCATAAGCTTCATGTATGTTAGGCAAGCACGGAGGTATGTACTCAGACTAAAGGGGAAATAAACTTTTTTTTTTCCCACTCTTTCTTTTGGTGGTTATAGTGGGGCTTGAACTCAGGGCTTTGTGCTCTTGATTGTTTTTGTCACTCAAGGCAGGTACTCTACCACTGGAGCCATACCTCTACTTCCATCTTTTTTTGTTTTTTTGGTCTGTAGTGGGGCCTGAACTCTAGGCCTGAGCACTGTCCCTCAGCTCTTTAGCTCAAGGCTAGCGCGCTACCATTTGAGCCATAGCACCACTTCGGGCTTTTTCTGCTTATTTGGTGCTGAGGAATCGAACCCAGTGTCATGCATGCAAGGCAAGCACTCTACCACTGAGATACCTTCCCAGCCCCTCCATCTTTTTGCTGTTTAATGGGACATAGGAGTTTCACAGACTTTTCTGCCCAGACTGGCTTTGAATCATAGTTCTCAAATCTCAGACTCCTGAGTAGCTGTAATTACAGGCATGTTCCACAAGTGTCTGGCAAAGTTTTTAATTAAAATGCTTCAACATAGTAGATCACCTTATTACATAAAATTTTCTTAGGTCATTAATTAGGGGGGGGAAAAGGAAAATGGCCATTAGCTAAATGAAGATAAAACAAATGTGAATTATGCATGAGTTAGCAGCCACAGCCTCCCTTAGCATACCCCTCAAAGCAATTAAAATTCTTGTGGTGATCTTTTTGGCAAAGCCACCTCCTCAAGAGATACAGACTCTGCATGAAGCCCAAGGTTTGCTAATTTAGTATAAGTCTGTACTTCAGAAAAATACAGCGAGGAAAGTAAATTTTTCTCAAAACAGTATGTTTACAAGTTTTAAGAACATTTCTTAGATAAAGAAAAACTTCTATAATACTTTCATGTGGAATATTGCTGATGAGCAGGTACTGTGCTGTTTTTGTTTTGTTTTGGGTTTTGTATTATTCTTGGGACTAACCCATGCCATAGGCATGTTAGGCAAGGACTGATGTCCCAGATGGGACTAGTTTGTAGCTGACTTGAGACAAGCATTCTACAGGCAAATATATTTTAAATCTGTATGTACCAAGAAGGCATTGGTGACTGGGTTGTTGTTTTACATGAGAACTCTTGCCTGTGAATTTTTCAGTGAAACAGATGTTTGTTTGTTTGCCAGTCCTGGGGCTTGAACTCAGGGACTGAGCATTGTCCCTGAGCTTCTTGTGCTCATGGCTAGCACTCTTACCACTTTAGTCACAGCATCACTCTGGCCTTTTCTGTTTATGTGGTTCTTTTTTTTTTTTTTTTTTTTTTTTTTTTTTGGTTGGTTGTGGGGCCTGAACTCTGGGCCTGGGCTCTGTCCCTCAGCTCTTCAGCTCAAGGCTAGCACTCTACCACTTGAGCCACAGCACCACTTCCGGCTTTTTTCTGCTTATGTGGTGCTGAGGAATCGAACCCAGGGCCTCATGCTTGCAAGGCAAGCGCTCTACCACTGAGCCACCTTCCCAGCCCTCTGTTTATGTGGTTCTAAAGAATCGAACTCAGGACTTCATGCATGCTAGGCAAGCACTCTACCACTAAGGCACATTCCCAGACCCACAGATGTTTAGTGCCTTTTTTGGGGGGGAGGTCGATTGTGGGGTTTGAACTCTGGACCTGGGTGCTGTCCCTGCGCTCTTCAGCTCAAGGCAAGCACTCTACCACTTGAGCCACAATGCCACTTCCTGTTTTCTAGTGGTTTATTGGAGGGAGATAAGAATCTCATGGACTTTCTTGCCCTGGCTGGCTTTGAACTGTGATCCTCAAATCTCAGCCTCCTGAGTAGCTAGAATTACAGGCACGAGCCACCGGCGCCTGGCTCACAGATGTTTATTTTAATGGTTAAGTAGTCTTTTACAAGATGAAATGTGGGATTTATTTTCTTACTTTGGCGAGCATATAAGTTTTCTTCTGGCTTTATATTTTGAGAACCAGTGACAAAGACTTTGTCATCTGTATTACCAGGGTAGTTTGTGGGATATGAGCCATTAGATTAGGCCTGGGAGGAAGAGTGTGATAGTTGTGACAGGGTCCAAAGGAAGCCTGTGACTTATGCTAGCACCATTGATTCATACCTGGAATTCTAGCTATGCAGAAGGCTGAGATTTGGAAGATCACTGTTTGAGAGCAGCCTAGCAGAAAAGTCCATTGAGACTGTAGCTAAAATAACCAGCAAAAGTTGGGTGTTGGCGGTTCACATCTGTAATCCTAGCTACCCAGAAGGCTGAGATAAGAGTATCGAGATTCAAAGCCGGCCTGGGCAGGAAAGTCAGTGAGACTCTTTATCTCCAGTTAATCACCAGAAAACTGGAAGGGGAGCTGTGGCTTGGTTTGAGCAAAAGGACTCTGGGACAGCTCCCAGGCCCTGAATTCAAACCCCACAACCACTATCACACCAACAAAAGCCCCTGCAAAATGGGTTAGTGGCATGGCTGAAGTAGTAGAGCACCAGTCAAGCAAGCAAGCCAAAAGAATTAGAGGCTTCAAATTCAAACACCAGTATCACTTCCTCAACGCCCCCCCCCAAAAAAAAAGATAGCTACTGAGCTTACTTGATAATTTAAAAATTAACTTAGTCTAGACATGTGTGCATAAAGAAAAGGTCTCTGTAGAACAGACTATATGTGTTCATTTGATTTAAAACATATATAGTTATAATATAGACCACAGAAGTATGACAGAACTTTCTTAAATACTGAGAATGCAAGGAAGAAAATCATTCATTATATAGGAGAGTGATTTAAATTATACAGACATTGTATAAAATAAGAATTTTCTCCAGAGTAATTTTTTTTTTCTGTTAAGGTACCCAAGCCCACCAATGGGATCTGTCTCAGCACCCAACCTGCCAACAGCAGAAGAAAATCTGGAATATGTACGGACTCTCTATGATTTTCCCGGAAATGATGCTGAAGACCTGCCCTTCAAAAAGGGTGAGATCCTGGTGATAATTGAGAAGCCCGAAGAACAGTGGTGGAGTGCCCGGAACAAGGATGGCCGGGTTGGGATGATTCCTGTTCCTTATGTTGAAAAGCTTGTGAGATCTTCACCTCATGGAAAGCATGGAAATAGGAATTCCAACAGTTATGGCATCCCAGAACCTGCTCATGCGTATGCTCAACCTCAGACCACAACTCCTCTACCTACAGTTTCCAATACTCCTGGAGCAGCAATCAACGCTTTGCCATCAACCCAGAATGGACCTGTGTTTGCAAAAGCAATCCAGAAAAGAGTACCCTGTGCTTATGACAAGACTGCCTTGGCATTAGAGGTAAAAGCTATAAAGATTGGCCTCATGGTCCTTGGACATTGGGTTTTCATTATTAGTTTGATTTAGGTTGGGCAAAGTAATCCTTGCTCATTTAGTTATATTCATAGAAATTAGAGAAGATGGTGATTTTTGAAGATGCACTCTTGGTGTTTTCGCTAATTATTGGCTTTTCCTGTTGGTTATTTCTCCCAAATTCTCAGCCTTTTGATAGTTAATTGGAGATAAGAGTCTCACAGACACTTCTGCTGAGGCTGCCCCCCCCCTTTTTTTTTTTTTTTTTTTTTTGCTTCCAAAACCTCATAGATTTAGTTTCAAAATAGTTGATTTTCTTTCCAGTAAGAAAAGATAATAATTACAAAGATCACTTAGAGGCAGAATCATCATATAGATATATCACTACTTAAATGGATCCATAGTAACTTTTCCAGTTAGCCTCTTTCTGTGGCTTACTAAAATACTAAAGAAAAAAGCTCTGAAAATGAATACAGATCAGCCTATTGGTTGTGTTTCAAAAAGTAGATGTTTAATGTTTGGTACAATTGATAAGCCTGGGTAAGCACAAACCTCATGATAGCATAGTGGGTTTAGGAAAGAAAGGTGAATCTGAAAAACAAAAGTAAATTTTAGTACCTTTTTGCGTGTATATGTCCTGTGGTTTGAATGCAGGACCTGAAACTGTCCCTTAGCTTTTTCACTCAAAGCTGGAGCTCTGTTACTTAAGTCACAGCTCTACTTCTAGCTTTTTGGTAGTTAGATGGGAATAAAGGATCTCACAGACTTTCTGCCAGGCTGACTTCAAACTATGATCCTCAGATCACAGCCTCCTGTGTAATTGGGACTACAGACATGAGCCATCAGTACTTGGAGCGTTTTGTTGGTGTTGGTGTTTATGGTAGTACTAGGATTTGAACTCAGGACCATGAGTTTTGAGTAAGCTTTCTTGCTCACAATTGGCAGTCAACGGGGCTGGGAAGGTGGCTCAGTGGTAGAGCGCTTGCCTTGCATGCCTGAGACCCTGGGTTCAATTCCTCAGCACCACATAAGCAAAAAGCCGGAAGTGGTGCTGTGGCTCAAGTGGTAGAGCACTAGCCTTGAGCTGAAGAGCTGAGGGACAGTGCCCAGGCCCAGAGTTCAGGCCCCACGACCGGACCCCAAAAAAAATAAAAAAAATAAAAAATTGGCAGTCAACCACTTGAATCATGTTTCTTTTAGCATTTTTGCTGGTTAATTGTAGATAAGTCTCGAATTTGTCTGCCAAGGTTGGCTGGATCTTGTTTTTTTTTTTGGGGGGGGGGTCAGGTCGTGGGGCCTGAACTCTGGGTCTGAGCACTGTCCCTCAGTTCTTCAGCTCAAGGCTAGCACTCTACCAGTTGAGCCACAGCGCCACTTCCGGCTTCTTTTTTCTTTTTGCTTATGTGGTGCTGAGGAATGGAACCCAGGGCCTCATGCCTGTAAAGCAAGTGCTCTACCACTGAGCCACCTTCCCAGCCCTCTTGTTGTTTTTTTTAAGTCTAAATAAATAAAGTTAGATTAGCTGTAAATATTATTATATCAAAACGTACGTGGGATTGGCCAGGCACTGGTGGCTCATGTTGTAATCCTAGCTTAGCTACTCAGGAGGCTGAGATCTGAGGATCACAGTTCAAAGCCAGCCCAGACAGGAAAATCCGTGAGACTCTTATCCAATAAGCCACTCAGAAAACCAGAAGTGGCCCTGTGGCTCAAGTGGTGGAGCACTAGCCTTGAGCTGAAGAGCTGAGAGACAGCACCCTGGCCCAGAGTTTGAGCCCTACAATTGACAAAAAACAAAAAACATGGGATTGGATGACTTGCAGACAAGGGGATTGTGGTTCGAGGCCAGCCAGAACAAAATGTTAGTAATACCCTATCTTAAAAGCTAAGCTTGCCGGGCGCCAGTGGCTCACGCCTGGCCTGTAATCCTAGCTACTCAGGAGGCTGAGATCTGAGGATTGGTTCAAAGCCAGCCCATCCGTGAAACTCTTATCTCCAATAAACCACCAGAAAACCGGAAGTGGCGCTGTAGCTCAAGTGGTAGAGCGCTTGCCTTGAGCTGAAGAGTTGAGGGACAGCACTCAGGCCCAGAGTTCAAGCCCCACCGCCAAAAAAAAAAAAAAAAAAAAAGCTAAGCTTGCCAGACCAGACCCTAGTGTCCCACATCTGTAATCCTAGCTATCCAGAAGGCTGAGATTTAATGATTGAGGTTAGAGCCAGCCTGGACAAATATGAAAGACTTTTATCTCCAATTAACCAGGTAAAAGCTGAAAGTAGAGGCATGGTTGAAGTGGTAGAGCAATAACTACAGCAATGAGTGAAAACTCTGAGCAAGAGAAAAAGGACTTTCATTCAAGATTTAACACCACCTTTGAGCTTCTATGCCCTTACCTGTAAAATGCACTTTTTCTCTTATTCTGTCCTTAGCAGACTGTTCTGAAAACCCAGTAAAATGGTACTTGTAAGCCAGATGCTAGTAGCTCATGCCTATAAACCTAGCTACGCAGGAGGCTTGAGATCTGGAGAATCACAGTTCAAAGCCAGCCCAGGCAAGAAACTTCATTAGGCTTTTTTTTTTCTGGTGGTGGACCTGGGCACTGTCCCTCAGCTCTTCAGCTCAAGGCTAGTGCTCTACCACTTGAGAAACAACACCGCTTTTGGCTTTTTCTGCTTATGTAGTGCTGAGGAATCGACCTAGGGCCTCATGCATGCAAGGCAAACTCTACCACTGAGTCACCTTCCCAGCCTTAGTTTATCTCCAATAAACTAATCAAAAAAGTGATGTTGTGGCTCAAGTGGTAGAGCACTCAATTTGAACAAAAAAAGCTCAGAGAGCACCCAGGCCTAGAATTCCAAGTCCCAAGACTGGCCAAAAAAAAAAAAAAAAAGATGATGGTGCTTATAAAGATGTTTTGTCAGGGCTGGGAAGGTGGCTCAGTGGTAGAGCGCTTTCCTTGCATGCATAAGGCCCTGGGTTTGATTCCTCAGCACCACATAAGCAAAAAGAAAAAAGCCGGAAGTGGCACTGTGGCTCAAGTGGTAGAGCGCTAAACTTGAGCTGAAGAGCTGAGGGACAGTGCCCAGGCCCAGAGTTCAGGCCCCACAACCGGACCCCTAAAAAAAAGATGTTTTGTCACCACAGAATGCTATATAAGTATTGTTATAATGTGCTTATCATCCAGTACATTATCAACTTGTATATATATATTAGAAAAACTGAGATCAAGTTATTAACTATTGTTCTCTGTATTCATCCCAAGGTCAAAATAGGGGGAAAGTTGAGAGAGCACTCATGCCCCACACAGGGATGAAGTAATGGAGTTGATTGCTTCAGAAAAGCAAAATATAATCTACAGCCTGCCTACAGCTGAAAGTTAGCTATAATTTATGTGTATTTTTCCATTGATTATCCTGTTTTCTTTAGAACCAAGAAATAATATCTACATAAATTATAGATGAAAGTTTGTTTCAGACTCAGTGATTATACCTCCCTTTCATGTTGGCTATAAGGAGGAAAGAGTGAAGGCTGGGAATGTGGCTTAGTGGTAGAGTGGTTGCCTGGTCTTCATGAAGCCCTGGGTTCAATTCCTCAGTACCACAAAGGCCTGAAGTAGCACTGTGGCTCAAATGGTAAATTGATAGCCTTGAGCAACGTCCTGAGTTCAAGCCCCAGGACCATCACAAAAAAAGGAAAGAGTGAACATCTGAGGCTTACAGTGGGTACCAGAGATCAGAGAGGACCCATGTGCTTTTTTTTTTTTTTTTTTTTTTTGGTCTGGTCGTGGGGCCTGAACTCTGGGCCTGGGCGCTGTCCCTCAGCTCTTCAGCTCAAGGCTAGGACTCTACCACTTGAGCCACAGTGCCACTTCTGGCTTTTTTCTTTTTGCTTATGTGGTGCTGAGGAATCGAACCCAGGGCCTCAGGCATGCAAGGCAAGCGCTCTACCACTGAGCCACCTTCCCAGCCCCCCCCATGTGCTTTTTTATTTACATACTCTCTCTCTCTCTCTCTCTCTCTCTCTCTCTCTCTCTCTCTCTCTCTCTCTCTCTCTCTCTCTCTCTCTCTCTCTCTCTCTCTCTCTCTCTCTCTCTCTCTCTCTCTCTCTCTCTCTCTCTCTCTCTCTCTTTCTCTCTCTCTCTCACACTCTTCCCAGGGGAGGTAGAGCAAAGAAACCAGAGCAAGACCCAGCATGGTGGTACACATCTATAATTAATAAAGCAGCTGAGGCAGAAGAATAGGAGTTCAAGGCCAGCATGAACACCACAAGGAGATTCTGTCTCAGAAAACAAACCAGAAGCTAGGTATAGAGGCTCAGGCCTGTAATCCCAGCTACTTGGGAGAGCAAATTCAAGACTCACCTAGGCAAAAAACACTTGTCTCAAAAAACAAGCCTGGGGGGTATGGTGACACATACCATGGTACACAGAAAACAGAGGTGGGCTGGGCTCAAGCCTGTAATCCTAGCTACTCAGGAGGCTGAGATCTGAGGATCGAGGTTCAAAGCCAGCCCGGGCAGGAAAGTCCGTGAGACTCTTATCTCCAGTTAACCACCAGAAAACCGGAAGTGGCACTGTGACTCAAGTGATAGAGCACTCGCCTTGAGCTGAAGAGCACAGGGACAGCGCCCAAGCCCAGAGTTCAAGCCCCATGATCAACAAAAAAAACGAAAAAGAAAACAGAGGTGGTAGGATTATAGTCTGAGAGCCAGGCAGAACCCAGGATCCTACCTAAGAAAAGCAAAACTGGGTGCTGGTGGCTCATGCCTGTCATCCTAGCTGCTTAGGAAGCTGAGATCTGAGGATCACAAATCGAAGCCAGTGCAGGCAGAAAAGTCCCTGTGAGACTCTTATCTCCAATAAACTACTCAGAAAAAACTAGAGGTGGCACTGTGGCTCAAGTGGTAGAGTGCTAGCCTTGAGCACAAAGAGATACAGCAACAGTGCCCAGCCCCTGAGTTCAAGCCCCCAGTACTGGCAAAAAAAAAAAAAGGACTAAAGCAAAAAAAGTTGGGGATGGGTCAAGTGGTAGAGTGCTTGCTTACTAGCCAAGAGAGCTAGTTCAAACCTTAGTACTACCAAAAGAAAAAGAAAAGCAGGCAAGGAAGGAAGGAAGGAAGGAATAGAAGAAATGAAGAAACTAAGGAATATACTAGTGTAAACTGCTTATATTGATTTTCTCCAGCCTTCTCACTCCCCACATAAATCTGTCCCTGTACAAATAAACTTCTGACCTGGTCCACACCTTTGCACTTTAGGATAGCATAGATCCTCTGGACTCAGCACCCTCAGGTATTGAAGTAGGATTTCTTAAGAGCTTAAAGAATGGCCAGGAGTTCAGAGAGCTCGGTTAATGATGTATATTTTAAGATAACCTACATACTTGGCCTTTAACTAACTCCCCTGATCTCTCATACCCCAGAGAGAGGTCTTGGTACCTGAGCTTTCTTATGACGGTAGTCCAGTTCTCCAAAGAGAACTAACTGCTGGCTTTGTTTAGCTCTTTATATAGAGCATGTATAAATGAAACCCAAGCAGTACTCCTTTGCCACACTGTTTATGTTATTTCTCATTATATATATTTAAGACTTTTTAGTTATAAGTAAATGTTTCTATGATTTATGTTACCTTCTAAAACTATTAGAGTAGTAAGGTATCTTGTTAAAAACAACTCTCTTAGGACTGTTGCAATTAGGCTATCAGGAAAAGTATTAAAATTTAAATGAGAAAACCATGGAACAAGTAGGACAAAGTGTGCTAGTAATTGGGGCTTGCTTATTCCCCTTGATAGTATAACAGAGAAGACTGGTGGCTTGGGTGAACTGTGTCTCTCTAATTATTTTGCACTTTTTTTCCCATAAAATTGGATTTTTTTTTTCCAGTTGTGGGGCTTGAACTCAGGGCCTGGGCACTGCCCCTGAACTCTTTCACTCAAGACTAATGTTCTACCACTTTGAGCCACTGCTCCACTTCTGGTTTTCTGGTGGTTAATTGTTTTTTGTTTGTTTGTTTTTCTGTTTTTTTTTTTTTGTCTGGTCGTGGGGCCTGAACTCTGGGCCTGTGCACTGTCCCTCAGCTCTTCAGCTCAAGGCTAGCGCTCTACCACTTGAGCCACAGCGCCACTTCCGGCTTTTTTCTTATGTGGTGCTGAGGAATTGAACCCAGGGCCTCAGGCATGCAAGGCAAGTGCTCTACCACTGAGCCACCTTCCCAGCCCTCTGGTGGGTAATTGGAGATAAGAGTCACAGACTTTCCTGTCTGATCTCAGCCTGCTGAGTAGCTAGGCTATAACCACCAGCACCTGGCAAAACGTAATTTTTGCTAGAATCTTCTTGCAAATAGAAAATTAAAACTAGTCTTACAGGAAGTGGAGCTGTGGCTCAAAGTGGTACACCACTAGCCTTGAGCAAAATTGCTCCGGGACAGAGTCCAGGCTCTGAGTTCAAGACCAATGAGGAAGGAAGGAAGGGAGGGAGGGAGGGGGAGAGAGAGAGAGAGAGAAAGAAAAGAAAAGAAAATTACTCCATTAAAAATAAAAACAACAAAAACAAACCTAGTCTTCCATTTAGCCATTTTACATTCTTGCTTCTTTTCAAGAAGTTGATTCTGGGATTTTATTTTAAAGAGAACACTTGTGACCTGTATAAGATGCCTATGTCCCTGTGCCTTAAAAACAGCATCGGGATCAAAAAGGCTCCTAGGATTCAAGGCACACTTACAAGAAAGCTCTCAGAGTGGGCTGGGAACATGGCTCAGCTCAGTGGTAGAGCACTTGCCTTGCATGCATGAGACTGTGGGTTCGATTCCTTAGCACCACATAAGCAAAAAGAAAAAAAGCCAGAAGTGGCACTGTGGCTCAAGTGGTAGAGCACTAGCCTTGAGCTGAAGAGCTGAGGGACAGCACCCAGGCCCAGAGTTCAGGCCCCACGACGGGACCCAAAAAAAAAAAGAAGAAGAAGAAAAAGAAAGTTCTCAGAGCCAGGCGCCGGTGGCTCACCCCTGTAATCCTAGCTACTCAGGAGTCTTGAGATCTTAGGATTACGGTTCAAAGCCAGCAGGAAAGTCCGTGAGACGGGGCTGGGAAGGTGGCTCAGTGGTAGAGCGCTTGCCTTGCATGCCTGAGGCCCTGGGTTTGATTCCTCAGCACCACATAAGCAAAAAGAAAAAAGCCGGAAGTGGCGCTGTGGCTCAAGTGGTAGAGTGCTAGCCTTGAGCTGAAGAGCTGAGGGGACAGCACCCAGGCCCAGAGTTCAGGCCCCATGACCGGACCCAAAAAGAAAAAAAAAAAGTCCGTGAGACTCTTACCTCCAGTAAACCACTAAAAAACCAGAAGTGGCGCTGTGGCACTAGCCTTGAGCTGTGAAGAGTGCAGGGACAGCAACCAAGCCCAGAGTTCAAGCCCCACAACCGACGAAAGGAAGGAAGGAAGAAAGTTAGTTTGGGGACTGGGACGGTGGCTCAGGGGTAGAGCACTTGCCTTGCATGCATGAGGCCCTGGGTTCAATTCCTCAGCACCACATAAGCAAAAAGAAAAAAGCCGGAAGTGGCGCTGTGGCTCAAGTGGTAGAGCGCTAGCCTTGAGCTGAAGAGCTGAGGGACAGCGCCCAGGTCCAGAGTTCAGGCCCCACGACCGGACCCAAAAAAAAGGAAAGAAAGGTAGTTCTCAGGCTGAAGGAGGCAGCACAGCTCATTCCAAAAGATCTCTCATCAAAATAGAATACTTGTAGTGAGGATGTTGTTAAAAATACCTGTAGTCAGAGGGGCTGGGAAGGTAGCTCAGCGGTAGAGTGCATGCCTTGCAAGCATGAGGCCCTGGGTTCGATTCCTCAGCACCACATAAACAGAAAAGGCTGGAAGTGGCGCTGTGGCTCCAGTGGTAGAGCGCTAGCCTTGAGCTGAAGAGCTGAGGGTCAGCGCCCAGGTCCAGAGTTCAGGTCCCACGACCGGCAAAAAAAAAATAATACCTGTAGTCAGAATTATATTCTGACACTGGAGAAGCAAGATGGTTAGGAAAATAGCATGGACCTATGTTTAAGTCCTTCTTATTTGTGTATTAATCTTGGACAGGTTACTTGAGTCTTCTGAGGCTAACCAAAAAAACAACCAGACTCAACCAGAATTGATGTCAGAGTTGGCACAAGAGTTCATTGATTATGTATTCATGTAGCTAACATGAAACTAGCAGTGTGACTACGAGGATGAGTTGGGATGGTGGTATAAGTAACTGTTGGTCTAGGAAGGCTGCCTAGTGGAGGTCATCTTGACAAGAATTTTTTTTTTTGGTGGGGGGGGTCCGGTCATGGGTCCTGAACTCTGGGTCTGGGCGCTGTCCCTCAGCTCTTCAGCTCAAGGCTAGCGCTCTACCACTTGAGCCACAGCACCACTTCCTGCTTTTTCTGCTTATGTGGTGCTGAGGAATCGAACCCAGGGCCTCATGCATGCAAGGCAAGCACTCTACCACTGAGCCACCTTCCCAGCCCATCTTGACAAGAATTTTGAGGGTGAGTAGAAGGTAGCTGGGTAAAATATCAGAAGAATTTGCATGAAGGAGATTGACTCCACTGTAATGGTAGGTAGGTGAGTAGTTGAACATACCTGGTGGCATATCTGGCCCAAGCAAAAGTGGCAAGAGGCAAAATAGAGGAAGTAGCTTTTTGCTGTATCACAGGGGTTAAGCTGAGGAGATGAAAAAAATTTTTACATTACCTTCATTTTAGGCATGAAGCAGTTGTATAAAGAGATTACAAGTCTGTAAGTCAGATTATGAGTATAATTCATCTTGATCAATGTCATCTCTTCCATCATTCTCCCTCATTTTCTCCCCTTTGTCCCTCCCCTTCTTATGTAGTTCAATTACATAAAGTACATTGACTATAATAACTACATTTTCTTCCCTTTCCTCCATTCATGTGCCTTTCCTCATTGCCTGCTCCCTAACATGTTTCTGCTTCCTGGTATTCATTTTGGTAAACAGTTCTTAGTTGTTCAAGAGTTACACCATTGGACTCTCCCTCCTACAAGAGTACTTTAATTAGTTTTTTGGGGTGTATATGCATAAAACCCTGTATATGTTAATGTGTCTGTATTTAGACTTCATTTAATGTAATTTTTTCTAGGTCCATCTATTTCCCTGCAAATGTATGGGATAAATAAAATTCCATTGTATATACATACCACATTTTCTTTTTTTTTGGGGGGGGGGTCCGGTCATGGGGCCTGAACTCTGGGCCTGGGCGCTGTCCCTCAGCTCTTCAGCTCAAGGCTAACGCTCTACCATTTGAGCCACAGTGCCACTTCCGGCTTTTTTCTTTTTGCTTATGTGGTGCTGAGGAATCAAACCCAGGGCCTCATGCATGCAAGGCAAGCACTCTCCCACTGAGCCACCTTCCCAGCCCCTACATACCACATTTTCTTGATCCACTCATCCTTTGTTGAATATTTTGTTTGTTTAATTGTTTGGAAATACTGGGGTTTAAACTCTGTATCCATCCATACTTGCTAGGCAGGCACACTGCCATTTGAGCCCTTTTTGTTTTAGTTATATTTCAGGTAGTGGTTTGCAGAGCAGTCTCAGGCAACAGTCCCCCTGTCTATGGCCTCCTGTATAGTTAGTATTGCAGGTGTTTACTGACACACCATTTTGTTTATTTATTTATTTTTGGCTTGGTCTGACCTTGAACCATGATCTTCCTGATCTTCTAACTTACTTTTCTTTCAGGGCCTGAGTGCTGTCCCTGAGCCTCTTTGTGCTCAAGGCTAGTGCTCTAACACTTGAGCCACAGCACCACTTCCAGCTTTTTAACATAGTTTATTAGAGATAAGAGTCTCCCTGGGTGCGGGTGGCTCACACCTGTAATCCTAGCTACTCAGGAGGCTGAGATCTAAGGATCACGGTTCAAAGCTAGCCCGAGGAGCAAAGGCGAGAGACTCTTATCTCCAATTAATGCAGTTCAAAGCCAGCCAGCATACAAAAGTTTGTGAGACCTTTTTTTTTTTTTTTTTTTTTTTTTTGGTCAGTCATGGGGCTTGAACAGTGCCTGGGCGCTGTTCCTGAGCTCTTTCACTCAAGGCTGGTACTCTACCACTTTGAGCCACAGCTTCACTTCCATTTTTCTGGTGGTTAATTGGAAATAAGAGTCTCATGGGGACTTTTCTGCCTAGGCTGGCTTTGAACTGTGATTCTCAGATTTCAGTCTCCGGAGTAGCTAGGATTGCAGGTGTAAGCCACTAGCACCCAGCTTTATGAAACTGTTATCCCAGTTAACTAGCAAAAAGCTGGGAATGGCAATGTGACTCAAAGTAGTAGAGCATTAACCTTGAGCTCAAAAGCTCAGGGACATTGCGGAGCCCTAAGTTTAAGCCCCAAAACCAGCAAAAAGAAAGTACATTACTTTTTAGATAGGTTCTCTTTTATCTTTTCAAGTAGTTTGAATTACAGGCACTGCCAACATGCCTGGAAGGTTCTTGTTTTCCCTCTAACATTCCTTCTAGCATATCATGTTATTGGACATGAATCAGAAATAATTATTTGTAAAGGAAGAGGGTGTGTGTCTGCATGTGTGTGCACATGCCCGCGCACACGCTTGCGCTACTCCTGGGCCTACAGGTCCACATTAACAGTGGCATGAGCCACTGACACCTGGCTATTTTTTCTTTCTTTTTTCTTTTTTAATTAAATGAAAAGACTTTGAAATTGGGGCTTTACTGGTTTCAGGCAAGGTCATTTTCCCAGTCTCAGTTTTCTAGATATGGTAATTGCTGGGCTTCACTATTTTTTGTTTTTTAATCCTGCTCTATGGAACAAATGCTCCCAGCCTCATTTTATACATTTAGAATTGGAAGTTTGAAGCTGGGCACTGGTAACCTGAAAGCTACTCAGGAGGTTGAGGTTTGGGTGGTTTGAAACAACCCAAGCAAGAAAGGCTGTGAGATTCTTTTTTTTTTTTTTTTTTTTGGTTGGTCGTGGGGCTTTTCCTCTGGGCTTGGGTGCTGTCATTATGCTCTTCCAGTTTTCTGGTGGATTATTGGAGATAAGAGTCTCACGGACTTTCCTGCCCAGGCTGGCTTTGAACCTGGATCCTCAGATCTTAGCCTCCTGAGTAGCTAATATTACAGGTGTGAGCCACCAGCACCTGGCTTTTTTTTAACAGTCTTGGGGCTGACAGCCTAAGTGCTGTTCCCAAGCTGCTTGTGCTCAAGGCAAGTGCTCTACCACTGAGCACATCACCACTTCTGGCTTTTAGGGTAGTTTATTGGAGATAAAAATCTCATGGAGTATTCCTGCCCAGGCTGGCTTCAAACTGAGCTCCTTAGATCTCAGCCTATTGAGTAGCTTGGATTGCAGGCATGAGCCACCTGTGCCTAGCTAATAAAAAACTTCTTAATCTGGGTGCTAGTGGCTCATCTGTAATCCTAGCTACTTGGGTGGCTGATATCTGAGGATCACTTTTCCATGCCAATCTGGACAGAAAAGTCCATGAGATTCACATAGTGTAGAGTATTAGCCTTGAGCAAAAGGTAATAAGCCCCAGTACTGCACGCACGCACGCACGCGCGTGCACACACACACACAGAGTTCTTTTTTTCTTTAAAGGTATAGAAGCTCCTTTTTTGGGGGGGAGGGGGTCGTTGGTTGTGGGGCTTGAACTTAGGGCCTGGGTGCTGTCCCGAAGCTCTTTATCTCAAGACTAGCACTCTGCCACTTTGAGCCACAGCTCCACTTCCACATTTCTTGTGGTTAATTTGAGGTAAAGGTCTCATAGACTTTCTTGCCCCAGCTGGCTTTGTTTCTTTCTTTTTTTCTTTTCTTTTTTTTTTTTTGGGTCCGGTCGGGGGCTTGAACTCTGGGCCTGGGTGCTGTCCCTCAGCTCTTCAGCTCAAGGCTAGCGCTCTACCACTTGAGCCACAGCGCCACTTCCGGCTTTTTTTCTTTTTGCTTATGTGGTGCTGGGGAATCGAACCTAGGGCCTCATGCATGCAAGGCAAGCGCTCTACCACTGAGCCACCTTCCCAGCCCCTCTTTTTTTTTTCTTTCTGTGTAAAGTTAACACTGTACCACTGAGTTACACCTCTGTTTTGAGCTTTTTTCAAGATGGTTGGAGATAAGAATCTGGAATTTGCCCTGGCTAGCTTTGAACTGGGATCCTCAGATCTCAGCCTCCTGAGTAACTAGGATTATAGGCATGAGCCACCAGTGCCCAGCCTAGAAAGACGTTTTGGTCAGATTAATGAGTGCTACCAAATGTGCCTGCCCTAGAAAAAAGTTGCCAGACAAACAAACCTCTTGGTTCTATTAAGAATGGTCTGATGCACAAGTGAGCATTCTTCTGTTCCAGATGTTGAATCCATACATGGTTTCAAAATCTAAATTGATAGCAGATACTGACTTTGGGAGTGACTATCTTCTGGGGAGAATAGCTTCCTTCTGGACTGAGCTGCTGCTATTAGTCTATTTTACTTTATTTTATTTTAGTCAGTCATGGGGCTTGAACTCTGGGCCTCAGTGCTGTCTCTTAGCTCTTCAGCTGAAGGCTAATACTCTACCACTTGAGCCACAGTGCCACTTCCAGTTTTCTGGTCATTTATTGGAGATAAGAGTCTCACAGACTTTCTTGCCCAGGCTGGCTTTGAACCACAATCCTCAGATCTCAGCCTCCTGAACAGCTAGGATTGCAGGCATGAGCCACCAGTGCCTGTGCTATTAATCTTGAGATTTAAAATGGTGGCTTCATAGCCATTTTTCTGTTTCATATATCTTTTTTTTTGGGGGGGGGGTCGGTCATGGGGCCTGAACTCTGGGTCTGGGCACTGTCCCTCAGCTCTTCAGCTCAAGGCTAGTGCTCTACCACTTGAGCCACAGCGCCACTTCCAGCTTTTTCTGTTTATGTGGTGCTGAGGAGTCGAACCCAGGGCCTCATATATACAAGGCAAGCATATTACCACTGAGCCACCTTCTCAGCCCTCCATGTATCATTTCTCTATTTTGGTCTAGTGCCTTTTCTTCATGATCACAGCAGAGAGATCCAGCCCAAGGTAATTCCTAAAAGGCAAAAATGAAGTGTTAGTGTTAAGTGACTTCTCTTCTTCCTGGGCTGCTCTTTGATTCACCTCTGTAAGTTCAAGTTTCCTCTGTGGAGGAAATCAGTCCTTACTCAAGTTTTCTACAATATTAATTCAGTACTGGTTTTCTGCCACTTGCTACTTTTTATATTGTATTGTTATCTGCCAAGACTATACTGTGGATTGTTGTCTAACTTGCAACAAAGATGGAAATTCCTAGAGGATAAGAATTGACCTACCAGGTGCCGGTGGCACATGCCTGATAATAATCCTAGCTCCTCAGGAGGCTGAGGTTTGAAGATCGAAGTTTGAAGCCAGTCCAGGCAGTAAAGTCTGAGACTCTTACCTCCAGTTAACCACCAGAAAACCAGTCTGTACAGTGACTCAAAGTAGAACACTAGCCTTAAGTGAACAGCATCCAGGACCTGAATTCAACCCCACAACCAACAACAACAAAAAGATTGAAAACCCATTAGTTAATGCAGTGCCATGTTTCTCCATGCCACTCCCAACTTTTCCCTAGAAACCAGAGGCAGCAATGATGAGGTAGGGATTGGACTCCACTTAGGGATTTTACAAGTAACAACCTCTCATGTACTTCCCGAGCCTTTTGGCCTACAGTCCTGTATATGTTTACTTATTCTAAGAACCTTCCAAAGACAGAAGGAAACTGAGACTTAGAGCAATTACTTCAGTCATGTAGCCAGTATATTGTTGTTCTAACACAATCCAAAGTTTACAACATGAACTTTTGCTATCTCATACCTTTTGGGGTTGTTATGTGTACTGTTACCAGGGCTGGAACTTAGTACCTCACACTCTCACTTTGCTTGCTTACTCACTTGCTGGTTTTCTGCCACTTGAACCACTCATTTACCCTGGCTTTTTAGCTGGTTAATTGGAAGTGGAATCTTGAGGACTTTTCTGCTGGGGCTGAATTCAAACCATGATTTTCTACTCTCAGCCTCCTGAGCAGCTAGGGTTATAGGCATGGGTAACCTGTATTCAACACATGCCTGTTTTTATTTTTTTGTTTTTGTTTTTGTTTTTTTAAATGCAGTTTCTTCATGTAACCCAGGCTGACCTCAAACGCATTATCCTCTTGCCTCAGCCTTTCCACTACTGGAAATATGGTTGTGTACCATCACATGATTTCCTATGTATCTGTTTTATATAGTCCAATTAGATGGGCAAGAGGCTATAAACTTTTACCTATATTTTTGTCTTATTTATATTCTAACTATACAATATAGAGCATAGCCCAGGGCTCTGAGCTAAACTAATACCTCCATTGCAGTTGTTACAGCTGCCTTCGTGTGCTGATGGGCTATAAAGTGTTTTTGTTTTTTATTTTTGTTTTTGCCAGTCCTGGGATTTGTACTCAGGGCCTGGATGCTATCCCTGAGCCTTTTTGTGCTAGCGTACTTGAGCCACAGCACCACTTCCAGGTTTTGTGGAATAGATTTTTGGAGTCAGGGGACTTTTCTGTCCAGGCTGGCTTCAAACTGTAATCCTCAGATCTCAGCCTCTTGAGTAGCTAAGATTACAGGTGTGAGCCACCACCACCTGCTTATGTGAAGTTTTATAAGGAAGTTTGATAGTCTTTAGGACTTGTTTGGCTTTGTTCAGGGACTTAAATTTCTTCAAGTGAAAAAACTGAGGACCAGGGTTTCTTAATACCAGTTTGTAAGTATGTTTCAAGCAAAAGCCTGGAATGTCAGTTTTAACATCTTTGGGGAGGGAGGGTCAGTTATGAGTCCTGAACTTGGCCTGGGCACTGTCTTTGAGTTTTCTTGCTCAAGGCTACTAGCACTCTACTACTTTGAGTCACAGTGCCACTTCTGGTTTGGTTTTGTTTTGTTTTGTTTGGGGGGGGGGGGGGTCCGGTCGTGGGGCCTGAACTCTGGGCTTGGGCGCTGTCCTTCAGCTCAAGGCTAGCACTCTACCACTTGAACCACAATGCCACTTCCGGCTTTCTTTTTTTTCTGCTTATGTGGTGCTGAGGAATGGAACCCAGGGCCTCAAGCATGCAAGGCAAGCACTCTACCACTGAGCCACCTTCCCAGCCCACTTCTGTTTTTTGTTTTTGTTTTTGTTTTGTTTTTTGGTTGGGGCTTGAACTCAGGGCCTAGACACTGTCCCTCAGCTATTCAGCTTAAGGCTAGCACTGTACCACTTAAGCAACAGCACCCCTTCTGGTTTTCTCTGGTTTATTGGAGATAAAGAGTCTCATGGACTTTGCTGCTTGGGCTGGCCTTGAACCATGATTACCAGATCTCAGCCTCCTAAGTAGCTAGGATTATAAGTGTGAACCACCAGCACCTGGCTTGTCATTGATTTTTCTGTCCAAGCTGTCTTTAAGCCTCAACCTTCATATCTCAGCTTTCTGAGTAGCTGTGATAGCAGGTGTGAGCCACCAGTACCAATACTTTGTATCCCACTGCTATATCCCCAGTATTGGGATTATAGGCTTGTATCACTATATCCAACTTCCTCCCATCTTTTTTTTTTTTTTTTTGCCAGTCCTGGGGCTTGAAGTCAGGGCCTGGGCACTGTCCCTGAGCTGCTTTTGTTCAAGGCAGCACTCTACTACTTGAGCCACAACACCACTTCCAGCCCTGACAGTTGTTTAAGTCAAATCATATCATATAAAAAGATGGGAGTGAGCTGAGAATGTGACTTAGTGGTAGAGTGCTTGCCTAGCATGTATGAAGCCCTGGGTTTGATTCATCAGCACCATATAAACAGAAAAAGCCATAAATGGCCCTGCAACTCAAGTGGTAAAACACTAGCCTTGAGCAAAAGAAGCTCAAGGACAGTTCACACACACACACACACACACACCAATGATCAAGAGTCAAGCGTTCATCTCTACTATTTCTATCAGCTTAGTACCCAATGTGTGTGTGCTCAGACGCTACTTTTCTTGGCATTCATTCTTGCCAACTGAGAAGTACACTAGGTATATTGGTAGTACTCTGTGTCTTTGACACAACTTGATTTTTAGATATAAGCATAAGCACTGGGAAAAAAATGTATGGGTCTTGAAAGAAAATAAGTTTATTTGGATTCCATAGTGCTGGTGATTTAATATAAACTTGGGGGAAGGGGTACTGCTCATGAGGCTTGAACTCAGAGCCTAAGTACTGTCTCTGAGCTTTTTCAAAGGCTTAGGGCTACTAGCTCTCTACCACTTTAACCCACAGCACCACTTCCAGTTTTCTGGTGGTTAATTGGAAATAAGAATCTCACGGACTTTCCTGCCTGTGCAGGCTTTGAACCACAAGCCTCAGATCTTAGCCTCAGCCTCTGAGTAGCTAAGATTACAGGCATGAGCCACTGGCACCTGCCTAATATAAACATTTTTTTTTCTTTTTTCAGCACTAACTTTCTCTTCTTTCTTCTTCCCTACAGGTGGGTGACATTGTGAAAGTCACAAGAATGAATATAAATGGCCAGTGGGAAGGTGAAGTGAATGGGCGTAAAGGGCTTTTCCCTTTTACCCATGTCAAAATCATTGACCCTCAAAACCCAGATGAGAACGAGTGATTGCTGTTGCCTTGTTCCCTGCTGCTTCATCATTCTGCCTGTCATAGTCTCCTTTGAAGTGGGAAAGTGTTCTCTCTCATAGGGAAGTTACACTGCATTGCTGACCGAAGTCCAGCTTTCTGCAGACTGGCGGTCTCTCATACACATTTGGAATGCACACAGTGGCTGCCTCCTGGCATTTGTATCATAGTAGTCTTGTTGAAGAGTAGCCAATTTTAGAGTTCTTTTGAATCATAAACTGGAAATACTGGTGGAAGCACACAAGTGGAGAGAAGTAGACATGGAACGTCTTCTCATCACTGCCCTGTTTGTACTTGGGACTGGTTCTGTCATTTCTGTCATAGAAAAGCTTGAGGCCATGGTGAGATCCTGCGTGTTGCTGTTCCACAAAGCAGTGGCTCCACCGCCAACTTGTTTTTCTGTGGACAACAGGAAGTGAACTTTAAGAGAGAATTCTGTCCTGAAACCCCCAAATCTGGCTCTCCTTTTGTTTTCTCTTGGTTTGGTTTTGGAAGACTAATTAGTTAGACTTGTGTCTTGAACAGATTTTTAAGTAGCGGGTTGGACTTTTTGTGATAGTCCAAGGAATAATATGTGCCTCTGAGCTTCTAACTAGAAGCTGCTGTAACTAAAGGAATATGAAGAGA
Source organism: Dipodomys merriami (assembly GCF_024711535.1). NCBI lineage: Eukaryota > Metazoa > Chordata > Mammalia > Rodentia > Heteromyidae > Dipodomys > Dipodomys merriami. Next base: position 2,046,776 of record NW_027206013.1, read on the forward strand.
ACAACCCTGAAGTGGAGGCATTTATTAGTCTTGGTTGCCAACAGTACCTTGTTTTGCCACATAGCAAACAACACAAACACACACAATCAGCAGTCATGGTGTGCCATGCTGGGTACACAGCCTCTTGGATTACTTTGTTCCCAAAAGCCTCAGAATGGACAATGATTTGGGGAAACCTCTGCTTACTTTGTTCACCAGTGATAGGAGCAATGAAGGGTGGATCACTTAACCAGTTTTCTGACAGCTTTTCTGTGAAAGCATCCCTTTAAGGACTTATATTTCCTAAAAATGGAAGTGGTTCATAGAATTACTGGGTTCACCAAAGCGTCACTATATTGCATTATCAAATTCTACTCATTAGCCGGTCACTGGTGGTTCATGCTTGTAATGTTAGCTACCCAGAAGGCTAGATCTGGGGATCACAATTCAAAGCCAGCCAGGACAGAAAAGGTCTGTGAGATTTATCTCTAGTTAATCACCAGAAAACCAGAAGTGGTGTTGTGGCTCAGAGTGGTAGAGTGCTAGCCTTGAGCCAAAGAGGGATATTGCCCAGGCCCCAAGTTCAAGTCCCAGGATTGACAAAAAAAATAAAAATTGATTAATTCATTAATTCTACTCATTGAAACCAACTCATGAATCTCCTTGCCTAGGCCAACTTTCCCCAGGCTGCCAGAAAAAGATGTCTGTTGCTGCCTCCACAGTCTTAAGCATCTGTGATGGTCCTAAGCAAAGGAAATAGTAGCTATGAAATTTGGTTCATGCACTTGAGTTCTAGGCTAATATTATAGTGACTAGGGGGAACCCTAAAACAAGTTACTGTTAACCATTTGTAGGTTAGTTGATGTTTAAGTGTTTTCTTGTTAGCTAAACGAGATCTATTTATGTAAGTCCATTGGTGCAAATATGTGACTAGTCCCTCAATCCCGCAAGTCTGGACCCAGCAGACTCATTTTGGAATCTTTATGCAGTGCAATCTGCTCATCTGCACCTGACATCAAGCTTCTACTCAGAGTGAATACAGCAGACCTAGAAATGTAGCAGTGATCGAGTAAATAGCTCTAGCATTTACAAAGCACCTGTTGTTGTTAACTATGGCACTTTCTCTGGAGGTTCTTGGATTTTTTTTTAAAGGTGTAGAGCAATATATTGTAGTGACATAACCAGCAAAATACCTATTACATTACTTTTTTTGATTTCTTTTTACGTCACTATTCCACTAAGCTGATGACTGCCATATTTACAGAATCTTGAGTGTACCTGTGACAAAATAATCATTGAAAAAAAACCACTGTCTACAGCTTTCCTGAAAAAAAGTTATAGATCAGCTTTCCTTAAGCAGAGTGAAGTGCAGTCACACCCTGCACAACACTGTTCCTTGCAGTTACCATTTTTGTTTTGGCTAGGTCTGCTGAGTTGAAGGTTTGTTCTGAACTCAGGCTCAGCCTAGAGCCCCCAAGTGGGGGCAAGAGTCTCTAAGCCGTACCACAAACAGTGTGTGCCTTTCAGACAGTGACCTGCTTCAGCCCTGCCCTTATTGCTTCCTGCAAGTGAGTGGAATGCCTAGCAGAAGGTGAATATGTGCACAGACTCTGAATCCTTGGTTTTGTTTTGTTTTTTACTGGGGATTGAGCCCCAGCCTCACATGCAAGGCATGAAACCATCTCTCGTAGTTTCTCAAGCTGGCTCTAAAGCCTATGATGCTTCTGCTGGGGTTACAAGGCATTTGCCACCATGCCTGGCTCTTAAGCCTTTTTGAAGTCACATATAACTGAAAACTTGGCTCCTTTATATTAGTTGGGTCAGCATGAGTAGTAATATGGCTTTTCAGCTAGGTCTAGTGACCTATAAAACCCACCCTAGGCTGAGCACTTGAGAATAAAGCTATCCAGAAACCTAGAGTTTAATAATTCTTTTTTTTTTTTGGGGGGGGGGTCTGGTCATGGGGCCTGAACTCTGGGCCTGGGCACTGTCCCTCAGCTCTTCAGCTCAAGGCTAGCGCTCTACCACTTGAGCCACAGCGCCACTTCTGGCTTTTTTCTTTTTGCTTATGTGGTACTGAGAAATCAAACCCAGGGCCTCATGCATGCAAGGCAAGTGCTCTACCACTGAGCCACCTTCCCAGCCCCTTGAGTTTAATTCTTAATGAATTATTTCAGAATTACTTCTCCAGGCCAGTGTCTGGTGGCTCACACCTGTAATCCTAGCTAGTCAGGAGGCTGAGATCTGAGGATTGTTGTTCAAATCCAGCTGGGACAGAAAAGGCCATGAGATTCTTATCTCCAGTTAGCCAACTGAGAACTGGAAGTGGAGATGTGGCCCAAAGTGGTAGAACTCTAGCCTTGAGCAGAAAGAGCTGAGGGTCAGTGCCCAGGCCCTGAGTTCAAACCCTACAACCAACCAATTAAAAAAGAATTCTCTAGCCGGGCGCTGGTGGCTCACACCTGTAATCCTAGCTACTCAGGAGGCTGAGATCTGAGGATTGCGGTTCAAAGCCAGCCCAGGCAGGAGAGACCGTGAGACTCCTATCTCCAATAAACCACCAGAAAACCGGAAGTGGCGCTGTAGCTCAAGTGGTAGAGCGCTCACCTTGAGCTGAAGAGCTGAGGGACAGCGCCCAGGCCCAGAGTTCAAGCCCCACGACTGACAAAAAAAAAAAGAATTCTCTGAGGCTTCTCAGGAGATTCAGAGCTCCAAACAAAGAGAGTCTTGAGTTCTGAACTCTCAAAATATGTGCCAAAAGTAGAAACTCTTTGATTTTATTCAGATGAGGAAATTCTGGTTTTCAGTACCAGGTGCCAGTACTTCACACCTGTAATTCTAGCCACTCAGGAGGCTGAGATCAAGGATCACAGTTCAAAGCCAACCTGGGCAGAAAAAGTCCATAAGACTCTTCTCTCCAATTAACCACCAAATAAATAAATAAGTAAAAGCTAGAAGTGGAACTGTGGCTCAAGTGGTAGAGACAGCACTCAGGCCTTGAATTCAAGCCCCACAACCAGCACACACATTGTGAAAGAAAAGAAAAAAAGCAGCACTTCAGCTCAGCTTTGTGCCCAAGCACAAAAACAAGCCTCCACTGATCTTGAGAAAACATCCATGCTTCAGAGAATAAGTATGCATTTGATCTTGGGGTTGCTTTTTTAATGACTGTTCATTGCTACTTGGTCTGCTGTGCTGTGGTGTAGAAAATATTTGAACAGCAAATCAATTCACTATGGTTTTTGACCTGGGAAGGAAACAAATTATGAATTTGAGGGCATTGACAGTTTGTTTGAAAACCTGTTGATCCTGGGCAGAACCTCCATCATAGGAGTCATCCTTGCCATTTCTGCACTGCATGCTACCACCTGGTTAACAGTGAGGATGCGTTGACCAGCTACCATTGGATGATTTTGGTCACCAAGACCACACCTATGCTCAAGGAAAGGAGGAAAGGACCACTGTGCCCTCCTTGGAGCTTCACACCCTGGCACTGTGCCGGCCTTTACAGCTGTTTACAGACAAGGCAGGCCCGACACGACGGCCACTGCTCTTGTAACATTTGCTCAGAGGAATATGAACATTTATTTTTTGAAAAGGGATGATGTGTTTTTGTGCCAGGTGTTTATAATTTAATCCTTTAATATTATGTTCATTAACCTCTTTAAATGAGTGAATTCTTGATTGTTTTAACACAGTACCTAAGACTAATGCTTTCTGTGGACACCACTGAGCTCTGCCTCAAACTCCACCCTCTGGGACCAGAGAACCTTGACCCTGGTAACTGCTGTCACTGAGCTGGTTGTGTATTCTAAAGGAGTAGAAGGACAGTTCTCTGAGACAGGATCGTCCCTGCAGGAGGAACAGTGGCCTTGCTTCTAGACGGTCTTCACTGTGTGTTTTAAAACAACATAAAACTCTTTTGACCTGTAACTTAAAGATCATAAACTTCAGGCAATAATATTTTCTGTGTAAGCTTTTAAAATTATTTTTGGGGATCATAGCTTGTTTTATTTTGTGCTATAAAATTAACAGTATTAAATGACTTATATTCTTAGAATACATTGAGTGTCTTTTCTTAACAGATTAGTGCCTTTTTATTTTTGTATTCCATTTTACGTTCCTGGTCCCAGCATCAACACCCTTGTTTCCATGTCCTGTTTGTACATTTGCTCAATAAAACTTGCATCAGCTGGTGGTGGCAGCGGCTTCAGTGTTTCAGTGTCTCCTCAGTCCCCACCAGCCACAGCCTCCCAAGTTAAGCACTGAAGAAACCCCTTGTACTGCTCAGATCTACCCACCCAGGCTGTCGCTGCCACCTCTACCCGAGAGCGGCCCTTGCCAGGACTCAGACATACAGAGCCTTCTTCCGAAAGAGAAATTATTGCAGTAAAAAAGCCTAGTGCTTGGTCTTAGCCTTCTGAGTGTGAAGCAAATTTCCATATATTACACTACCATGGAGAAACAATCTTTTTCCTTCTAGATTCCCAGGCTTCTGCTACTGAGAAATCTTAGAAAATAAAAGTCTTATCCCAGGCAGGGTGTGATGTCTGTCTAGCTTCCTTTTTTGGGGGGGGGAGGGGGGGAGTCAGTCGTGGGGCTTGAACTCAGGGCTTAGGCCCTGTCCCTAAGCTTTCTTGCTCAGGCTAGTGCTTTGCCACTTTTTTTTTTTTGGGGTCCGGTTGTGGGGCCTGAACTCTGGGCCTGGGCGCTGTCCCTCAGCTCTTCAGCTCAAGGTTAGCGCTCTACCACTTGAGCCACAGCGCCACTTCCGGCTTTTTTCTTTTTGCTTATGTGGTGCTGAGGAATTGAACCCAGGGCCTCAGGCATGCAAGGCAAGCGCTCTACCACTGAGCCACCTTCCCAGCCCCTGCTTTGCCACTTTGAGCCACAGCTCCTCTCCCTCTGTGCAGCTTTCTTAAATTTTTTTTTTCACTTCTATGCTGGTTCTGGGCCTTGAACTCAGGGCCTGGGTGCTGTCTCTGAGCTTTTTTGCCGAAGGCTGTGCTCTACCACTTGGCATAGCTCCACTTTTGGCTTTTTGGTGGTGAATAGAAAATAAGTCTTTCCTATCTGGGCTGGCTTCAAACCCAGATCCTCAGATCACAGCTTCCTGAATAGCTTAAAGGACTAATGTGACACCTCCCATATCATACCTGCCATTCTGGGAGGGGCTTCTCCAGCCATGACAAGATTGCAGCTGGCAATCTTGACCTAACATTGTTGCTGTCTTCAGGACACCTGTGATCCTCTTTAGAGGGCTGTCTTCTGCAGGCATATGCATACAAATCTTCCAGCTATGGAGCCTAATTAGATTCAGGAAAATGTCCTGATTGTCTAGTGGAGGGAGCAGCTGGCATTGCAGGCTGGGTCCCATTCTGGATTTGTCTTGATGTATATTTCTCAGTGCTGGAAAGGCCCATCTTTGCCCCAAGTAGTAAGAGGAAGGCTGTGGTGTGGTAGACCAGCCTCAGGTCCTGCTCTACTCAGTCCCTCCCCTTTTTTTCAGGTGGGAAGAGGGTAATCCAAGGTTGGCAAGAACATACATGGAACAGTGCAGAGCAGCCCAGGCTTCGATCCTCCAAACATGGAAAGTTGAACCCATGCCTTGTCTCTGAAGGCCGCTCAGAATCCGCACCTGCGGTGCCTGCCTGGACATGGCTTTGTGATATAAACCACACCCCTGCTCATGGCTTCCTAGGATGATCACCTTGGTGCTTACCTGGTGGGACATGTGGTGCTCCATGACCCTAGTCCCCTTATACTTCCAGTGCTCCATCCAGAAAAGGTGGACATGGTACAGGAAGGAGTGCAGCCAAGGGAAGCCTGGCCTGAGACAGGACACCCAAGCTCTGCCCCCTGCCCGTGTTTCTTAGGGTTCTATCGTGCTTTTAGACACCAGAAAGACTTTGACCTTTCTCAGATGTCCTCCAGGGTGGAGGAGTCTGGCAGCTGTCACATGCCTGCACATCTTTGCCCACAGGGTCTCTCTCAGGTCCCAGTGGGGAGAGGAGCAGAGGCCAGGGCTTTCTTAGAACCATACCCCAAGGGCTTTCACATTTGCCCTCTTAAGCCTTATCACTCATAAACAGCTGGGGCTTTGGGGTTCCAGAAAGGGATGGGAAGCAGCAGAGTGCAGTTCTGCCAGTACTAAAATAAGGAGCACTTTGGTGGATGAGGGAGACTTGGAATGATGGCTAGGGCAGAGATCCAAGGGGAACAGCTTGCACCCGCCTGCCAGTCACAGAGAGGCCTGGAAAACAAGCTTCAGCCTCAGGAACCTGAGAAAAGCAGAGGAAAGAGGGAGGGGGGCTTGTACATGGGGTACCAGAGCTGCCCAGCAACCTGATCCAGGAAAGAATCTGCCTCCAGCGTAGGCACCAAGAGGAGCAGGGGAAGGGGGTATAAGGAGGGAAACCCAGGCCCCATGCCAGCCTTTCAGGAATGGTGGATCCATTGCAGCTGATCTTGATTTTTTTTCCCCCCTGGTCTTGGGGCTTGAACTCAGGGCCTGGACACCGTCCCTGAGCCTCTTTGTGCTCAGGGCTAGCGCTCTACCGCTTGAGCCACAGCACCACTTCTGGCTTTTTTGAGTAGTTTATTGGAGATGAGTCTCACTGAAACCGGGCACCAGTGGCTCACATCTGTAATCCTAGCTACTAAGGAGGCTGACATCTGAGGATCATGGTTCAAAGCCAGTCCAAGCAGGAGTTTGTGAGACTTATCTCCAATAAACACCAGGAAACCGGAAGTGGTACTGTGGCTCAAGTGGTAGAGCTCACCTTAAACTGAAGAGCTCAGGGACAGCACCAAGCCCAGAGTTCAAGCCCCATGACTAATAAAAAAGAGTCTCGGGGGCTGGGAAGGTGGCTCAGTGGTAGAGCACTTGCTTTGCCTGCTTGAGGCCCTGGGTTCGATTCCTCAGCACCACATAAGCAGGAAAAAAAAAAAGCCGGAAGTGGCGCTGTGGCTCAAGTGGTAGAGTGCTAGCCTTGAGCTGAAGAGCTGAGGGACAGCACCCAGGTCCAGAGTTCAGGCCCCACAACTGGACCAAAAAAAAAAAAAAAAGAGTCTCACTGGGACTTTTCTGCCTGAGATGACTTCAAACCACAATCTTCTGCCTCCAGAGAAGCTAGGATTACAAGTGTGATTACCAGCACCCTGTTCAATTGCAGCCCATCTAAGCTGAAGGAATATAGGGGATTCTGCATTGGCTTCAAGGTTGGAGGATAGGTATCATCCCCAAGCCTAACACCTGTAACCCTGCCTAAGCCAGGAGGCTGAGATAGGAGGATTGGAGTTCCAAGCCAGCCTGGGCAGCCCTGGATTCTTGTCTCCAATTAACCAGCAAAAAGAAAGTAGGTGTGGCTCAAGTGACAATGCCAGCTTTGAGCAAAAAAGCTGAGGGACAGCATCCAGGCCCTGAGTTCAAGCCCTAATATAGGTACAAAAAAAAAGAAAAAAGAAAGAAGAAAGGAAGAAAGGAAGAAAAAGAAAGAAAGAAAGAAAAAGAAAAAGAAAAAAAAGAAAGCCACAGGATGCAGCAGTCAAAAGTGGATATTTGGATTAGGAATGTGGCTTAGTGGTAGAGTGCTTGCTTAGCATGCATAAAGCCCTGGGTTCGATTCCTCGATGCCACATAAACAGAAAAAGGCTAGAAGTAGCACTGTGGCTAAAAGAGGTAGAGTGCTAGCCTTGAGTACAAAGAAGATCAGGGACAGTGCCAAAGCCCTGAGTTCAAGCCCCAGGACTGGCAAAAAGCAAGCAAGAAAGAAAAAGAGAAAGATGGATATTTAGTGACACACATTTGTCTGCTACACTCTGCAGTTTCCCTTTTCCTATTCTAACTTGTATACATCTTTCTAGAGTTATTCTGCAACATATAAGCAGATATACCCTGTAAGCATGCTTTTTCATTAATTACACACAAGTAAGCACAGATTACTTACTGTTCTGCTCCTTGTTTTATTCCTCAAATTTATTTTTAGATTTTTATTGAATAACATCTTAAATATTTACACTCCTTTTCACTACTGTATAGTATTAGTATTCCATAAGATGGGTATCTTACAACTTATCTAATGATCCCCAAAGGATGGTCCTTTCCAATCACTGGTGGTCACATACATTAAAACAGGTTCTTGGGCGGGGAATGTAGCTTAGTGGTAGAGTGCTTGCCTACCATGCATGAAGCCCTGGGTTCAATTTCTCAGTACCACATAAACAGAAAAAGCTGGAAGTGGCTCTGTGGCTCAAGTGGTAGAGTGCTGGGCCCCGAGTTCAAGCCCCAAGACTTGTAATCATAGCTACCAAGATATGAGGATCATGGTTTGAAGCTAGACCTGGCAGGAAAGTCTGTGAGACAGATCTCCACTTAAGCACAAAAAAAAAAAAAAAAAAAAAACAAACCTGGAGTGGAGCTGTGGCTCAACTGGTAGAACACTAGTCTTGAACACAAAAGCTCAATACCAGGCATGAGTTCAAGCCCCAAGACCACACACACACACACACACACACACACACACACACACACACACACACACACACACACACACACACACACACACACACACACACACACACACACACACACACACACACACACACACACACACACACACCTAGGTTCTCCTGTGAAACTACTGAGTCAATTTGGGAACTGTTGTCAAATCATTGTAAGATGTGGCTCAAGTTGCAGAACTTTGAGTGAAAAAGCTAAGGATAGCACCTAGACCCTGAGTGTATTTTTGTTGTTGCCCCAGAACAGGTATACACATCACAAAAAATTGTCCTCCATAAAGATTGGCTCAATATATACTTTCACAAGAGAAATAAGAAAGTGTTTATATACAAAGAAAAAAGATAAACTAAATAGAGGGGGAAAAAAGAAAATGAGTATAATGCTGTTATAAACTCCCTACAGACTGAGGGTTTATGGTTGAACAATATGCCATATGGCAGAGAAGCTTGTACTAGATAATCTGCCACTGAGGGTATAGTGGTTGTGAACAGAAAATCCTCAGAAGGTCTAAGTGAAGGCTGAAGGGTCAGGGCCTACCCTGTAGCCCTTGGGCTGGCTTCTGCCCAGCCCTCACCCTGAATTGCTACACTCCAGAAGTAGCCCCAAAGTGTTATTGTTGTTTTCTGAAGATACCCACAGGGCTGAAAGTATAGGTCACGGGTACAGCATGTCCTTAGCATGTGCAAAGACCAGGGTTGCATCTTGAGCATGCACACACAAAAATTAAAAGTTAGGTGCTAGTGGCTCATGCCTGTAATCCTAGGTACTCATGCCTGTAATCCTAGGTACTCATGAGGCTGAAATCTGAGGACTGAGGTTCAAAGTCAACTCTAGGCAGAAAAGCCCATGAGTCATCTTTTTTTTTTTTTTTTTTTTTTTGGTGGGGGTCTAGTTGTGGGGCCTGAACTCGGCTTGGGCGCTGTCCCTCAGCTCTTCAGCTCAAGGCTAGCGCTCTACCACTTGAGCCACAGCGTCACTTCCAGCTTTTTTCTTTTTGCTTATGTGGTGCTCAGGAATCGAACCCAGGGCCTCATGCATGCAAGGCAAGCGCTCTACCACTGAGCCAACTTCCCAGCCCCCCCCCCATGAGACATCTTTAACCAGCAAAAAATAAATTTAAAAAAAATTAATGGAAGTGTGGCTCATGTGGCAGAGAACTAGCCTTGAAGGAAAAAAAAAGGCATATATGATGAAAACTTCTTACCCAGCTGTTCCTGCATTTGAATTATTTTATCTCAGGGCCCTATCCTAGTGCCCACCCAACTGGACTGGTTCACTCTGTGTTCCCTGGAATTTGCTATTTTTCCTCTTGCATTTGTCCACCATGCTCCCTCTGACAGGCTAACCTCTCCTGTCCTCAGTTCCTGCCACCTCTCTCCATGAGGATGGAAGTTAGGACTGGTTATAAACAAGAGCATAGTAGCTAAGTCAGAAACTTGGGAACTGCTAAGGCTAAAGTGAGTAAGTTGGCAGAGCAGGAATTAGTCTGGCATGCAGACAGCCCCAGTGATCAGGCATATTTAGCTTTAGGGAATGGCTGGGCCTCAGTAGCTAGGACAAGGTAGGGTGTGAAGGACAAAGGCAAGAAAAGGGACTTGGAGTGGGATCCCCAGCTTGGGGAATCCTCTAACTTATGCTTCCCTAGAACATTGCCATGTGGCTGTGGGCACCACTCAACCCAACTGTAATATGTCAGCCTCTCGGTGTTTTCCAGAGATCAGCTAAACTGATGTCTCTCCATCTGGGAGTCCACCTCAGTCTTAGGAAATAGGTCCCAGTTTTGCACACACTCCCCTCTCCATACTACAACCCTAAAGCTCATTGATGGCCATGCTGACCTTCACACTGGCCTCCAGGGGGTGCTAGTGTCAGCCCCAAAACCAGATATGGAAGCAATCTTACTGAAAAAGGACATCTTGCACTCCCTGCTTGGCAATGAAGGGAGTGGGTGACAGAACTAGGGGTGAATGCAAAGAGGTTAAAAAGCCTGCTGCACAGCAAGGGTATTCCAGGGCTGGGGGGTATCTGAGTGTCAGCATCTCTCCTAAGTTGTGCTCACTACTGCAACCTCAACTAATCCAACTCTACCTTTGGGGTATCCCAATAGCATATGCTATTGTCAAGGCTGAGGGACATGTCTTTCCTGAAGTTTCCTCAGGCCAGATACCACACTTTAATCCTAGCTACTCAGGAAACGGAAATCTGAAGATTGAGGTTTGAAGCCAGCCTGAGCAGAAAAGCCCATGAGACTTTTATATCCAATTAGCCAGCAAAGCCGGGCGCTGGTGGCTCATGCCTGTAATCCTAGCTACTCAGGAGGCTGAGATCTGAGGATCGCGGTTCAAAGCCAGTCCGGGAAGGAGAGACCGTGAGACTCCTATCTCCAATAAACCACCAGAAAACCAGAAGTGGCGCTGTAGCTCAAGTGGTAGAGCACTCGCCTTGAGCTGAAGAGCTGAGGGACAGTGCCCAGGCCCAGAGTTCAAGCCCCACGACTGACCAAAAAAAAAAAAAAAAAAACCAAAACAATTAGCCAGCAAAAAGCCAGAAGTAGAGGTGTGACTCAAGTGGTAAAACAACAGCCTTAGGCAGGCAGAAAAACCTCAAGAGAGGTCAAAACCTGGAGTTCAAGACTTCTTACTAGTCACAAAGCCTTCCTAGGTTCTGAACTCTAGAAACATCTCTCCTCCCCTTCCCACATCTCTACCTCCAACATTTGTACAATAGAATCAGCTTCCAAGGTTCAAGTATCAGTTCTGCATCCTATCAGCCTCTAACCTCTCTGAACCTCAGTTTTCCCATCTCTAAAATGGAGGTGATAAACTGGGTTCTGGTGGTTCATGCTTATAATCCTAGTTACTCAAGAGGCTGAGATCTGAGGATCTCAGTTTGAAGCCATGTCTGAGTAAGAAAGTCTGTGACACTATTATCTCCAATTAACCACTAGAAAATCAGAAAGTGAGGCTGTGGCTCCAAGTGGTAGAGTAATAGCCTTGAGTGAAAGAGCTCAGGGACAGTGTCTTCAGCCCCACAACCACCCCCAACAATAACAAAGTAAAAGGAGATGATAAAAAGAGAAGCTTAAGCTGGGTGCTGGTGGCTCATACCTGTAATCCTAGCTACCCAGGAGGCTGAGATCTGAGGATCTCAGTTCAAAGCCAGCCCCGGCAAGAAAGTCCATGAGACTCTTATCTCCAATTAGCCACCGGAAAACCAGAAGTGGTGTTGTGGCTCAAGTGGTAGAACTCACCTTGAGCTGAAGAGCTCAGGGACAATGCCCAGGCCCAGAGTTCAAGCCCCACGACAGAAGAAGAGGACGAGGAGGAGGAAGAGGAAGAGGAGGAGGAGGAAGAGGAGCAGCAGCAGCAACAGCAGTACCAGCAGCAGCAAGATCAGTATTGTGTGGAACAGCCAAGGGCATCAGCCATCTGCCCAGTGATGGGGGACCTCTCCAATGGCACTGGCCCACAGTCACACCGTAGAAAGCCAAAGGTTGTCTTCATGCTGGCCCCCTGCAGGCAGGAGCCTCACATCACAGCATTGAACTGTAATCCATGCAGGCCATTATCCAGCTGGTGGGCAAGCCTCAGTAGGCCCCCACCTTCCCATCTGTAAGATGGGTTGGGTGGAGCAGGAGTGTGGTATTTGCCTTCCCCAGCAGAGCTAGTGGGTTCCCATGTGTTGAACGGTAGGTGTAAATCACTTCCCTTAATATGACTCATGGTGTTAATTGTGCTGGAGGGACAAGGCCACCTGACCACAGCTACACAGAGTTGGAGAAAAGATAGGCATATCAAGCAACGCAACACTCAGGTGCTGGGAATCAAAATAAAAGGTCTGTCTGCCTGGGCAATGGCGGCTCACACCTGTAATCCAGGATCACAGTTGGAAGCCAGCCCCAGCAGGGAAGTCCCTGAGGAAACTACTCAGAAAAAGTGGTGCTGTGGCTCAAGTGGTAGAGCACTAACCCTGAACAAAAGAAGCTCAGGGGCAGCACCCGTGACCTGAGTTCAAGCCCAAGGCTGGCTCAAAAAAAGAAAAAGAAAAGAGGGAGGAAGGAAGGAAGGAAGGAAGGAAGGAAGGAAGGAAGGAAGGAAGGAAGGAAGGAAGGAAGGAAGGAAGAGAGAAAAGAAAAGAGCTGTACCCTGGTGTCTCTCAAGTGTAATCCTAGCTACTCAAGAGATTGAGATCTGAAGACTGTGGTTCAAAGCCAACCAGGTAGGAAAAATCCATGAGACACATTATCTTCAATGAACCACCTAAAAACCGAAAGTGGTAGTGCACTACCTTGAGCAAAAAATCTCAGGGACAGCACAGGCCCTGAGTTCAAGTCCCACGACAGACCCAAACCACAAAAATGAAAAGAAGACGGGGAGATCCAACTCCGGAAGGTGGGTGGAGGTCTCTGAGGGAGATGCTGAGGGCTGTAATTTGAGTTTTCTCCTGGAGGCAGATTTCAACTTGCCCCGTGTCATCCACCAATGGAGACCCAGAGACCGGTCCCAGGTACCAGCTTGTCATCCCCTGGTGGGGAGGGGGGGGTGTCTGGAGGATCTCGGGGAACGCAGATCCACGTTCCCACTGTCACCGCTCCGATCAAGACGCCCAGGCTCTACTCCCCCGACCCCCACTCCCCGGCCCGGCGTGACCCCTGACCCCGAACCCCCTTGCGGGTCCGGGCCAGGCGGGGCGGGGCTGGGCGCCGCGGCTCCCTCCCGGCCGCAGTGCGGCCGCAGCGCCGGCCCCGCCCCCGCCCGCTCCTTCCCCCCTCCCCCTTCCCCTCCCCCCCAGCGGCCGCGGCCCCGAGCGGTTCCGGAGCCCAGGCCCGCGCACCAGCCCAGGTGAGCGCCCGCCCCAGAGACCCCGGCCCCGGGGACCTCGGGTCCTACATCACCACCCCTGCCCCGCATCCCTGCGCCTCGGGGCAGAGCGCGCACTCGCGCGTGGGTCTCGGACCCGGGGTCGATGCGTTGGGGGGCTGGGGGAGGATCAGCTGCGGGGACTAGATGAACCCACCGGGTGTGGAGCCCCCTCTCTTGACCCTCCCGCGCCCGGCTGGCCCTCCGTCCTCCCCCGGCCCTGGGCCCCCCGCGGAGCCCTCCCGAGCACCGGCCCCCTTGCCGGGGTGCTAGGGTCTGGCGAGGTAGGGGTGACCGGGATGCAGCGGTCTGGAAAACGGCTTCCCAGACGCAGGGAGCTGCACGTGCGAAAGCAGGGAGAGTGGACAGGAGGCTGGAGCGCCACGGGGGGAGCTTGGAGCCGGGACCGAGGCGATCAGACGCCATCCCCGAGCGTTCCCGGAGCCGCTGCGGCGGAGCAGGAGTCTCCCCGCTCCTGGAGATGAAGGAGTGGGATCGGGAAGGGGGCGGCCGACCGAGGAATGGGAGAAAGGCTCCCATCAAAGGAGCTAAGGAAGCTTCTGCCGATCCCACCCCTGCGGGGTCCCCGGAAGCCCTGCCCCCGAGCATGGGCACCTCTGTGAGGGGGGGATCAGTACCCGCCGCACAGGTCGGCGGTCCTTGGACCAAGGTACAGGCTTCCTGGTTGGCGTTTACACGAGGCGCTGAGAACGTTTCAATAATGGGCAGCTTGGAGCGACACAGAGTACTCAGCAAAACTTGGGGGCCCCTCCCATCAGGGTGAGGCAAAGATCTTCGCCTTTGAAGTCGGGTCCAAGCTATTCTCCCACACAATAGGTGAAAGGCAAGGACCCCACCAAATCTTCTTCCAGGCTGAAGCTCTGGACATCGGGGAAGGGAGGGAAGTCTGGCCAGGCCCTCGGGGGTCACCCCTCTCCCCTCAGTAGGACTAGATCCTACCCAGCAGGTAAGTTCTGAGCAAGAAGGTGAACAGGACTGAGCCACAAGTGAAACCAGGACCTCAGCCAGAGCTCCTTGGCGCCCAGGGAAAGGGGCACTGGCAGCTCAGTTTTATATACTGGATGACAAGTGAGGGAAAGAGCTAAGGCACCCCCAAGTGGCTCTGGTGCCTCCACTTTTAACAGGCAGGTAAGATGAAGGGCCAGGCAGGAGTAGGCCTTCCCCTCCTCCTTCTCAGCCCCCTGGCTCTCAGGCACTGTTCAACAGCCTTCCCTGGGGTCTCAGGAAAACCTTCCAGGGGAAATGGAGGGCTGAAGGCGGATGGAATGTGGAAAAGTCCGTGGTAAACAGGGCAGCAAATGCCTTTGTCCTGAGCCTTCCAAAGTCCACTGTTAAGCCCCATCTTTGGGAAGGCTCACCTTGTGGCCCTGAGGCCAGCTCTGCTGCAGTGATCTTTCTGTTGACCAGGTACCCCATCCCCCAGCCGGCGCCTTGCAAGGCCATAGGTAGTATGGGCGCCTCCTAGAGCCCTGCCCATCTTAGACCTAAGATAGGTAGGGGATTGACATGGCACACAGATTCCCCTGCCCCCCCCCCCCCCCCCCGCAACACCTGCTGCTTGACCTTGGCAAAACCTTGGTTTCTCAGTTTCTCCATCCGCTGTTGGACATGACCCTAGCACCACAGAATGGGATGGAGGGGGGCGGTGCCTTATGGCTGCCGGGCACAGGCTGTGGCAGGGCTGTCTGCCTGGCTTCCCTCTCCCCCAACCCCATTAGTCCTGGGCTGGCCGCCCATTTGTTCACCATGGAGCTGGGTTTCCCTGGGGACCAGTGGACTGGCCTAGCCCCACACCCCCAGCCCCTCCTGGCCAAAGCTTCTACTAGGAGGAGGGGGTAGAGGCTTTGTGGCTTCCTGGACCCCTGCCCTCCCTGCCCTGCCTTCCAAGGCCAGGCAGCCTCTGCCATTACTGGACTAGGAGCAAGGAGCAATGGCTGCCCTTGGAGGAGGTGGGTGCCTAGTGGTCGCCATCCAGGGTGGAGGCAGACACCAGGGACAGCTCTGTGTCACTGTCATTGGAAGAAGGACTAGGAGGGCTCTGGCTTGCTCAAGGTGTCCCAAGCGTTGATGGCCTTCTGGGAAAATGGAGGGTCTCAGAGTTATGGAATTTGGAGAAGGGAAGTTGTGGGCTGGTGGGTGGGTTGGGCGCTGAGGATTTCTGGACAAAGCAGTTCTGGGGCTGGACAGAAGGTGACCAACATTGGAGCAGTGGACATAGGCTGTGCAGAGAAGGAGGGGAGTATGAGGTACTGAGTCCAGAGGGTCTTAAAGGAAGGTGTCCTGCATGGCCCCTACATGCAGCTCTCCCAGAAACTCCTAGTCTGTCTTTGTTTCTATCCCCCCCCCCCAAGCCCTGTCTTGCCGCCTCCAGTGTCCCCTACAGGTCCTTGAGGCAGCTCCGGCTGGGATGGCTGCTCCAGCATCTCTAAGGGCTGAAAGGGGCCCATCTCCGCGGGAGGCACCCTAGGCCTCTGACAAGGACTTCCCAGCCATCTGTGCTCCTGCCGCCCTCCAGTCCTCAGGCCACTCGCCATGGGTGGCTGCTTCTCCAAGCCCAAGCCAGGTACCTCCTCTCCTCTTAAGTCCTCCTCCTCCTCCTTCTTTAGCCCTTCCTCCTCCTCCTCCTCTCTCCACCACCCTCCCTCCTCCTCTACCTTCCTCCCCTCCCCCCTGCACTCCGCCAGCCTCCAAAGTAGGTCAGGCTAGGCAGGAGCCCGGAATGTTAATGCGCTGTTAGATAGGAAGGGGTGAGGGGGGGCTGGAGAGGTTCTTCAGGACCCCCCCACACTGCCAAATGCCCCTCTCTATTTGGGGCTTGGGTGCCCATGGCAGGAATAGCAGCTGAATCCTCCTTGAAGCAGGGAGGAGAGGACCCCTCCTGTTGCCAAGTTGGAGGGGCTGTAGGGATGTCTTCAGCCATGGTATGACCTCTCTGAGCCTCAGTTTTCCTCTACATGATGAGACTGTCCACCCTGACCTTTCTAAATTGCTGGAAGGATAGATACAGTAGTAGTTCCAATGCCTTTATTTACCTGCCTTATTGACCGGCTGTGTGATCCTAGACTGCCATCTCAGCCTCTCTGGGTAGCATCCCCTTTCTACAGAAATGCCCTGCTCTGTCTAGCCTAAGGGCTCTACCACAGAAGGGACCATTGCAGGGTGCTAAGGAAGTGGAGATCTGCTCTTCCATTAGAGATGATGTCTGTGGGGTTCCCCCTCTGATCCCCACTTTCCTACTTCCCTCTTCACAATATCCAGGGAGGCAAGGCATGCAGCCATGACAGGGATGGAGAAACTGAGATCTGGGGAGCCCTCCAGAGTCCAGCTAGTACTCCACCCACCTGCACCCAATTTGCCCCTGCCAGCTCACCCCGGATCCCCTTACCTGATACCTATCGGCTCCATTACCTTGGAACTTGTGAGCCTTTTCTCCTTTTTCCTGGGTTTGAAGGAGAACCTGGGGGAGGGAGAGGAGCTGTGATGTGTTGCCTGGCAGATAGCCTGCTTGCCCCTGCCCCTGAATCCTCTTTTCCTCCTCTTCTACTGCTGTGCCATGGACACCCAGAACTGGGCTGGGTTTGCTCCTCCTGGCTTGAGTAAATGAGGTCTATCGTTATTATCTTTAAGTAGTTGTACGAAGGGGTCTCAATTCAACATGTCAGTTTATGAGCACAACGCATGTTGATCAGTGTCTCCCCTTTCAATATCTGTCAATTTTGGTCTCTGCCTTCCCTCTTCAGAAGCGGACAGGGGGATGCCAGCTGGCCACTCACTGGGCACCTGTAGGACTGCTGGGCTGACAGGAGACCCTGGGCAGAATATGTCACCTGCAGGTTCTTTGTGTGTGTGTGTGTGTGTGTGTGTGTGTGTGTGTGTGTGTGTGTGTGTGTGTGTGTGTGTGTGTTTGTGTGTGTGTGTGTGCGCGCGCGCGCCAACCAGTACTGGGGCTTGAACTCTAGGCCTGATGCTCTCAGCTTTTTTTGCTCACAGCTGGCACTCTACCACTTGAGCCACACCTCCATTTCTAGGCTTTTTCTGGATAATTGCAGAGTCTCACAGACTTTCCTGCCTGAGATGGCTTCACCCTGCAATCCTCAGATCTCAGCCTCTTGAGTAGCTATAGGCAATAACCACCAAGGTCTCAGATACAGGTTCTTTTATGGACCCCAAATGGTTGGCCTGTTTGGGACCACAGGTGACTTTGGTGTGGTCTGTCTGTCTGTCTGTCTCTCTCTGCCTCCCCCACCTCTCCCTCCCTTCATAAGGTGTAGAAAGCCCACCAGAGCCCACTTCCCTTTTCTTTCTTTACAATATCCAGGCTGGCAGGACATCCCTCCCTCCCTCTCTCCCTCCCTCCCTCCCTCCTGCTCTCTCTCTCCTCATTCTCTTTTTTTCCTTCTAAGACAAAGTCTCACTATGTTACCCAGGCTGAGCTCCAATGCTGTTTAGGCATTCTCATAAACCCAGAGGCAGTGCTAAGAGCTTGAACTCATGAGCAACAATCTAGTCCCGCCCCTTCCTGGCTATGTGGTCTTGGGCAGGTGATAGACCCTCTCAAGTCCTACATGTCCCTGATGTATAAAATGGGGTGTTTCACTTAGCATAGGACCTGGCATCCAGGAATCACTTACATTCTCCTGAACTGGAGGCTGGGTTAGTCAGGGGTGAAGCTTAGGAGATTGCAGGATATGGGCATGAGATTTCAGTAGAGGTTAGCTGGGGCCACATAAACAGCAGAGATAGCACAAGACCCTTGGGCAAACATTTATCCTTCCACTCCTCTCTGCTCATCTGTCTCTGTGCGCTCTAGCACCTGCTTCCTGAGCTCCCTCTGAGCTTGCTCCCTAGAGTACTGTCCTGGTGTTTCCTTGTTCCTGATAAGATGCTAGGCCAGTTCCTGCTGAGCACAAAACAAGGAAGAAGGACAGCTTCTTTTTATTTATTTATTTTTTTTGGGGGGGGGTCCGGTCGTGGGACCTGAACTCTGGGCCTGGGTGCTGTCCCTCAACTCTTCAGCTCAAGGCTAGCACTCTACCACTTGAGCCACAGCGCCACTTCTGGCTTTTTTTTTCTTGCTTATGTGGTGCTGAGGAATCGAACCCAGGGCCTCAGGCATGCAAGGCAAGCGCTCTACCACTGAGCTACCTTCCTAGCCCCAGGACAGCTTCTTCTGACATCTAGTTTCTTATTTTTTATTAGGCCAGAAGTGCTACCTGGAGGCTTTTGCTTTTCACTATGGCTGCTAGGAGGCTCAGAGCTAGTTGATAAAATGAAGTCTGGGGGTGTAGCATAGTGGATAGAGTGAGTGTTCAACATGTGAAAAGTCCTGAGTTCAATTCCCAGAATCAAGGCAAACCAAAATACACTACTTCTTCCCAATTATACTCATTAAGCTTCCATTCTATACACATACACATACACACAGGCGCACGCGCGCGCGCACACACACACACACACACACACACGCAAATACATGGAGTTATGTTCTATATATACACGTACAGAATACATACATATCTATATCTATATCTATATCTATCTATCTATCTATCTATCTATCTATCTATATATCTATATCTATATATATATATATATATATATATATATATATGTAACAAGTAAATGCTATTCCCTCAGGATTTTTGTGTGTGTTGGGTGATGTGCTGGTTTGAACCTAGGGCCTTGTACATGCTAAGCATGTACTCTGTCACTGAACTACACCTTTAGCCTCTCCTCTCCATTTTATAACTAAGGAATCTTGAGGCCCAGAAGGGTAAAGCAGGGTCTTATGGGCAGCTGGGGATCCTGGAGCTGCGGTTGATCTGGCTATGTGAGCAGAGCCACCCTCCTCACCTGCCTTTCTGCCACTGCTCTTATTTATTTTATTTTATTTTATTTTTTGGGTCCGGTCGTGGGGCCTGAACTCTGGGCCTGGGCACTGTCCCTCAGCTCTTCAGCTCAAGGCTAGCGCTCTACCACTTGAGCCACAGCACCACTTCTGGCTTTTTTCTTTTTGCTTATGTGGTGCTGAGGAATCGAACCCAGGGCCTCGTGCATACAAGCAAGCACTCTACCACTGAGCCACCTTCCCAGCCCTCTGCCACTGCTCTTGACTTAATGGCATCCTGCATGGCTGTATCAGGAGCACTGTGCATACTTCTGGAAGAAAGTGGAGGGTGGGAGCAGCCTGGCTTGGCGTCATCTGCCCTCCCCTCCCCTCCCCGCCAGGCAGTTCCTGTGGACTCCCACAGCTCTCTTCCCTGATGTCAGCTGAGCCTTAAGTATTTTTCTTTTTGATTCTTCCAAAAACATTCTAACACCATGACATCAAGCGTGGAAAATGGAGGAGAAGCCTCTACAGGACACAGCCATCTAGTGGCCTTGTGCACATGAGCACTCCCTGCCAGGCTCAAGTAAACGGACTGACCTTCACCCCTTCCCCTGCAGTGCCTTGGCTTGAGCTGCAGGCCGGGACTTGCAGATGGGGAAGGGGTCTGGGCCTGAGTGAGGGGATGAGGCAACATGGAGAGGCAACATGCAGGGGCCTGACAGGCAGGGACGCAGAAGCGGCTATGTCTGAGGAGTAGCATACAACCTAGCCAGGGACCGGAGGATGGCAGCCTACTCAAGTAAACGAGGAGAATGGGTGGGCAAAGGCCAAGGCTCAGCAGCTATGTCAGGTGTGAAGTGGAGGGAAGCGGGAACCCAGGCAGCCTGGAGACACTGGTGCCTTGGGAACTGAGAGAGGAGCCTCTTTCTCCCACATGAGCCCATGCTGTGCCAGGAGCTCAGCTTCTTCCTCCTCCATCTTCCCCCCTTCCTCCCCTCTCTTCAGCAACTCCAGGAGGCCGGATTATCGCTGCTAAAAATTCTGTTTATTGTTCCCTTCTAATTAGAAAAATACCCCAGGCACGTCATAGGGAATTTGGCAAATGCAGAAAAGTATGAAGAACACAACAGTCGCCAGCTAGAGTAGGCCCCGCAGGCACCTGAGGAAGCGAACTGTGAGGGGCCTGTGAGGGGCTGCACACTCTGATCTGCCCATATGGACTGCCTGCGCCCCCCTCCCCCACGCTGTACAGGAAGTTGTCACAAATCCAGGACTTGGTAAAAGATGAATGGATCCCAAACTGGTAAGGACAGCTATTTTAAGAAGTTGGGCCTTCACTCCTGCAATCCTATCTACTCAGGAAGCTGAGATCTGAAGATCCAGGTTCTAAGTCAGTCTGAGTACATAAATCAAGAGACTCTTACCTTCGATTTACTAGCAAAAAGCCAAACGTGAAGGCATGGCCTTGAGTGGGGTAGGGGGAAAGGGGGAACATAGTGCTCATAGTACACACACACACACACACACACACACACACACACACACACACACAATGTTCAGCTAGGTGAGGTGTTATGGTGGTGCATGGTTATAATCCCAGCTACTTGGGAGGTAGAGGCAAGGGGATTGTGAGTGTGAGGCCAGCCAAGGAAAATTTAGTGAAACCCTATCTCAAACACAAAGCTGGAGGGCTAGGAATGTGGCCTAGTGGTAGAGTGCATGAAGCCCTGGGTTTGATTCCTCAGAACCACATGCACAGAACCAGCCAGAAGTGGCGCTGTGGCTCAAGTGGTAGAGCACTAGCCTTGAGCAAAAGAAGCTCAGGGACAGTGCTCAGGCCCTGAGTTCAAGCCCCATGACTGAAAAAAAAACAAAACAAAACTGGTTCCAGTGATTCATGCCTGTAATCCTAGCTGCTCAGGAGGCTGAGATCTGAGAATCACAGTTTGAAGCCAGCCTGGGGAAGAAAGCATGTGAGACTCTTATCTCCAATAAACTGCCAAAAGCCATTAAGTGGAGCTGTGGCTCGGAGGTAGAGTAACCTTGAGCAAAAAAGCTTAGAGATAGTGCCCAGGTGGTAAGTTCAAGTCCCAGGACCTGCACACACACAAAAAATAGTATGGGATGGTAGAGCTCATGTGGTAGAGGACTTGGAGGACTTGCCTAGCTTATGTGAGCCCTAAATTCATCCCCTAGTACAGGGGAAAAAATGGAATTATGTTGTATACTTTTTTTTTTTTGGTAGTGCTATGAATCAAAAGAGCTTTGCAAATGTTAGGCAAAGTTTCTAATCCTGAACCACACTTCAGTACTCATCTTTTTTTTTTTTTTTTTTAACTTTGAGAAATCTATTCAAGATGGCCGTTAGGGTTCAATTCTCTAATTGCAGCATTCAAGAGGCTGACTGGAGGATCTTGAGTTAAAGGCTAGCTACCAGCCAGGCTACATAGTCAAGCCCTACCTCAGGAAAACAAAACAATAACAAAATGTATTCAAACGTAATAGTCAAGTTGCAAGAATAGGACAGTGAAGCTGAGTGTGGTAGGACATGTCTATAATCCCAGCTACTTGGGAGGTAGAGACAAGGATTTGAATTCTAGGTCAGCCAAGGCAAAGCAGTATGTCACTGTCTCAAAACCAAAATAAAAGCCGGGCGCTGGTGGCTCACGCCTGTAATCCTAGCTACTCAGGAGACTAAGATATGAGGATCTCGGTTCAAAGCCAGCCCAGGCAGGAAAGTCTGTGAGACTCTTATCTCCAATAAATCACTAGAAAACCAGAAATGGAGCTATGGCTCAAGTGGTAGAGCACTAGCCTTGAGCTGAAGAGCTGAGGGACAGTGCCCAGGCCCAGAGTTCAAGCCCCACGACCCACCAAAGAAGAAAACAAACAAACAAAAAAAGGTTGTTCAAGTCTGCAATCCTCACTATTTAGGAGGCAGAGATTGTGGGATTGTGATTCAAAGCCAACCAGAGCATAAAAAGTTCTCAAGACTTCATCTTAATTAAAGGTTGCACAGGATGGCATGTTACCTGTCATCTCAAGCTTGGGAGGAGGAAGCAAAGTAGCTCAGCACAGTGGTATATGCATGTCATCCTAGTGACAAAGAAAAAGACAAATAGGAGGATCACAGACCAGACCTACCCAGGCATGAAGTTACCTTCTCTTGAAAATGACCAACATAAAAAAGGGGGTGGCAGAGTGACTCAGTGCTAGGGTGCCTGCCCAGAAAGACCAAGGCACTAAGTAAACGCTAGTAGCAAAATTAAAGTAAAATGGCTGGGGGAGTTGCTAAAATGGTAAACACTTGCCTAGCACATATGAGGACCTTGATTTAATCCCTAGTACCTGGTGGCTCTGTGTGTGTGTGTGTGTGTGTGTGTGTGTGTGTGTGTGTGTGTGTGTGTGTGTGTGTGTGTGTGTGTGTGTGTGTGTGTGTGTGTGTGTGTGTGTGTGTGTGTGTGTGTGTGTGTAAACCGTGGTCTCTGGACTTCCTCACTCAGATTCCCTGCTGTTTTCAGGAGTCATTCCCTCATGTATCTCTGAGATGCCAGAGGCATCATATTTACCAGAGGATAAGAAAGAAGCAGGATTCTTTCACAGAGGTTGCTGGGGAAGGGACAGTTTAGGGGTGAAAAGAGCCCTAGTCTCTGATCCTCCACTAATTTTGCTATTGGTAATGGAAACCCTAGAGGCTGGGAGTAGAGCTCAGTGGTAAGGTGCTTGCCTTAGTGTGGGTTTCACTCCCAGTACTGCAAAAGAAGAAAAGAAAAGGAAAGATACAGAGTTGAATTCAAATAGACCCAGAAAACTTGCTTGTTGTCCCTCTGTTTTCTAGAAAAGCAGAGGGCTTAGAGGGGAGATGGAGGGGCAGGGCCAAGGGTCCTGCACTTCCACAAAGGGCTCATGGGTTGGCCCTGCCCACAGTGGAGCTCAAGATTGAAGTGGTGCTGCCTGAGAAGGAGCGAGGCAAAGAGGAGCTGTCAGCAGGAGGGAAGGGCAGCCCCCGGGCCTACCAGGGCAACGGCACTGCCCGCCACTTCCACACAGAGGAGCGTCTGCCTGCCCCACACCCCTACCCTGGTCCTCAGGACTGCGTGGAGGCTGCCGTCTGTCATGTCAAGGATCTGGAGAATGGCCAGTGGGTGCTGGGCCTGGGAGGGTGTCAGAGGGCAAAGAGATGGAGGTTCTGGATGAGGGGTGAGCCGAGGTGGGAGGTTGGGAGGGGCTTCTGATCTAGGCCTGCTCCCTGGAAGTCTGGACTCTGAAGTAGGCACCCAAAGGCCTGCATCCTCAGCCTGACCACTGAGTGCAACCCTTTCCCCAGGATGCGGGAAGTGGAGCTGGGCTGGGGGAAGGTGCTGCTAGTGAAAGACAATGGAGAATACCATGCCCTAGGCCACAAGTGTCCACACTATGGTGCACCCCTGGTTAAAGGTGAGATGTTGGGGCACATGTGGAAAGCTGGGTGGGACCATCCCTGCTTTTACTCCAGTAGGCTTGCTTGGCTCCTCCCTAACAATAGCATCTTTTATCTATTACTGGGGTCTCCAGAGCTATGGGGAACACCAGTAGGTGCTGGGGCATAGGGATCCTTGGAGAGGAGTCCCTGTTCCAATCTGCCTCACCATCCTCCAGGCGTGCTATCCCGGGGCCGGGTGCGCTGCCCTTGGCATGGTGCCTGCTTCAACATAAATACTGGAGACCTGGAAGACTTCCCAGGCCTGGACAGTCTGCACAAGTTCCAGGTGGGGCTGGGAGTACCTAATGAAAGCCTGGGAGTACAGAATCATGCCTGATCAACACTTACAGATCAGTCCTGAACACTGATGCTCTTGCAGGTGAAGATTGAGAAGGAGAAGGTGTACATTCGGGCCAGCAAGCAGGTAAGGGATGGCTTAGGAGTCAGGCAGAGGCCAAGCAGGGTATCTTGGCTCAGAAAAATGAACCAGTGAGAGCTGGGTGCTGGTGATTCATACCTGTAATCCAAGCTACTCGAGGCTGAGTTCTGAGGATTACAGTTTAAAGCCAGCCTGGATAGGAAAGTCTCCAAGACACTTATCTCTAACCATCAAAAAGCTTGAAGTAGAGCTGTGGCTCAAATAAGAGCATGCTAGCCGTGAGCAGAAAAAGCTAAGGGATGGCACTCGGGCCCTGAGTTCAAGCCCCAGGATCGGCATACCTGCCCCCCAAAAAAAAATAAAAAGAGAAAGTGGGTGAGGGAAGGAAAGCAAGAAGAAACAGTGCCCCGGCTCTGGTGGAAGGAAAGCTGGCGTAGGAGTAGAAGAGCTGCATGGACATGAGACTGGGCTGGAGCAGCAGGACCTGGTCAGCCAGGATGACACAAGCTTCCAGCTGCTTCCATCCTCCTGCCACTCCCAGGCCCTGCAGCTGCAGCGAAGGACCAAGGTGATGGCCAAGTGCATCTCTCCAAGTGCTGGGCATAGCGGGAGTACCAACGTGCTCATTGTGGGTGCAGGTTGGTGTTAGAGTCATGAGGGGCAGGTTGGGGGTTGAGGATGAGGGAGAAGTGGATTATGGAGAACAGTACCCTTCCTTCAGGTGCTGCTGGCCTGGTGTGTGCAGAGACACTGCGCCAGGAGGGCTTCTCAGACCGGATCGTCCTGTGCACGCTAGACCGGCACCTCCCCTATGACCGCCCCAAACTCAGCAAGGTGGGAGAGTGGGGCCCAGAGGGTCACAGTCAGTGACCTGGATCCCTAACTTACTGGGTCCCTGTCAAGCTCCCTTGGGACTTGTCATCCTCAGGGACATGTCAAACCGCCCCTCTCCACTCATACCAGGACCATCTGGGGTGCCCTTAAAAGACCTGGGTTTATTGAGTTCTGTCTTGCGGCCTCCATGTGACCCAGGGCTGGCCTCACTCTCCCTGGGGCTCTGTGTCCTCTGTTGAAAAAGGGAAGTGTGGCCACCTGGCACTGTCTCAATTTAACTATGTTCTTCAGTCCCTGGATGCACAGCCTGAGCAGCTGGCCCTGAGGCCCAAAGAATTCTTCCGGGCCTATGGCATCGAGGTGCTCACAGAAGCCCAGGTATGAGGTTATGGGCAAGAAATATGCTAATGAAGGGGTTAATAGCAACCAGAAGGATCAGGAGGTCATGGTGGCATCTGAGGGGAGGGTTATTCTGCCTTCTGATCCTACTGCACAGACCTGGTACTGTGTGTGTGTGTGTGTGTGTGTGTGTGTGTGTGTGTGTGTGTGTGTATCAGTACTGGAGCTTGAACTCAGAGCCTTGAACTCTTGCTTGGCTTTTTTTTTTTTTTTGGCTGAAGGCTGGTGCTCTACTACTTGAGTCACAAACTGGTTAATTGAAGGGAGGTAAGAGAATTATGGATTTTTCTTCCCGGGATGGCTTTGAACTGCAGTCCTCAGATCTCAGCCTCCTGGTTAGTTAGGACTAACTACCAGTGATCTGTCAGGTATTCTCGGTGGGATCATGGACACAGGCAGAGTTCCAGGATGTGGGGAGATAGGTGATCAGATCAGTGCCAGAGAGCATGTCTTCACACAGGTTTTGAGGGGCAACCAGTGCCCAAGGCTTACAGAATGAAGGCCCAGGATGGCTTTTCAGAGCCTAGCTTGGCACTGGAAGTGGCCAGTAAGGTCCTGGGCCATCCCCAGATCTCACTCTGCCTTGGGGGTGGAGATTACAGGTGGTCACTGTAGACGTGAGAAACAAGAAAGTTGTGTTTAAGGATGGCTTCAAGCTGGAGTACAGCAAGCTGCTACTGGCACCAGGGAGCAGGTGGGTGGTCATCCCTCTTGCCCTCTGTTGGGACACTGGATGGGACTCTGGCTAGGCCAAAAGGGTCTCACTGGGTTGCTGTCTCTCAGCCCTAAGAGCTTGAGCTGCAAAGGCAAAGAGGTAGAGAATGTGTTCACCATCCGGACGCCTGAGGATGCCAATCGTGTGGTGAGGCTGGCCCGGGGCCGAAATGCTGTTGTTGTGGGAGCTGGCTTCCTAGGTGAGTGGCTGATACTGTTGACAGAGGTGGGAAGGCCATCATGGCCAGTGCCTGCCAGCTCTGCCACTCCTGCCTACCACCATAGGGATGGAGGTGGCCGCCTACCTAACAGAGAAGGCCCATTCTGTGTCCGTGGTGGAGCTGGAGGAGACGCCTTTCCGGAAGTTCCTGGGGACCAGGGTTGGTCGTGCCCTAATGAAGGTTAGCCTACCCCCTCGGAAACCCTTGGTGTCCAGCCCAGCTCCCACTACTTACTTGTATACCTGTCTTGGTAGATGTTCGAGAACAATCGGGTAAAGTTCTACATGCAGACAGAGGTGTCAGAGCTACGGGCCCAGGAGGGAAAGGTGGGCTCTTGTCTTTCCTCACTGCTATGGCCCGACACTCTTCCTGTGCTCCGAGGTAGGCCCACCTGTTCACCTCCTCCCACTCCCCACAGCTGAAGGAGGTCGTGTTGAAGAGCAGCAAGATCCTGCGGGCTGATGTCTGTGTGGTAGGCATTGGTGAGTTGGGTGGGTAGGCAGACACAAATGAGCAGAGCCATCACACATTCTTAGACTTGCCTCCCCCATCCCCGAGCCTCAGTTTCACCTCTGTGAAATGAAGACATCAGTGGTACCCACTTCCCAGGGCTGTTGGGAATCCTATACCTAACTTACTTGGGCTAGGCCTGGAAAGGAGTATATACCAAATGACTGCTACAGACTGCTATTCAATTCCATGCCCTGTCTGAGCTGTAGGACATAGACAAGCCTTGAACTGATTCCTACTAAAGCTGAAGTGACAGTTGGGGGGGGGGGGAAGAGGAGGTGCAAAATTGGAAGATAGCAGCACAAAGTAGGAAAGGTATGACCAGCTGACTGTCCCCTGGGGGCTTCTTGGAGGAGGTGATCCTGAAGTTGGATGGAAGTCAAGGGGTGTGGGCAGAGGGGATAGATGCATGAAGGCCCCAGGTGGGTAGCTATGATGATCAGTCTGGGGGCATGTACAGCAGGTGAAGGATGTGGACTATTCATATCTCAGGGTGGGACCAGGTTGTAGACACAGTAGCCTCTGTCCTGTTAGGTGCGGTGCCCGCTACAGGCTTCCTGAGGCAGAGTGGCATTAGTCTGGATTCCCGAGGCTTCATTCCTGTCAACAAGGTGGGGCTGTGGAGTGGGCAGGGGACTGGTTGGGCTAGAGGTGGTTGGAGGTCCATGTTGGCCCCTGTCCCACCCAGAGAACCTTGGTCTCTCTCCCCACAGATGATGCAGACCAATGTTCCTGGCGTGTTTGCTGCTGGTGATGCTGTCACCTTTCCCCTTGCCTGGAGGAACAACCGGAAAGTGAACATCCCACACTGGCAGATGGCTCATGTGCAGGGTATGGCCAGCCCTGAGGCATGGAGAGGGGTGGGAGGCTATCCCAGGATCTCAGCCTCCTCCAGACTCATGCCTCAGTTTCTGGTCTGGGATCATCAGTCCTGTGCTCGGTGGCAGCCTGTCTGGACAGCCTCTTTTAGGTGATCAAAACAATGCACAGAGCAAGCCCTGTAGTCCATCTCCAGACACCTGCTTCTAGTGCCCTCTGAATACTGTGTTTAACCAGGCATAATCACCAGGTGTCTTTCCACTGGTCTTTTCCTTTTTCTCAAAGATACATTGGCAACCAACCTTTGCAGTCACCCTGGAGAGAAGGGAAGTGGGAATTAGTAGGCCAGCTTCCCACTCAAAGTCTGTCTCCTTTGGGCCTCTGGACTTTCTCTGTGAACTCAGTTGCCTCATGTAACTTTGAATAGCCATCTAGTACAGCTCATTGAGTACATTTCCCCTCACCATATTTAGTGGCCACCAAGTTCCCTGAGCCTTACCTACTACATACATCTGTCTAGGCCCTTAAGCTGAAGATTCCTGTAAATTAGCCAGCTCAAGGCCTCACAGACTGGACTGCTGGACTTCTGGTCCAGAACCAGGGATTTTCCCGTTGTACCCACCTTCCCTTTCCCCATTTACTATCTGAAACTTCATTCCTGGCACCCGTTTCTGTTCAGGGTGTAAAGTTGCTGGTAAGGAACCAAAGGCTTACTCAGCAAAACAGAATTAGGACTTAGAAATTAACTGGGCAGATAGGTACAGGGAGTGGTTCTCATATATTTCAACTATGGAGTCTGGTAGGGTCTTACAGGAACTGGGGAGCTACCCATGCTGTTCTTTCAAATTGTTCCATACCGCCTGCCATTTCTGCTTCCCAGACCTTTGTACTTCATTGGTCCTCTTTCTTTGAACCTGATGTGTCTGATTAGCTGCCAGTGGTCACAGTGGAAATATAGAAGCTCTCCCACATCCCCAACAAGACCTAGGGCATGTCATTCAAATTCTCCAGTCAGGTGTTTCCCTTTATGAATCAGCTGCACCTGCACGTGGGCCACACCTGTCAGAGCCCCCCCAAGAGCGCAGGGGCAGGTAGTGTGGGTGTGGCGAGGGCAAAGGTCCGAGCTTGCACTGCTCTGGGTCTCACAGGGCGCGTGGCAGCCCAGAACATGCTGGCGCAGGAGGCGGAGATCAGCACGGTGCCCTACTTGTGGACTGCCATGTTCGGGAAGAGCCTGCGCTATGCAGGTAACTAGGAGTCTCGCAAGAGGCGGGGCTTAGAGCGACTAGGGGCGGGGCTTGAGAGTAGAGGTGAGGCCTGCAAGATGTTAGGGTCGGGGCTGAGTCCATCCTAGGAACTGGAAATGATGCCGTGTGTGTGTGTGTGTGTGTGTGTGTGTGTGTGTGTGTGTGTGTGTGTGTGTGTGTGTGTGTGTGTGTGTGTGTGTGTGTGTAACTAGAGTCTACCTAAAAAGTGCATGGAAACGGGGGGTACCAGCCACGGGTTAAGAGGGTAGAGGTGGGGAGCAGTGAAGCCCCCCACTGCCTCCCTGGCTTACGTGGACGCCACCCACCTGCCTGGCCCACAGGCTACGGAGAAGGCTTTGACGACGTCATCATCCAGGGGGATCTGGAAGAGCTGAAGTTTGTGGCTTTTTACACCAAGTGAGAACAATGGGTGCAGCAGGGGCACAAAGCACCTGGAGCCTGGTGGGGAAGGGAGACATTCCAGAAAAGTTTTCCTCCTGGGGAGGGGGCTTAGCCAACAGGTGGGCCAAGTGGCAAAGGGAGGCAACTGGGCAGGAGGTAAATAGAGGAAAGGTGAAAGGGCAATGAGAACTCTTACTACTACCCATTGGTCAAGCATTTTTATCCTCCCGATAGTTCTTTTAGGTGGGTGCTTTTAGAATGAAAGTTACACAAACTCTGAGTGTTGCTGAGGGCTGATGCTTCCCTAGGGAAGGCTAAAGTCTAGGCTGGGACAAAGGGAGGACTAGGTGCTCAGGACATCCTGTTGCCCTGGGCAAGATCCCTCCCCAAGTTCTTGGTGGACAGGAGGGTGCCAATATTCAAAATGGACATGGCCATTGAAGTGGAGGTATGGTTCAAGTGGTAGAACATCAGCTTTGAGCAAGAAAAGGAGGGCCTATTCTAGGCAGTCCTCAGGTCCAGCCACCCTTTCTCTACAGAGGTGACGAAGTGATTGCCGTGGCCAGCATGAACTACGATCCCATCGTATCCAAGGTGGCCGAGGTGCTCGCCTCAGGCCGTGCCATCCGGAAGCGGGAGGTGGAGTGAGTGTGGGAGGCCTTGGGGTGGGGGATTAAGTCTCCTGTAGGATTGACTCACCAGCTAACTTGGCAGCAGCTGCCTTCCTACCCCTAATCTTTCAGGGCCCTTCCTCTAACTCTTGGTACCCTTCAAGTTAGGTTTCCAGGAATGCTAGGCAGTGTGGGGCATGGATCATGAGCAGGATGGATATATGTGCATACAGGAGGCAGAAAGGGCCAGACCAAGGCCAATGATGTGGGAAGGGGTCACAGCTAATTGCTTGGGTGATCACCAGATCTGAACTCTTAACCTATGTGGTTATGCTGAGTCTAGCAGTAGATAAATGGGGAAATGCAGCTAGTGATGTTTCTGGATATGCCCTGCAGAGATATGGGATGGTTGTCTGGAGTCTGGTAGGCATCAGGCACTGGTCATTACCTTCAACCCAGCCTGGTGCCAATAACACTCTACTGTGGCTCAACATGTGTGCAGAGAAAAGTTCTCAGGGACTGGGGAAAAAGAATACTATGGGGCTAGAGGCTATGGGATAGATAGGTCTTAAGCTGGAAACAATGGAGGACCAACAGTAGACATGATGAATAACATGGTCTTTTCCTGGCCTTCTGTTTCTCTCTCTTGCCTTCGCAAAGGTTGTTTATGCTGCACAGCAAGTACGTGTGTCCTCTGTCCTTCCCATTGACCATTCTAAGCCTTTCCCACCTCAGCCCAGAACCTCCACCCAGTGATCTACCCTTCCTCTACCCAAGTACATTTCCCTGCTGGGCACCAGGATCTGGCACAGAGAGGCCTCTTGCTATCATGAAGATAGCCTCTGGGCTATCATGATGCCCAGAATGGGAATCTACCCTCTTCTGTTTTGACTCTCTTTCTCTCATTCCTGCAGGACTGGTGACATGTCTTGGCTCACTGGGAAAGGATCCTAAGCTCCTGTACAGTGGACTTGGGAAGGCATGCTGGAGCACCAGGGTCAGAAGCCAAGCCTGGGGGACAGGTGCCAATCTTCAACTTCCCAGGATCCCCCAGGGTAGAATCTGAGCCCTCCCAATGCTTGTCTTTAACTGCCTGGCTCCCCCCACCCCCACCCCAAGAGGTTGCTGATGCCTTGAGAAGATGCTCATTCACCAAGGCCTCAGCTGCCATTGACAGCTGGTACTGCAAAAAGAAAAGTCTCTGCCTCTTCTCTCTCTTCTGGTCCCCAGGAGGTCCCTATGACTTGCTAGAGATTATCTTAAAATTAAAATGCACACATTTGAAGATTGGTGTGACTCCCAGTGTAATTGGGCCAATACTCAAGAGGGAAAAGGAAAATTATAGGGAAAGCAAAGAAGTTAGGCATCTGAGTACCCAAGGAGGCAGCAACAGATTCCCTCCTGTCTGCAATGTCAAGGAAAACTAGTAAGTGATTTTGCATCAGGATTTTGAAGAAATGGCCCTCCAAGTAGAAGGGACAGCACATGAAAAGGGCTTGAGATAAGAAATTCTTCTTCATAGGTGGGAGGCAGTTTACGTCTGACTTTTGGGGAATTGTAGGATCTAGGTCCTGTCACACCATGCTACTTATATAGGCGGAGCTTTCTGAACCCATGTCACAGGTGAAGAAGCGAAGTCTGCTATTAAATGTGTGTGCGTGTGTGGGGGAAATTCCAGAGGCTCGGCGACCTGCTGCTTCCCAGCCAGGGGGCGAGGGGAGCCACGTGGGACCAGGGATAAGTGGGTCAAGCAGAACGAGGAGAGTCGCACTGCAGTCGAGCTCGGAACCCTCCAGCCGGGATCCTGGGAGCGACGGAAGATGCAAGCGGTAGTTACGTGCAGACAAGCATGCCGGGAACCTTGGGTCCGAAGCCGCTGAGCATCCGCAGGTGGCCTGAGGCTGGCAGGCTCTGGGAAGTCCCAGTGTTGGGACGCCGCGTTTGCTTGACCAGAAAGGCTTCCCGGAATGTTATAAGCTCGCAGCCAGGTTCCGCGCTGGGCCGCAGTACTTTAATTAGTAAGCTTATCCGGAAGTGTAGGATGCCTGAAGTGGGACACCAGCCGGAAGTGCCACGCCATTAGAGCAGAGCTTGCTGGGAAATGTGGTTCTTCTGGGCTGCCGGGGCGGTGGCCGCAAATCCTGCGGACCCGGTGGCCAGCCCGGAGTGGACCCGACATGGCTGGGCCGGGTGGCTCCGGGGGCCCGATAGGGGCCGGGGCCCTGGCAAGTGGGGCACGCTCCAAAGTAGCTCCGAGTGTGGATTTTGACCACAGCTGCTCAGACAGTGTTGAGTACCTGACGCTCAACTTCGGGCCCTTCGAAACAGTGCATCGCTGGCGGCGCCTCCCACCCTGCGACGAGTTCGTGGGTGCCCGGTATGGCGAGGTGGAGGAAATTCTGCGGGCACGGGGAGCGGGAATGTCTTTTGGGGCGGTCTTAGGGCGAGGTCTAGGGACGAGGTCCAGAGGTGTTAGTTTGGAGTGAGATCTGGTATTGGGCTAGTGAGTGATGGCTGGAGCAGAGGAGGAAGTCCCACAGGTGGTGACCCTGGGCAGGATACTAGAACTGTTGTATCTCCCGTTTGGGTTCAACAAGTTGTGCGGTGGGGTGGGACATCCAGGGTGGTGTCAGACACCCCTACGTGTAGGTTCCTTGAGAGTAATTTAGGGTTTTGTTCTGCACATCTTGGTAGTGGAGAGGTGTCATCCATCTTCTGTGGCAGACCCATGTGCAGTCCTGTTCTTTGGATGCTGCCCACTTGGGTACTGGCCTCAGTACTCTCCACACTTTCTTTCATTCTAGGCGCAGCAAGCACACGGTGGTGGCATATAAAGATGCCATCTACGTTTTTGGTGGAGACAATGGGTGAGTGTGAGCATCTGGATTTTTAGACCCTATAGAGAGAAGGCTTGTGGTCTGAGACGGCCTGCAGAGCGTCACTGCTGACCTTCTAGACATCAGCTAAGCACTGAAAATGCCAGCTTTTACATCTGTGAGGTTCTCTGCACTTACCTTTCAGATCATAGTAAAAGTTAAAATAAGATCCTGCCCTCCACCCCTTTCCTCTGAACTTTGTCCACATGTGCACCTTACAGCCAAATGATAGAGAAAACACAGTTTTATTTTCTGCATGTTTGACTTATCCATGAAGGTTTTTCCTGCATTGCTATAAACTCCTGGCAGATCAAGTGACCTGATATTCTGTTGGTGGGCACACTCCATTCACATGAACTGCCACCAGTTAACTTGTGGCTGGTTTCTTTGTGTTAAGGGTTGGTCCTACCCATAAGTCCTAGTGCCACCTTTCAGCCCCAGTACCTGGCCCAAAGCCTAGGAAAATCACTGCAGCCTTGGTCCTGGTGGTGAAGAGGTTGTTGACTTGGGATGGGATGGATATTCAGGTCTGTATCAAGACTTGCAGATTGGGCAGAAGGGCCTGATTCCCTTACATAGCCCATCTTCACAATCTTTACCTAAGAACAGGCACAGTGACACATTTGTGAATGCAAATCAGAATATATTTTTTCTTGGCACATAACCCTGGATATCTCCCAACCTCTTTGATTAAAAGCTCAGGACTCGTGACTGTTAGTGAGGCTTACATACTTGTACACTCACTGTTCCTCAGCCCTGTCCCTTTGTGGCCCCAGGCCACTCTGACTGCCTTACTACATTTAGAGTTTCAACCCTCCTGCATAGCCTTTTGTACTATTTCCTCCTTCCTATACTTTTTCCTTCTCTTTTGATGTTCTTTGTAAGAACTTTCCCTGGCCCCTAGTCTCTGATCACCTCCATTTGTCCTCTAAGACATACAGATATTGGTTATAATCTATCATCTCTGCTAAGGCAAAGTCTGTGCTCTCTTCTAGCTGTGTGGCAGCCCTGGTACCCACATCAACTGGGGGGGGGACTCCTTGTGGTCACCACTTCTGTCCTTTGGTTATTGGCTGATTGCCTAGCATTGGCTAGGTCCAGGAGTTAGTGAGTCAGCCTGGCTGTTCCTGCTGACCCCACCCCCACCCCCACCCCAGGTACATATTGTGCCCATCTCCAGGGTCATATCCCCGGATATGCCCTGGGACAATATCCTACAAAGCATATGTACCCAATGCAACCTTCTCTCTGGCTGCCTTTCAGAAAGACAATGCTCAATGATCTTCTACGGTTCGATGTGAAGGACTGCTCTTGGTGCAGGTAGGCAGCCCCCTTGTGAGCCAGGACTCTGCCATTCCTTCCAGAATCCAGTAGTAGGCTGGGTTGACTTAACAGAGTTAGCTCATTATGGAGAGCCAGAGACAAGCATGGAAGAGAGACAGGGCCCCTGGGTGTCAAGCCCATAGCTTCTTAGTGCTCTTTTCCCTCTCCTGGGTGTCTGTCCCTGACACAAGTACAGATTATTTTGAATCCTGTTAACCAAGGGAGGGTGTCTATTTGGTCCAGTTGTAGACCCCCAAATTCTGACCATACAGAGCCCTTCAATCACCAGACCTTCTCTTGAGTCGAGGGCTGCTATGAGATCTGATCAGGACAAGGATGAGCTGTGACTAGTGAGTTTTTCCAGGATTGATTCTGTACCAGTAAAGAATGTCACCAAGAGGCTGGCAGAAGTGCTTCCTGTCTTGTCTTTGCCCCATGTGGCCCATCATCTGTCAGGAGACCCACACAGGCAGTGGACAACATATAAACCCTCTCCACCACCCTCCCACAGATGCCCTCTTCAGCTGTGTGGCTTTGGGCAAAAGATAGCTTCCCTTTGTGCTCAGCTCAGCAGCCCTATCTGGAAGCAGCTCATAGTTTACAGGGACTTACTAGGCTGAAGGGGCAGAAAACACTGGGCTTCCTAAGCAATACCATCTAGTTACACAGGAACACAGGCCTATACTTTGTGCTGTTACACTCTGGTCTGTAGAATATCCTCTTGATTTCCAACAGCCCTTTGGGATGAGGTCTCATTGTCCCCATTTGGCAGAGGAGTATTTCAGGGCTCAGAATTATCCAGGACCCTTCCCCACTCCTGCCCAGGAACACTGCTCTGGGCAGCAGTGACTGCCGTTTCTTTCACAGTCAACTTTATAATAAAACTACTTTTTGTTGTTGTTGTTGTTGCCAGTTCTGGGGCTTGAACTCAGAGCCTGGACACTGTCCCTGAACCTCTCTGTGCTCAAGGCTAGTACTCTGCCACTTGAGCCACAGCACCACTTCTGCCTTTTTCTGTTTATGTAGTACTGAGGAATTGAACCCAGGGCCTTATGCATGCTAGGCAAGCTCTCTACCACTAAGCTACATTCCCAGCCTCTACAGCTAACTTTTTTTTTTTTTTCTGTCGGTCGTGGGGCTTGAACTCTGGGCCTGAGCACTGTCCCTCAGCTCTTCAGCTCAAGGCGAGCGCTCTACCACTTGAGCTACAGTGCCACTTCTGGTTTTCTGAGTGTTTATTGGACATAAGAGTTTCATGGACTTTCCTGCCCGGGCTGGCTTTGAACCGCAGTCCTCAGATCTCAGCCTCCTCAGTAGCTAGGATTACAGGCATGAGCCACTGGCGCCCAGCTCTATCTTTTAATGAGTAACTTTTTCAGCACTGAGGATCAGATTCAGAGTCTTGTGCATACTAAGCAAATGCTCTACCACAAACTGTATTCCAGCTTTTTTTTTTTTGGGTCCGGTCATGGGGCCTGAACTCTGGGCCTGGGCGCTGTCCCTCAGCTTGTTAGCTCAAGGCTAGCACTCTACCACTTGAGTCACAGTGCCACTTCTGGGTTTTTTCTTTTTTGTTTATGTGGTGCTGAGGAATCGAACCCAGGGCCTCAGGCATGCAAGGCAAGTGCTCTACCACTGAGCCAACTTCCCAGCCCTGCATCCCAACTTTTGACTAAGTTGTAAAAATCACTGTGAATACTTCACAATTCTTTTTTTTTTTTTTTTGGTCGGTCATGGGGCTTGAACTCTGGGCTTGGGCGCTGTCCCTGCACTCTTCAGCTCAAGGCGAGCTCTCTACCACTTGAGCCACAGAACCACTTTCGGTTTTCTGGTGGTTTATTGGAGATAAGAGTCTCACGGAGTTTCCTGCCCGGACTGGCTTTGAACCGCGATCCTCAGATCTCAACCTCCTGAGTAGCTAGGATTACAGGTGTGAGCCACCGGCACCCAGTTTACTTCACAGTTCTTTATCAAAAATTGTTAAAGTGGGCCTGAGAATGTGGCTCAGTGGTAGAGCACTTGCCTTGCATGCCTGAGGCCCTGGGTTCGATTCCTCAGTACCACATAAGCAAAAAGAAAAAAGCCAGAAGTGGTGCTGTGGCTCAAGTGGTAGAGCACTAGCCTTGAGCTGAAGAGCTGAGGGACAGCGCCCAGGCCCAGAGTTCAGGCCCCACGACTGGACCAAAAAAAAAAAAATGTTTAAGTGACCAGTACCAGTGGCTCATGCCTGTAATCCTAGCTATCCAGGAGGCTGAGATCGGAGAACCAAGTTTCAAAGCCAGTGCTGGCAGGAAAGCCACAAGACACATGTTCAATTAACCAACAGAAAGCTGGAAGTGTATGTATGGATCAAGTGGTAGAGAACCAGCCTGGAGTAGAAAAGCTAAGGAACTGTGCCTAGGCCCTGAGTTCAAGGTCTGGTATTGGCACAAATTGCTTAAGTGTAGCCAGGCATACATCTGGTATACATCTGTAATCCCAGCACTGAGGAGGCTGATGCAGGAGAATTTTGAAGCTAGAAAAATTTGATTCACACACACACACACACACACACACACACACACACACACACACACACACACACACACACACACGCAGAAGTTGGGCACCAATGATTCACACCTATCATCTTAGCTACTCAGGAGGCTGAAATCTGAGGATTGCAGTTCAAAGCTAGCCTGGGCAAGAAAATTCATGAGACTAATTTCCAATTAACTACAAAAAGCTGGAAATGGAACTGTGGCTCCAAGTAGTAGAGTGCTAGCCTTTAAGCACAAAAGCTCAAGGACAGTGCCTATGCCATGAATTCAAGCCCTAGTATTGGCATAAAACAAATACACAGAAATTACTTAAGTATAAAACCTAGAAAATAAGTAACTCTGATCAAGTGGTACAATTTTTTTAAATTCAGTAAGTAAAATTTAGGGCCCTTATGAGGCATAGCTACAAAGAATGATCCTGGTCAGTGATCCTAGGGTGGCAGAAAGACCTAGTCATATTTTATGGTCTAGCTGCAAATGAAAATTACAAAATGTCTGCCATTAAAAATTTGTGGGCATTGCCAGGTGCCAGTGGCTCATGCCTATAATCCTAGCTAGTCAGGAGGCTGAGATCTGAGGATCGAGGTTCAAAGCCAGCCCGGGCAGGAAAGTCCGTGAGACTCTTATCTCCAATAAACCACTTGAAAACCAGAAGTGGCGCTGTAGCTCAAGCAATAGAGTGCTCGCCTTGAGCTGAAGAGCTGAGGGACAGCACCCAAGCCTAGAGTTCAAGCCCCACGACCGACCACAAAAAAAAAAAAAAAAAAAAAAAAATTTGGGCAAGCCAGGTGCCAGTAGTTCATGCCTGTAATCCTAGCTAGTCAGGAGGCTAAGATTTGAGGATCTTGGTTCAAAGCCAGCCCTGGCAGGAAAGTCTGTGAGACTCTTATCTCCAATTAACATCAGAAAACTGGAAGTGGTGCTGTGGCTCAAGTAGTAGAGCTCTCATCTTGAGCTGAAAAGCTCAGAGACAGTGTCTAGGCCCAGAGTTAAAGCTCCACAGTGGACAAAAAAAAAAAAAAAAAAGAAAAAAAAAACAGAAGCTGGTACCAGTGGCTCATGCCTGTAATTCAAACAACTCAGGAGGCTGAGATCTGAAGATCACTGTTTGAAAGCCGGCCCAGGCAGGATAGTCAGTAAGACTCTTATCTTCAGTTAACTTGGACAAAACAAGAAGTAGAGCTGTAGCTCATTTGGTAGAGCAATAACCTTGAGCAAAGAAAGTCTATGAGACTCTTATCTCCAATTAACACCTGAAAACTATAAATTGAGTTGTGGCTCAAAGTGGTAGAACACTAGCCTTGAGCAAAAAAACCTCATGGGCAGTGCCCAGGCCCTGAGTTCAAGTCCTGTGACTGACAAAAAAAAAAAAAAAAAGCTCAGAAACAGCATTCGAGCCCTGAGTTCAAGCCCCAGGACTGGCAAAAGAATTAGAAAATTTGAAAATTCCCCAGAGATTAGAAACAGGAGAATCACAGTTTGCAGTAACAATAATGCAAGACCTTAATTGAAAAGCTCAAAAACCAAAAAGGGCAGCCGGGTGCTGGTGGCTCACGCCTGTAATCCTAGCTACTCAGGAGGCTGAGATCTGAGGATCGCGGTTCAAAGCCAGCCCAGGCAGGAGAGACCGTGAGACTCCTATCTCCAATAAACCACTAGAAAACTGGAAGTGGTGCTGTAGCTCAAGTGGTAGAGTACTTGCCTTGCATGTATGAGGCCCTCAGCACCACATAAGCAAAAAGAAAAAAAGCCGGAAGTGGCACTGTGGCTCAAGTGGTAGAGTGCTAGCCTTGAGCTGAAGAGCTGAGGGACAAGCACCCAGGCCCAGAGTTCAAGCCCCACAACCGCCAAAAAAAACCAAAAACAAAAACAAAAAGGGATGGGTGTGGCTGAAATGGTAAAATGCTTGCCTACCAGAAAAATTAAATTCTCAGACTCATAAATATGGAGGGAGAAGTATGGATCTTTTACCTCCAGGTATTGGTAGTAATTTGTGTATGCTGATCCTGAGATTTTCCTGCCCAGGCTGACTTTGAACCAAGATCCTCAGATATTGGCCTTCTCAGTAGCTAGGATTATAGATGTGAGTCACCAACGCCTGGCTAGTAGTGGTTTTTGGCAATGGGATTTTCTAAGAGTTTAATGCCTGTTGCTTTGATTCTTTTCATATTGATATTTCAGAAGTTTTTATAATGGAAACTATCACCTTTGAAAACATAAAGTATCTGTTGTGCATTCTGTAGTCCCAGTGACCTGGGAGTATGAGATTGGAGGATGACTTAAGCCCACAAGTTTGTGTGACCAGGCTGGGCACCATAGTAAAACCCTATTTCAAAGAGTGAAAATAAATAAAAGGGCCAGGGGCTGGTGGCTAATGCCTGTAATCCTAGCTACCCAGAAGGCTGAGATCTGAGGATCCTGGTTCAAAGACAGCCCAGGCAGGAAAGTCCTTGAGATTCTTATCTCCAATTAACCACCAGAAAACCAGAAGTGGAGCTGTGGCTCAAAGTGTGAGAGCACTAGCTTTGAGCAAAAAAGCTCAGGGACAGCACCCATACCCTGAGTTCATGCTCCATGACCAACAATAAACAAACAAATAAATGGAAGCCAGAAAGCCAGAAGGGGAGAGAAGGGGCATCCCTTGGGGGGTGGGGCATGGACCATCTAGCTGACCTCTGCTGACTTGGCCCTTGTAACTACTCTAGAGCCTTTACAACTGGTACCCCACCAGCGCCCCGCTATCACCACTCAGCTGTTGTCTATGGGAGCAGTATGTTTGTCTTTGGTGAGTAGCATTTTGCCTTTCCTGGGCCTGCAGATACCCTGTCTTCCTGCCAACCCCTCCCAACATGGTATCTTCATGTTCTATGTCTGGCACGTGTTCTCTGTCCCCTCTGCTCGGTCCACTGGCCTGCTCTGAATTCCTGTGCTGGGTGGGAGGTCCTTTTCCTCATTGGTCCCGAGCTCCCAGGGTTGTGGTGGCTGGGGCATGACATGGTATCCTGCTCAACTCTGGGTCTCCAGAGTCCAGCATAGGCAGGGCTGCAGGTAAGCAGTTGTTTCCAATAGATTTGTGCATGGAGTCTCAGTTTGTGAGTTTTCTGTGGCCCCAGGACCTGGTATTTGAAGACTTTGGCAGTGTTTGGGATGTGACTCTTGCTCTCTCTCTACCTAGGAGGCTACACTGGAGACATTTATTCCAATTCTAACTTGAAGAATAAAAATGACCTCTTTGAATACAAGTTTGCAACTGGTCAGTGGACAGAGTGGAAAATTGAAGGGCGGTAAGAGACTTTGTTGTCGTACTTAACAGCCTGAGGCTGGGAGACACACAAGAGCACTCAGCAGACAGGAAAGAGTGATAAACACTAGTTCTCACTACCTACTTCTGTTCCCTGCTCTCTGTAGATCCTCTTCTTTCAGAAGAGACCCAGATGGGAATAGATGTTGTGTCTGTATGGGCATCTTCTTTTTTTTTTTCCACCAGTGCTGGGGATTCAGCTCAGTTCCTCACATGCTAGGTAGTGCTCTACTATTGAGTCACATCCCAGTCCTACATCTGAATTTATTTAATTTAATTTATTTATTCTTGTGCTGGGGCTTGAACTCAAAGCTTTAGCTTTTGTTTTGTTTTTTGCTCAAGACTAGCACTCTACCACTTGAGTATAACACCACTTCCAGGTTTATTTTATTTTATTTATTTATTGTGGTTAGTTGCAGGTAAGATTCTCACAGAATTAAGTTGAGTGTTGGTGGCTCATACCTGTAATCCTAGCTACTCAGGAGGCTGAGATCTGAGGATTGTGGCTTGAAGCCAGCTTGGGCAGAAAAGTCTGTAAGACTCTTATCTCCAATAAACTCCCAACAAGTTTTTGTTTTTGTTTTTTTTTTTTGGTCCGGTCATGGGGCCTGAACTCTGGACCTGGGCGCTGTCCCTCAGCTCTTCAGCTCAAGGCTAGCACTCTACCACTTGAGCCACAGTGCCACTTCCGGCTTTTTTTCTTTTTGCTTATGTGGTGCTGAGGGCCTCATACATGCAAGGCAAGTACTCTACCACTGAGCCACCTTCCCAGCCCACTCCCAACAAGTTTTAAGTGGAACTGCGGCTCAGGTGGTAAAGCATTAGCTTTGAGCAAAAAATGCTCAGGGATAGTGTCCAGGCCCTGAGTTCAAGCTCCAGGACTGGTACACACAAAAAAGTGTCACAGACTTTCCTGCCCAGGCTGGTTTTGAACCACGATCCTCAGATGTCAATCTCATGAGTAGCTAGAGTTTCAGGTGTGAGCTACTGAGTGTCCAGCTACATCTGAATATTTTATTCAGCTGCTACTCAGACTTCATGAAATCAATATTTGGTGCTCTTGCTTGTTTCCCCAGTCAGGCGGATGTGGTTCCACCTGCTCATTTGTGGCCTCTATGCTACCACATGGGGCTCTATGCCCATGTGGCGCACATCTGGCCTCTCCTGCAAACATCCTTTCTTACTTTCTCCTTTGTGCTGCAGGTTGCCTGTTGCCAGATCAGCCCATGGGGCCACTGTGTACAGTGACAAGCTGTGGGTCTTCGCTGGCTATGATGGCAATGCCAGGTAGGCAGTGACTTGACCTATTTACCCATCTCTGAATGTACTGTTGGGCAGAGTCAATCTCCTTGGCATTCAAGGGCTCCAACTGGGAAGGTTGGCTTATCAATTTTGAGCATCATTTTGGGGTTTCTCAGGAAGGGTTATGGAAGGAAGAGATTTTAGGGCAAATAACTGTGAGTCTAGTGAGTGAAGCCCTAGCCAACCCTAGGGTCCCTTGAGTGAGGACCCACTGGGATGAGGATACTCCAGACCTTTAGGAGGAGGAACTCAGAGGGTCCAGCAAGTTGGAGATACAGCAGCAGTGGGTTTTAGCCCCAGCCCTAGATTTCTGCTTTGTTAGAGATATTTTCTTCCTTATTTCAAAAGTTCATTTTACTGGAGTATTTATTTCTGATTTCCAAAGTAGCAGATTCAGTTGTGCTGTCCATTCATGTCTCCCTACCCTGAGAGGACAACTGAGTAGGGGCTAGCCTTGTTTCATTCTGTCCAGGATGTGCAGAGGACCTGGCATGGCATGGCTCTCATGAAGTGCCTCTCTTCCCATTGATGTTCCTCCCTCGTGGCTACACAGCAGTCTCCTGACCCACATCCCTCCTGGCCAGGCCCAGACCCACCTGACAGCCAAACCTAAAGGATCTTAATCTGTTTGTCATGATGTAGGTTGAACGACATGTGGACAATTGGCCTCCAGGACCGTGAACTCACGTGTTGGGAGGAGGTAAGGGAGTCATAGTATAGACATGGATGAGGGGGCATTGGAAACCAAGTGCCGTGTGGCCGAGATTGTTTCTTCCCTTTGCCAAAATGAAGCCTTCCTCCTTCCCTAATGTCCTCCTAGCCTACACCCCTAACAGCAATTGGGTGATGACTAAAGACAGCAGTTCTGGGGTTCAGGGTGCAATGTCACTAGCAGCACTGGGGTGGGAAGATGGGGGCTCTTTGAGCCCTGGACAAGCACAGTGCCAAATGTGATGAACAGATGTAATCTTGGGCTAATCCACTTGCGCATGTGTGTGTGTGTGTGTGTGTGTGTGTGTGTGTGTGTGTGCGCGCGCGTGCATGCGTGCGTGTGTGTGTGTGTGTGTGTGTGTGTGTGAGTGTGTAGATGTGTGTGTATGCCTGCCTGTCCAGGGACTTGAACTCTAGGCCTCAGTGCTGTCCCTGAGCTTTTTTGCTTAAGATTAGTACTCTTCCACTTGAGCCATAGCTCCACTTCTGGCTTTTTGGTGCTTAATTGGAGACAAGAGTCTCACAAACTTTCTTGACTGGGCTGGCTTTCAATTGTGATCCTCAGATCTCAGTCTTCTGGGTGGCTAGGATTATAGGTGTGAGCCAC
This sequence comes from Dipodomys merriami, assembly GCF_024711535.1. Classification (NCBI taxonomy): domain Eukaryota; kingdom Metazoa; phylum Chordata; class Mammalia; order Rodentia; family Heteromyidae; genus Dipodomys; species Dipodomys merriami. The sequence goes on from NW_027206013.1 coordinate 2,089,244, forward strand.
CAACACTCAGCGTTCATTCACTCCTATTTGAACATAATAAGAGCAGCGTGCCATCCATTGTCCTGCTCACTGCCTTCTTTCCCTTGGAAAAACATTGATTTTAGGCTCTGATGATTTCAGCTCTAAGGTGGGCCCATGAAGTGGCTGAGGTGGGACTACTAGCCATTCAGCAAAATATGAGTCTGTGAACCTGCATTTACAAAAGAAGTTTTAACAATAACGTTCCCAGCTGGGCTCACCCCAGTGGCTCACACCTGTAGACCTATAGTCCTAACTACTGAGATATGAGGATTTCCATTCGAGGCCAGCCAGGACAGAAAAGTCTGTGAGATTATGTCCAATTAATCAGCAAAAAGCCTGAAACAGAGCTGTGCCTCAAGTGGAAGAGTGCTGGCTTTGAGCAAAAAAGTTCAGGGACAGCACTGAGGCCTAGAGTGAAAAAGCTAAGAAAAAGAACATGGAAGTGTGAGCCAAGGTCCCGTAAGGCCCTGGCTGAACTACACCCCCTACCCCAGGTAGCCCAGAGTGGTGAGATTCCACCATCTTGCTGCAACTTCCCTGTAGCGGTGTGCAGGGACAAGATGTTTGTGTTCTCAGGACAGAGTGGAGCCAAGATAACCAACAACCTCTTCCAGTTTGAATTCAAGGATAAGACGTGAGTGTTCTGATTTCGAGTGGAGCTTCATTAATGCTCATACCTATGTCTGGCAGTCATTTTTGTCTTGTTTTCCCAAGCTCCCACAAACAACAGGAACATTCAGCCTGGAGTAGGGATATGTGGCACCCCCTGCAGGCCCCTCTGAGTATAGCTATGGTTCAGCAAGATAGAGCCTGGGCCAGAGTTCCAAAGTGTTCCAAAGCCTCACACTTCCTGACACTGAGCCATAGTGGGCTGTACGAAGCTGGGAAGGGGTGGTTGCAGAGCTAAATAAATAGGGCAAGGGATTCTGGGCACACACATCTGACAAAGGGTATAGCTTCAGGCCTTCTTTGTACCCTGGGCTGGTCTCTACAGAGACCACAGATAGACTTCAGAGGGGGCCTGTAGTAGGGAGTATGCAGGAGGAAGCAGAGCCTTTATGCCAGTACTGATTCATAATCATGTTCTCCTAGGTGGACACGCATCCCTACTGAGCACCTGCTCCGGGGCTCCCCGCCACCCCCACAGCGGCGGTATGGTCACACTATGGTAGCCTTTGACCGCCACCTCTATGTGTTTGGGGGTGCAGCTGACAACACACTGCCTAACGAGTTGCATTGCTATGATGTGGACTTCCAGACCTGGGAAGTGGTGCAGCCTAGCTCTGACAGTGAGGTGCGTGTTGCCAAGCTACAGGTGTTGGGGTAGGAGTTCCTGGCAGGGTAGAGGGATGGGGTGGGGGTCCTGACCTACTGACTGGAAACTGATGACTTCCATCCCAGGCTCCAGAAAGTCCTAGAAAAGTAGAGCCAGAATCCTTGAGGCTCTGTCCCTCAGTCCTCTTGCCTTTACATTCCTACAACCTGGTGTGTAATAATCTCCCTCATCCTCTCCTGTGTTGCTGTCTTGCATCCTTCCGCCTGTGGCTCCTCTTCATGACCCTTGCTGACTGTCTCCTGACCTCCTGCCTTTCTCTTGCCACCAGGTTGGTGGGGCTGAGGTACCTGAGCGGGCTTCTGCTTCCGAGGAACTTCCTACCCTGACCTCTGAGGAGCGAGGTGGCTTCAAGAAGTCCCGAGATGTGTTTGGTTTGGATTTTGGTACTACTTCAGCTAAGCAACCTGCCCAGCCAGCATCAGAAGTAAGGCTTGGGGACCCTAGCACAAGCTCCATCAACCTCTGCAGAAGGATGTGATCAACTTCCCACAAATGGAAATCCAGTTCAAAGCCCACACATGCTTGATGGCGGGGGCGTGGTCTGCAGAGTGAAACAGGCATAGCTCTTTGAGGCCAAGTCCTGATGGACAAACCAGGGCCCTGGGATCTGTTCTTTGCTATCTGGGGCCAGAGCAGCAGCCTGGGCTGGTATTCTGCTCACTGTGGGGTCTTCATAGCCCATCTGCCCCAGGGCTTGGGCTCTTTGCCGCCAGGTGGAGACATATCCCCATTCACATGGCTCCAGCCAGCCCTATTGCTGACACTTGCCTTACCCTTTGTCTTCTATGTTTTCTTCCCCAGTTGCCCAGTGGGAGGCTCTTCCATGCGGCTGCTGTCATCTCTGATGCCATGTACATCTTTGGGGGGACGGTGGACAACAACATCCGGAGTGGGGAGATGTACAGGTTTCAGGTGTGCAGCTTATGGATCTATAGGGGCTGCTGGGGTAGCCGGACCCCAGTGATAGGGAATGAAGGAGGCCTAGAGGGTGGGAAGGTGGAAGTGGACTTGTGCCATGGTGCTTGTTGCTGGCCTAACCTGGAAGACAGAAGCTTCTCTGAGAGGTCTGTAGTGGGGTGGGGGATTCCAGACTGAGGTGACACTTGGGGTAGTCTCAGCTTCAGAGCAGGGTCAGGGCACACAGAGAGTTCTGAGCAGAAACAGTAGAGGGAGCCAGGCCAAGTGGGGGCTTCAAGCACCGCCCCCCCTGGCCCCAGAGGACATGGCAGAGGCTTCCCTTGGCAGCCCCTTACTAGGTTTAGAGGAGAAGGTGGTCAGGGCAGGGGTCCCAGAAAACAATGGTGCCAGGGACAGTCCTCTGGAGAGATGGGATGTGGGACGGGGCCAGTATGAGTTCCTGGGTCCAGGTACAGAGTGGAGACAGCGTAGCCCTGCCAAAGCCTGGGCCCTTGAAGGCAAGTGTGGTAGTGGGAACCCCTCTTCACCCAGGACAGAGGGGACAGTCCTGCTCCCTCTCCCCCCAGTAAGGCCTGCCTTGTCTCCTGACCCTGTCGTCGGTGACAACACACAGGCAACACTGGGGTCTTCTTCCACAGTTCTCCTGTTACCCTAAGTGCACGCTGCATGAAGACTATGGGCGGCTGTGGGAGAGCCGGCAATTCTGTGACGTGGAGTTCGTGCTGGGGGAGGTGGGTGCCCTTCCTATGCCTACAGGGTGGGAGCATGGGTTCTCAGAGGCAAACCTGGCCCTCCAGAGGTGCCCCCCTGGGGCAGGGTCCTGTGCCCTTCATCCACACATTTTCCTTCCTCTAGAAGGAGGAGTGTGTGCAGGGCCATGTGGCCATTGTTACTGCACGAAGCCGCTGGCTTCGCAGGAAGATCGTTCAGGCACGAGAGTGGCTGGCCCAGGTGAGTTCTTCCCTGATCCCCCTTGGCTGGGATAGCTGTATCTGTTGGTCCTTGGGTATTCTTGAGTTCCTTCTTCCCCTCAGAAGCTGGAGGAGGAGGTGACCTTGACTCCCAAGGAGGTCTCTGGTGCAGCCATAGGGGGGACACATCCACCCCTGCTACGAGTGGCCATCCGGGAGGCCGAGGCCCAGCCCTTTGAGGTGCTCATGCAGTTCCTCTACACTGACAAGATCAAGTACCCACGAAAAGGTCTGAGTGGGCTGTGGGTGGGAGTGGTCAGCAGAGTGGGAGGCAAGGTGCTCCTAGGCCTAGATGGGACCCTCTAAGTACAGGCTCTGTCACCATTATCACCTCAGATCACAGCAGCTGGAAAATGGCCCAGCTGCCACTAGCAGCTCTGTCCCACACTCATCTAAGGAGGAAGCTCTGGGCCCTATTCCCAGGCCCTCCGCTCCAGGCCTCTCAAGGACTCTTGTGTGTAGGCCATGTGGAAGATGTGCTGCTCATCATGGACGTGTACAAACTGGCCCTGAGCTTCCAGCTAAGCCGCCTAGAGCAGCTGTGTCGCCAGTATATTGAGGCCTCTGTGGACCTGCAGAATGTGCTGGTTGTGTGTGAAAGTGCTGCCAGGCTACAGCTGGGACAGCTCAAGGTGCAGCTGGAGTGCCCACCGGCCTGGGCTCCCCTTGGAGGGAGGGAGAAGTACTCACATCGAGTCCTTAACCTGCTCCCCATTTGCAAGCTCCCCGCCTAGCTTGTGTCCCTTGGCCTGATCCTGCTTGCCTGCTTGGGCCTGTCTGTCCCAGGAGCACTGCCTGAACTTCGTGGTGAAGGAGTCCCACTTCAACCAGGTGATCATGATGAAGGAGTTTGAGCACCTCTCATCCCCACTGATTGTGGAGATTGTGCGGCGGAAGCAGCAGCCACCCCCTCGCACCCCTTCAGATCAGCCTGTGGACATCGGTAAGTAACCCCTGTTTCTGTCCTGGAATTTGGGAGGGATGGTGTTCATCTTGGGTAGGAACTAAGGAACCATAAAGAGCCACCTACCTGTCAGGCCCTTGGGTCAGGGGGTGACTGTGCCCCAAGTGTTTCTGGGTACAAGGGCACTGCAGTTTTCTTTGAAGAACCCTCAAACCCACAAGGCTTTCCAGAGCAGACTACCAGCAAACCATTTCTGGGGGTGACCTGGGTAGTGCTCTAGCTGGAGAGTCAGGTGTGATTGCTCCTCTTATTTCTCTTTACCCAATTTGGAAGGTAAACCACAGACTCCTTCCTCCTTCCCCTTGGAGCCTGTGCTGACCACTGGCTTTTGGTGACACCTGGAGTGGCCACAGAACACTGATGGCCTGGAAGCCCAGCATGAAGCTGGAAGGAGGGCACAGAGGGCCATGTTGTAGATTTATAGGTGGCAGGTCTAAAGGCCATGTTGGGGGCTGCTTTAGTCAACCTGAGAGGCTGAGGGAAGAAGAGAATGGAAGCGGGTGGCACATTCTGGCCTGGAGAAGCTTTGTGCCGGGCAACAACATGGGCAGTGTGGAGAGATGGTGCCCATGGTGACTTCAGGCTGGAATACAAATCAGCCCCATAACTCAAGATCTGTTGGAGAGTAGGGCCACTTGCTTAGGTCTCTCCACATCCCCTAGGCACATCTCTAATCCAGGACATGAAGGCATATCTGGAGGGAGCAGGTGCAGAGTTCTGTGACATCACACTGCTGCTAGATGGCCACCCAAGGCCAGCCCACAAGGCCATCCTAGCTGCTCGCTCTAGGTGGGTTGAGGGCCTGTGAGGGAGGGTGGGGAGGAGGGTAGGGTCAAGAGGCTGGCTTTGCTCACCTAAGACTTGAATGTGTTTCACCCTATTTGCAGTTACTTTGAGGCTATGTTCCGGTCCTTCATGCCCGAGGATGGGCAGGTGAACATCTCCATTGGGGAGATGGTGCCCAGCAGGCAGGCCTTTGAGTCCATGCTGCGCTACATTTACTATGGCGAGGTCAACATGCCACCCGAGGACTCACTGCATCCTTATACCCTGAGGGTGCTCCTAGGTCATCAGGGAGGAAATTATAGCCCACCTGAGCCCTTCAGGATCCAGCTGTCCTGTTTTGCAAGGCGATTATGGTCTAGTGCCTCACTTTGGAGGATTTTCCAGTGCCTGGTGCTGAGCCTAGTGTTTCCTAAGGGCCCTGAAAGCAGCTAGCCAGGAGGGGTTTGTAGCCAGGATGGATGGAACAATGGGTCAGTTATTCTGTGTGCCAGGAGAACAGACAAGTCATTTCTCATCCTTCATTTCAGTGGAGTTTGAACATGGTGCAAGGGTACCCATCTGGCTATTGTGTCTCTGTAAATGTATATATAGGAAGCAGAGGGTTTTTGTTTAAATCTTTTTTTTTTATTTTTGGTCAGTCTTGGGGCTTGAACTCAGGGCCTAGGCACTGTCCTTGAGCTCTTTTGTTCAAGGCTAGCACTCTCCCACTTTGAGCCACAGCGCCAATTCTGGTTTTTGAGTAGTTAATTGGGGATAAGAGTCTCACGGGACTTTTCTGCCTGGGCTGGCTTCAAACCTTGATCTTCAGATCTCAGGCTCCTGAGTAGCTAGGATTACTGGTGTGAGCCACCAGTGCCTGGCTTTGTTTAAATCTTGATTAGGTTCTCTGAGCCTTTGAGTGGTTCAGAAGTTGTTTATAGAGCAAGCCAGAAGCCAGAGTTTCTGGCTTGCTCCCTGGATTGGAGGACTGGGGTAGCTGAGTGTAGGGGTCAGGCAGTACCCTCCCAGGGGATGATGGGAAGTAGTAGTTGGATGGGCTTCTTTTGGCTGGCAGCTCCTTAACCCACCCATAGCTACCTGTTTGCGGCCCCCTATTACTACGGCTTCTACAACAACCGGCTGCAGGCATATTGTAAGCAGAACCTGGAGATGAATGTAACTGTGCAGAACGTGCTGCAGGTAGCACCCCTGGTGCCCTTGGGTCTCGCCTCCCCATTGAGGATAGGTGAGTTGGGGTGGTGTTTTAGATTCTTGCCATTGCAGATCCTGGAGGCAGCTGACAAGACGCAGGCACTGGACATGAAGCGGCACTGTCTGCACATTATTGTGCACCAGTTCACCAAGGTCAGTCCCACTCTGGTCCTCAGAGTTGCTCTCCCTTGTCAGGCCCCAGTGGGTGTGGGCCAGGGGCTGAGCCAAAGCAGAGCTGCCTATGCACAGGCCACTACTCAGGCCACTACGCTTCCGAGCCAGCCCCCAGCTCTGAGCAGCTTGGGCTCTAACAAGACTCAGCTGCCTGCCCTGACCCTTACATGAGTGTAATTCCATCTTGTTTTGGTCATTTGTGCAGGTCTCCAAGCTGCCCACACTACGGTCCCTCAGCCAGCAGCTATTACTGGACATCATAGACTCTCTGGCCTCCCACATCTCTGACAAGCAGTGTGCAGAGCTGGGTGCAGACATCTGAGCGCCCACCAGTATGGAACATGATAAGCTGCCTGCTTGGTGCACTGCGGACTGTCCTGACCACACCTGTGCATGCAGAGTGGTCATACCTTTAGGGCCAACCTCCAGGGTGCTCAGAGCTTCCTGAGAGAGCCAAAAGGTGCAGGAAGGACTGCTTATTTTATTGAGAATGAGACAGGTCTCATAGTGAAACAGGACCCCTGCCTTCAGCTGTTATCCTCTTCTGAGTAGAAGGCCAGGGCTTTGAAATGAATTCTATCCAGCAGTGAAGCGAGGCTGGGAGTATGGCCTTGTGGTCAGGCATGGGCTTTGGAAGGCTCAGCCTGGCTCCTGTGGTCTGTGTGTCGTGGATTCAGCTTTGGGTCATGTTATCAGGACCTTTCTCTAGGAAGAAGGCAGCTTGCCAGAATTACTGCCCAGGATAAACAACTCACCTTAGTCTATAAGGAATTCTGGCAGTGAGCTCACAAATGGGCACCAGTGATGGTAGGTCTGGAGTTAAGAGCCCTGTGGTTTATTCTCAGTTCACAGGGAAGCCAAGCTGAGCTGGGTCTGGTTTCCAGAAGGAAGTCAGCAGAGATGCCCCCCTCCCCCAAGTATTTATTGTCATAGATATGCCTCCATTAAATGCTACCAACACATGCCTCCTGGCAGTCTCCACTGCTGGTCTTGGGCCATCAAGCTGTGCAGACCCATGGTTTGGCAGACACTTAGATGTGGGTGTAGCCAGTCTTGCCTCATTCTTTACCCACGTTGTCAACATCTTGCCACCAACATGTGGTCAGTCACAAAGGGGAGAATGGCTGTGGGAAGTGGCCAGCGGTCCCTCCCTCTTCCCTCCCACCCCCCCCAGCCCAGAGTGGGAACACTTTCTCACTCTTGCATCTGTTGGGTCCTAAGGAAGATTATCTCTTGTTGCCTGGGCTGGTTGCTAAGGATAGGCCATAGCAACCTCCCATTGCCCTAGAGCAGGTCCTATGTGAATATGTCCTCATGCAGAGAAGTTTAGCCTTTCTGGGAAAAGAATGCAGAAACGCCTTTGTCCTGTCTGCCAGGAAGCTGGAGCTCACATTGAAAGAAACCTCTCAGCTCTTCCCCTGGCTTCAGAACCTGTTTCCTTTCTGGCCCATGCTCCATACAAATGTGCCACAGCTGCAGCCCTTGCTGTGGGGCCCCAAGTGTGGCAGATCCATAAAGCCCACCAGACTATGTAGAAGTGACCTGGTAAGGGTGAAGGAAGTGTAGAGCAGGAGCTGAGGCAGGTGGTTAAGGGGCAGTTCCTAGGAGGATAAGGGGCTGTCAATGCACAGCCAGGCAGACCAGTATGTCACATCTTCACGAGGTATGGCTCTTGCCATATCTATGGACAGCCTCATCAAAACCCCTCAAAGAAAGACCAGCCCAAACCTGTAAACCCTGCTTCTTGCCAACCCTGTAACTGGTCCTTTGATTCTCTCTCCTAGACATAAATTATTTTATATAACTAAGGCCCTTAAAAGCAAATGTAACAGTAGGAAATAGCTGTGGGTACACACACTCGACTGGATCCATAGTTATGTGCCTATGGATAGTGAAAGCTACCATAAGCCCTTCTAGGTTCTCCTGGGTTGAAGAAAAATGAGAAGCCAGGAGCTATATGCCTGCCTCCAAGATCTATCCACCTCTTCCCACACTTCCAAGAAATAAAATTTCTCTTGGGGCCTTGCCATCTACGGACTATAGCAGCACCAGCTCAGCTGATTGTCATCACAACCCTTTTGCTGATGGGGACAGGCCCTGTGGTGAGCAATGCAGGGCTAGCCTGACTTGCCAGGAAAATGGAGCCTGTGGATAGTCTGTCATGGCTAGGCATGGTGGTATAGACAAAGTCCCAACTACTCAAAAGGACAGGAGGAGCTTGAGTTTGAGGCTAGCCTGAGCAAAGGTAGCAAAACTCCTGTCTCAAATGAAGGGGCTCAAGGTGTAGTTCAAGTAATAGTGCTTTCCCAGCATGAGAAAGGCCCTGAGTTCAATCCCAGTACTGCCAGAAAAAGAAAAAGATGGTTAAGACTTCTGTAAAAATACCATCTAGACTTTTGTGTTTAACCACTGTCCCTTAGCCTTTTTCTGCTCAACTGGTGTTCTACCACTTGAGCCACAGCTCCACTTGTGGTTTTTGGTGGTTAATTGGAGATAAAAGTCTGAGAAGACTTACTTTCCTGTTCTGGCTGGTTTCAAATTGTGATCCTCAGATCTCGGCCTTCTGAGTAACTAGAGTTACAGGCCTGAGTTACTGGTACCCAGCTGGACTGTTCTGTGACTGGTCTCATACCATCCTGTGCTTTCAGAGAATGCTGTGGATCATAGAACTGCATGGACAAGACTGGCTGTTACCTGTCTATTTGTGTGGCACTGAGAGGTGCGCTCTTAAGAACAAAGCTCTCAGAAACCCACATATAAAAGCTTGGATTATAGGTCTGAGCTCTCCTAGGGCTGTGTCTACTGTGTATGTGGGAACAAGCTTGGTATTCTCAGCTAAGCCAGACAATAGGGCTTCTTTCTAGAATCCACTTTATTAATAGCATCTGGCTGGCTGGTCTGCTGAGTAAGTTTAGATCAAGTCCCTTTCTATGCAATTGTGAGGCAGGGTCAGAGCCTCAGTGGATGGCACCTCTGTTAGGCCATGCTGCTACTTAGCTGCATAGCAAAGTCATGCACATGCTCCTTCAGAGTCTGGCGGGCATCTGCTTGTGCCCGTTTCTCCCGTGCCCGCTCTTGCTGCAGCTTAGTTAGACGTAAACGTAGCCGTTGCTCTCGCCGCTTGCAGGCCTGTAGCTGGCGTTGAGCCTTATCCAGGGCATCAAGGGCTGCTTCAGCCCTCCTCTTCCAGAGCAGGGCACTGCCCACCTGGTAGCTGTGCTCATTCTGGATGTACGCTCCGGCAGGTGGTGGTAAGCGCAACATGTAGGCTGAAGGGGAGACTGGCCGTGGCTCCAGAGGAGAGGGCTGCCGCTCTGGTGAGGGCTGGGCGCTACATCCTGCTTCATCTGCCTGGGCACCTAAGGGACCCAGAAGGTCTGAAAAGGGGCTGCTAAGGCCAGGCTCCAATCTCCCAGCTGGAGAGGCAGGCAAAGTGGCAGGTGCTGAGGCCTCTTCCACAGGAAAGCAGGTGACATCCGCAGGAGGAGGCGGAGAAAAGGGAGTTGTGGGCCCTCTGCCTTCAGAACAGCTGGAAGAGAAAGAAACTGACAGGCTAGACTAAAGAACTGCCAGATCCTGTTTCATGATCCTACTGATCTCTGGAGTTCCCTCCACAGGGGGAGCAAGAACCCTGTGCAGCAAGACTGCCAAGCAAGATACCCTAAGCCCAGTCCTTTAGTTTTGGGGTGGGAGCTCTGCATCCCCCCCCCCACCTTGAGCCCCCATATGTAGCACATACCGCTTCCTGCAACGCTGGAGACGGCTGACATCAGGTGGACCAGGTGGGTAACAGTGCCCTTTGACTTTGTTTGTCCTGCGCAACTTGGTGAAAGACTCAAATATGGTAGGGACTGCTCCCTCTTTCAGCCTATGATAACCACTGTGGGGAACAATAGCCTAGATGAGTTGGAGAAGAGACCAAATACCACTAACACCCCAGCATGGATTTTTTTTAGTATTAGGGCTATGAGAGGCAGGAAGGTACAAACAGTAAGTTTAGGGAAATGCCAAATTATGGAGAGTTCTACCAATCTTGTAACAAGATAGGACTAGTTGAGGTGCTTTGGAAAACCACTCACTGAGTTTGACCATCCAAAGAGAGTTCTTGGGCTTCCTAGGAGGACTGGGCATCAAACACCCCTAGAAAAGCTGTGTTGTTCTAGTGTCACTGGCAAAGTGTGGGGAGGTGTGTGTGTGGGGGGGTGTCCAGGTTTGCCTGTGCTCCCTCCCACCCCGTCCTCAGATCAACTGCTCAAGAACCTCCACAGAACACAAATGCCCCCACCAATATGTTTCTGCCTCACACTCTGCCCCAATGTTGGCTGGCGAGAAGGCCCACCTGATTCCCACCAGCTCAAAGCAGGTCTCCTCGAAGTGTTTGGAGCAGAAGTAGATGTACTCAGAGGAGGGGTCCCACAAGCCTTGGCCGCTGGGGTCCAGTCGCTGACAGTTGGCCAGCCACAAACCGCGTCTCGGGTTGTCCTTCTTGGGAAGTCTGCAGAGCCACAAACCCTGAGCACCAGGCTGCTGGCAGCCCTGGGCTCATGATGATGTCCATGATCTCCCAAGGCATGTTGCCAGGAGACTCCCGCGACCCTGCCGGGTAAGCAACCCCCACCCGGGCACAGACACGCAACTGAAGTCTCGAGAAGGAAAGCAGCTTGCTTGGCTCAGCGTCATCTAACATGAAAGAGTCAGAGATCAGTAAGTCTAAGTCTTACACGTCCCAGCTTTTTTTCAGGCCGGATTCCATCGTACCCGGACCGCCCCTTTCACCCTCCCACTGACAAATTCAAGCCGCCTTGGGCTGGAGCAAGGCGCCGGGCACATGCGCAGTCACAACCGAAAGAGGCGGACTCCACTGGCGCATGCGCACGTTCGCCCTCACGCACCAGCACGCACGCACGCTGACCTGTGGAAGGAGATGCCGCGGTTGCGCGTCTCCCGCGTATCCCGTGTGCAGCAGCCGGCGGCGGAGCAGTGACGCGGCATCTGGGGAAGGGGTGGGAGCTAGGTCGCTGGCGGAGTGGTTTCGCGCCCCCCGCCGCCACTCCGTTGCAAAGGGTCTAGGCCCGTAGGGTCACCGGCGACCCGATCTCGTCCCAACCCTGTCCCAACCCGTCCTCTTCACTCCCGTCAGCGGCACTCACGGTCTCGCCATTGCTGCGCCGCCGAAGTCTCGCGAGGTGTGGACCGCGGCGGAAGTCGGTACCATAGAGACTCCGGCGCGGGCGGCGCTGGCCCCGGAGGCGGGGCCTGAGCGGCGGCGGTGACGTTCTCCTCCCGCCCGTTGCCAACTCGCTCAAGTGTGCGTCGTGACACTCGCGTGGGTCTTTTTCTAGCCCGAGGGTAGTTTCATAAACACCCGGGCACGGATAGAGCGTCCTGTGTGGTCCGGCCGTACCCGGAAGCCTGCCTTGGGAAGGCCACCGGAAGGAACAGTCGAGAAAACCCAGGATCTTAAAAGAACCCGGCCACAACGTACTCAACCGGAGGAGGGCGGGCTGGTTTGGGGATGTCTCGCTGCACGCCCCTTATCCTAGCGAGGGAAGAGGGGGAGTTGGGCGAGGGGATCGCAGTGTAGGCAGGCTGGAGCCCCTGTATTTGGAAAATGAAGCAAACAAGGCTTGGAAGCATGGCTTGCCTAGCAAGAACAAAACCCTCGTCCCGGCTTGTGAGGGAAAGCGGTGAGCCTATTGTACCCCCACGGTAATGAGACCCAGATGAGTGGCTGTTACACCCCAAGTCTGTGACAAATGAGCCACTTTTGTGCACGTCAAAGTATGGTGAAGGGCTTAAGGTTTGAAGTAAAGCAGTTTTCCAAATTCCTACATCCAGTTGATTAGAAGTCTTTAACTGAACAGATAAAATTCCCTATGAAAAACACTTTTTTCCAAGACAAATGAACTACAACCAGGCAAGCAGAACACACAAGACAACTATCTCAACAAAGAAATTTTAATAGTAAATATATTCTGTACTATTACAGTGGGAAGTTAAGAGGGTTGGTGGCCAGCCACATCTTGGCCCTCAATATTCTTCCCCTTCTTCAGCCTCTGCTTCCACAGAATCCACGCCTACCTCTTCATAATCCTTCTCCAATGCTGCCAGGTCCTCCCGGGCCTCGGAGAACTCTCCTTCCTCCATGCCTTCGCCCACGTACCAGTGCACAAAGGCCCGCTTGGCATACATGAGGTCGAACTTATGGTCCAGGCGGGCCCAGGCCTCGGCAATGGCGGTGGTGTTGCTCAGCATGCACACAGCCCTCTGCACCTTGGCCAGATCTCCCCCAGGGACCACAGTGGGGGGTTGGTAGTTAATGCCCACCTGCCCGAAAAGGAGAACATATAAGTTAATTTTGGCTTCAGAAATGATAACATTTAATGTCTTGGGTGTGTGTGGGGAGAGTCCTAGGATTTGAATTTATGGCCTGGGTGCTTTCTTTGAGCTTTTTTTTCTCAAGGCTAGAGCTCTACCACTTGAGCCACAGTTCCACTTCTGGGTTTTTGTCTTGTTTTTGGTGGATAATTGGAGATAAAATCCTCATGGACTTTCCTCCCAGGGCAGGCTTAGAATTGGGACCCTTAGATTCTCAACTTTCTGAGCAGCTATGATTATGGGTGTGAAACACCGGTGCCCTGGCTTAATATTTTTTAACTCTAAAGTTTTTTTTTTTTGTTTTTGTTTTGTTGTTTTTAGTTGGTCATAGGGCTTGAACTCTGGGCTTGTTGCTATCCCTGCGCTCTTCAGCTCAAGGCCAGTGCTCTACAGCTGGAGCCACAGCACCACTTCTGGTTTCCTAGTGGTTAATTGGAAATAAGAGTCTCATGGACTTTCCTGCCTGGGCTGGCTTTGAACTGTGATCCTCAGATCTCAGCCTCTTGAGTAGCTAGGATTACAGGCGTGAGCCACAGGCCCCGCTACTCTAAAGTTCTTTTAGGATTTACCCACAGAAGAATACTGAAAGGATCCATCACAGGGGACTACATGGAGGCAGGCAGGCACAGGAGAAAGATTATTACAAGGTTTATTAGAGGAGCCATATTTCCCCCCAGAGAGGGAGCACCTGGCACCCTCCACTAGGTAGCAGCAGGATCTGGGGGCAGGAAGTGAGGTAGGTGGGAGCTCAGGAGGGTCTGTGCAGAGAGAGGGAGGGGCCAGCTGTATAGTGGGAACTTTAGGGCTGGGAGGAGCTCAGGTCTGGGTGGAGCTGAGGACCAAAAGTGGGCATAATGCTTACAAGCACAAAGCAACATGGATAAAACATGTGGACTTGAGTCAGTGTGATGGCAAAACTGGAAATGAATGTCCAGGATAGGATAACACTTTGATTATGGACCCATACATTGAAACATGAAAAAGGCCAGGCAAAGGTGTCTGATGATGTAATCTTAGTTACTCAGGAGGCTGAGATCTTTGGATCAGGATTTGAAGCCATCCCCAGAGGAAACACCATGAGACTTTCTTTCCTTTTTTTTTGGTGCTCTGGGACTAAAACTAAGGGCTTGGGTGCTGTCCCTGAGCTTCTTTGGCTCAAAGCTAGTGCTCTACCACTTGAGCTACAGTTCCACTTCCAGCCTTTTCTGAGTAGTTTATTGGAGATTAAGAATCTCACAGACTTTCTTGTCCAGGCTGGCTTTGAACTGTGATTCTCAGATCTCAGCCTCCTGTGTAGCTAGGATCACAGGCTGTGATCCATGGGTACCAGCTCAACCTTTCAGTTTGAATATTTTGTCACATACTTTTGTAACTGAAATTTGTTTCTGAGATACTCTCACTGTTGCTCAGACTGGCCTCAAAATTGGCTGTCTTCTGCTTCAGCCTCCAAAAGCCACCTGAGATTACAAGTATCCTCCCATCCAAACTCAGCTTAAAAACTTTTTTTAAACGTGGGAAGGACCAAATCGTTTGTGAAAGAATGTGTAATAAACTACACTGAGATCAATAAAAATGAACTTAAAACAAAGAAAACGTATCAGGGTTCATCTGGGGCTAGATGGAGGCTTGAACTCAGGGCCTAGGCACTGTCCCTAAGCCTCTTCATGATCAAGGATAGCACTCTACCACTTGAACCACTTTTGGTTTTTGAATAGTTAATTGGAGCTAAGAATCTTTTTTTCTTTTTTTGCTTATGTGGTGCTGAGGAATTGAACCCAGGGCCTCATGCATTGCAAGGCAAGCGCTCTACCACTGAGCCACCTTCCCAGCCCCGGAGCTAAGAATCTTAAGAGGACTTTTCTGTCTAGGCTGGCTTTGAACCCTGATCCTTAGATCTCAGCCTCCTGAGTAGTTAGGGTTACAGGCATGAGCCACCAGCACCCAGCTGCTACAGACTTTTATTTGAACATGAAAGGCTTATGACTTATACTTCCCCATACACCATCCTTCCTATAGGCACACAGAAATAGAGACTAATCTAGAAAAGGAAAGCAGATAAGGCATAGCATTTCCCTGTGCCCTCAAGTAAGTCTGCCTTGGATATCGACTTGCAAATGCCTTTGACTGAAAGAAAAACCCTATTCAAGTCCAAACATTTCGTAATTAGACACAGAGTAGAAGGTATCACCTTCTACTTAAGAATTCTTAAGGGCTGCAGTCAGTCCCATGTAAGAGTTCCAGGTTGGTGAAATCTGCTTAGTGTTTTACATTTTACTGTTAAACTTTATATCTGTCAAAGGTATAGATAATCAGTACAGTTGGAGATAATCACTGTCAAGATATCTTTGTAAGGTCTGCTGCTTGCTGATAGACATGGGGACTTCACGTCCCCCAGTCCTACCTTAAATCCAGTTGGGCACCAGTCCACAAACTGGATGGTGCGCTTGGTCTTGATGGTGGCAATGGCCGCGTTGACATCTTTGGGGACCACATCCCCCCGGTACAACATACAGCAGGCCATGTACTTGCCATGCCGAGGATCACACTTCACCATCTGATTGGCCGGCTCAAAGCAGGCGTTGGTGATCTCAGCTACCGACAGCTGCTCATGGTAGGCCTTCTCGGCCGAGATGACCGGAGCATAGGTGGCCAGGGGGAAGTGGATGCGGGGGTACGGCACCAGGTTGGTCTGGAACTCTGTCAAGTCCACATTCAGGGCCCCATCAAACCTCAGGGAGGCTGTGATGGAGGACACGATCTGCCCAATCAGACGATTGAGGTTGGTGTAAGTGGGACGCTCAATGTCCAGGTTGCGCCGACAAATGTCGTAGATGGCTTCGTTGTCCACCATGAACGCACAGTCAGAATGTTCCAGGGTCGTGTGGGTAGTCAGGATGGAGTTGTAGGGCTCCACCACAGCTGTGGAAACCTGGGGGGCTGGGTAGATGGCAAACTCCAGCTTGGACTTCTTGCCATAGTCCACTGAGAGCCGCTCCATGAGCAGAGATGCAAACCCAGAGCCGGTGCCGCCCCCAAAGCTGTGGAAGATGAGGAAGCCCTGCAGGCCTGTGCACAGATCCGCCTGTGAGGAGAACCACAGCACACATGACAGGGGCCAGCACCTGCACAACCAGCCAGGCTCCCTCCCTCCTTCCCTCTGCACCGGACATCAGGAATGGCACACCGAGGACCCATACACTGGACACCAAGACCTGTGCGGACTCAGCTGGACTTCTGAGTCCAGACTCTGAGACTGGCCATAACGACCCATCCACCACCCAAGGCCCCACTCTCTCCACCAGGACCACATCCACACGCAGCCTTCTGCGTGCTGTTCTTACCAGCTTGCGGATCCGGTCCAGGACCAGGTCGACGATCTCCTTACCAATGGTGTAATGGCCTCTGGCATAGTTATTGGCAGCGTCTTCCTTCCCAGTGATCAGCTGCTCGGGGTGGAAGAGTTGCCTGTATGTGCCCGTGCGCACCTCATCTGCAAAGAGACAGTGTGTGCGAGACTCAGGCCCCCTCTGCTCACCAGCATGGACACCTGCCTGGCGATCGTTCAAGTCAGCACAGCACAGCACATGCTGTTCCTCCTAGGTCAACAGTGACTCCCTAGAATTTTCTTCTTTTAATTTTCATTTCTCTTTCTCCATTTGGTTGGTTGGTTGAGATGAAGTCTGGCTACATAGCCCAGGTAGGCTGGAATTCCACAGGGAGCTCAGGTAGGACTAGGCCTCATAATCCTCCTACCCAAGACCCGCAAGTGCTGGAAATACAGGTGTGCATCACCACACCTAGCACACTAAAGCAATGTGTGCCTCTAGGAAGCCAATGACAGCTCAGTACAAATGCCAAATGGAAATAAGCTCTCACTCGCTCGCATGGATCACTGGACAGGAACTCACTTCTTTTGACCTGCAACCACCTCAAAGGGAAGATCTCACAACTCCTTCAAACACTGGGCAGATACCAGGCCAGTGTGACTGGCAGCACTCTATGCGGCCTGGCTCTCACAGGCTGTAATAGGAGATATTCTGTCACCTCCTGGGGGACACTGGAAGGTGCTTGCCATCTCTTCCAAGCTGGAGGAACCACATGGATATTCTTTGTTGCCTTTTCCTAGCTAAGAGCTAGCCAAGAGCCCTGCAGCATCACTACCGCATGAGGGAGAGAACCAACACCTGTGCACCTACACCCGGGGTCTGCAGAAGCCACCTGACAGCCAGAGACAGCAAGCAGGAGGGATCTCTCAGCCCATTATCTTCCTGCTGGCAAAGCAGCTTCCTTAGAGCCCAGGGTTTCCTAAGTTAGGAGCCTGTGTCCCACAGGCAGCAACTTTTCAGCTTCTCTCCCAACAGTGCTTGGTGCCTACAGCCACTTGTTCCCTCCTTTGTACAGAAGGATTCCAGGAGCCTGCATGGGGCTGAATGGAGGTGCTCCCGCCCTCCCAGGAAGGCCGCCCTCCAGGGCTAGAGCACCTACCGACCACAGTGGGCTCTAGGTCCACAAACACTGCTCTGGGCACATGCTTGCCAGCCCCGGTCTCACTGAAGAACGTGTTGAATGAGTCATCCCCGCCACCAATTGTTTTGTCACTTGGCATCTGGCCATCAGGTTGAATTCCATGCTCAAGGCAGTACAGTTCCCAGCAGGCATTGCCAATCTGGACCCCTGCCTGCCCCACGTGGATAGAGATGCACTCGCGCTGGAAATGAGAACACAAACATGAAAACCTTTACCTCCAAAGCCACCACAATATAAGATATAAAAAACATCACATACAGTATTTGTTCAGTGCTTCAATGTCTAGGGCTTTCTCAAAGTTTATTTCTAATGATGATTAAGTAACTCCTTTATTTCTCTCTCTTTTTAATTTTTTTTTTTGGGGGGTCCAGTTGTGGGGCCTGAACTCTGGGCCTGGGCGCTGTCCCTCAGCTCTTCAGCTCAAGGCTAGCAGTCTACCACTTGAGCCACAGCGCCACTTCCGTCTTTTTTTTTTTTTCTGCTTATGTGGTGCTGAGGAATCGAACCCAGGGTGCCTCAGGCATGCAAGGCAAGCGCTCTACCACTGAGCCACCTTCCCAGCCCATTTTTTTGGGTTGGTCATGGGGCTTGAATTCTGGGCCTGGGCACTGTCCTTCAGCTCTTCAGCTCAAGGCAAGAGCTGGACTACCTGAGCCACAGCTCCAAATCCAGCTTTTTGTTGTTTAACTGGAGATTAGTTTCACATACTTTCCTGCCCGGGATGGCTTCGGATGGCGATCCTCAGATCTCAGCCTCCTGAGTAGCTAGGATTACAGGTGAGAGCCACCAGTGCCCAGCTCTTTTTTCTCTATTAAAACTAACTTTCATAGCCAGGTATCTGTGGCTCACGCCTGTATTTCTAGCTACTCAGGGGGCTGAGATCTGAGGATCAAGGTTTAAAACCAGCCAGGCAGGAAAGTCCAAGACACTATCTCCAGTTAACCACTAGAAACCCAGAAGTGGCCCTGTCCCTCAAGTGGTAGAGTGCTCGGCTTGAGCTGAAGAGCTGAGGGAACGGCCCAGGCACCCAACCAAAAAACAAACAAAAAACCCCAAACCAAAAAACAGTGCAAGCCAGGTGCAGGTGGCTCCCGTCTATAATCTTAGCCTCTCAGGAGGCTGAGATCTGAGGATTTGGTTCAAAGCCAGTGCGGGCAAGAATGTCCATGAGACTCTTATCCCCAATTAACTACCAGAAAACCAGAAGTGGCACTGTCTCAAGTGGTAGAGCACTATCCTTGAGCTGAAGAGCTCAAGGACAGTGCCCAGGCCCCAGAGTTCAAAGCCCCATGAATGATTTTTAAAAAAACACCAAGGGGCTGGGAAGGTGGCTCAGTGGTAGAATGCTTGCTTTGTATGCATGAGGCCCTGGGTTTGATTCCTCAGCACCACATAAGCATAAAGAAAAAAGCTGGAAGTGGGGCTGTGGCTCAAGTGGTAGAGCGCTAGCCTTGAGCTGAAGAGCTGAGGGACAGCGCCCAGGTCCAGAGTTCAGGCCCCACAACTGGACCCCCCCCCAAAAAAACCACCAAAAAACAAAACAAAACACACAAAAAACAACAACCAAAAAAACAGTGCAGGGGCTGGGAAGGTGGCTCAGTGGTAGAGTGTTTGCCTTGCATGCTCGAGGCCCTGGGTTCGATTCCTCAGCACCACATAAGCAGAAAGAAAAAAGGCGGAAGTGGCACTGTGGCTCAAGTGGTAGAGCACTAGCCTTGAGCTGAAGAACTGAGGGACAGCGCCCAGGCCCAGAGTTCAGGCCCCACTACCAGACCCCCCCCTCCAAAAAAAGGAAAAAAACAGTGCAAATAACAGTTGGAGGTGTGGATCAGTGGTATTGTATCTGCACAATAAGCAGGTAGTCCTGATTTCAAATGCCAGTATTCCCAAATAAATAGATTTTATAAATAAAACATTTGCTGTAAACTATCTTTGTTATTAAGTGGTAATTAGCCAAAGTGTCTAAATGTTTGTGACGACATGAAAGGATTATCTTAAAACTCAGAAACCATTTAGTGTCAATAATCTATACTCCTCACTGTGAGTCAGTCAGTGTTCCTCTGAGAAATCTCCACTGGTTTATGTATTCCATACACTCACTAGATGAATGCAGTTGTTCACATGCCTATGGGCAGCACCAGAATATTCCCTTACTCTCTGGCTTCTGGTTCATGGTAGGAGAGACAGGTTAGAGGAAAAGTTTGGTCAGAATACTACCTCCATGCCAGATTGTCAGAATCACTTTATCAAGCCTATAACTTTTTAAACTCCAGGCCAGGGGCTGGAAATGTGGCTTAGTGGTAGAGTGCTTGCCTTGCATGCATGAGTCCCTGTTTTGGTTCCTCAGTACCACACAAACAGAAAAAGCTGCAAGTGGCGCTGTGGCTCAAGTGGTAGAGTGCTAGCCTTGAGCAAAAGAAGCGTAGGGACAATGCCTGGGCCCTGAGCTCAAGTCACCAGGACTGGCAATAAATAAATAAAATAAATTCCAGCCCTTAGATTTGCCAGGCAAGTGTTCTATCACTTCAGCCACATTCCCAGTCAAACACCAGAATCTTTTGAGTCAACACACCTCATAAAGTTACTACTACCTCCTCTTTTCTCTCAAGTAAAGGACTGAAATGGCTCCTGTAAGTGCTGGAACAAGATCACAGGGCTTGGATGCTGTCCCTGTGCTCTTCAGCTCAAGGCGAACGCTCTACCACTTGAACCACAGCACCACTTCCTTAGGTTTTCTTTAAAGCATTTGAGTAAAACAACCTATTTTCTGCTGGGAGCCAAACTGTAAACTCACTAGCCATTTCCGTTTTCAATTTTAAATCATTCTCACAAATACATATAAATAAACTTAACGCATACTTCCTACTGTAATCATAACCTTCAATTCAAGAATCTAAAGTCCTTTGGGGCTGCGAAGGTGGCTCAGTGGTAGAGCGCTTGCCTTGCATGCCTGAGGCCCTGGGTTCAAAAAAAAAAAGGAAGAATCTAAAGCCTATTTTTGAAGCACCAAATATGAGTCTGCCCAGGCACAAAAATAATCAGTAGAATGGAGCAATTTCGCCCACATCATGGGAGATCAGAACATTCAGTTCCAGGAGTCTCTCCTATAGGAGACTAGCTTCTTCTATGCTTCACTTGTTTTTTGTTTTTGGTTGTGGGGCTTGGATTCTGGGCCTGGGCCCTCTCCCTCAGCTCTTCAGCTTAAAGCTAACGCTTTACTACTTAAGCCACTACTTAAGCCACTCTCGGTTTTCTGAGTGGTTTATTGGAGCTAAGAGTCTCACAGACTTTCCTGACTAGTCTTTGAACAGATCTCATCCTCCTGAGCATTAGAATTACAGGCATGAACCACTGGCATCCGGCTCTCACTTTAGTTTTTCTATAAATGCCACCAACTCATCTACGGGCTATTGTTCTTAGAATCTGTTCTTATCCTGGGAGATTCCCAAGTATTTTGTTTTGCTTTGCTCAAACCAACCTTATATGGATCATCAAACTTTACTTTTCCCCCCCTCAAGGATGGTGCTCTACAATGTGAGCTACAGCTCTACTTCTGGCTTTTGGGTGATTAATTGGAGATAAGAGGCTTACAGATTTTCCTGCCTGGGCTGGCTTTTAACAATGATCCTCAGTTTTTAGCCTCTTGGATTACAGGTATGAGCCACTGGTGCTTGGAAAACTTACTATTTCTTTAGTTGTTCTATCCCTTCTGAGAAAGTTATTTGACAAATGGGGATGCATCTTAGTGGTACAGTGCTTATGCACAAGGTTCCCAGGATCTATCCCCACAATCACAAAACAAAAAATAAACTTTGAGGTAAATTCCAGACCGATCCCCTCTATATTTGTAAACACCAGCCCAGTCTGTGTGTATGCATGCACACAGATCCTGGGGCTTCTGCTATCCCCTGAACTTTTTTGCTCAAACCAATTCAATCTTTTCTGTATTCTTTGCAAATGACCTTGTTTTCTTACCCACAGAACCACTTCTGGCCACCAAATCTGCAAACAGCTCTTCCTTCCTTTTCTTTATATATAACTGTGTCTCCTACAGTCCACGACACTTCCTCTCTACTGCTTGACTACTTCAAACAGTCCTTAGTGCTGTTCCTAGGCACCAAAGGAATCTACAAGGGGGATAAAGCCAATTTCAAAGTAGGGACCCCACATTAATTAATCCTTTAAACTGTGCCTTATATTTGCACTAATAGTGTATACACATGTGGAGAAAACGGTTAGCAACTTAGCCAGGATCAAGGCAATACAGAATCCTTGATCAGAATGAAAAGCAAACAAAAATCAACCACTCTCACTTCTCTACCTCTTCTGCCCGTCCCTCCCCTCCCCCACTGCTTCCTGGCTGCCATGAGTTTTCTACTCTGCTCCACCACATCCTCCTTGCCAGGATGGGCTAACACTTCTGAAACCATGAGCCCAAATAAACTTTTCCTCTCTTAAAAACAACAAAAAAACCCACCAGTAATCATGGCTTCAAGCAAGCCAGGCATCAGTGGTTCATGCCTGTAATCCTACCTTCCCAGGAGAATGAGATCTGAGGATCACAGTTCAAAGCTAGCCCAGTCAGGAAAGTCTGTGAGACTCTTATCGCTGATTAACCACCAGAAAACCATAGTGATACTGTGGCTCAAGTGGTATAGTGCTAGCCTTGAGCAAAAAAACTCAGGGACAGTGCCCAGGTCTGAGTTCAAGCCCCCTAAGACTGACAAAAAAAAAAAAAAAGCTTAAGGGACAGAATCCAGGCCCTGTATTCAAGTCTTAGTACCAGCACCAAAAACAAAACAAAAATACCCAAAACCCCCGCCATACAAAGCCTGAGCAAACTTTGTCTATTCAGACATAGATAACTGTTATTTATGTTAACCTGTATTACTTTTAAGCAAATATGTAGCCTTTTTTGTTGTTGGTTTTTTTGTTGTTTAATTTTTTGTAAGCCCTGGGGTTTGAACTGGGACCTGAGTGCTGTCCCTGAGCCTCTTTGTGTTCAAGGCTAGCACTCTACCATTTGGGCCACAGTCCTACTTCTGTCTTTTTCTGAGTAGTTTATTGGAGATAAGTCTCAGACTTTCTTGCCTGGGCTGGCTTTAAATTGCGATCCTCAGATCCCAGCCTCCTGAGTAGCTTGGATTACAGGCTTGAGCCACGGGCACCAGGCCCAATTTTCTATTTTTAAAGTTCTTAGTTTTCCTTTTTTTTTTTTTTTGTCAGTTGTGGGGCTTGAACTCTGGGCCTGAGCACTGCTCCTCAGCTCTTCAGCTCAAGGCTAGCGCTCCACCACTTGAGCCACAGCACCACTTCCGGTTTTCTAGTGGTTCATTGAAGTTAAGAGTTTCTCGGACTTTCCTGCCCAGGCTGGCTTTGAACCGCAATCCTCAGATCTCAGCCTCCTGAGTAGCTAGGATTACAGGTGTGAGCCACTGGCACCCGGCTTTTTTTTTTTTTTTTTTTTTTTGGGCATCACTCATGCTTGCTCGATTGGTGCTCCACCACTTCAGCCACTCCTCCAGCCCAGTATTTTGCTGGTTAATTTGGAGATGGACTCTGCTCCAGCTGGCCTCTGGTCCCAATCCTCAGGATCTACTTCAGCAGTTAGGGTGATAGGTCTAAGTCACGAGCGCGTTCCCCTGCCACCCGTTTGACTTTCTAATATGACCAGCATGGTGATTTAGCCAGCCGTAAACAAAGTGACTCGGAGCTCCTCGGTTAACTTTTAGAGCTTGGAGTGGTTCTTGGACCAGAGAGTTAGCTTCCATCCAGGGTTCTGGAATCCAATGCTATTGTTTATTATAAAGGAGACCAAGGCCAGTGACACTCCCTGAGAAAAAAACTCCCCCCTCCCCCCCTCTGCAGCCCGAATCTGGGACGATGCAGGGGCCGGCTGCGCACTTCACCCTTGGCACTTCCCATCTGTCCCCAAGGGGTCACGTCTGCCCTCGGAACACATCCGTCCTCAAGAAAACCGGGGAAAAGCCAACTAGATCGCAACTCTTCCTCCCTCCCAAAGACTCCTCCCTCTGGCTCTTGTCCAACCCGAGGCCGGCACTCCAGGCATTGGGGGGTCCCTCTGCTCCTGCATTGCCCTCGGCTGAGCCCTCTGCTGAGCCCCAGGACTTTACCATGGTGAGCTCTGCTCCGACAACGCTGCACAAACTCACCACCCGTCCTCAACCGCCGCCACGCGCTCAACTGCGGACACCTCGAGCGCTGCAGCGATTTTATACCTCGCTACTCAGATGTTCATTGGCTCAGAGCTTCTGGGGGGGCGGGAAGAAGCCCCAGATCCTATTTATGATTGGCTGTTGTGCCACTTGGAGTAATGGAGCTCCCTGATTGGATTCAGGTTGGGCGGGAAGGCTACAGAGTCGTGGACTGTCCAGGGACCCTGCGTTCAAGTCTGTCTATGGTGCTGCCTAGTTGGGGTGCCCAACAGCGATAGTGCTGTGCGTGGAAGGCTCTCAGGTGCAAAAGACTAAATGCTGCAGGCAATACTCTAGACACCCAGGCGCGTTTGCTATCCCGCTTTCTCTTTTCTTTTCTTTCAGCCCGGGGCTTGAACTCAGGATCTGGGTGCTGTCCCTGTGCTTTTATTCCCCCCACCACTTGAGCCACAGCTTCACTTAGGCTTTACCAAAAGGCCAGAAATAGAGCTTTTTTTTTTTTTTTTTTTTTTTTTTTTTTTCCCGGTAGGGGTGTACCGGGTTTGAACTTGGTCTTGTGCTTACTAAGTAGGTCCTCTACCAGTTGAGTTGCGCCCCAGCACTTTTTAGATTGTTTTATCAGATACAGACTTCCCGTTTTGCCTAGCTGGTC
This sequence comes from Dipodomys merriami, assembly GCF_024711535.1. Classification (NCBI taxonomy): domain Eukaryota; kingdom Metazoa; phylum Chordata; class Mammalia; order Rodentia; family Heteromyidae; genus Dipodomys; species Dipodomys merriami. Next base: position 2,113,338 of record NW_027206013.1, read on the forward strand.
TGGGAATGCAACCCTCCTTACCTCTTAGGACAACAGGGATCGCAGGAGTGCACCAGGTTGTTTGTTGGTTGAGATGGAATCTTGACAGTTTCTGCCTAGGTCAGCCTTAAGTTTCTAACCTTTAGACCTGCGCCTTCCCTAGTAGCTGGGATTTGGGGATTTTAGCATGAACCACTGTATATGGTCCCTTCTTTTTTTTTTTTTTTTTTTTTTTCATCGTCGGTCATGGGGCTTAAACTCTGGCTGGGCCTGAGCGCTGTCCCAGAGCTCTTCAGCTCAAGACTAGTGTTCTACCACTTTGAGCCATAGTGCCATTTCCGGTTTTCAGGTGGTTAATTGGATTTAAGATGGACTTTCCTGCCTGGGCTGGCTTTGAACCGTGATCCTCATATCTCAGCCTCCTGAGTAGCTAGGATTCTAGGTGTGAGCCACCGGCGCCCAGCCCTCCTCCCTTTTTATTCAGTCTTTACAAACATTGCTACCTCCAAGAAGCCTTCCACCATATAGCCAAAAATAGATGCACATTCCTCTTCTTCTGTCCCTTTCTCAGGTGCTGAGAAGCCATTTCCATCCAGCACCTGGCAACTGGGCAGTGTGGTCTACAGAAAGCCTGGGAAACCAGAAGACCATTCATTATCTTCCTTGCTTTTTGTTGGGGGGGGGGGCGGTGGGCAGGCCAGCAAATCCTTCTGTATGTTAGCTCACCATTTCCATTTAAAAAAAAAAATTACTGTATCCTGGGTAGTTGAAACAAATTTATTTTCTCACAGTTTTGGAGGCTGGAAGACCCAGAGACTCCTCTTTCTGGTTCGTGGACATCCAATTTTTTTTAGGGTTTCATATCTCTTGCTACTTTGAAAATCTTGTCTCTGATTATTTATTTAGTGCTGGTACTGGGGCTTGAACTCAGGGCCTGGACACTATCCTTTATCTAGCCTTTTCTGTTCAGGGCTGGTGCTCTACCCCTTGAGCCACAGCTCTACTTCTGGCCTTTTGCTGTTTAATTGGAGATAAGACTCATGGGCTTTTCTTTGCCCAGAGCTTTGGACTGCAATCCTCAGATCTCAGCCTCCTAAATTGCTAGGATTACAAGAATGAGCCACCAGAGCCCAGATTTGTTTTTACTTTAAAAATGTTTCCTTCTTTTATTTAAAACTATTTAAAGCTAGACATCGGTGGCTCATAACTGTAATACTAGCTATGCAGGAGGCTGAGATCTGATCACAGTTTAAAGCCAGCCCAGGCAGGGAAGTCCATGAGACTGTTATCTCCAATTAACTACCAAAAAGCTGGACTGGCACAAAAAAATTTTAGTAGTATAAATTAATTGCATTTACATCCATGTATATAATGTACTTTAATCAAAATCACCCTGTATATACTACTTTTTAAGCCCCTCCTTTTTCTTATCCTCCCCCTCCCCCCACTTTTTGCTTATATGTTTGAAACAGGGTCTCACTATGTAGTGCAAACTAGCCTCAAACTCATGATTCTCCTGTGGTTACCTCCTGAGTGCTAGGATACAGGTGTGCCCCACCATGACTGACAGGCATTAATATATTATGCCTATCTAATTTTTTAATGTAGAGCAGAATAGGCAAACAATTGGATCAAAGGTCACAGGCAGTTTTAAAGCTCAATGACACATTGTCTTCCAAAAAGGTTGTGATGGTCTGATTATTGCTAGTGGAGTTTAGGAATGATAACTTTGCACTTCTTTTTTGTTTCAGTTTCCTTTCCTTTCATCTGCCAAGGTTACCAGCACATGAATATGTGCAAGCCAGGGACATTTTTGGCCTTGTGTCCAGCTCAATGTAATATATATTAGGGCCGTGTGTTATGAAAGTGAATGACAGGTTGGATACTGGTGGCTCACAATTATAGTCCTAACTACTCAGGAAGCTGAGATCTGAGGATCTCAGTTCAAAGCCAGCCTGGGCAAAGAAAAGTAATGAGACTCTTTTGTCCAATTAACCAGCAAAAAGCCAGAAGTAGAGTTGTAGCTCAAGTGGTAGATCATAAGGTTTGAGAAAAAAAAAAAAAAAGCCAAGCAAGAGCATGAGGTCCTGGCACAAAATAAAGAAAAAAAGAATGAGTGACAGCCTAGATTACAGCAAGGACAGCAGGGCAGAGAGGAAGGTACAGTGTTATGAATCAAATGGCACACAATGTGGAAGTTGAAGGGCTTATTGGAGGAGATGAAGTGAAGAAGCCATGCTCCAGTCATTTAGTGGTAGATGCCGGTGACGATGGTTTGAAGAGTGGCAGCAACTCTTTTTTATACTCCGGTCTGTGGGCACCAGTCTTTAAGCAAAGCCCTGGAAGAATTACCTTCACTGAGCTTGCTAAGTCATCAAATTCTTTGTTTATCTGGATATCCTAAGGAGAAATATTACAAGGCAGTGATTATTCCTTTCTGAGAACTCCATTATTTTTCTTGCATACACAGCTCTCCAAGAAGCTCCACTGAGCAGTTTTTCTCCTGTGGCCCACAATTTCATATTCCCCAAATTACTAATACAGAAAAGGAAAGCGAACGAAGGGAAGGCTATTAGGGACATGCTCAATTTCATTCTTTGTGAGAGGTTAGGAGAGAGTAGTAGGGATTGAACCCAGCTCCTCCTGGTTTAATTCTACTACTTCAAGTACACCCTTTGTCTTTTTTTATTTTGTTGAACTAAAAAACAGCTTGTTGAACTCAGGGTCCTGCATTTGTAAGCTGGGTCTTCAACCTCTGACCTACACCTTCAGGCCTTTTTGCCTGGTGATTTTTTGGATAAGGTCTTGCATTCTGACTGGGCATGCACCTGTAAGATGATTTGCCTGTCTTTAGGTTTCCTTATGTAGCTGGGATGATAGGTACATGACACCATGCTCAGCTTCCTTCCCTCCTTTTTTTCTTTCTTCCTCCTTTCTTTTTTCTTTCTTTCTTTCTTTCTCCTTCCTTCTTTCCTTCCTTCCATCTTCCTTTCTTTCTTTTTGGTGGCAGTTCTGGGCTTGAACCCTAGCCTCAGTTCTGTTCCTGAGGTTTTATTTTTTTGCTTAAGGCTAATGCTCTACTACTTGAGCCATAGCTCTAGTGCTGGCTTTTTGGTAATTAATTGGATATAAGTCTCACAGACTTTTCTACCTGGGTTAGCTTTGACCTGTGCTCCTCAGATATCAGATTATAGGTATAGCCAATGGCACCCAGCACTTCTTTCCTTTGAGAAAAGTATTTCCTGCCAGGATCACAGTTCAAAACCAGCCTGGTCAAGAAAGACTGTAAGACACTTATTGCCATTTAACTACCAAAAGGAGGTATAGATGATCAAATGATAGAGCATCAGTCTTAAGAAAAAAAAAGCCAAGTGAGCCAGGCACTGGTAGCTCACACCTTCACACCTGTAATCCTAGCTACTCAGGAGGCTGAGATCTGAGGATCATAGTTCAAAGCCAGCCTGGGCAGGAAAATCTATGAGACTCTAATCTCCAATTAACCACCAAAAAATTGTGGAATCGAACCCAGGGCCTCAGGCATGCAAGGTAAGCGTTCTACCACTGAGCCACCTTCCCAGCCCCCAACCACCAAAAAATTGTAAGTGGAGTTGTGGCTCAGGTGGTAGAGCACTAGCCTTGAGCAAAATAGGTCAGGGACAGCCCTCAAGCCCCGAGTTCAAGACCTACAACTGACCAAAAAAAAAGCGCCAAATGAAAGTGTGAGGCCCTGAGTTCAAGCCCCAGTATCTGGCCAAAAAAAGAAAAAAAAAAGATACATTTTTCTATATTAAAGCAAAATTAAACAAAAATGTGACCTAATTCCCCTCAGAGACACAAAAGTGAATCTTTCTGCCCCACAGTCCCTTTGAAGCCATACATGTCCTAGGATAGAGGCCGGGAGAACAGCCTTTTAAGTACAGACTTGGCAGGTGTAAACACCTATGGACAGTGAGCACTCTGCCACTGCCCTCCACGTCTTGTCTTTAGCCAGTGAGGAACCTAGGCAGGGGTGAGACCTCAGAAACATTACCTGTTCAGATCAGGAGCAAAGTAGGAGAGGCTTCTTGATTTACATTAGAACATCTACCCAGCCAAACAGGGTATTGGGGCAGGACATTTTCTTTCTCTAATCCTCATTTTATTCCTCTAACATGGAAATGATGATAGCTCACAGGGTTGTTGAGAAGGCCAGAGATGAAGTTCAGGAGAAGCTCTTACAGAGAAATCCAACAGCTCAAGAGCAGATGCTGGATTGTCCCGGACAGATTTAAGGAGACCAAAGCAGCCTTCATTTTGTATGGGATTCCTGGACATCTAAGAGAGACACAGACAAGAGAGAGAAGCTGAGCCCAGGGCGGCCAGAGGACAACACGCAGGAGGAGGGGCTGTCATCTCTGATGGCATGCACTGTGGCTTTTCTGCAGGTGTGTCTGTGTGTGACAGTGTTGTTGATGAGGGTGCTGGATAGAGGGAAGAAGAAAGGAGTGGACACTGATTAGGCACCCACCTAGTGCACCTGGTCCTTAAACAACTGTCCTGTTAGAAGGGGCGACAACATTTATTTAGCAGCAACACCACTTGAGAGGGGAGTAGAACTCTGGGCTTTTACAGGAGAGGTGAATGGACCTGGGCATGGAACTGCTCATCAAGAGCAAAAGCAGGGATAGAAAAAGAAAAAGAAGAAATAGAATTGTACAAGCGTGTATATATATATGGGTGTGCCCTTGGGCACTGGTGCATGCAAACGTTCCAGCATGCATGCAGAGAATTCTGAGCAGTGGAGGAAAGAGCTGTGAACTAGGAACTGAAAATCACCAGAGCCCAGAGCCCTGATGTGTTACAAGTGAACTAAAATTTGTGTTAATTTGGGGGATTATCTACACTGGCTGGAAATGTACATCAAAGCTTGAAAAGAAAATCTGGGATCCTATGGGGGACAGAGATGTGAAAACTAATGAGGGAAGCATGGAAAAGGCGGGTGGTGGGGAGCAAAGCCAAATGCCACCTCCTAGCTGGTTATGCTGTCCCTGGGCACAAGCTGTGTGCACAGTAGCCTCCATCGCTCCATGCTCACCTCGCATCTTCGCTTCCCTGTCTTCTGCTTTCAGCACTACTTAGTTGTTCTCTCCCCAGCTATACCCCTGGGGAAGGGAACTCTTGCCAGGCCCACAGGCCTCAGGTAGGTAGGTCTGAGCTGACTGACTCTGGATGTCCACAAGACCAGAGGAAGCTCAGGGAAGAAGGTGAAGGTGAAGCTAAAGGTGTTCCAGCAGAGGAGAGAAAAGGGCAGGAAGGAGCTATGGGGGAGCTTCTGGGATCACACTGGAGATGCAGCATGGACCAGGCCAGAGGTGGGAGAAGTAGTCACAATGGGGAAACCAGGAACCCCCCCCTTCTGGGCTCAATAGCCTGGTGTGTACTGCTTCTCATCCTCATCTGTGGGTGAAGGGAGGTGGGAAGGGGTCTGTGTAGGCTGGTACAAGGCAGATCTGGACTGGGGTGTCCTCCTTCAGGTAGCACTCACCACAAGAATCCTCAGTGTCTGGTTGACTTGGAGGCCAAACCCCAGGCTCAGAGCTCCCACCACAGAGATGCGGTTGTTGCTGCAATCAAAAAGTCATTGTGGGCTGGGAAGGTGGCTCAGTGGTAGAGCGCTTGCCTTGCATGCATGAGGCCCTGGGTTCGATTCCCCAGCACCACATAAGCAAAAAGAAAAAAAGCCGGAAGTGGCGCTGTGGCTCAAGTGGTAGAGCACTAGCCTTGAGCTGAAGAGGTGAGGGACAGAGCCCAGGCCCAGAGTTCAGGCCCCACGACCGGACCCAAAAAAAAAAAAGTCATTGTAATTAAAATATGGAACCAGCCTAGGTACCCATCACTAGATGAATAAAGACAATGTGGGAGTTGGGAGCCAGTGGTTCACACCTCTAATTGTAACTACTTAGAAGGCTGAGCTCTGAGGATTCTGATTTGAAGCCAACTTGAGAAGAAATGTCCTTAAAACTCTTATCTCCAATTAACAAGCAAGAAGATGGAAGTAGAAGTGTGGCTCAAGTGGTAGAGTGCCAGCCTTGAGCAAAAAAGCCGAGTAAAAGTATGGGGTCCTGAGTTCAAGTCCCATCACTAACACACTCACACATGCACAAAATGTGGATTATTTTTACAAGGGAGTATTATTCAGCTATGAAGAGGAATAAAATTATGTCATTTACAGCAAATGGGTGAAACTAGAAAACAAAATATTAAGTGAATAAGCAGGATATAGTTAAGACAAGTACCACAGGGCTGGGAATGTGGCTTGGTGGTAGAGTGCTTGCATAGCATGCATGAAGCCCTGGGTTAGATTCCTCAGTACCACATACACAGAAAAAGCCAAAAGTGGTGCTGTGACTCAGCGTGCTAGCCTTGAGCAAAAGGAAGCCCAGGGACAGTGCCCAGGCCCTGAGTTCAAGCCCCAGGAATGGCCAAAAAAGACAGGTTTCCTCTTATATGTGGAAGCATACACACACATATAATTACACACACAAAACCCCAGCCTTCCTTTCCCACCTTCCTCCTAATATCTTTCCCAATTTCCAGTAATCATTGTCCTATCATTTTTTTACTCTCCACATATATTTCAGCTGATTGTCCCAGGGTTCCTACTGCAGCTGTTACTGAATCCACCAGGCTGAGCTTCATATTTCAGCCCTGCACTGGTGCCCAAGAGCCCATATGTAGAAGATGGCTATGATGATGCTTCATGGTGGTTTTGGAGGTCACCTTGAGCATCCTTCCCAAGTGGCTTAGCCCTTTGATCTTAGCAGGTGCTTCCATATGTTCTACTCCAGCTGACAACCTATCTCTGACAACATCTGTTCTGGAAAATACCAGTGCACTGTCCATGTCCTCTTTTCCTTTTTCTTCTCCTTCTGTTAGAACTCAAACTCTAAGTCTGAGCTCTGGGTCACTGTCTCTGGGGCTTTTCTCACTTCTGACTTCTCAGACCCCAGTTCTGACTATGCCTGTGATTTCAGTATCTCTTGTGGCCACACCTCCCTTGGCATCCCCCCCTTTTTTCTTGTTGCCTATCTTGGGGCTTGAACTCACAGCCTGGACGCTGCCCCTGAGCCTGTTTGTGCTCAAGGGTAGTGTTCTACCATTTGAGCCATAGCAATACTTCCGGCTTTTTCTGAGTAGTTTACTGGAGATAAGAGTCTCATGGACTTTCCTGCCCGGGCTGGTTTTGAACTCAGATCTCAGCCTCCTGAGCATCTAGGATCACAGGTGTGAGCCACCAGTGCCTGGCTTCTTGGCTTTTTCTGTAGGGAGGAAAAGAGGGCTTCTGTGTCTTCAGGGGACAGTCCCTGGTGAGGGGTTCAGCCACAGCCACCTATGACCTGTCTGGTCCCTGCCTCTTCCCTTCTGCTAGTCTTACCTTGAACTCTATTACCTGCCGAGGGCTGAGATAAGCCCTTCACACCCAGCAGGCTCTTAGCAGTCTTGTGTTGAGAAAAGTATTCCCCCAATGTCAGGGCTGTGCCTTACTCACCCAGACTAGACTTTTATGAGTGGAAGGGAGTCTGTTGATGATGCCCATTCTCCACCAGGTCCTCTAAAGATGCTTTGCACACAAATTTATGATCTGAGCTGCAGGGATTGTGTCATAAGAGATTATCTTAAACTGGGACCAATGGTTCACACCTGTAATTCTAGCTACTCAGGAGGTTGAGATCTGAAGATCATGGTTCAAAGCTAGCCTGAGCAGGAAAGTCCCTGAAACTCTTGTCTCTAATAAGCTAGAAATTGGGATGTGGCTCAAGTGGTAGAACACTAGCTTCGAGTACAAACAAGCCTAGGGACAGTGGCCAGGCCCCTGAGTTAAAGACCCTGGACTGGAGCACGCACGCACGCACGCACACACACACACACACACACACACACACACACACAATTATCTGAAGTGAGGACAGAGTTGGGTGTTCTGGGATTGTGGCTCAAGCTCCATCCTGGCTAGACTGTGGAAGATCCAGTTATCAAATGGAATAGCAGCTAGATTGTCATGGCCCTAGTCCCTGGAGCAGCACCCTGGTGCTCACCTCAAGTTGAGTTCCTCCAACACATTGTTGGCCTTGAGGGCCTCACCTACTGCAGAGGCACCAGAGTCTCCAAAGCCATTATAAGAGATGTCCAGGACTTTCAGGAAGATATTTGCCTAGAAGCCAAAGAAGAAAGCCATGAAACCAGGCAGAAAATGCAAAACGCCAGGGAGCCCCTGCCTCAGAATCCAGGAGGCCTGATCAAGGACAAGCTTTAGAGTGGGAGGGTTTCCAGGGCAGAGTAAAGGTGAGTTGTTTGAGCCAGACTGGGAAGTTGGCTCAGTGGTAGAGCGCTTGCCTTGCATGCCTGAGGCTCTGGGTTTGATTCCTCAGCACCACATAAGCAAAAAAGAAAAACCCCGGAAGTGGTTGAGCTAAAGAGCTGAGGGACAGCGCCCAGGCCCAGAGTTCAGGCCCCACGACCGGACCCAAAAAAAGAAAAAGATGAGTTGTTTGAGAGTATCTTTCAAGGACACAAGGCCTTGCAATCTCGGTCAACTTGCTTTGCTTGTTCTCTAGCATTTCAGCCATACCTCTAGACTGGCACTTTGCTGGTTATTTTAGAGATGGAGAATTATAGACTTTTCTGCCTTGGCTGGCCTTGAACATCATTCCTCTGATCTCAGCCTCCTAAGGAGCTAAAATTACAGCTGTGAACCACTGGCATCTGGATGAGCACAGTGACCACTAAATGTGGCCAGGAAATAAAAGTCACCAAACATCCTTTAAGGTCTGCTTACCTTTAAGATTCACTGGGTGCTGGTAGTTCTAGCTACTCAGAAGGCTGAGAGTTGAGAATTGTGGTTGAAAGTCAACCCAGAAAGAAAGGTATGTAAGACTTTTATCTCAAGTTAACAACTAACACACCAGAAAAGGAGCTGTAGTTCAAGTGATAGAAAACCAACCTTGAGTGAAAAACTATGGAAGAATACCCAAGCCCTGAGATAAAATCCCCAGTATTGGGGGGAGGGGAAGCCACAAAGCTTCTTTCTGGAGCACTGCAGAGACAAAAAAGCTGGGACAGGGAACACCTGCCCCAAAGGACATATCCCAGGGGCTGACTGAGTAGGGGGTCTCATACCTCCAGCCCCTTGGCAAATGCTGTGGCCCCTGACCCTCGAAGGTGGTTCCATCTTATGTTAAGCTCAGTGAGTCCAGTATTTTCTGCCAGGGCTGGCCCAAGGATCTCTCCTTCAGAAACACCAAGATTGATAGATTTAGTCATTCTGTTAATTCCCTTCAAAAACAATACTGATGCCAATGTGTGCCAGAGTCTCTGCTGGGCAAAGGGATCACCAACATGAATTACCCTGGGCCTGCCCCACACTCAAGGAATCCACATGTAATTGGATAGATAGGAATTCAAATTGAGATATAAGCTATTAAAAACTACAAACAGGGGGCTAGTAGCAGAGAGATGGTCTTTGTGGGATCAAAAAAGTGAGGGAACTTATTTTTTTATTTTTGCTAGTTCTAGGACTTGAACTCGGGGCCTGGGTGCTGTTCCTGAGCTTCTTTTGCTCAAGGCTAGCACTCTACCACTTGAGCCACAGAGCTACTTGTGGCTTTCTCTGTTTATGTGATACTAAGAAATCAAACCCAGGGCTTTGTGCATGCTAGGCAAGCATTCTACCACTAAGCCACATACCCAGCCCAAAAAAGGAGATTTTAAACTGAGAAATCCATCATGTTAGGGATCCCTGAGTCCTGTGGGAGCTATGATGGAGAATAGAAAGTATGATTGGATGGTGTGCAAGGAGAAAACCTGATGCTAGCATAAAACTGCTGGTTTGTTTGCTCTATCCTGTGTTTGAGCAAAGACACAAGATTCTGAGTGTTTGATATTATACAGTGATTCTGTCCAAACACAGGATGGATGTTTGTCCTTTCCTGTATGCCTAATCTCCACTATATCCTGCTGTATGTTGTCTACTTCTTAGGATGGACCCTTTGTTCTTTTTTTCCCTTTTTTAATTTTTTTGGTCAGTAGTGGGGCTTGAATTCTGGGCCTGGGCACTACCCTGAGCTCTTCAGCTCACAGCTAGTGCTCTACCATTTGAGCCACAGCACCACTTCCGGTTTTCTGGTGGTTAATTGGAGATAAGAGTCTCACAGACTTTCCTGCCTGGGCTGGCTTTGAACCATGATCCTCAGCTCTCAGCCTCCTGTGTAGCTAGGATTACAAGCATGAGCTACCAGCGCCCAGCTGGACTGTTTATTCTATGAACCAAAATTGCCCAAGTTAGGGGGCAATTAATTTATTAAAAAGGGTGGATAGATGGAGCTGGGAAGGTGGCTTAGTGGTAGAGCGCTTGCCTTGCATGCCTGAGGCCCTGGGTTCAATTCCTTAGCACCACATAAGCAAAAAGAAAAAAGCCGGAAGTGGCACTGTGGCTCAAGTGGTAGAGCGTTAGCCTTGAGCTGAAGAGCTGAGGGACAGCGCCCAGGCCCAGAGTTCAAGCCCTATGACCAGACCCTCCCCCCCCCCCAAAAAAAAAGGGTGGATAGAGAAAGCTAAAGAAATCTGTTCTGTTCTGGAACTCTCCCTTGCATCTCTTGACCGTGCCTGTGTTTCTAAAGTAATCCTCTTTTCTTAACACAATATTCACTGGATAGAACTGGCACCAACATATATGGATGCATAATGGACAGGAATCACAGGAAAGAGCAAATAGGCAGAGATGCCTGTGTAGACACACACCCACTCATGGAGCTAGAGGTGGGAGGGGGAAGCAAGTGCATTGAGGCAAGGAGTTAAGAGATTGAGGGGCATTTGAAATGGGCTGAAGGGCTTTGCACCAAGTGAGAAAAACTCTTCTATCAAAGGGTATTGCTTAAAAGTTCCTGCTTTGGCCAGGTGGCTTGGCTTTTGTTCAGGAAAAGAGGAACTGACTTGAGATAAGAAAGGATTTTTAAAATGTAAGGTTTTGTTTTAAACTGATTTCTTATCAAGATGGAATTATAACATGCTCTAGACTGTTGAAGAAATCGCAGGTGCAGGTGGCTCACACCTGTAATTCTAGCTACTCAGGAGGCTGAGATCTGAGGATCACAATTCAAAGCCAGCTCAGGCAAGAAAGTCTGAGTCTCTTATCTCCAAGGAGCCACCAGAAAACTGCAAGTGGAGCTGGTGGCTCAAGTGGTAGAGCCTAGCCTTGAGCAAAAGAGCTGAGGGACAGTGCCCAGGCCCTGAGTTCAAGCCCCAAGACTAACTAACTAAATAAATAAATAAATAATTTTAAAAATGGACGAATTAGAGCACTCAGACAGTATGCTCTCCTAGCAGCCTGCCTGGCTTGCCTGGCAGTGAACACTTTTAGGACCTTGGATAGCTCCCTGCAGCAAGTGAAGATTCTTGGCCTGACATTCTGAGCAGCATTAGATCTAGTAGCTCTAGGTTCTCAAATATGAGTATGTTTTCCTTCCTCAGCTCCCTTCAGGGCTTAGAGGGGAGGGCAGTGTTGCCCACTTTGTAGTGCACCCCTTTCTCCACTGAGTAGAGGGTAAGAAGGCTTTTTCTTTTTCATGTCCAGTCTGAGTGACTTTTGCAGCAACCCTACCTATGAAGTAGATGCTACTGTCACTTAGGATTGGGTGGGAAGACTCACATCTAACTCCTTCACCCTTCCAAGGAGTCAGGAATACTTTCCAATCTTGTCTTGGAGGGACAAAATGGCCTCATTTTAGATGGGCACTACTAGATCATGGCTGTAATCCTAGCCAGTCGGGAGGTTAAAATCTGAGGATCACAGTTCAAAGCTAACCCAGGCAGGAAAGTCCATAGACTCTTTTCTCCAATTAACCACCAAAAAGCTGGAAGTAGAACTGTGGCTCAAATGGTAGCATGCCAGTTTTAAGGAAACAAGCCAAGCCAGGAAAAAATCAGTTGCCTTTCTGTACACCAACAATAAACAAGCAGAAAGGGAAATCAGGGAAACAACCCCATTTACAATAACCTCAAAAAAAATATCTAGGAATTATCCTAACCAAAGATGTAAAGGACCTATTTAGTGAAAACTATAAAAGCCTCAAGAAAGGAATCAAAAAGGACACCAGGAAGTGGAAAGACCTTCCATATTCTTGGATAGGCAGAATCAATATTGTGAAAATGGCCATACTGCCAAAAATGGTACACAAATTCAATGCAATTTCCATCAAAATCCCAATGACGTTCTTTACTGAAATAGAGAAAGCAATCCAAAAATTCATATGGAACAACAAAAGACCTACAATGGACAAAACAAATATAGGCAAAAGAAACAATGCAGGAAAGATTATGATACCAGATTTCAAGCTCTACTATAGAGCAATAATAACAAAGACAGCTTGGTATTGACACAAAAACAGACTCAAAGACCAATGGAACAGATTAGAAGATCCAGAAATAAAATTACATACCTATAGTCAGCTGATATTTGACAAAGAAGCCGAAGACATACAGTGGAAGAAGCATAGCCTCTTCAACTATTGGTGTTGGGAAGACTGGGCAGCCACATGCAGAAAGCGAAAAGTGGACCCCAGTCTGTCACCATACATTAACATCAACTCAAAATTGATAAAGACCTTAACATCAAACCTGAAACTCTGAAACTACTGCCAGACAGAGTAGGACAGACAATTGAACTTATAGGCACAGGCAGGAACTTCCTGAACGGAATTCCAGGGTTACAACAAATTGGAGAGAGACTTGACAAATGGACTACCTTAAAATAAAAAATTTCTGTACAGCTAAAGACAGAGCTACCAAACTAGAAAGACAGCCAACTAATTGGGAAAATTATTTACCAGCAGTATATCAAAGGACTAATATCCATTATCTACAGGGAATTCAAGAAACTAATCCCTCCCAAGTCTAACAAACCAATCATTTAAATGGGCAAGGGAACTAAAGAGAGACTTCTCAGAAAAGACAAAAATGGCAAAGAAACACATGAGGAAACGTTCATCATCCCTGGCCATAAAGAAAATGCAAATAAAAACAACCCTGAGATACTAGTCAGTATGGCCCATATCCTACATTCAGCCGATGAAAAATGCTGAAGGGGATGTGGAGAAAGAGGAACCCTACTGCACTGCTGGTGGGAATGTACTCTAATACAACCACTTTGAAAGCAGTCTGAAGGTACCTCACAAAGCTAAATATAGACCTCCCCATGACCTAGCCATACCACTCCTAGGCATCTACCTTGAGCAACAGAAACCAGGATACAAAGACACATGCATCTCTATGTTCATTGCTGCAGTGTTCACAGTAGCCAAGATATGGAAACAACCCAGATGCCCCACTACAGATGAATGGATCCAAAAATTGTGGTACTTATATACAATGGAATGTTATGCAGCCATTAGAAAGGCATTTGCAGGGAAATGGATAGAACTAGAACAAATCATTTTGAGTGAGGTAAGCCAAGATCAGGGAGACAAACAGCACATGGTCTCCCTGATATGTGAATGTTAAATTCAAAATGCAAGGAGATATGACAAAGTAAACAGGACTAAAGAAACAAAAGACCTCTACTTAATTTTGTCATATCATTTCTAAATGACTCCATGTTCTTGACCACATATATGATATCGATATATATGTGCACATCTGAGGGAAACTAGGAGGAAGGCACAGAATCAGAAGGAAACAGGAAAATATACAACAGAGGAGCCCATCAGCTGCACTGGACATTGATGAAAATGAACTAAGCAAATCAAGGGCAGTGATAGGAGGGAGGGAATGAGAAGAAAGGAGGGAACAGCCTATACTAAGCAAAAGGAAAGAAATGTACATATCACCTGATGTGGAAGAAATAGTTGTATTGTCAAAGCTCATAGAATTCACAAACTTTATCGACCATGATAATGACAATTTGCCTTGTGAAGGTTAAAACATGTTTGTGACTTTAACTGAGAATCACTATCCCACAATACTGTGAAATTTGTGAAATTTATGTAATCAATCTCAATTAAAAATTGTAAAAAATTTTAAAAAGATGTACAAAGTTGGGTACTGATGACTCAAGCCTATGATTTTAACTACTCAGGAGGCTGAAATCTGAGGATTGTGGTTCAAAGACATCTAGGGAAGGAAACTTCATGAGAATCCTATCTTCAATTAGTCACTGAAAAAGCTGGAAGTAGTTCAAAGTGGTACAGCACTAGCCTTGAGCAAAAGGAGCTCAGGGACAGTGCTCAAGACCAGAGTTTAAGGCCTATGAACAGGAAAAAAAAAAAAAGAAAAAAAACTGGTATGTGAACAACTACATCAAACTCTCTGAATCATTTCATGACAGCAGGTATATCTTAAAGAACTCTAACCTCCAACCGTATCAACAAGCTCTACTTTATCTGTGAATATATTTTGGAATTTCACTTATTAAGAAAAAAAATTGGGCTTGGAAGGTGGCTCAGTGGTAGAGTACTTGCCTCATATGCATGAAGCCCTTGGTTCAATTCCTCAGCACCACGTAAACAGAAAAAGCCGGAAGTGGTGCTGTAGAGTGAGCTGAAAAGCCCAGGGCCTTGAGCTGAAGAGCTCAGGGACAATGCCCAGGCCCAGAGTTCAAGCCCCACAACCGACAAAAAAAAAGAAAGAAAGGAAAGAAGAAAGAAAGAAAGGAAGAAAGAAAGGAAAAAAGGAAGGAAGGAAGGAAGGAAGGAAGGAAGGAAGGAAGGAAGGAAGGAAGGAAGAGAAAAAAAGAAAAAAATCAATATCTAATAATGCTTTTATGACTAACCCAGAATTTTTACCAAATGTACTCTTAAAACCAAAACAGAAGAGAAATAAAATGCAATTTTTGGGGGGTTGGTTGTGGGGCTTGAACTCTGGGGCTGGGTTCAGTCCCTGTGCTCTTCAGCTCAAGGCTAGCACTCTACCACTTGAGCCACAGCACCACTTCCAGTTTTCTGGTGGTTAACTGGAGATATGAGTTTCATGGACTTTCCTGAGATCCTCAGATCTCAGCATCCTGAGTAGCTAGGATTACAGGTGTGAGCCACCAGCACCCAGCAAAATACAATATTTTATAATTTTTTTTAAAAAAAGCCAAGCCAAAGCCCTTACGTCAGGCCCTAGTACTGGCATCAAAAAAAATACCTTAACTGGGCGCTGGTGGCTCATACCTGTAATTCTAGCTATTGAGGAGGCTGAGATCTGAGGATCATGGTTCAAAGCCAGCCTGGGCAGGAAAGCCCATAAGACCCTTACTCCAATAAACCACCAGAAAACTGGAAGTGGTGCTGTGGCTTAAGTGGTATAGAGTGCTAGCCTTGAGTTGAAGAGCTGAGGGACAGCTCCCAGGCCCAGAGTTCAAGCCTCTCAACTGACAAAAAACAGAAACAAAAATAAACAAATACCTCCACACATCACCTTTATAATAACAATAAAGAAATAAAAAGAACAATTAAACAAGCAAACAAAAAAGGTCTTTGTTTAAACTTTGTCCTTTCCAGGTCCCACGCCAACTCCTTGTGTACACATGTATGAGTTGCACTGCCTTGACAGGCCTTAGCTTATAGCTCTTCCATTCCAACTGCCTATAGTCTCCTACATAGCTGGGATTATAGGCATATGCCACTGTGCCTGACTTATTTGTTAAAATAGTATCTGTTATAAGAAAGTATGTGATTTTTGCCCTAGTTGGCCTCAAATTGCAACTCTCTAGTTCTCTGCCTCCCAAAGAGCTGGGATTTCAGATTGAGTCACTGTAATTCCACCTGGGCCCCTAGCATGTCCTTCTTGAAACCAGGGACTTTTTGTTTGAGGCTGTGTTTCTTCTAGTTATTAAATCAATATGGACATATATAACAGTGAGCAAGAAGATATATTTTTTTTGGTTGGTCGTGGAGCCTGAACTCTGGGCCTGGGCACTGTCCCTCAGCTCTTCAGCTCAAGAGTAGCACCCTACCACTTGAGCCATAGCATCACTTCTGGCGTTTTCTGCTTATGTGGTGCTGAGGAATCGAACCCAGCGCCTCAAGCATGCAAGGCAAGCACTCTACCATTGAGCCACCTTCCAAGCCCCCAAGGAGATATTCTTGAGATGAATAGAGTAGAAGAGTGGGCTAAGGTGGGTGTGGGAAGCAGAAATGGCATGTGGATATTCTCTGGCATATGCAGAATGTGGCCTTGCCAACTCTCTCTCCCACTAACAGAACAACAATAAAGTTTCATGTCCTGCCAGGCACTGGTGGCTCACATCTGTAATCTTAGCTATTCAGTAAGCCGAGATCTGAGGATTGCAGTTCAAAGCCATCCCAGGCAGAGAAGTTTATGAGACTGTTATCCCCAATGAGCCACCAGAAAACTGGAAGTGGCACTGAAGCTCAAAGTGGTAGAAAGCTAGCAAAAAGAGTTCAAGAACAGTGCCTAGGCCCTGAGTTCAAGCCCAATGACTGATTAAAAAAAAAAAAGGTTTCAGTCCCATAGTGGCCCAGACCACATATTACCTGCTAGGTCATTCAACTGGTTATAGCTGAGGTCCAGGGATTTCACGCTCGTGTGGGCCAGCAGGAATGCTGCAAGGTGCTGAGCTGCCTGCTCCTCCAGACGATTCCCTGCCAGCTGTATCTTCTGTACAGTCTGGTTCTCTGCAAGGGCAGCACAGAGGGCCTGGGCCCCTGTGACTCCCAGCTGGTTCTCTGACAGGTCCACATCTGGAGGGCCAGGACCACTGTTCAGTCAGGCATAATTCTCCTCCAATTCCCTCCATCCCAGGATCATGACAGAGAAAGGGGCTTTGCAGGGGAACTGTCATGAGGTAGCACGGTGGCATCTCTGCCACTACTGCTACTGGCTAGATCTCTTGGTGTCTCTGACCTCCCAATTCCTCAATGTCAGCGAGCCTCTTTGTCACGGGGTTAAAAACCACCTACCTGTATGGCTGTGGAGAACAATGCAGTAGAGGGGGTGGCACCCCCCTGTTGAAGGGGGTCTAGCAAAACCATATCCTACCCAGAAGCCCTCTCTGCCACATTGCCAGGGACTGGCAATATTGGCCCATACTGTCCATTCAGAAAGAAATTATGTGCCTTATCTTGGTTTTGTCTCATCTTATCTGCAGACCACATCATACTTGCTGAGCACAACTCCTAGGGCTATAAGATGGTTGGAGTCATTTCACAGATTGATTCTCTTAGGTGGCAGAACTGGCATTTGGATGCACCCTGTCTACCACCGCCCCTGTTTCTGTATCTCTCACGCTGCCTCAGACATTGGGAGTCTACCCAGTGTGGGGATGAGGGGAGGACAAGTGGGGTGAGTGGGCTGTGGTATATCAGAGGAAGAGAGTGGCCTCCAGCATTGGCTGTACCCCTGGAGGCTCTAACTCAACCTGTACCCCACCTTGTGAAGACAGTCCTCCCCACCCCAGCCACACACCCCCAGCAGGGCCCAAGTATAAAGGTCTTTTCCTCCAGGAGGGAGAGGAGGACTCAAACTAGCCACCATCCCAGGCTCAGTACCTACCACAGATACTGCTACTTTTTCTCAGGACAGCTGCCAGGACCTCTGCACCAGTCCCACAGAGACCATTGTCCCGAAGATCCAGCCTCTTAATGGAGGGATTGTTGGTCAATGTGAAAGCTACAGCCTGAGCCCCCTGGCACAGAACAGAGGGGTGTGAGGGCGGGGCCTGTCCAAAGCTGAGGGCTCCAAACATGGTTACCCACTTTTCTGGCTCATGTTCCCAGGACTCAGTAGACTCCATGCTTTCTTTTTCTTTTTCTTTTTGGTTGGTCATGGAGCTTGAACTCTGGCCTGGACACTGTCCCTCAGCTCTTCAGCTCAAGGCTAGCGCTCTATTACTTGAGCCACAGCGCCACTTCCAGTTTCTGAGTGGTTTATTGGAGATAAGAGTCTCACAGCCTTTCCTGCCCAGGCTGGCTTTGAACTACGATCCTCAGATCTCAGCCTCCTGAGTAGCTTGGATTACAGGTGTGAGCCACTGGTGCCTGGCTAGACTCCATGCTTTCTAACTGGAAAGGCTTCCCTTTCCCTGGGAACACCTGTTTCTCCCTCTTGGCTCCACCCAGATCTTGTCTCCTGGAGGAGTCCTGTCTGACCTAAATTTAAGCAGGTAGGAACCCTCAGCCTCCCCACCCCTTATACTGATATCAGTCACAGTCTGTCCTGTGTCCTATACTTGACACAGAAGACAGCTGAATATGTGCAATGGACTCAAGAAGAGTCAAGGCCACTGTCTCCCTGATCCTTCTTCTTTAAGCTTTGCTCCAGTGCCCCTCCATAGGTACCTGAGGTCCTAGACCACGATGCCGAAGGTTCAATTCCCCAGAAATCTGTTGTCGAAAAAAGCAGGAGACAGGCATAATGCTATGGGTCTGGCAAGACCTCAGGCAGAGAGGATCCTTGGCTAGTTCTCTGTGCCCCTGGATGCCTAGTAAGAGACAGGGGACATCACACATATGGACTGTTTCTTCCTGTGCATATAGGACTATTGCTTTCATATTACAGAGAAAGCAAACTCTTTCCCAGAATTAGGGCATTGATCAATGTTAAAGTGCATAATGTACTCCCATACACACAGTGTTTTATGAACATTGTATGTGTGTGTCGGGGGGGACTGAAACAATTCTAAACCCTATGCATCCATTAGCTTAGTTTTTCCTATAGATTCTGTTTTTCCAGCCTTGAACCAATTTCAGAATGTTTGGCAGGGTCTGGCATTTAAATATTGTTCTGGAAGCAAGGGTATTATTATCATTATCATTATTAGTGGTGCTACTGGGAAGTGAATTCTTGATGGTGGAACTCTCCCTCGCCCCTCCCCCAATATTGGTCTTGAACTCAGGATGTAGGCGTTGTCGCTTAGCTTTTATTCTCAAGGCTAGTGCTCTATCACTAAAACGTTCCATTTCCCGCTTTTTGGTGGTTACTTGGGCTTCTCTGCACAAACTGGCTTCGAATCTGGATCCTCAGATTTCAGCCTCCAGAGGAGCTAAGGTTACAAGGGTGAACCACGGACGCCTAGCTAATGGTGGCACTCGGACTGTCCCCCAGGAGAAGATGTCAGAGGGCACAAAGCACCACTGACTACCTGAGGACACCCCATTCAGCCCAGCCAGTCCACCCATTCTGGAAAAACCCTCAAGGTGAGAGTCAAGCCTGGCTCCTCCTGCCCCAGGGGCACCTTCCGTTTCCTGGTCCGAGTCCAAATCTGCGTTCAAACTGTTCTCAGCCTCTTGGAGCTCTGCGAAAGCCCCAGCGACTGCCATTGCTCCTTCCTCCAGTTCTTCATCCTCATCAGCTCCCTCGAAGGGATCTTTCATCCTTAAGCCCACTTCTCAGTTGTACCTAGCAGTGCTCACACTTGGAAGGCTGCCCCGGAATGTGGGCGGGCCCTGCTGCCTCACTGACCAATGGAATGCGGCACATAGACAACAGGCGTTCATCGCAACCAGTGGCAGCTTATCCCTACCTACCCGCCCCGCCCCCCGCCGAAGCTGTCCTCCCCCGCGGCGGTTTCATGGCAACCCCGTGTTGCTGGTCGCCATAGAAACCGCGACTGGCCTGCACCAACATGGAGCAGAGTGAATTAATGTGAGCCTCATTGCCATGCACAGGGGTGGGCACCTTTGGGGCGTTCATTTTTCCTGCTGCTTTGTGAGGTGCCAGCATCTCTAAAATTTTATTTACCGCCCCCCTCTCTCTGTGGGGCTCCTAAGGATTGAAGTTAGGGTCTGAGCAATGTCTCTGAGCTCTTTTGTGCAAGGCTAGTGCACAACCACTTGAGCCACAGCTCCACTTCCAGCTGTTTGGTGGTTAATTGGAGATAAGAGTCTCATGGACTTTCCTGCTCAGGCTAGCTTTGAACTGCAATCCTCAGATGTCTGCCTCCTAAGTAGCTAGGATTACAGGCATGAGCTCCTGGCACCTGGCTTTATTTATTTTTTTAAGTAGTTGTATAAAGGGTTTGTTTCAATTCCACAAGTCGGATTATGATTACAATGCATCTTAGCCAATGTCACACCTTCTATGGTTCTCCTGACTCCAGAGCTTGTGGAGTGTTCTCAAAGCTTTTACAGGCTCTTCTCTGACTCCAGTAGCTCTGTCATGGGTGCAGGCTTCTTTCTGGAGTCAGAGCCACTTCTCCAGAAAGAATGTAAGATCTGCAAGCATTAGCTCAATGGCCATCTCTTCCTGAAACTTTCCTTGGGATTCTGCTGCCACATAAAGACCTTTCACAGCACTTACAGCTGTCATTTCCTACCCTATAAGGAAGTGGAATCAGAAAGCAGGGGTATGTTCTTCCATCAGCAGGACTCTGGAGAGAACGAGAGGCCCAGGGTAGATAGGACTTGGGACTGAGCCCAGAACTGGATTCTGCCCAGGAGGTGTCCCTTTAACAACTGTGTGGCCTGGCCTGGTTGGGAGCCTGCTGTGCCTCCAGCTCAGTAGTGGCTGCAGCTGCTATGCTGACTCATAGGTAGCTGACAGCAGGAGCTGGGAACATGGGCTTCCTAGGGGCGGCAGCAGCCCGGGGGCTTCTAGATTATAAGACAGAGAAGTATGTCATGACCAGGAACTGGAAGGTGGGCATCTTACAGAGACTGCTGCAACTCGGAGTGGTGGCCTATGTGGTGGGGTAAGAGGGAAATCTTGGACAGGCTGCCTGGAGGGATCATGGTTGGATTTTGTGGGGCTGAGGGTTGGGAGTTTAAAAAACCATGATGCTTGTGGGGGGTGTCAGGGGGATGGGGGAGGGAAGTGGCAGGGTAGGCAGAAGGAGTAATCTTTGTCTATTCAGATATCATCAGAACAAGATGTGTGTCTATCTGACTCCTTTTCAGGGCTTTGTCCCCAGCCCCATGTTGGGTTGCATCCCCATTCCTGTCCAGACACTGATGGTGGTATTACTGACATTCATGAGAACTAGAGCACTGACGCCCCCCCAAAAGACCACTAGCTCTAGTTTGAGGTAAAAGCACCAGGCACTGGTGGCTCATGCCTATAATCCTAGCTACTCAGGAAGCTGAGATCTGAGAATTGCAGTTCAAAGCCAGCCCAGGCAGGAAAGTCTATGAAACTCTAATCTCCAAAAATTACCAAAAAAGCTCGGAGTAGTGGAGCTGTGGCTCAAGTGATAAGAGTAATAGCCTTGAGCAAAAGAAATTCAAGGACAGCACCTAGATCCTGAGTTCAAGCCCTAGGACTGGCAAAAAAAATTATGGTGGAGGGGGACCTCACCAGGTGCCAGTGGCTCATGTCTATAATCCTAGCCATTCGGGAACCTGAGATCTGAGGATCTCTGTTCAAAGCCAGCTGGGGCAGGAAAGTCTGTAAAACTCTTATACAATTAACCACCAGAAAGCCAGAAGTGGAGCTGTGTCTAAAGTGGTAAAGCACTAACTAAAGGACATGCCCAGTCCCTGAATCCAAGCTCCAATATCAGAAAAAAAAGGAGTGAACTGAGTCTAAGTAGTGATAGTAGGGATAGAGGTGGGGACATTGGATGGTTGTAGTAAAAGCTGTTTACATATGATGGCTCTGGCTCTCTGACTGGTTGGGATTTCTAGCCTGTTCAGGGGGTCTGGAATGATTGGTGAGGGCAGAGAGGAGGCAAGGACCCTAGATGCTGAGGGGATACCTATAGGGTGGGTGGTGAAGGAGCCAAGTGTATAGGACCCAGCCTCTCCACTGTTCATCTCGTGCCATGGTGATAGCACATTGTCCCTCATCTCCCCAGGTGGGCCCTCATTGTGAAGAAAGGCTACCAGGAGCGAGACTTGGACCCCCATGTTTCTGTCATCACCAAACTCAAAGGGGTTTCTGTGACACAGATCAAAGAGCTGGAGAACCGGCTTTGGGATGTAGCTGACTTTGTGAAGCCACCACAGGTAGGTTCCTGGGGCCACTACCAGGGACATGAGGCCAATCACATACAGCCTTCAACCCCCCTCTATCTACAGTGCCTAGGAGGGTTGAGGGAGTGCAAATAAATATGAGTAATAACTTGTATCAAAGAGATGGTTCTGAGCACCAGTGGCTCTTAATATAATATATAGTATATCATAATAATATAATCCTAGCTATTCAGAAAGTTGAGATTCAAAGGACTGTAGTTCAAAGCCAGCTTGAGCAGAAAAGTCCATGAGACTCCATCTCAAAAATAACCAACAAAAAGTCAACTGGAGGCATAGTTCATGTGGTAGAACACCAGCTGAGCAAATGTGTTGAAAGCCAGAGACACAGGGACAGAGACAGAGAATCAGACAGACAGACAGACAGACAGACAAACAGACAGACAGACTGACTAAGGCTTCCTGGGCTCAGATGCAGCCAGAAACAGCCAGCCTCCAATAGTTGCTTCCTCCTGTCTCACTGGAGGTGTCTTCTAGGGGATGAGGTTGGTGACTAGGTGAGGTGAAGAACTTTTCCCCTCAAAAACCAAGCTGCTGCCATGCAGGAAAGTCCATGAGACTCTTATCTCCAATTAACCACCAAAAAGCCACCAGTGGAGTTGGGGCTCAAATGGTAGAATGGTAGCCTTGAGTGGAAAAAGCTAAAGTACAACACATAGGCCCTGAGTTCAACCCCCGTAATAGCTTGTGAGTTCATTCACACACACACACACACACACACACACACACACACACACACACACACTCCTGGGTTTGGGTGATAGAACACTGGCCACAAAAGAAACAAACAGCAAGCTGAGTGTGGTCATGTATACCTGTAATGCCAGCTACTTGGGAAGCAGAGGTAGGAAAATCTTGGTTCAAAGTCTACTTGGGAAAAAGTAGTTCAAAGTCTACTTGGGAGACTGAAAGACAAAGGACTGGTGTGTGGCTTGACTGTTGTCTAACAAGCACAGGCCTTGAGTTCAAATCCTAGTGACAACAACAACAACAAATTAAACCAGGTATGGCCTCTGACTCTTCCAGTTGGAGGAGCCTAGCCAGGACCAACCTTGAGACTTACCTCTTAGGGAGAGAATGTGTTCTTCTTGGTGACCAACCTTCTTGTGACGCCAGCTCAAGTTCAAGGCAGATGCCCAGAGGTAAGTTTATCCAAAACCCCCCAGTAAGTCCCCACTTCCTTCACCAGTCCTGGATCACCAGCCACATTGCCTTTCTGATTCCCAAGTGGCTAAAGATTATTCAGTGTGTACTTAGTGTGTCCTAGGCACCAGGCTCATCTTTCTGCAAATTATCTTGTTTAGGGCTCATAACTACTGAGTCTCAAGGAAGAGATCACTGAAGTTCAGTAAAGTTAATCACATGTTCAAGACCACCCCGCCTGTGGGTGACAGCACTGAGATCTCTGAGTACCAGCTCTTCCCTCCTGATTCTGGCCCCACCTGTGTGTACTTTTAATGGCCCAAGCCAGGCGCAAGCTCAGATAGCCTCTTATAACAAATGACAAAGGGGAAGATCACATCCCCTTCTCTATTTTCAGTCTTTATTATTGTGTCCCAAGGCAGTGACCATATTGGGGGGTAAAAACTAGCACTTCTGCTTGGAATGAGTTTGGAGTCGTTATGATCTCTGGGTACTTTGTGTGTGCTTATGTGTGCTAGGACTGGGGCTTGAACTCAGGGCTTTGCATTCTTGCTTGGCTTCTTTTGTTCAAGGCTGGCTGGCATTTGATCATGTAAGCCCAACCTCCACATCTGGCTTTTTGCTGTAATTGGAACTAAGAACCTCACTGGCTTTTTCTATCTGGATTGGCTTCAAAATGCAATCTTTGTATTTCAACCTCATGAATATCTGTCATGACAGGCATGAGCTACCAGCACCATGTTGATGTCTTCAAATGAGCCAATCTTGTTCTTGGCCATTTCTCATCCAGAAATGCAGATTCTCTCCCTGAAATGTCACCATTCCTGCCCCATCCTGCCACCGACCCCAGGTCTGGGATTGTCCCAAGTGATTTAGCATTTGTCAGAGAACAGCCCACTGGTTAAATGGTTGATACCCAAAATATAACTGTGGATGCCTATCTCTATGGTAACCTCTTTCTCTTTCTTTAATCAAGTGGAACATTTGATCACTTGCTGGGCTGGAGGATGCTTGTTAAGATGCCTGTCTCTGGTGGATGGTCCCATTCTGGGTGTAGGGGATCTCACATGTCCAGACCCTTACCCCAGAAGAGAGGAGGCATCTATACAAAGGATTTGCTTACCTTTGGATGGTCCACACTGTATCTTCTCCCTTTCTGGATGCTTAAAGACATCCATTTAGTTCTCTCTGTAGACTGCTCTGAAATTTTGCTGGGGACATGAACTTGACTTTTCTGGAACCTGTGGGATTCCTCATTGCCCATGTTTGAGGAATCTGGCTCTTCCAATGCAACTGCCATGCTGCGTGAGATCCATCGCTCCAACATCCTGGTTTCCTGAAGCTAACCAGAGCTAACTGGCTCTCCTTAGTATCCTGGCCACCTGCTTCTTTCTCTCTCCCTCCCTCCCTCCCTACCCCTTCATTAATTGGCCATGGTGCTTGAACTCAAGGTCTGGGTGCTGTCCCTGAGCCTCTTCACTCAAGGCTAGTGTTCTACTACTTTGAGCCACAGCTCCATTTCTCGTTTTCTGGTGGTTAACTGGAGGTAAGAGCCTCACAGATGTTTCTGCTCAGGCTGGCTTCCAACCACAATCCTCAGATTTCAGCCTCCTGAGTAGCTAGGATTACAGGCATGAGCCACTGGTACCCGGCTTATGTCAAGTTTTATAAGGAAGCTTGATGGTCTTTAGGACTTGTTTGGCTTTGTTCAAGGACTTAAATTTCTTCAAGTAAAAACCGAAGTCCAGGGTTTATTAATGCCAACTTATAGTATGTTGCAAAAGCCTGGAATGTAAGGTTCAACTTTTTTTTTGTGGTGGTGGTAGGGGGTGGGAGTTGGTCATGAGGCTTGAACTCAGTGCCTGGGCACTGTCCCTGAGCTTCTTTTGCTAAAGGCTAGCACTCTACCACTTAAGCCACAGCACCATTTCTGGTCTTTTCTGTCTATGTGGTACTGAGGAATCGAACCCAGGGCTTCATGCAT
This sequence comes from Dipodomys merriami, assembly GCF_024711535.1. Taxonomy (NCBI): domain Eukaryota; kingdom Metazoa; phylum Chordata; class Mammalia; order Rodentia; family Heteromyidae; genus Dipodomys; species Dipodomys merriami. The sequence continues at coordinate 2,138,385 of NW_027206013.1, forward strand.
GCTAGGCAAGCATTCTGCCACTAAGCCACATTCCCAGACCCCTGAGCTTCTTTTTTTTTAATTAATTTTAATTTTAATTTTTTTGCCAGTCCCAGGGCTTCAACTCAGAGCCTAGGCAGTATCCCTGAGCTTCTTTTGCTCAAGGCTAGCGCTCTACCACTTGAGCCACAGTGCCACGTCTGTTTTTTTTCTGAATAGTTTATTGGAGATAACAGTCTCACAGACTTTCCTGCTTGGGCTGGCCTCGGAGCATGATCCTCAGATCTTAACTTTCTGAGAAGCTAGGATTATAGGCATAAGCTCCCAAAGAGCAGGGTAGATTTGGCTGGAACAGAATGTTAAGACAGAGAGGGAGGCCTGGGCATGGGTCCTGGTTGGGTAAGATGAAGAACCTCTATCTAGGCTGATCTGCTGATTCTTGGGGTAAGGGCAGATATGGACTGGAGTGGAAGAGGTTATTTCAATATCTCAGGGGCTAAGGATCTGAGTTTGAAGGAAAAATGGAAGGAAAAGGGAGCCAGGATGGGTGCAATGGGATGGAAGTTAATCTCTTATGCTTTGGTAGAGTAGAGTTCTGTTAGAGACACAATGATTTGAAAGAGATGTGGCATTTATAGTACAGAGAAGGGGTATACACAGATATAGGTAAGGACAACAAAGAAGAGTAGTTGGTTCCACTTTGTCCTCTGTCCAAAGGTCATAAGTCCATTCCCCACAAAAGTCCCACATTGCATTATGGCTTTTCAGAGTTCTTCAGTCACTCTGCCTCCCATTCCCTGGAGCTAAGGCCCCATAAGAGTTCCTGAAGCTCAAGGCTGCCTTGCTTTCTGGCATACCCACTTCCTCTGTGGACGATCGCCATAACTCTGACCCAGTGAAGGCAATGAATGTTTCTGGTGGTAGAAGAACAAGCAGGGAAGGGACTAGTCTATGGGGCCCCAGTAAGTATGGTAGGTCCTACTTCCCTGTGACTTCAGGTTCTGCTCTTTATTGGCTATACCCTCTTGCCTCCACCCTAGAACACCGAATATCATTAGCTTGTCTTTGCCAAGGTCCCTTCACTTTTCTGTTCTGTTGTCCAAATTGTACCAGAGAAGCTACATCACTTCCGACACCAGGACAAGATGTCCTTATTTCCTTATCTGATCAGAGGGCAGCTAGATGTCCACTCCTCCATCTTGTCCCCCAGTCTCTGTTTATTTGAACCTTCCAATGTGTGTTTGCCCATGGGCCTCCAACTCCAGCGTATCCTGGAAAATCTGTAGGGGAGAGGTGTGTCCTTGTGGTCTATGGAGCTGAGTCACAGAGGAGAGGAATCTCTTCCTGAGTTATTGGTAACTAAGGATCTCTCATCCACCCCAGCACCCCTCTGTCCCACTGGCTAACTGCTGGGCCCAAGAGGACTGCCCTGAAGGGGAGATGGGGACGCACAGCCATGGTAAGTGTGTGAGCTCTGTCTTCCAGCACCTCCCCTGGGGAAAGGAGCGAGGAAGAAATCCTGGGTGGTCCTGAAGGTAGGCTTTATTGCACCTGTCCTGGCATTGCCTGTTCGGCCAACAGCTTCTCTCTCATGTCCTTGAGGGCTTAGAGTTCAGTGTGTGTGTGTGTGTGTGTGTGTGTGTGTGTGTGTGTGTGTGTGTGTGTGTGTGTGTGTGTGTGTGTGTGTGTGTGTTTGCCAGTCTTTGGGCTTGAACTCAGGGCCTGGGTACTGTCCCTGAGCTTCTTTTTGCTCAAGGCTAGCACTCCACCACTTGAGCCACAGTGCCACTTTTAACTTTTTTTCCTGTTTATGTGGTACTGAGGAATCAAACCCAGTACTTCATGCATGCTGAGCAAGCACTCTACTACTAGGCCACATTCCCAGCCCCCTGTGTTCTTTTCTAAGGCATAAAAACAGGTCAGTGTGTGGTATTCAATGAGACCCATAGTACATGTGAGATCTGGAGTTGGTGCCCAGTGGAGAGCAGAGTTGTGCCCATGTAAGTCTCCCGATTCCCAGGGAAGGACTCCAGGGTGGTTAAAATCTTGCTAATATACCCTCTACCTACAGGAAGCCTCTTCTGATCCAGGCCAAGAACTTTACGCTGTTCATCAAAAATACTGTCACCTTCAGCAAGTTCAACTTTTCCAAGTAAGCATGGGCAGGCTCTGGCTGACCCCAGGCCCTCTATGTTCCCTAGCTGATCTAATTCCCCAGCCCTGCCCCTTCCCAGGACCAATGCTTTAGACACCTGGGACACCACCTATTTCAAGCACTGTCGCTACGATCCACACTCCAGCCCCTACTGCCCTGTGTTCCGCATTGGGGACCTTGTGGCTGCAGCTGGAGCCAACTTCGATGACTTGGCATTGTTGGTGGGTCCTCAATGTTTGGGATGTTGAAGGGCTCAGGGAGAGGACCTCAGGCCCACCCACCAGTGGGAGCAGATATATGCTGTGTGCAGGGTGGCGCTGTGGGCATCACAGTCCACTGGGATTGCAACCTGGACATCGGAGGCGCCGACTGCTGGCCTCGCTACTCTTTCCAGCTGCAAGAGAGAGGCTACAACTTCAGGTATGGCTCCCAGTGCCTGCTGGCTGTGCCTGGGGCAAGTCTCCCCCTACCCATTTCCCTCTGGCTTCCAGGACAGACTGTAACTAGGTCCACTATGCCTAAGAGAGTTTCCAGGGGGCAGAAGTGGGTGTTCACAGCCCTTATTTTCCATCCCAGGCTCCATCTGGCTATACATCCTGTCAGTACAATCTCTCTGCCTCCGGACCCTGGCAAGGCTCCTCTTCCACCCAACCCTGCTCCTAACAGCTCCCTTGTATGGCAATGGGACATTTTGTTTTTTATTTTCTCCTAATGGTTTGATCTAAACTTTTTCCCCAAAACATCTGTAGTAAGTTCAAAGGTTAGTGTCATGCATATTCATATACCATTCATTTGTATTCACTAGTTTTATTTTTAACATTTGGCCACATTTGCATTTTTTTCTTCCCTGTCTTAAAAAAAACTAGTTATTTTGATAGATTTCAAACAGAACTCCTTTGGAGATATGGTAAAGTGCTTGCCTAGGGTATGTAAGGCCTTGTGTTTGATCCTAAGCCTTGCAGAACATGAAACAAAGCAAAGCAAAGCAAAACAAAACAGAAGCATTTGCAAGTAGCTTGGTGTTGATGTCTCATGCTAGTAATGCTAGCTACTCATCTACCTGATTCTTGACAATCAGAGTTTGAAGCAACCAGGGTAGAAAAGTCCATGAGACTCCATTTCCAATTAGCTATCAAAAAATGCTGTACTAGCAGTGTGGCTCAAGTGGTAGAATGTTAACCTTAATTAAAAAGCCAAATGAGTTGTTTTGGGGGATGGGGAAACTGAGCTGGAATGGAAGCAAGACTCAAGTGGTAAAATGCCAGCTAAACAAGCAGAGTAGGCATAAGGCCCTGGGTTCATACCCTAGTATGGAAAAAGAAAAACAAAAGCTGAGTAGCAGTGTCTCAGGCCTGTAATCTTAGCTTCTCAGGAGGCTGAGATCTGAGGATTATGGTTTGAAGCCAGCCTGGGCAGAAAAGTCTATGAGATGCTTATCTCCAATCAACTAGCAAAAAGCCAGAAGTAAAACTGTGGTTCAAGTGAAAGTGCTACCCTTGAGCAACAGTGTGAGACACTGATTTCAAGCCCCAGTAATAGGACAGAAGAAAAAAAGCAAGAAAAATTATTTTAAAATAAGTGTCAGATACTGGACACTCACCCTTCCCAATACTGAGAACAAGGACCTTCCATGTGACTGCCAACCAACCGTCACACCCAAGAAACTGGACATTGGCCAATTAAATCTAATATTTATATTTCTACAGCAGTGCCATAATGGTTCTAAATTTTTGTGCTTTCTAATTGAAGATGCACTCAAGGCTTGTGTGTGTGTGTGTGTGTGTGTGTGTGTGTGTGTGTGTGTGTGTGTGTGTGTGTGTGTACTGATTCTGGGGCTTGAATGAAGATGCACTCAAGGCTTGTGTGTGTGTGTGTGTGTGTGTGTGTGTGTGTGTGTGTGTGTGTGTACTGATTCTGGGGCTTGAACTCACGTCCTAGGTGCAGTCCCTTAGCTTTGCTACTCAAGGCTGGTGCTCTACCACTTGAACCACAGCTCCACTTCCAGCTTTTTTGGTAGTTAATTGGAGATAGGAGGCTCGTAGACTTTTCTTCTCAGCCTGGCTTTGTAATTCTCAGGTCTCACCTCCTGAGTAGTTAGGATTATAGGCATGAGCCAGCAGTGCCTGTCATACTCAAGGATCTTAAATTGCATTTATTATCATGTCTTTCAATCACTTAAGTAAAACCCATTGAGATCTTTCTGCTACTTCTGTCACTTTGACACCACACAGGAAAACATGTGTACACCACCACCACACATACACTTAATGCAACTTACCATGTCCTGTCTGGCCTGGCTTTCCTGACCTCCCCAGCCCTTCTGGCTTTCTGTTTCCTCTCCACCTACTATGGATTTGCCAGCCCTACTTTTCTCTACCCAGGTTTTCTTCCTGGGCTCTGGGAAGCCACCTTAGGTGAATCTTCTTCCCCAGTTCTGGGAAAAGTGAATTCCTGCCTCAAGGTTCTGACAAGTTCTCAGCCTGCCCAACCCCACTCTGCTTTTCTCCTCCCATTCCTCCCAACTCCTACTGTCTTTTGGTCTCCTTCATAGGCAGGGAACTCTGCCATATATCTGGCCTGTCTTTAGCACCTACCTAGGGCCAAGACCCAGGACTCAGGCTTGGGCTGAGAGTCAACCTATAAGTAAGACTGAGGCCCAATAAAACCCATCTAGCCTGGAAATAAGGCAGCATGGACACCAAAGCCCTCTTTCTCCACCCAAGGACATCCAATCACTGGTGGGAGGCCTCAGGTGTGGAGACCCGGAGTCTGCTCAAGCTCTATGGGATCCGCTTTGACATCCTTGTCACTGGCCAGGTAAGGGTTTGAAATTCAGACAGATGGGCCTGGAAGAAGCTTGGGAGGGCAGTCATGGTCTAAAAGACTCAACCTAAGCCTCTCTTAGGCAGGGAAGTTTGGGCTGATCCCCACAGCCATCACAGTGGGTACGGGAGCAGCCTTGCTGGGTGTGGTGAGTCTAATCATTGTGGGTTTGCCCTGGCTGCAAGTGAGTGACTGCATGTTGCAGCTAAGATGGTGGCGGGAAGGCAGCTTTGGAAGCTGGGATGTGATGGGCCCTACTTTTCCCAGGTCACCTTCCTCTGTGACCTGCTCTTGCTATATGTGGATAGAGAAGCCCATTTCTACTGGAGGACCAAGTATGAGGAAGTGAGTTGCAGACTTGTGTTGGTCCTAGAACTGAGGTCACTTTGTCTGGACACTGGGTTCTGTCACATTTTGGGGGATATTAACCAGACCCCTGATCAGATATTTTTTATCCATAGGCAAAAGCGCCTAAAGCAAATGGCATTCCTGCACAGAAGAAGCCAGCTTTCCCACCCACAAGCCCGGATGCCCAGCTGCCTTAGATGGTGCCAGCATTTGCCCCCCCTACATCTGCTACTGTTGGCATCCTGAAACCAATGTGAGAGCGGCCTCAGAACCACTTGCCTGTCTATTCCCAAGGCCTGTAGCTGTTCTCTGCTTGTTAGGGGTTGAGGGCTAAGGGCTGGTTCACAGAGAAAGCCCAGTAAAATTGGAGATGGGGCTGGATTCCTCCTTTGAACTCCCAAGAAGACTAGGTCCACCCTTGGCAGGGTGCCACCTGGGAGGACACAAAAGCCAATTTTATTTAAGTGGGGTGGTGAGACTTAAGCCATAGAGGTAGAGACCAGAGTACACACAAGGTGTCAAGGGTAGAGGGCCCACATCTGTCCTGCCTGTAAACACCTGCCACTACAGAGGGCTGTGACAAGGAGAGGGTAATAGTGCTGAGTTTGTGGTCACTTGGTCCTTTGGGATCTTCTGTATATCTCCTGAGGCCCTCAGCCCACCCCCTGCATCCTGATCACTGGTTTATGGTGGTCCTTTGTAAAAGGAGGGTGTACATTTAGAATATGCAGTTCCCCTCTGAGCTAGGCAGAATACCCAGCTTGAGGAGGCTTTCTGGACCCAAGTCTGGCTGTGCCCCTGTGTCAGAGCTACCTTGGAAGGGCCTCAACATCGTTGGTGGGAGAGAGAAAGGGACAAGCAAGAGTTCAGTGCCAAAAGAACACTACAGTACATGGTAGCTGGCAATGTGGCCAGAGTGACAGTTACTATTATGGATCACTGGGGCATAGCCTTTTTCCTGACTATTGTCATTTAGCTCACATGCAGCTGCCCACCCTGCCAAGAGGCCCCCACATGCAAAAGGCTATAACTCTGACCCCAGGTAGAGTACAGAAGCTGCAAGAAATGCCCTAATAAAGTCTGGCCAAGTTCTGGCTCTGCAACTCTTCAACAGTAGCCCAAATTCTGTCTGATGGGAATTGTTTCCATATCCCAGGGCCATGATCAGGAGGAAAGGATAGGGTTACAGGAGGCCAACCCTCTCTTGGTCCCAAGTGGGGGGCAGGGTTTTGAAAATACTCCCATCTCAGTAAATTACTGTTTTCTCATGAGTGCCTGGCCATCAGAATTGTGCTGGAGCCGAAGCTGCATTAACATCTGAAATCATCTAGCACCCAAAGCTTCAGCACCTCTGCTACCTCTCAGTATCCAGAGCAGTATTTTTTGTTTGTTTTTTTGCCAGTCCCAGGGCTTAAACTCAGGGCCTGGGCACTGTCCCTGAGCTTCTTTTGCTCAAAGATAGCACTCTACCACTTGAGCCACAGTGCTACTTCTGGCTTTTTCTGTGTACTGAGGAATCAAACCCAGAGCTTCATGCATGCTAGGCAAGCACTCTACCACTGAGCCACCTTCCCAGCCCCAAGCAATGGTTTTTATGGAAGAGGAGGGCTCTAGAGTACTAAAGTGGGAGGGTATGGATCCCAAGGGCTGGAGATTGGAGGCAGGCCACATGTACCTGGTTGTTCCCAGAATCTAGAGAAAGCTGATGTCACTACTGAAGTAAAGCTTGACAAAGCCAACAGCTTCCTGTCTTTCCAGGGAGGGAAGGGAAGGGAGAGGTGGCTATAGTGGACATAGCTCACCCATAGGTACCCCAGTGGAATTATGTATATAACATGGGCTAGGGTGTTCCTGGAAACTCCTTTGTACTCAGGCTGAAAGGTAGCAGGGATACACTAAGCACTGCCACACATGCACATTCATGTGCAGCTTTCATCTGTGCCCCAGTGGAGCCCAGATCTTCGTGGGCACTTCTGCCTTGGGCACTGAGTAGCAGCAGAGACCCCCAAGGCTTTATCTGAAAGCCCTGGCAAGGTGGATAAAGAGAGAGTTATCAAAAGCAAGCTGTGGCTGGGTCTGAGCTTGCAAATAATTGTCACTTCCATTATGGAGTAGCCATTTGGGCCATGAAGGTATGCTCCTGGAGGAGAAGGGTCTTGTGGAAATGTGCCTATGTCCAGGTGTGCCCTAAGTGACCCTAGGGCTCATGCTCTGATCTCTGGGAGCCCTAAAAAAAATCAAAAGGTCCCTTGAATCTCGCTGCTTTTTCTGACTGACCTTCAGGGCCAGCCATTACTCCTTAAATCTATCCCTAGACATGGGGAGCTCACCACACCCTTGTTATGGCTCCTTCCTCATCTAGGGATGAGCAACTCCCTGCTGAACTGAGCAGAGAATCCAGCATGAGAATGATTTTGGTCCCAAATCTAGCTGTGTAACTGTCCAGTGATAATTTTCAGAGCCTCACTATCTTTGCTGTGAATCAGGAACTACTGCTTGGTTTGAGGGCAGAGAGGGACAAATAAGAACTCAGTGCCTAAAGAATGCCACAGTACATCATGGCTGGCCATATGGCCAGTAGAATAGTTATTATTATGGGTCCCTGGAGCTTTTTCCTGCCTAGTCTTCCCTCACCTGTCCAGGTAGCCAGAATTGCTAATAAACAGGAAGGCACTGGACAAAGAGACCACCACACCAGCACTAGCCAAGACCTATCTCTAAAGACCAGCAGTTTTCTAGGCACTGGTGACTCACACCTGTAACCTAGCTACTCAGGAGGCTGAGGTCTGAGAATCCTGGTTCAAAGCCAGCTCAGTCAGCAAAGTCCATGAGACTTTTTTTTTTTTTTGGGGGGGGTCCGGTCATGGGGCCTGAACTCTGGGCTTGGGCACTGTCCCTCAGCTCTTCAGCTCAAAGCTAGTGCTCTACCACTTGAGCCACAGCGCCACTTCCGGCTTTTTTCTTTTTTGCTTATGTGGTGCTGAGGAATCGAACCCAGGGCCTCAGGCATGCAAGGCAAGCGCTTTAACCACTGAGCCACCTTCCCAGCCCAGTCCATGAGACTTTTATCTCCAATTAATCACTTGAAAGCCAGAAGCAAAGATATGCTCAAGTGGTAGAGTGCCCAGAGGCTGAGTTCAAGCCCCAGTACCTGTGTGCACGTGCACACACACACACACACACACACACACACACACACACACACACACACACACTCACAAGACAGCAGCTTGGCACCTAAGTCAGGTGGTCCTGAGAACACTCTACCCCATTCTGAGCAGGCCTGCAAACCCAAGTCGTCCATGACATGTGCAGCCCCAACTCTTCTTGTCTCTCAAGGAAGTGAGGAATGCAGGGAAATTTCAATAGGTCTCATAGACAGGCCAAGCTACTCTGCACAGCCAGGCTCCTGGGCTGGCTCCTGGCTAGCAGGCTGCACTGTCTCCACAGTCTCTTCCAGGCCACCATTGGGGAATACCACATAGTGTGCAGTGGCCAGCTCTGGTGGTTCCCGTTGGTTCTCCTTGCTGTGCCAGATACCGTAGCCAAAATATACAGCGAGTCCTGTAGAGGATATGGAATGAGCCTGAGAGCCAGATCCCAGCCCTGTCTTGTCCCTCCTCCTCCCACACCACTGAAGTACTTGGGGGAGTGTGTCTCAGCTTGGCCCCACTCACCAATCAGCAGCCAGATGGCAAAACGCAGCCAGGTCAGGTAGCTTAGCTTGAGCATGAGGCAGATATTGAGGAGGATGCTCAGGGCTGGAGTCAAGGGCACCAAGGGTATCTGAAGGCATAAGAGTAAAGAAAGCTGGGCTGCAGGATCTGTTGGCCCCGTGCTTGATTTCACACACATTCTACCCTTGTCTCTGGAGAGTCTGGAGACCTGTGGATCCTTACTATGGGGGTAAGAGAGGATAGATTGACCTCCTCAGCCCCATAAGCCCTTTACTTTCTGTGAGATGACAGAACTGGTAGGGCCAAAGAGCTAGTTGGGTCAAGTGAGTGTGTGCTAGATGGAGGAAATACCTGGAAAGTGTCTTGCTGTTGCTGTTGCTGGTAAGCCCCCAGGACGAGGAGGCTAAGCAGGAACACGATACCACTGATCACAAGCAGCAGGATGTAGGCCCACCGTGGGAGGTGCAGAGCTGAGTCCCCAAAGACCAGCACACAGCCTAGGGTAATGGCCGAGGCCACCAGGATGCCAAGTGCCCAAGCCACTGCAGGTCCAGGGCTACATTCCTCCAGGAAGCCCAAGTAGGGCCTTAGGGATGGTCGCAGCTGCCCAGGCTCAGCGATGGAAGTCTGCACAGAACCTACTAGCTGTATGTGGTCAGCGAACGAGTCGTACTTCTTAGCTGTGGGGCTAGGGCTGGCCAGGCCTGGGGAGCTGGGTGGAGAAACCTTCTGGAAGCGCAGTACGATGATGCTGGTGGCCACGAAAGTATAGGCCAGTAGAGTACCAATGGACAGGAACTGGACCAATGCCTCCAGGTCTAACAGCAGTGCGAGGAGAGCCATGAGGACCCCAAACACCAGTATCCCCATCACAGGCACCTGTGTCCGGGGATGTACACGGGCAAATATCTGGAAGAAGAGCCCATCGGCGGCCATGGCATAGACAATTCGTGGCAGCGAGAAAAGGTTGCTGAGTAGGACGGTATTCATGGCTGCAGCAGAGGGAAAGAGGGCATTCAGTATGGCAGAGGAGCTCATCAAGGGCCACTGTTGGAGGGGCAGGGGCATAAGGGGGCTCTTTGGATATAGGGGCATGAGTTTAGGTTCTCAAAAACTGAGTATAAATGTTTGGGGGTTGCTGGATTGTCACCCCTCCCCCAGGAATAGCATTCCAGTTCAGAGATGGCTGAATGCCACTGCCCCCAAAGGATTTGTAAGTGCATGCCTAGAATTGACATTACAGACAATTTGTGGGCAACAGCACTTTATCCGGCCTAGATGGAAAAGATCTAATAATTCGTGTTTTCCTGGGCCCATTATACAGATGATAAAATTGAGACCTGAATGGAGATATGTTCTCCAAGAAGCTCAGGGTCAGGCTCCCACTGCCCTGTTCCCACCCACCCTATCCACATGAGTCACTTACCACAGATGGAACCAGCTGCCACGATGAAGCCAGCCCAGCTGTATCCCCGCCTATAGAAGGCATCAGCAAGGGCAGAGTCAGGGTCCAGGCTGTGCCAGGGCACCATGAGTGTTAGCACAGTGGAGACAAGGATATAGGCACTAGCTGCCAGGCCAAGAGAGATGGCAATAGCCATAGGTACAGCCCGCCGTGGGTTCTGGGCCTCCTCACTGGAGGCTGCAATGACATCAAAACCCACAAAGGCATAGAAACAGGTAGCTGTGCCTGCCATGATGCCAGAAAAGCCAAAAGGTGCAAAGCCACCTTCCTTAGGGCTCCAATTATGGGGACAGGCCAGGGCAAAACCCAAGATGATGATGAAGAGGATGACAATTAGGCTGATGGCTGAGAAGGTGTGATTGAGCCAGGAAGAGACTCGGGCTCCACAGGAGACAAAGGCAGAAGCCACAAGTAAGATGCCAGCAGCCAGAAAATCTGGGTATTGGGCCAGAAAGGGCACCTGCCAGACACCCACATGAGATTCAGTGAAGTTGCGAATGCTGTGGCTAAAGATGGCATCCAAATAGCCGCTCCAGGCACGGGCCACAGCAGCCCCTCCAATGAGGTATTCCAGAAGCACATTCCAGCCAATGAGGAAGGCCCACACTTCACCCATGGATACATAGGTGAACAGGTACGCGGAGCCCGTGCGGGGCACACGTGCTCCAAATTCTGCATAGCATAGGGCAGCCAGCAGGGATGCCACAGCAGCTATGGCAAAAGACAGGAGCACAGCAGGCCCAGCTATGTCCTTGGCTACAGTGCCTGTGAGCACATAGAGACCGGAGCCTACCATGCCCCCCACGCCCAGAAGGGTCAGGTCCAGTGTGGAGAGGCAGCGCCGCAGAGATGTCTCCATGCTGGAGTCCTCCAGTGGCTTCAATCGATTCAACTTCTGGCAGAATCGAGCCAGGCTGGCAGTGCTGAACAGTCTCCGGGCCATGGTGCTGGGACCTAGGAGGGTCAGAGGGAAATGACAGGTTGTCCAGTCAGGTCCTGGCTAGCCTTGTGTCTCTCTTGGATTGCCCACTCTCGGCTCATTCTCTTGACTCCACCGGGTTGGGGTGGGGAGGGACGGATGCAGGACACCTGCACTTGAGGGTCTACTTAAAGACTAGGATGAGACCACAGACATGGGGAGTCATAAGGAAGCTGGAGATCCTGTCAGCCTCCTGGGCAGTGGAGGGGGCAAGGCAGAGCCTGACCTAGGCGCCGGCTAATCCGACACTGAAAATGAAGAGGTAGCCCCAGAAAGTGAGAGAGATTGGGAACAGATCCATGATGGATCAGGGATCTAAGCGCCAGAGGAAATGGGAGGCTTCGGAGGAGCTGGGCCTCCAGTACCCGGAACGGGAGCGGCTCCGGTAGTCGGGGCGTGGCCCAAGCCACCACTTGGCCTCAAAGAACGATCAACCTCCAACCCCACCCCCTGCTGCCAGGCTGGAATATCAGCTCACCAGGCCAGCAAGCAGGGGCCCCGGATCTGGAAGTGAGACCCACCGTGCACTTGCCCAAACGCCTACAAGCTGCCGCCTTATCATCGTGGCCTGCGCCAGGAGCTACCTAGGAGCCAGAAGCACTGCCCTCGTCCCCAGACACCACAGTCTTTGCTTGCTATTGCGCTTCAGCCTAACCCTGCCGCGACCCACCTGCTGTCGCCAGCCACCGCAGCCACCGCCAGCTCTGCGCGCAGTGCCCGCCCTCACCAGCCAGCGAACGAACACCGTCTGTGCGCCGGGCCCGCCCCCCCGCCTCCAAGGCGCTGGATCACCGCACAGCGTCCCGTCCCTCCCCCTGCCCCCCCCCCCGCCGCATCTCCTGGTGGGAGAGGGGGCCCAGCCTGCGCCCCCCTCCGCCATCACACAGCTAAATAACCTCCTCTATGCATAACTTACCTGGTGCAGATCAAGAGCTCGCTTGGGTCCTACGGTGTCTCTGTCATCCCACTCAAGCAGATGAGTGATTTGTTCACATCAATCCCGCCACGCTGAGGTCCAGGTCCAGCGATGTGCAGGGTCTGAAAAATACTTTCTTGCACAGTGCGATGAGGACCTAGGTCTTGCCGTGCCCTGACTCCTCAGCTACAATGGGCTGGCAGGAAGCCACCCTCACACGCTGGCAAGAAATTGTAGCCTTTTATGAGAATGCTGTGAAATGGCAGAACTTGGGCAGGCTGTGCTGAGCCTCCTCCAGCTACAGATAATGTCTTATAAAGAAACCCGCAGCTGACCTCCCGAAACAGCTTGCAGTCGTGTGTGTGTGTGTGTGTGTGTGTGTGTGTGTTCCCTCAAAGCCCCTCAAATGCCAACACAGCCCCTCTTAGTCTAGGACCACCTGGCAAGTCCTGGAGAACCCCAACAGCAATTCCCTGCTCTTTGGAGTTCAGAGTACTCATGCCTGTCTGCATATCGTGAACCCAGGAATGCTAAGTTGATTTAACTTGAAAATCGTTGAACTATGCCATTCTAAGGAATAAAGAAACTAAAAAGCAGCTGGGTGCCATTGGCTCACACCTGTAATCCTAGCCACTCAGGAGGCTGAGGTCTGAGGGTCTCAGTTCAAAACCAGCCCAGGCAGAAAAGTCTGTGAGATTCTTGTCTCCAATTAAACAGAAAAAAAAAAAAAAAAAAAAAAAAAAGCCAGAAGCAGAGCTGTGGCTTGAATGATAGAGTGCTAGCAAAAAAAGCTGAGACACTACCCAACCTGAATTCAAGCCCCAGTATTGTCTCTCTTATGCTCGTGCACGAGTGCGCGTGCACACACACACACACACACACACACACACACACACAGAGAAAACCCCACAAAACTGGATTGGAGGCTTAGCTCAAGTAGTAGAAAGTTTGCCTAGCAAGTATAAGGCCATGTGTTTAAGAGCCAGTACTGCCAAGAAACCAAACCAAAAGAAATATATCTAATAGGAAAGAAAGTAAAACTAGCTCTAATTACAGATGACATCATATATATAATATAGTAACATTAGAAGTAACAAATTCTGCAAAGTTGTCATATATAATAAGATCAGTGTGCAGCTGGGTGCCGGTGCCTCATACATGTAATCCTAGCTACTAAGGAAGCTGAGATCTGAGGATCATGGTTCAAAGCCAGCCTGGGCAGGAAAGTCCGTGAGACTCTTATCTCCAGTAAACCATCAGAAAATCAGAAGTAGTGCTGCTCAAGTGGTAGAGCACTAGCCTTGAGCTGAAGAGCTGAGGGACAGCACCCATGCCCAGACTTCAAGCCCCACGACCAACTACAACAACAAAAAAAATCAGTGTATAAAAATCAATTGTGTTTCTGTACACTACTATGAACTATCCTGAAATAAAAATAAGAAAATAATTCTGGCTGGGAGCTAATGGCTTATGTCTATAATCCTAGCTACCCTTCAGTCTGAGAATAGAGCTAAGAGAAAGCATCTAGACCATGAGTTCAAGCTCCGCTACTGGCACAAAACAAACAAATAACAACAAATCCTGTGTATTTTATTTTTTATTTTTTGGGTCTGGTTGTGGGGCCTGAACTCTGGGCCTGGGCGCTGTCCCTCAGCTCTTCAGCTCAAGGCTAGCACTCTGCCACTTGAGCCAAAGTGCCACTTCCGGCTTTTTTCTTTTTGCTTATGTGGTGCTGAGGAATCGAGCCCAGGGCCTCAGGCATGCAAGGCAAGCGCTCTACCACTGAGCCACCTTCCCAGCCCAAACCCTGTGTATTTTAAAGAAATTATCAAGATGATTTCAAAATTCATACTAAAAGGCAAGGAAGCTGGGTGTTAGTAGCTCACACCTATAGTCCTAGCTACTTAGGAGGCTGAGATCTGAGGATTGCAGCATGAAGCCAGTTCAGACAGGAAAGTCTATGAGACCCTTATCTCCCATTAACCACCAGAAAATTGGAAGTGGAGCTGTGGTTCAAGTGGTAGAGTGCTATTGAATAGAAAAGCTCAGGGACAAAAAAGAAAAAAGAAAGAAAAGCTCAGGGACAGCAGCCAGGCCCAGAGTTCAAGTCCCAGGACTGGACCAAAAAAAGAAAAAAAGAAAAGGGCAAGAAAAATAACAAAATTAGAGATTCCTGCTTCTTGATCTCTACACTGACTACAAAGCTATAATAAGACTGTGGTGCTGACATATGAATGGACATAGAAATAAATGAAATAAACTTGAAAATCAAGAAATAAACCTTTACATTATGGCAGATGGTTTTTAAAAAATAGAGTTTATCAGTGAAGCTGAATTCACAGCAATATTGAGCAGAAAGTACAGAGAGTTCCCATAGACTTGAAGCTCCAGATACACAATGTCTTCCACTCTTGGTATCTAGCGTCAGAGCAGCACATTTGTTACAACTGATGAACTTACACTGACTCATTATTATCATCCAAAGTCCCTACTTTTATATTAGGTTTGAAATTCATGTTGCACCAAAGTTCTATGTGTTCTGACAAGTGTATAAGGTCAGTATAAAGGATTAGATTATCACATAGTTTCCTGCCTTAAAGAGTTTTCTGTGGCTGGGTGCTGGTGGCTCGCACCTAGCTACTCAGGAGGTTGAGATCTGAGGATCGCGGTTCAAAGTCAGCCCAGGCAGGAAAGTCCGTGAGACTCTTATCTCCAATTAACCACCAGAAAACTGGAAGTGGCGCTGTGGCTCAAATGGTAGAGCGCTTGCCTTGAGATGAAGTGCTCAGGGACAGTGCCCAGGCCCAGAGTTCAAGCCCCATGATCGACCAAAAAAAAGAGCCCTCTGTGCCCCATCTGTTCATCCTGCCCTCCTCCAGTCCCTGGGAATCACTAATTGTGGTGTTGTGTGTGTGTGTACGCGTGGCGTGTGCTTGTAAACGCGTGTGCCTGTGTACATGATGGTATTGAGGCTTGAACTCAGAACCTTGCTTTCTTGTCTAACTTTCTGCTCAAGTTTGGTGTTCTACCACGTGAGCCACAACCTCCACTTCTGACATTTTTGTGCTGTCTAGAGGCTTTACAGTATCATGGCTTGTGATGTTCTGGGTTGATGCCCAGAAGTGGTAAGGCTCAGACTTTTCTGCCAGGCTGGCTTTGAGCCGCAATCCGCAGATCTCAGCCTCCGGAGTAGCTAGGATTACAGATGTGAGTGGGTCTTCTGTTGTTCAATTGAAGATAAATCTCTTGGACTCGTATACTCAGGCTGGCTTTGAATCCAAAGCCTCAGATCCTCAGCCTCCAGAGGAGCTAGGATTATGGGCATGAGCACCCTGTGCCAGGCTCGTTTCATGAACTTTTTGCCTAGGCAGGTCTCGAACCATGATACTCATGACCTCCACCTCTCCGGTAGTTAGGTTTCCTGATGTGAGTTTTCTACAGGTGGGGCTCAGGTGGCATAAGTAACAATAATTGGCCACCTCCCTCCCAACCAGACCTTCTTCTTGGCCCCCTGGCTACTTCTCGTACAGTTTCTAAGTAGGCACCAACTTGGAAGACTCCCCGCCACCTCTACGTGCCCACACAGGACCCAAAAGATCAAAGGTCACCACTTGGGCCTTCAAGTGACAACCAATCAGAAGGAACATTTCGGAAGTCAAGGCCAATGGCCAATCAAGATTGAGGTTTAAACCTACGGTCCGCCCTAAAGCTGTGAGAACCAGTAGCAGTCGCGCAGGCCATGAGCCAATCAGGACGCGGTGTGTCGCGGACGCGCCAGGCGGTTGGGCACGTGGCCTCGGACAGAGAGGAGGTGAGAACGCCGTGTGCTGCCAGGAGGAAGCCATGGTAAGCTGTGCGCTGGTGGGACTGGGGCGGGCTGGAGAGGGCGGCAGGGCTGTGTGGAACCCGGAGTGGGCACAGGGAGCGGGCGAGGCTGTGCAGGACACTTCCGGGGTGGCTGCGCTGCGTGAGTTTGCGGCGGCACTAGGCACCCACAGCAATGCCCGCTGCCCTCAGCTTCCTCCCTGCCATGCTGGCTGCAACCAGCATCTCTTTCTAGCTTTCGTTTCCAAAGCAATACAAAGTGATGTACGAAAATGAGCATTTACAAAAATAGGCGGGTTTTTAATCGTCTATTTTAAAATCAGATTTTGACATATGACCGATAAAAAACGGCACATGGAAAACATGACTAAGTTTTCCTCTTGTGTGTGCACGCACATGTGCATGGGGTGTGTGTGTGCGCGCATGTGTGCGCGTGTGCTAGGGCTTGAACTCAGTGTCTGAGCCCTGTTCTCTTAGCTTTTCCTCTCAAGGCTGGCACCGTACCACTTGAGCCACAGCTCCAGTTCTGCTTTTTGGTGGTTAATTGGAGATAAGAGTCTCAAGGGCCAGGTGCTGGTGACTCATGCCTGTAATCCTAGCTACTCAGAAGGCTGAGATTGGAGGATCATGGTTCAAAGCCAGGCCAGGCAAGAAAAGTCCATGAGACTTTTTTTTTTTCCTTCAGTCCTGGGGCTTGAACCTAGGTCCAGGGCACTGGCCCTGAACTTCTTTTGCTCAAGGCTAGCACTCTACCACTTGAGTCACAGCACCACTTCTGGCTTTTTCTGTTTATGTGGTGCTGATGAATCAAACCCAGGGTTTCATGCATGCTAGCTAGGCAAACACTCTACCACTAAGTCACCTTCCCAGTGAGACTCTTATCTCCATCCAATTAACCATCAGAAAACCAAAAGTGGTGCTGTGGCTCCAGTGATAGAGCACTCACCTTGAGCTGAAGAGCTCAGGGACAGCGCCCAGGCCCAGAGAGTTCAAGCCCCATGACCAACCAAAAAAAAAAAGTATCAAGGACTTTGCTGCCCAGGTTGTCTTCAAATCATGATCTTCAGATCTCAGCCTCCTGAGGAGCTAGGATAACAGACATGAGCCCCAGGAGCCTGTTCTCCCACCTCACGCCCACCTCCCATATGGACTTTTGATAACTTTCTGCCTAAGCTAGCCTTGAACCAGGATCCCTATCCCTGAGATTAAAGGTGTGAATCACCAGGACTGATTGCTTCTGCTTTTAACTTTGTGTGTGTGTCTGTGTGTGTGTGTGTGTGTGCGCGTGCGTGCGTGCACATGTGCATGTGCATGTGTGCATGCTGGTCCTGGAGGCCTGGACACTGTAGGTCCTCAGGCCTGGGCACTGTCCCTTAGTTTTCCACTCAAGGCTGAGTGGAAAAAAGCTGGAGCCACAATTCCTCTTTCAGCTTTTTGGTGGTTAATTGAGATAAGTGTTTTATGAACTTTCCTGCCCTGGCTGGCTTTGAGCTGAGATCCTCAGATCTCAACCTTCTGAGTAGTTAGAATTATAGGCATCAGCACTTAACAAGTTATTCATTTTTATATCCCCAGCTTATAGGTGACTACTAGGTAATTGGACTGAATATGAATCATTTACACATCAATTAAATGCAGTTAATATCTCTGTCATTGTGTGTGCACATTTAAAATAAGTGCACACAAAACATAGTCTTATATTGAGAGAGGCCATAAAGACCCTTCTCCAATAATTTACATAGTCCATATCATTTCAGTTGTTCCCAGTGAACTGAAGTGGATGGCCAGTCATTTTAATCTCAATTTTCTCTCCAAACTAAGTTTATATGATTTGGTAGCCTACAACCATACAAAATATATAACTGCAATAACTCAAACTTATGTTGGCATTTTCTTTTTTTCTTTTTTATTATTAATAAGTTTTTTATTGTGAAAATACGGTACAGAGGGGTTACAATTACATGAGCAAGGTAATGAGTACATTTCTTATCAAGCATTGTTGCCTCCTCCTGTGTTTTTCCGTTACCATTCCTGCTCTCCCATCTCCACCACTACCCCCCCCCCATCTACCCAAAGTTGTAAAGTTCGGTTTTGGACATAGCATCTTGTACATTTCATTGTTGCAATGGGTCCACCTGTATCCCTTTTTAAACAATTTGTTTTTTTCCTTCCCCTCCCCAAATTATACCAACATGAAATACAGTAAAAACAGGGGTTATAC
Source organism: Dipodomys merriami (assembly GCF_024711535.1). Taxonomy (NCBI): domain Eukaryota; kingdom Metazoa; phylum Chordata; class Mammalia; order Rodentia; family Heteromyidae; genus Dipodomys; species Dipodomys merriami. Next base: position 2,156,773 of record NW_027206013.1, read on the forward strand.
CATGGGCATTTTCATTTTTTTTTTTTTTTTTGGTCGGTCGTGGGGCTTGAACTCTGGGCCTGGGATCTGTCCCTTAGCTCTTCAGCTCAAGGCAAGCGCTCTACCACTTGAGCTACAGCGCCACTTCCGGTTTTCTGGTGGTTTATTGGAGATAGGAGTCTCATGGTCTCTTCTGCCGGGGCTGGCTTTGAACCACGATCCTCAGATCTCAGCCTCCTGAGTAGCTAGGATTACAGGCGTGAGCCACCAGCGACCGGCGTACCATGGGCATTTTCTATGGGTATAAAAGTTGGTTTTGGAGCTGAAGACATGACTCAAATTGTAGGGTACCAGCTGTGAGCAAAAAAGCCTAGTAAGAGCATGAGGCCCTGAATTCAAGCCTCAGCCCCAGTACACACACACACACACACACACACACACACACACACACACACACACACACACACACACACACACACACACACACACACACACACACACACACAGCTGGTTTCAAGGCTTTTGGAGGGGGTACGGTTACAGTATGGAAACAAGATTAGATTAGATTTGTGTATTTTACCATTTTTAGGAGCTGCTATTTTAAGCAAAGGTTTATCTTTAACAATGAGGGGGAAGGAGCTATGGGGATGGGAGGGAAAAACGGGGAGAAAGCAAGGGAAGGGGTGATATTGTCTAAAAAGAAATGTATTCATTATCTGACTTATGTAATTGTACCCCCTCTGTATATCAGTATAATAACAATTAAAAATAATTTTTTGGTCGGTCATGGGGCTTGAACTCTGGGCCTGGATGCTGTCCCTCAGCTCTTCAGCTCAAGGTGAAGACTCTACCACTTAAGCCACAGTGCCCACTTCCAGCTTATTCTGTGTATGTGGTGCTGAGAAATTGAACCCAGGGCCTTGTGCATGTGAGGCAGGCACTCTACCACTAAGCCACCTTCCCAGCCCTAAAAATAAAAATTTAAAAAGTAGAACAGGGCACAGATAATTTCTCTGTTATCTTAGCTACTGTGGATTGAGGCACAAAGCCAGCCCAGGTAGAAAAGTCCACAAGATTCCATCTCCACTTAATCAACAAAGAAGCTAGGCTAAAGGTTTGGCACAAATGGTTCTACCATTGAGCATGCAAGCTGAGTGATGATTTGAGAATTCTGAATTCAATCCCTGTTACTGACAAAAAAAAAAAAAAAAAAAGGAGTTTAGGGGCTGGGAAGATGGCTCAGAGGTAGAGTGCTTGCCTTGCATGCATGAGGCCCTGGGTTTGATTCCTCAGCATCACATAAATGGAAAAAGCCGGAAGTTGCGCTGTGGCTCAACTGGTAGAGCGCTAGCCTTGAGCTGAAGAGCTGAGGGTCAGTGCCCAGGTCCAGAGTTCAGGCCCCACGACTGGCAGAAAAAAAAAAAAAAAAGGAGTTTAATAGTAGAGTGTTTGTGCTCAGCTAGCAGGCATTAAACTCCGAGGCTTGACTTCCTCATCACACCACTCAAAAAAGATGATAAATACTTTTAAAAGAGTTATTCATGCATTCTTTATTGGTAAGGCATAGTCTTCTCAACTTGGAAAGCTTAAATATGACTTCAAAATTTCATAGCCATGCATTGTGGTGTATAGCTCTCTCTAATCCAGCTATTCTCAAGTAGCTGAGGTAGGGAAATTTTCAATTCAAAGCCAACCTGTGTTAACTAAACAAGCCTTTGTCTCAACATAAAAATTAAGGGGCTGGGAAGGTGGCTCAATGGTAAAGCGCTTGCCTTGCATGCATGAGGCCCTGGGTTCGATTCCTCAGCACCACATAAGCAGAAAAAGCTGGAAGTGGCACTGTGGCTCAAGTGGTAGAGTGCTCACCTTGAGCTGAAGAGCTGAGGGACAGCACCCAGGCCCAGAGTTCAAGCCCCACAACCAACCAAAAAACAAAAACAAAATTAATCTGAGCTGGGTGCTGGTGGCTCATACCTGTAATCCTAGCTATTCAGGAGGCTGTGATCAGAGGATTGTATTTTTTTTTTTTATTGTAAAGATACTATACAGAGGGTTACAGTTACATGAGTGAGGTAATGAGTACACTTCCTCTTGAACATTGTTACCCCCTCCATTGTTTTCCCCCTACCATCCCCTCCCTCCCTCCCTTCCCCGAGGTTCTTTTTTTTTTTATTGTGATTAAGTGATTACATAATTTCCGGAAATTCACAGTATTGTGGAATAATGATGCTCATTCAAAGTCACAAGTTCATTCTAACTTTCCTGGAGCAAATTGTTTATCACAGTCTGTAATATATAACGGTGCTCACATGTTATATACCATATATGTGATCAGCAGCATGGGGATATTTGGTAGTGGTTCAACCAGATGAGTGGGAGTTCTTTGTTTCTTAAGTCCTGTTAGTTTTGTCATATCACCTAACATTTTGGATTTAGCATCCACTTATCAGGGAGACCATGTACTGTTTGTCTCTTCGTTCTTGGCTTACCTCGCTCAACATGATTCCTTCTAGCTCCATCCATTTCCCTGCAAATGCCATTATTTTGTCATTTCTAATGGCTGCATAATATTCCATTGTGTATAGATACCACAATTTTTGGATCCATTCATCTGTGGTGGGGCATCTAGGTTGTTTCCATATCCTAGCTATTGCGAACAGTGCTGCAATAAACATGGAGGTGCACGTGTCCTTGTATATTGGTTCCTGTTGTTCAGGGTAGAGGCCTAGAAGTGGTATGACTGGGTCGTAAGGGAGGTCAATCTTTAGCTTTCTAAGGACCCTCCAGACTGCTTTCCAAAATGGTTGTATAAGTGTACATTCCCACCAGCAGTGTAGTAGCGTTCCTCATTCTCCACATCCTCTCCAGCATTTGTCGTTGGCTGATTTGTGGATGTGGGACATTCTGACTGGGGTAAGGTGGTATCTCAGGGTTGTCTTTATTTGCATTTCCTTCACCACCAGGGATGATGAACATTTAGAGGATTGTATTTTGAAGCCAACTGGGTCAGAAAAGTCTGTGAGACTTTTTTTTTTGGGTCCGGTCGTGGGGCCTGAACTCTGCCTGGGCACTGTCCCTCAGCTCTTCAGCTCAAGGCTAGTGCTCTACCACTTGAGCCACAGTGCCACTTCCGGCTTTTTTCTTTTTGCTTATGTGGTGCTGAGGAATTGAACCCAGGGCCTCAGGCATGCAAGGCAAGCGCTCTACCACTGAGCCACCTTCCCAGCCCTGTGAGACTCTTATCTCCATTTAACTACCAGAAGAACTGGAAATGGAGCTGTGGCTCAAAGTGGTAGAGTGCTAGCCTTGAATGGAAAAGTTCAAGGACAGTCCCCAGGCCCTGTGTTCAAGTCCCATGACTGACAAAAAATAAATAATTTAAAAAACAGTCAGTATTGGTGACTCTTGTCTATAATCCTATCTACTCAGGAGTCTGATATCTGAAAATTTTAGGTTGAAGCCAGCATGGGCAGACTCATCAAAGAGAGACTTATCTCCAGTTAATCAGCAAAAAGCCAAAAGTGGAAATGTGGCTTAAGTGATAGAGCACCAGCTTTGAGGGGGTGGGAGGAAGCTAAGTAAGATTGTGAGGCCCTGAGTTCAAAGCCTCAGTACTGGCACTAACTAGATAAATAAGTAAGGGATAAGGATATAGCTCAGTGATAGAGCACTTGCTTGGTATGCATAAGACTGTGAGTGAAATCCTCATTTAAAAAAAAAAAAAAAAAAGACTGAAGCTAGAGGTTTACGCCTGTAATTGTAACTTAGGAGGCCGAGGTCTATGGATCACAGTTTAAAGCCAGCCTGGGCAGGAAAGTCCATGAGACTCTCATCTCCAATTAACTACCAAAAAATTAGTAGAGCTGTGGCTCAAATGGTAAGTGCTAGTGTTGACTATAAAAGTTAAGCTACAGCGCCCTGGTCCTGAGTTCAACCCCAGGACTGGCAGAGAGGGTTTGGGTTAATGATAGAGCATCTGTCTAGTATATACGTGCAAGGCTGTGGGTTTGCCCCTCCCCCAATACCACACAGGCACACATAAACACATACACAAAGATTCACAGTATTTAGTTGAATTAATTGGATTTGTCTGCCTGGACTGTCTTCCAACATTGTTCTTCAGCTCTTAACCTCCATCATAGCTAAAATTTTAAATATAAGCCATCGGGGTACTCTGTTCCCTTCTCTGAAGGATAAGCAAACTGTTCACCTGTTGGCAAGTCTCTAAAAACCTGTTATTACTGGGTTGGGGATTTAGCTTGGTTGGGGAACACTTCCCTGGCAAGTACAAGGCTCTGAGTTGGATAATCAGCTCTCTATATAAAAAAAAGTTATTTCATAAATCATGTCGGATTTTCTAAGCCATTACTTCAGGTAGGACAATCTAATCTTTGAGTACAGAATTGCTTATTTTATTTCAAACATATTTTGTTAATTGCTCAGAAGGTGAATTTAAATGATTATTTCTGTTCATAGCTCAAGTATCCATGTTGGATAGACCAGCATTCTGATTTAAAATAACCATTAGGAGTTCAAAGGATGTTGTGTCTTAGGAGCTCTTTATGAACCCAAATACATTCTCAATACTCACTTATGACAAAATCTCATTAACATTTTGTGCCATTTCAGTTGCTTTGAAGATACATGGTTTTCATGTTTGTGTTCTGGTTTCCAGCGCGAGTGCATCTCTATCCACGTGGGGCAGGCAGGGGTCCAGATTGGCAATGCCTGCTGGGAACTGTACTGCCTTGAGCATGGAATTCAACCTGATGGCCAGATGCCAAGTGACAAAACAATTGGTGGCGGGGATGACTCATTCAACACGTTCTTCAGTGAGACCGGGGCTGGCAAGCATGTGCCCAGAGCAGTGTTTGTGGACCTAGAGCCCACTGTGGTCGGTAGGTGCTCTAGCCCTGGAGGGCGGCCTTCCTGGGAGGGCGGGAGCACCTCCATTCAGCCCCATGCAGGCTCCTGGAATCCTTCTGTACAAAGGAGGGAACAAGTGGCTGTAGGCACCAAGCACTGTTGGGAGAGAAGCTGAAAAGTTGCTGCCTGTGGGACACAGGCTCCTAACTTAGGAAACCCTGGGCTCTAAGGAAGCTGCTTTGCCAGCAGGAAGATAATGGGCTGAGAGATCCCTCCTGCTTGCTGTCTCTGGCTGTCAGGTGGCTTCTGCAGACCCCGGGTGTAGGTGCACAGGTGTTGGTTCTCTCCCTCATGCGGTAGTGATGCTGCAGGGCTCTTGGCTAGCTCTTAGCTAGGAAAAGGCAACAAAGAATATCCATGTGGTTCCTCCAGCTTGGAAGAGATGGCAAGCACCTTCCAGTGTCCCCCAGGAGGTGACAGAATATCTCCTATTACAGCCTGTGAGAGCCAGGCCGCATAGAGTGCTGCCAGTCACACTGGCCTGGTATCTGCCCAGTGTTTGAAGGAGTTGTGAGATCTTCCCTTTGAGGTGGTTGCAGGTCAAAAGAAGTGAGTTCCTGTCCAGTGATCCATGCGAGCGAGTGAGAGCTTATTTCCATTTGGCATTTGTACTGAGCTGTCATTGGCTTCCTAGAGGCACACATTGCTTTAGTGTGCTAGGTGTGGTGATGCACACCTGTATTTCCAGCACTTGCGGGTCTTGGGTAGGAGGATTATGAGGCCTAGTCCTACCTGAGCTCCCTGTGGAATTCCAGCCTACCTGGGCTATGTAGCCAGACTTCATCTCAACCAACCAACCAAATGGAGAAAGAGAAATGAAAATTAAAAGAAGAAAATTCTAGGGAGTCACTGTTGACCTAGGAGGAACAGCATGTGCTGTGCTGTGCTGACTTGAACGATCGCCAGGCAGGTGTCCATGCTGGTGAGCAGAGGGGGCCTGAGTCTCGCACACACTGTCTCTTTGCAGATGAGGTGCGCACGGGCACATACAGGCAACTCTTCCACCCCGAGCAGCTGATCACTGGGAAGGAAGACGCTGCCAATAACTATGCCAGAGGCCATTACACCATTGGTAAGGAGATCGTCGACCTGGTCCTGGACCGGATCCGCAAGCTGGTAAGAACAGCACGCAGAAGGCTGCGTGTGGATGTGGTCCTGGTGGAGAGAGTGGGGCCTTGGGTGGTGGATGGGTCGTTATGGCCAGTCTCAGAGTCTGGACTCAGAAGTCCAGCTGAGTCCGCACAGGTCTTGGTGTCCAGTGTGTGGGTCCTCGGTGTGCCATTCCTGATGTCCGGTGCAGAGGGAAGGAGGGAGGGAGCCTGGCTGGTTGTGCAGGTGCTGGCCCCTGTCATGTGTGCTGTGGTTCTCCTCACAGGCGGATCTGTGCACAGGCCTGCAGGGCTTCCTCATCTTCCACAGCTTTGGGGGCGGCACCGGCTCTGGGTTTGCATCTCTGCTCATGGAGCGGCTCTCAGTGGACTATGGCAAGAAGTCCAAGCTGGAGTTTGCCATCTACCCAGCCCCCCAGGTTTCCACAGCTGTGGTGGAGCCCTACAACTCCATCCTGACTACCCACACGACCCTGGAACATTCCGACTGTGCCTTCATGGTGGACAACGAAGCCATCTACGACATTTGTCGGCGCAACCTGGACATTGAGCGTCCCACTTACACCAACCTCAATCGTCTGATTGGGCAGATCGTGTCCTCCATCACAGCCTCCCTGAGGTTTGATGGGGCCCTGAATGTGGACTTGACAGAGTTCCAGACCAACCTGGTGCCGTACCCCCGCATCCACTTCCCCCTGGCCACCTATGCTCCGGTCATCTCGGCGGAGAAGGCCTACCACGAGCAGCTGTCGGTAGCTGAGATCACCAATGCCTGCTTTGAGCCGGCCAATCAGATGGTGAAGTGTGACCCTCGGCATGGCAAGTACATGGCCTGCTGTATGTTGTACCGGGGGGATGTGGTCCCCAAAGATGTCAACGCGGCCATTGCCACCATCAAGACCAAGCGCACCATCCAGTTTGTGGACTGGTGCCCAACTGGATTTAAGGTAGGACTGGGGGATGTGAAGTCCCCATGTCTGTCAGTAAGTGGCAGATCTGTAGAGTCATGGCCCATATCCTTTGGGAACATTGGCCTGAGTGTTCATCTTTGGCCAGGCTGGTGGCCTTCCGAAGTGAACCAGAGCTGGGCACAAGTGCTCACGCCTGTAATCCTAGTTACTCAGGAGGCTGTGATCTGAGGATCGCAGTTCAAAGCTAGCCTAGGCAGGAAAGTCTGTGAGACTATTTCCAGAAAACCAGAAGTGGCTATGGCTCAAGTGATAGAGCACTCGCCTTGAGCTGAAGAGCACAGGGACAGCACCCAAGCCCAGAGTTCAAGTATCACAACTGACAAAAAAAAAAAAAGTGAACCAGAGAAGAAATTTTTTCAGTGATATTTCTGTAAGTTTTTTACTGAGTCATTACACTAGGCAGTGTATGTATACACACACACACACACACACACACTCACAAATACACACAATAAGTTGTTTCTGAAAGTTTTTTGTGCCATTTGTGCCTGGTAGGATTAATGTAGGAAATACAGTTTGATTTATTTATTTTTTTTCCAGTTATGGGGCTGGAACTCGGGCCTGGGTCATTATCTCTAAGCTCTTTTTGCTCAAGGCTAGCACTCTACCACTTTGAGCCACAGTGCCACTTCTGGTTTTCTGGTGGTTCATTGGAGATAAGAGTCTCATGGACTTTCCTGCCCAGGCTGGCTTTGAACCATGATCCTCACATCTCAGCCTCCTTAGTGGCTGGGATTACAGGTATGAGCCACCAGTGCCCACCTAGTTTTGTCTTGCACATGTAAGCATTCTATTAGAATTTTGTGTCATGGTGTATGTGTGGGGATTACAAACACAAACATATTCATACATCCAGTCTTGGGCTTTTAACTCAGAGCCTCTTATTGCTAACTGGCTCTCTACCATGAACCACATCTCTTGCCCTTGTTTATTGGGTTATTTTTCAGGTATGATGTTGCATTTTTGTCTTGCTCCTTATGATTCTCCAAAGTGTCTGGGGTCATTAGGTACATTCTACTATGCCCAGTTGATGGAAATGAGTTCTTACTAACTTTTGCCTGGATTGGCATACAACCATGATCCTCTTGATCTTTGCCTCCTTGCAGAGATTACTGGTATCAGCTACTATGCCTGCCTTGTATGTATTTTTGAAAAAAATAAATTTAATTATTTAATATTTTAAAAATTATAATAAAAATCCCACCTCATTCTCCAAGTAAGTAGAAATTGATTTCAATTTCTTTCTTTTTTTTTCTTTTTTTTTTTTTTTTTGCTTATGTGGTGCTGAGGAATCGAACCCAGGGCCTCAGGCATGCAAGGCAAGCGCTTCTGCCACTGAGCCAACTTCCCAGCCCTTGATTTCAATTTCTTATAGATTATCTTATTCAAAATAAAACTATGACAAATTTCTCTCTTTCTCTCTTTTGTCAATCCTGGGGATTAAATTCATGGCCTGGGTGCTGTCCCTGAGTTGCTTTTGCTTAAGGCTAGTGCTCTACCATTTTAGCCACAACACCATATCCATCTTTTACTGAGTGGTTTATTGACACTAAGAGTCTCACAGGGCTGGGTATGTGGCTTAGTGGTAGAGTGCTTGCTTAGCATGCATGAAACCCTGGGTTCTATTCCTCAGTACCACATACACAGAAAAAGCTGGAAGTGATGCTGTGGCTCCAGTGGTAGAGTGCTAGCCTTGAGCAAAAGAAACTCAGGAACAGTGCCCAGGCCCTGAGTTCAAGCCCTAGGACTGGCAAAAAAAAAAAAAAAAGTCTCAGACTTTCCTGCCTAGACTGGTTTCAAACTGCAATCTTCAGATCTCAGCCTCTTGAGTAGGATTATAGATGTGAGCCATCAGTGCCCAGCTGTCAGGAATTGAATGTTTTTGCACTGAAAAAGATCACATCGTAGTTTGTCTCCTCCTAGGAATTCTGTCCTGAGTTGTTTCAAACACAAAATATGTACCAGCATTTCATTGATACATGTTAGAAACCTTGCTATCACTTTTCAGCTTTTTCTAGAAGTTAATTACTAATTTCTGTTCATCTCTGGTTTCTTGTGTTTTATTTTTCATTGTTGCTTTCTCATTCAATTGTCATTACTTCTGGTAGCTTCACTGCAATAAGACTTACCATGTAGCCCAAGCTGGCCTCTAACTCATAATCTTTTTGCCTCAGCCTCCTGAGTGCTGGGATTACAGGCCTGTACCACCTGGCCCAACTTGCCCTTAAATTCTTATGGAGAATTTTTTGTTCTGATTATGTTATTTTCCTCTAGATAGAAGATAAATAGCTGCCTAATTTTTCAAATTAAGGTTTGGATTGAGCACAGCCTGTCCATTCATTCACTTAAGGATTGTTCATGGCTGTTTTTGTCATACATATATATTAGCAAGCTTCAACCGTTGTGACAAAGAACCTTAATCCTGGAATTTGTAGTTATGTCTTTTGCTCCAGTTCACCCTACACATTGCATATCTCCTGGTTCTCAAACTTAGAATGCCTGCTGTTTTGTTTCCTCAATGCCACCTCTGCTCCCACTTAGCACTAAAGTAGGTCACTTCCTGCCACAATGGTAACAGCTTCATATCACCTCTGGCTTTTGTCACTTTTGTATATGCCTGCTGGCCTTAGAGGCTTGGTTGGTGGTCAGCAAGTTGGGCCAGTGTTCCCTCTGGGTACTGCAGTTGTATTCAGTATTCGGGGTCTACTAAACTGCAGGTTTCCACTACAGAAATTCATTGCCATCTTATTGAAGTCTGTGGAGGAAAGAAACCACAAAGAATATAAGACAGGACCTAGGTTTCAAGAATATAAGACGGACCTAGGTTTCAGATGGAAGACAGTCCCCTCCCCTGAGCACCTATCATATGACACAGTTGCTAGGACACAGCTCTCATGCCACTTGGGACCCAGCCAGAATGACCCAACTCCAAGGCTCCTCTCTCCCTGCATTTACCTTCTCAGGACCCATCCACCTACTGTTTTACCCCCTGTCTGGCACAAAGGAAGCCCCAAGTCTGTTTGTAGGAAGCACCAAGTATTTTCCCCTAGTCGTGGGAGTGTACTTATAATGTCTTCTGTTTAAGAAACAGTAGGCACCACTTCTGGACTTTGATATAGACTTCATGGAATGCTGTCTTCTCTTACAGGTAGGCATTAACTACCAGCCCCCCACTGTGGTCCCTGGGGGAGACCTGGCCAAGGTGCAGAGGGCTGTGTGCATGCTGAGCAATACCACCGCCATTGCTGAGGCCTGGGCCCGCCTGGACCATAAGTTCGACCTCATGTATGCCAAGCGGGCCTTTGTGCACTGGTATGTGGGCGAAGGCATGGAGGAAGGGGAGTTCTCTGAGGCCCGGGAGGACCTGGCAGCGCTGGAGAAGGATTATGAAGAGGTGGGCGTGGATTCTGTGGAAGCAGAGGCTGAAGAAGGGGAAGAATACTGAGAGCCATGTTGCTGGCAGGTGTTTCTTCCTGACTCCTGCCACTCCTCAACATGGCTGACTTTGAGTTGTTTTCAATTAAAGCTTCTGCATAAACCCCAAATCTCCTGCCGCCTATCTCTGCCCACAGAAGTAGACAAGCTCTCCAAGCCACATAGAAGCTGGTATAAGCTCCATTGAAGTAGGTCTTGGGAAAGCATTGTTGAATGGACTTGACCTCAAGGAATTAAAACTTCCAATCTCCTAGATTTATTATCTCCTAAGAAAATTGAGAAGCTGAGCACTGGTGGCTCACACTTGTAATCCTAGCTGCTCAGGAAGCTGAGATCTGAAAATTGTGGTTCAAAGCCAGCTCAGGCAGGAAAGTCCATAAGACTCATCTCCAGTTAATCACAGAAAAAGCTGGAAGTGGCGCTGTGACTAAGGTGAGAGCGTGCTAGCCTTGAGCAAAAGGAGCTCAGGGACAGTGCCCAGGCTGAGTGTTCAAGCCCCAGGCTCACCAATAAATAAATAAATAAATAGGGCTGGGAAGGTGGCTCAGTGGTAGAGTGCTTGCCTTGCATGCATGAGGCCCTGGGTTTGATTCCTCAGCACCACATAAGCAGAAAAAGCAGGAAGTGGTACTGTGGCTCAAGTGGTAGAGCGCTAGCCTTGAGCTGAAGAGCTGAGGGACAGCACCCAGGCCCAGAGTTCAGGCCCTATGACTGGGGGAAAAAAAAATTGAGTTAGGTTTTCTCCATTGAATGCTATTTGAAGATTTCCCCATTGATGAAACATGCTGACTCAATTATAAAGGTTTAGAGATTGGGAGTGTAGATAATGTCTTCAAGCCTAGCACTCAGAAGACTGGGTTTGAAGCTAACCTGGGCTATATAGCAAGACCCTGACTTAAAACACAGAAATAGAGGGTTTAATCTAAGGTCTGTGGTGAGAAATGTCCACAAAATCCCTAAAATTGGCTTAAATGTGAAGGATAGGACATAAGAATGAGAAAGGGGTGTTAGTAAATTCTTCATATATCCAGTCTTGACCTCACTGTGTGGTCATTTGGAGGCTGTTTTCCCCTCCATGCCCACATTGCCACCTTTGTGGTCTTTCCAGGAGCCTTTTGCTACAAGGGAAGCATGGTGACTCCTTTACAAAAGACCAGAGGGCATACTTTCTCAGACCCCTAAAACGGAGCAGAAAGATGAAGTTACTAGTTTTACTTGCTTAGTTTGGCTATAGTGTGATAAAGATTAGCAAACAGAATTCATTTTAAATCTTTGTCCTTTAATATGTCCAAAAATGATGTCGAATTAATACATTCAGCCTTTCAGAAACATGTAAGGCAAAGAAATGCACACAGGGTGGTGGGCCAGCATTTGGGGAGAAGGGTGGCCTGCAGGCTCTGCTCCAGTCCTATGTGCCACCTCGAGAGGTGCTCTTCCCGGGCCCACCCCCCTTGGGTAGCCTGGTGGCACTGGGTTGGCGGGGCATCCGCTGGCTGGATCCTTCCCTGCTGTTGCGTTCTCCTAGTGTGGGTGTGCCAAGAGCAGGGCCGCCTTTGTTTCTGCCTGCAGAGACACAGAATACAACTGTTAGATGCAGAACACCTGTCATGTTTGTTTCCTGAGCAATATTCTGGTCAGTTAGTATTCAAGCTGTTCCAGCTGGAGATCTCATATCAGCTCAGAGTCCTGAGGCTCAAAACTGCCTAAATTAGTAAACCATAGAAAAACACTTGACAGTTTGTATGGTGCCCTTGAGGAGTGTCCCAAGGACAGAGCACAGATATTTTCAAAGCACACATGAGTTAAGTCCATTCAGGGAATGTAGTCTGGCTAATCTTCCCTACACCATAAATGTGATCTGATCCTTTGCAGACACAGGAGGAATGTATTCCTGGGGAGCTAGGAATCATCTACTGCAGTGGCCTCAGGAGATGCTCACAGGCACAAAACACAGTCATCACCAAGACTGAAGGCCAATTTCAGATTCTGGAAGCTCTTGCTTATAAGCATATTCCTGAAATACACTGGCCAAGCCTCTTGTACTAAGGTTTAGCCACTGACTCTACATAGGGCTCCTGCCAGGCTTTGAGTGTTTGAAAATGATCTTCAGAGAGCCACTCTTAGGAGTTCACAGACTCCTTGATATGTAGTTTTCCTTAGTCTTAGTCTTTTATTTCCAATAAAATCTGTAGCCATAGTTGGACTTGATTTTTTACAACTTTTTATAGAGCTTCATTTTAAAAGGGGTAGTTATACTCTGGGTGCTAGGGGTTCAGCCTGTAATCCTCAAGAGGCTGAGATCAGAAGATCACAGTTCAAAGCTAGCCTGAAAAGGAAAGTCTGTGATATCCTTATCTCCACTTCTCCAGCAAAAAGAAGGAAGTGGAGTTGTGGCTCAAATGATGAGTGCTAGCCTTGAGCAATTGGGGTCATAGACAGTGTGTAGGCCCTGAGTTCAAACCCGAGGACTGATACAAACATAAAAAAGATGTAACTACTAGGTCAAGAGTGCTAAGAACACATATAAGACTTGAGAGTATCTTGTGGGAACAAGACATGCTTGGAGCAGACTTACTCAGAGGGCCACAATCCTTCTACATGGATAGACAGCTGTCTTGCCCTGAGATACTGACCAGGGCATGTATTCCACTTTGACCTGCATCCTCCACATTGTTTTTCCTCATCCTGACAAACCCAGGCTGTGACCTGGACAGCTACATGGTTTTCCCTGTAGGCTTGAACATTAAACCAGGATGGGAATATTCTAAAACACTGGTCAGCTTGTTCAGGTTGTTGCCTCAAATACTCAGAGACCAAGCAGGTGGTTCAACATAGAAAAATAGCCCCATCACAGCCAAATTCCTTGAACGTCAGCACAATTCTTTCCTAACTCCCTCCCTTGCAGACACATCCAGTCAATCTTTCTCTTTCCTGTCTCCAAGTCATGCTGCAGCTCCCCCTACCCCACACCCAAAGTTTCCCTAATCACTCCCAATCCCTCAGCCATTTAATGCTTCTTTCTCTGAAATCCCAACTGGTCTTACCCTGGATAATCGGGGACAGAGATTTTTCCAGAGCCCTCTGCCTCTGCTTTCAGGATGACTCAAATCTCAGGTTCAGCCAGGGAAGAGTGAGTTCTTAGAGAAAATGGGCAAAGAGGTGGTCTTTGAGGTCATTTCTGTTTCACCACTGTCACCTCTATGGGTAAGACACCCAGTCTCCTCCAGGGGCTCTTCCATCTCATTTTCCATACTTTGAATCCTAACCATGACTCTCAATACCTGCAGAGAAGAGGCCCTCCTTATAAGAGTTTCTCAAACCTACTTTCTCAGAATGAGGGGAAATTTTGCCTAATATGGTGAGGTTACTGTGATGACCTATTTGCAAAACTGACAGCTGGTCCCCATCTTCCTGTTTAATATTTGATTTTGTATATGTGCATGCGTGCTTGTGTGTGTGTGTATGTGTGTGTGTGTGTGTGTGCACGCGCGTGTGTTGGTACTAGGGCATGAACTCAGGGCCTGGTCACTGTCCTTTAGCTTTTTTCACCCAAGGCTAGTGCTCTACCACTTAAGCCACAGCTCCACTTCTGGTTTTTGTTTTTTTCTTTTACTGGTCTTTGAGGCTTGAACTCATGGCCTCAATCTGTCCCTGAGCTTTTGTGCTCAGTACTAGCATTCTACCACTTGAGCCATAACTCCATTCTGGCTTTTTGGTGGTTAACTGGAGAAAAGAGTTTCATGGACTTTCTTGCCCAGGAAGGCTTTGAACTATGATCCTCAGATCTCAAGCCTTCTGAGTAACTAGGACTATAGGCATGAGTCACCATGCCTAGCTAACTTTCTGGATTTTTGCTGGTTAATTAGAAAGTCTCAAGGACTTTCCAGCACAAGCTGGATTTGTATTGCAGTCCTTAAATCTCAGCTGCCTAGGTAGTTTGGATTATAGGTGTAAACCACTGGTGCCTGGCCCTGACTTCCTTTAGTTTTCCCCTACTCCTCCCTGAGCTTCACATTCAAATGATCACGCATACTTGATTCAACAAAGACGTACTAATGGGTCCACCAGAGATGGTAGAGTAGTGTTGGGTGCAGTGACTCGTGAACACTATAAGTGAATATACTACTCATGAATCTACAAAAGAGCAGTTATGACAAGTGCCCATTGTTCTAGACTCCATTGACTGGTAAGTGAACACTCATAGGTTGATGTTCCCTGTCATCCAGCAGTGTCTCCCACAGCATGCTGGTGGTCTCTTGGTAGGTCACAGTCTCTCAGCAGGCTGAGCCAGGAATATGAGGTCTAACCCTGGGTGCCCAAATACCCACATGCCTTCTTCAATGAGTGTGTCATGCCCAACTCATCCCAAGGCCTAAAGAGCAAGGCAGATATGGGATATAGGCCTGACTCTGAAGCAAGTTTCCTTTTAGCTTGTCACACTCTGAATTTCTTCTTTGCCCTCAGGACACTGAGCAGGTCCTTCTGGAAACTAAAGGACAGGGAAGTAGAAAAGAGGAAATAATGCCCATCTATAAATTTGATGTGGCTGATAAACCCAACCTAACATGAAAAGGGAAACCAGTATAGCCACAAACCATAGGAAACATGAAGAAAACCCATCTAGTGTTGGGGTACAACTCAGTGGCATTGAGCTAGAATGCATGAGGCAGCCTCATGGCTGCAAAACAAAAACAACTTCAAAACACACCGCCATATGCTGGGTACTGGTGCTCATGTCTATAATCCTAGCTACTTATGAGACTGAGGATCATGGCCCAGGCAAAAGGGACTCTTACCTCCAGTTAACTAGCAAAAAGTTGGAAATGGAGCCGTGTCTCAAGTGGTAGAATGCCAGCCTTGAGTGAAAAAGTTAAAAGGATAACAAATAGGCCCTGAGTTCAAGCCTAGTATTGACTCTGGTGAGTGTGCATGCGCACACACGCGCACACCCCCGCCCCTCACACCTCCCAAAATACTTATCCAGCTCTACAAGATTCTTAGACTCTTCAGGAATGACATGCTTGTTAATAGGGGCACAGGTTCAGGCTTTCCCATTTTATCCACAATGGGGTTATTAAGGTCAGATGAAGTTGGACGGTGACAGCAAGTGATCCCAGGCCCTGTCCCTGCAGGACATTCCTATACACCAAAGAATGTCAAAAGTTCCTCCTGCCCCTGAGAGCAGCTGGTGATCACTCAGTATTTTGTGATCTCCTATAGAAGCAAAACTGCAAAATGCACCAACCTGTCAGCCATAATTTGGGGAGTCCCTGAAATCAGGGATTGGGCCAAGTCAAGCTGTGACTCTCTTTTATTTATTTTTGTGCTAGTACTAAGTCTTGAAATCAGGGCCTAGGTGTTATCCCTTAGCCTTTTTGCTCAAGGCCTGTGCTCTACCATTTGAGACACTCTTCTACTTCTGGCTTAGTTAATTGGAGACAAGAGTATTCTGGACTTTCCTGCCAGAGCTGGGCTTTGAACCATGATCCTCAGATCTCAGCCTCCTGTGTAGATAGGATAACAAGTATGAGCCACTGATACCTGGCAGGGACTGCCTTTTAGAGTGGCCCCTGTGAGCCCTAACACACTATTCCCTGTAAACTCAGCCAGCAGGCCAGGCAGCTAGAGTACATTCAGATCTATAAAGAATCCAGCATGTAGCCAGATGCTGGTGGCTCATGCCTGTAATCCTAGCTACTGAGGAGGCTGAGATCTGAGGATCACGGTTCAAAGGCAGCCCGGACAGGAACATCCATGAGACACTTATCTCCAATTAAACACCAGAAAACTGGAAGTGGTGCTGTGGCTCAAGCGGCAGAGCGCTCACCTTGAGCTGAAGAGTGCAGGGATAGCGCCCAAGCCCAGAGTTCAAGCCACATGACTGACCAAAAAAACAAAAAAAAAAAAAATAAATCTCATGGAGGGCTTGGAATGGGTCTCAGTGGTGTAGTGCTTGCCTTGCATGCATGAGGCCCTGAGTTCAATTCCACAGCACCATATAAGCAGAAAAGGCCAGAAGTGGCACTGTGGCTCAAGTGGTCGAGTGCTAGCCTTGAGCTGAAGAGCTGAGGGACAGCGCCCAGGCCCAGAGTTCAGGCCCCATGACTGACAATAATAATAATAATAATAATAATAATAATAATAATAATAATAATAATAATAAAGGAAAACAAATCTCACGGACTTTCCTGCATACCCTGGCTTTGAACTGTGATTCTCAGATCTTAGCCTCCTAAGTAGCTAAGGCATGAGACCAAGGCACATGGCTGACAAGGAGGCATTATTAAGAAGGTAAAAACAGAAGTAGGGGCAAGAAAAGGGAGAACTCAAAAATTCATATGGGGGGGCTGGGGAGGTGGTTGGCTCAGTGGTAGAGTGCTTGCCTTGCATGCATGAGGCCCTGGGTTTGATTCCTCAGCACCACATAAACAAAAAATTAAAATGGAGGCTGGGAATGTGGCTTAGTGGTAGAGTACTTGCCTAGCATGCATGAAGATTCCTCAGAACCACATAAACAAAAAGCCAGAAGTGGCACTCAAGTGCTATAGAGTGTTAGCCTTGAGCAAAAGTAGCTCAGGAACAGTGCCCAGGCCCTGAGTTCAAACCCCAGGACTGACCAAAAAAAAAAAAAAAAAAAAGCAATTCTGGAGGCATCACAATTCTAGACCTCAAATTTTACTACAGAGCTATAATAAAACAAACAAAAACCAGCTTGGAATTGGCATAAAAATAAGCCCTAATACCAATGAAATAGACTAGAAGATCAAATATTTACAGTCATCTGATACTTGACAAGGAAGCCAAAAATTTATGCTGGAAAAAAAAAGACAGCCTCTTCAATAATTGGTGTTGGTAAAACTGGACATGGATATATAGAAGATTAAAATGGGATCCCTGTCACCTTGTACCAACATCAATTAAAAGTGGATCAAACTTGTAATCCTAGTTACTCAGGAATCATGGTTCAAAGCCAGGCCAAACAGGAAACTCGAGAGAGAGAGAGAGAGAGAGAGAGAGAGAGAGAGAGAGAGAGAGAGAGAGAGAGTGAGAGTGTGTGTGTGTGTGTGTCTTGGTCGTGGGGCTGTCCCTCAGCTCTTTAGCTAAAGGCAAGCACTCTACCACTTAAACCACAGCGCCACTTCTGGTTTTCTAGTTATTGAAGATAAGAGTCTTATGGAGTTTCCTGTCCTGGCTGGCTTTGAATTATGATCCTCAGATCTATGATCCTCAGATCTCAGCCTCCTGAGTAGCTAGTATTACAGGTGTGAACCACCAGCGCCCAACTTTCTCGTGAGGCTCTTATCTCCAATTAACCACCACAAAATCAGAAGTGGGGCTGTGGTTCAAAGTGGTAGAGCACTAGCCTTGAGCAAAAGAGTTCAGGGACAGTGCCCAAGCCCTGAGTTCAAGCCCCATGACTGACAAAATTAATTAAATAAATAAATAAATAAAGCTAGCTCTAAGATAACACCTCGGTGATGAGTCCAAGCCCTAGGACTGGCATACACACATGAAAAAGGACTAAAGACCTCAACATCAGACTTGAAATTTTGAAACTACAAGATGGAGTAGTAGAAACATTAGAATTTTTTAGCATAGGCAGGAACTTTCTGAAGAGGGTCCCAAGGCACCACAGATAGTAGAGAGACTTGAAAAATGGGATTACATCAAAATAAAGTTTATGTATAACCAAGGACATAGTTACTACAATAAAAAGACAACCACAGACTGAAAGATCTTTACCAGTTTACTTCTGACAAGGGCCTAAATTCCAAAATATACAAGGAGCTAAAGAAAGTAACCCCCACCGGTCTCTGGTGGCTCACGCCTGTAAATCCTAGCTACTCAGGAGGCTGAGATCTGAGGATCACGGTTCAAAGCCAGCCTGGGCAGGAAAGTCCGTGAAACTCTTATCCCCAATAAACCACGGGAAGTGGCACTGTAGCTTAAGTGGTAGAGCGCTAGCCTTGAGCTGAAGAGCGCAGGGATAGTGCCCAAGCCCAGAGTTCAAGCCCTGTGACTGACAAAACTCTAGTAGTTTTTTTTTTGTTAGGGGTCCAGTATAGTTGTCTATTTTGATACTGTCTATAGTTATTTTTAAATTTTAAAAGAAGAAACTTGGATCTTTCATTCTGCCAGTGAATTGTCCTTTCTCTTTGACTTTATATACTATTGATTCCACATTGTTATCATATGTAGTGCAAAGAACAGAATAAAAATACTTTCTGTGAAAAAAGAAAAGAAAAGAAAAGTAACCCCTCCAAAATTAATAACCCAATCAGTAAATGGGCAAAGGAGCTAAATAGAGAGTTCTCAAAAAAAAAAAAAAAAAAAAAAAAAAAAAAAAAAAGGATGGCCAATAAACACATGAGGAAATGCCCAACATCCTTAGCCATAAAGGAAATGTAAATCAAAACAACTTTGAGATTCCATCTCACTCCAGTAAGATTGGCCAGCATTGAGAATTCAAACAATAACAAATGCTGTTGGTGGGAATGTAAACTAATATAACCACTCTGGAAGGCAGGCTGGCAATTCCTCAAAAAACTTAACGGAGAACTACCATATAATGCAGCCATACTGTTCTTAGGCATCTAACCAGAGCATTTTAAAGACACTTTCCCATCCATGCTCATTGCGGCACTATTTACAATAAGCCAAGTTATGGAAATAGCCAGATACCTTAGAACAAATGAGTGGATCAAGAAAATGTGGTACATATATACAATGGAATTTTATCCTACGTTAGAAAGAATATTATGTCATTTTCAGGGAAATGGATGGCCCTAGGACAAATCACATTAAGTAAGCCAGACTCACAGAGACCAATGGCACATGTTTTCTCTCATGTGTGGAAGCTGGATCAAAAACAGAGTCTTATTTCCAATTAACCAGCAAGAAGCCCAACTGAACTGTGGCTCAAGTGGTAGAGTGCTTGCTTTGAGTGAAATAGCTAAGGGACAACACCCAAGCCCTGACTTCAAATCCTAGTAGTAGCAGAGACACACGAAATAAGTAAAACAAAAGAAGTTTGGGCACGTGCCTTAAGTGGTAAAGCACTTGTCTACCAAGAATGAGGCTCAGAGTCCAAACCCCAGTATTACCAAAAGAAAGCATATAAGGGAGGAAGTGTATAAGCTATAAGCAACTACTATTCTATTTTATATTATATAAGGTCTGGAACATCTATCTATAGATTTTGGTACTTATGAGGTTCATGGAACCAATTCCCCATAGATTCAAGGAATAACTGTATTATTATTTTAAAATATAACCAATATATATTCCCAGGCTTTTGCATTCATTTTTTGGTGACAGTTCTTTGACAACTATTGTGTGCTTATGCAGATAGTGTGCCTTGACTACCCTAGACAAATGACAGTTATGGCTTCCTTCGGGGACAGCACAGTCATGAGACTCATGCTTTTCACACTTCACACATCACCTTTTATGTTTTAAAAATGTTTAAGTTTGCGTGGTACTGGTGGCTCATGCCTGTAATCCTAGCTACTTAGGAGGCTGAGATCTGGGGATCACAGTTCAAAGCCAGCCCAGGCAGGAAAGTCTGTAAGACTCTTATCTCCAGTTAACCACCAGAAAACCAGAAGTAGTGTGGCTCAAAGTGGTAGAGAGCTAGTCTTGAGTGAAAGAGCTCAGGGGTAGTTCCAGGCCCTGAGTTCAAACCCTACAACCAGGGAAAAAAAAAAAAAAAGGTTTTGCCGATGCTAGTGGCTCACACCAGTAATCCTAGCTACTCAGGAGGCTGAGATCTGAGGATCTGAGGATTACTGTTCAAGATAGCCTGGGCAGGAAAGTCTGTAAGACTCCTGTTTCCAATTAACCACCAGAAAACCGGAAGTGGCACTGTGGCTCAAAGTGATGAGCTCCAACCTTGAGAAAAAAAGAGCTCAGGGACAGCACCCAGGTCCTAGCTGAAACCCTGCCCCCTCACCAAAAAAAAAAAAAAAAAAAAAGTTTCTATAAACAGAACACTCCAGAACTTAATTGCCCTTCATCACCATAGACTTCACCAGCAATACAGCTCTCTGTCTTTGAGGTCTTATTTGCCTCTTCTCTGTTGGGGCCCAGGTGTCCAAATGAACCCCTTGTGCCTGCTGTAACCTAGAGACTCAAACCTTTAAGCAGGCGTGGCCTATATGCTGTTATTCCTTAGCCACTCTATACCCTGAGTTCTGTGGGACCCTAGTGGTCATAAATTCCCATTGTGGGTGGACACCAGTGGCTCATGCCTGTAATTCTAGTTACTCAGGAGGCTGAGATCTGGGGACTAAAATTCAAAGCCAGCCTGGGCATATAAACCTGAGAAACTCATCTCCAATTAACCAGCAAAAAGCTAGAAATGGTAGTATATGTCAGCTGTAGGAGAAAAAGGGACTGAGTTCAAGCCCCAGTACCACCATAAAAATGTTTAAACAAAATAAATTCGCACTGTCATCCTAGGCCATCACATCCCCATAAATGCATCACTTTGACTCCTCTTATTTTCTCACCTTAGATTTTTTTAAAATAATAATGTCAAGTTTAATAAGCAAAATATGAATTGAATCTGTAGAGCATGTTCTGTGTAGGGGCTGCACAGTAAGCAGAGGTTTCAAGTAAGTGATGGGTAGGGTTAAAAATGGGCACTAGTACTGACCAGGTAGGTGGGGAATGGGGCAGGGTAGGGAAGATGTTTCTATCTTGAATCTGAAATTTGCCAGACACAAACTGTGACCCTTAGGGAGTCGGAGGTACAAGCTCCAGACAACAGTTCCTCTTTGAGTAAGCACTCACGCAAATGCAAACTCCATACCAGCTGTTCCCAGCACACTGCCCATGGCGCTTGATCTATTGTCCTACCCTATCTCTCAGGCACCTCTTCAGCCACTCCTGTGTCTCATCTGGTGGCCTGCAGGTCATTCCTGGCTTAAGCCACTTCTGCCTCTTCCCTATTAATCAGCTTCTCCAGGTCCCCTGCCCCCTGCCCCCAGCATCTCTTCAGGGGTTCTGTGTCTTCCCACAACCAGGGTCTAGGCTATGCTTCTATGACTGGGCCCTTGAGAGCCAACTCTTGTGGAACTACTCATGGTTCTCCTGTTTGGGACTCCCAATCATTCACATAGTGCCCCTGATCCTCCCAATCCCTTCTGTGCCCATGTTTCCACAGCCTCATCCCTATATACTTTTCATCCCTCTTCCCTTCTCCTGCCCCAGGTCAGGCCAGACAATACAACACAAAGGCCAGGTGCTGGTGGCTCACACCTATAATCCTATCTACTCATGAAGCTGAGATCTGAGGATCACAGATTGAAGCCAGCTGGGTAGGAAAGTCAAAGAAGCTCTTTTATCTCCAATTAACCAGCAAAAAGCTGAAAGTGGAGCTGTAGCTCAAGTGTTAGAGCATCAGCCTTTAGCAAAAAAGCTAAGGCTCTGAGTGCAAGACTCAGTACCGGTATATCTCTCTCCCTCTCTTTCTTCCCCCCTCCCTCTCTCTTCCTCTCTCTCTCTCTCTCTCTCTCTCTCTCTCTCACACACACACACACACACACACACAGCCCAGGCCACTACACTGCACTCTGCCTTGTCCCACCATGCCATGTGATAGGCTGCAGGGTCCTACCCAAGTAGCTTTTTGTGCCCCTTACCTGCTTTACCCTTCTGCTCTGGTGGCTGTGAAGCTCCTCCCATGCCCATCATCATTAGTTTGTCTAGCCACCTCTCTCATTGACCAAAGGTGTGTCCCCAATCTTTCCGATATGCCTGGGCTCACTGAGCTAGTGAGTAGCACTATCCCCTTGAACTAGGGGAACCCTAGGCCTAGTTATTCCCTTCCCCTGTAAATTGGCCTGGGGATTCCTCAGCTCTCTTTTCCTCCCTGGAGGGAGGGTGGGAGGAGGAGGGTGCAATCAGAACACCCCTGGATCTAACAAACCCTGGCTTTGAGCTCCTGGAACCACCTGGAAGGTATCTCAGAAATGAGGCAAGAAAGAGGGCTCAGTTTAAAAGTGTGACTTAAGGTACAATTACATGCTATTCTTGTGGTCCTGCCAAGGAAGCTGGGAGGAAGGGGAACATCTATTCCATCTATTCTCTCTTCTAGACCTTCCACCCAGGAAGGGATCAGTGCCTAAAAGGCCAGATGGTTTTCCAACCTGAGACTGTGTTTCTAACAGCACACCATGCTGTCTTAGCCATGGCTTTGCTTCCTTCCCTTGGACCCATCCTTTATAGCCTCAAAGTCTTTCCTATCTGAGTTTACCTCTGGGGTATGGGGGTTGTTGGTCTCATTGCCCAACAGCAGGCCAAATACACAATCTAGAAATACTGTGTCTTGGGCTGGGAAGGTGGCTCAGTGGTAGAGTGCTTGTCTTGCATGCATGAGGCCCTAAGTTCAATTCCTCAGCACCACATAAGCAGAAAAAGCTGGAAGTGGTGTTGTGGCTCAAGTGGTAGAGCGCTAGCCTTGAGCTGAAGAGCTGAGGGACAGTGCCCAGGCCCAGAATTCAGGCCCCATGACTGACAAAAACAAAACAACAACTAAAACTTTGGTAAAGTGTCTTTTCTTTTCCCTCCCTTCCTTCTCTTTCTCTTTCTTTCAGTGCTGGTACTGGGACTTAAAACTTAGGGCCTGGACAATGTTCCTTAGCTTTTTCTACTCAGGGCAGGTGCTTACCACTTGGGTCACACCTCTATTTCCAGCTTTTTGGTGGTTAACTGGAGAGAAGAATCTCATAGACTTTCTTGCCTGGGGTGGCTTTAAAGTGTGATCTTCATATCATCTTCCCAAGTAGCTAGGATTACAGGCATGAACCACTGAACCGCAAGTCACTTGTGTCTGACTCAACTGTCTGATATACAGACAACATGGTCTGGCTCTAAGCTATGTGGCTGAGATGACATTTGTGGTTCTACCTTTGCAGTTAAATGCTGCCCTGGCCTTATAGGGTCATGGGTGGTTCAAGGATAACAAGAGAGCACACCAACCCCCAGAGATAAGCCAATAAACGCGACCTGTGAAAGGAGAGAACAGGCAGCAAGAGAACCGGAGGGAAGCAGGGGCCCCTGGAGAGAGAGGCGAGTGCTTGGCAGCTGGACAGTGGAGCAGAACTGGAGAGGCTGCAGGCCGCATGGCAGAGGAATAGGAGGGCCTTGCAGGGGGACTACAGTTCCTGGCAGAGAGAAAGGCCTCTGGAGGTCAGAGAGAAACACAAAGAGAGTAGACAGAGGGTGGGTCAGTGAAGATACCTGGGAGGGTACTGGTCATCCTCCCCATGGCCCAGCCTGTCCTGGAAGCTTGTTTGGGTGCTTCCAAGGTGGGGCATTGGCCCTGACCTCCTTCCCTTTGCCAAGGGGGGTCCCAAGACTATGGGGGAGTGGAGGGAAACAGCAGGTAAAAGCATTACAAAAGATGAATCAGAGCAGGGACCAGAGGCTCCTCCATGATATAATCTGGTGGTCAGCACCTGCCCATTCTCAGTCACGATTACACCAACAAGGAAGCCCTTCAAACCTGCACGTTCACACAGGCTCCATTCTGTAATCTAGAGAAGTTGATAACTTGGTCTGCAATCCTTACAATCTTTGGAGGTAAGTTCTGCTGGCCCCATCCCAAGATAGGATTGGGCTTAGGTGGATGGAGGTAAGAGGGAAGGATAAGGGCAGTGTTTCTCTGAGTGCTTCTGTGGAAGCTGTGGTTTCAGGATGATAGAGATCAAAGTCAAAGTCATCATTCCGCACCCCCACCTCCCAAGTTTGTCAAGGAAGGCATACTTGGGAAGAAGCTGGGCAAACAAACCCTAGACTGCTTGGACCACCCATCCCCACCTGATCTGGGAGTGTCCTTCCCGAAGTGGCTGCCAAACTAGGGTCCCTGATGGCAAATGGGATGAGACAGACAGACAGGCCTGGCTATCCAGCCATAAGCTGATATTGTGTCCAGCCACCCCTGCCATTGGGGCCCAGCTCTAACCTCGGGTCTCTGCCATGCTGGACGTGGGCAGGGATATGGCTGCAGTGTCTTGGGGATCGCTCGCTAGCCTCTGCCCAGCACACATGGACTTGAGCATCTGGAAGACGGCGAGGGGGGCCACGTTCAGATTCAGCAGGTCCACCAGGATCCTGGGGAAAACAAACGCAGTGCTCAGTGAACACACCCCACCCAGAGCAGAGGCCTGCTCTGACAACAGCGGACCCGGCATGGCCACCAGAAGCCACTTTGCTGAAGATCCCGATAAACAGGGCTCTTGGAGACCATCGAGCAGCGGCCGGGAGGAGATCTGGGTGCAGGGGTGCGGATGGTTCCGACCAGCGCGAAGGCCCCCACCCGCGCCCGCTCACTTGAACACGTCAGGGTCCACAGCGGCGCCCGCAGCCTGGGCCAACTCGTATAGCTCCATCTCCTCCGCGCTCAGCACCTTTTTCCGTCTCAGCGCGAGCTTCTGCAAGGTTGCGGCCTCCATCGCGGTGGCTGCCGAGTGCGCGGGACCGCTGGCCGCAGCCGCCATCGGCTCAGCGCGCGCAGCGACCCGGCCCACCCGGCCCCGGCTCCGCCCACCCGGCCCCGGCCCCGCCCACCCGGCCCCGGCCCCGCCCACCAGCCCGCCCGGCGCTCCCACCGCGCCCTCTACCGGCCGCAGCCCGCCACCCTTTTCCCTACAACGTCCGGATAGGGACAAACAGCCCTGGGCCTTTGGGCCGCGAACCCGAGCCATCTCCACGTCGCCCTTTGAGCCCTAGACGTGTACTGGACGCCTAGTGTCAGGCGTTGGGATGCTGTGGTGGAAAACAGAGGTGCGCTCCTTGGCGATCAAACGTTCCCTGCCAGACTGCATTGGTCATGCTCACTTAGGCCGCAGTATATAGCGGAATGCCCAATACAGTGGGCACTCAACAAAAGTCTGTTGGACGAAGGACATTCACTACAGTATATACTTGTTCCGCTAGGGTTCTGTCACTAAGGGAGCATTCCACGAAGAAGCTAGAAAGCTGAAGCTAGTTATGCGCAAGCTGTTCCTGGCGGGCTACAGTTACCCCGTTGCGCGTGCGCATTTTACAGCGGCCCGCCTCCCTGGCTTGGGCAGGCCTTCGTATTGCGCATGCGCCTTTTGAGATAGCTGTCCAGAGAGGTAGGGGCGTTTTTCCCGCCGGGCTGGGGGGGCGTGACGCAGCGCGCAGCTTGATGACGACAATTCGGCGCTGGGTGGCAGAATGGCGGCTCCCAGCGCTGAGGGAGGCTGTGCCAGCGATCCCACAGGTGAGTTGGGAGGGGGGGAGGGGAGGGAGGGAAAGAGGGGAAGGGGAAAAGGTGGGTAACCGCCTGTGAGTCGGCTCCGCACCGCGGCAGCTTCCTCGAACCCTTGCCGAGGTCGTCTCCGTTCCTTCTAGAACCCCAGGACTCAGGCCGGGCCCGGGTCAGGGCCACTCTGCCCGAGCCGGGCCGGCGGGGGAGCCGAGAACCGCGGCTGTGTCTTCCCGCCACCCTCAGGGGTCTTGACTTTACTCCACCATCCCGAGCAGTCTGCACAGCCCAACACGAAAGGTGCTCGGTGCTCGGTTAACGCTCAACGTCCGTTGAACAAGGGGATGATTTTAAGTTCAAGTTGAGTCTTAGGCTCTGCTAGCGGTGTTAGCGGCAGAACCGAGTGTGGGTCCTGGCTCCACCCTCGGCGCACAGTTGTTGAATTTCTCTGAGTCTGTTTCCCCCCTTTGAAATAGAAGAATCTCAACATTTTACTCCATAGTTTTGTAAAAAGTAATAAACAGAGGCATGCTACAGCTAGAGGGAGGTCTTGGCAATGGCGAAAAACTTGTCCTGCTTGCCGTGGGCTAGGACTGATACTATAAAAAGAAGCCAGATAGCTCCGAAAGAAATTGGATGATGGGGCTGGGAATGTGGCTTAGTGGTAGAGTGCTTGCCTAGCATGCATGAAGCCCTGTCTTCAATTCCTCATTGCCACATAAACAGAAAAAGCAGAAAGTGGCGCTGTGGCAGCCACTTGAGCACCGAGAGACTCAGGGATAGAGCCCAGACCCTAAGTTCAAGCCCCAGGACCTACCCCCCAAAAATAAAAACAATAAAAAACTCAGGTGTTGAAATGATGGGAGGAAGCGAAGCCCAGATACACATTATGCAGAAGAGGGTGGGTCAGGTAAACAGAGCAGTAACTGGTAATATTCCTCTATCACGTGGCAAAGAATTTCCTATCAATGCCTCAACTGCCCCTACCTCCATACTACCAGTTACCACTTCAGCATGTCTCGTGCTGGGCAGAACTGTGCCAAGAAAACCATCACTAGGGGCTGGGAAGATGGCTCAGTGGTAGAGCGCTAGCCTTGCATGCATGAGGCCCTGGGTTCGATTCCTCAGCACCACATAAGCAAAAAGAAAAAAGCCGGAAGTGGCACTGTGGCTCAAGTGGTAGAGCACTAGCCTTGAGCTGAAGAGCTGAGGGACAGCGCCCAGGCCCAGAGTTCAGGCCCTACAACCAGGCCCCCCCCCCCCCCCGAAAAAAAAGAAAAAAAAAGAAAACCATCACTAGCCCATCAGTGGAACTCTATGAGCTTCTCTGCTCAGTCCAGTAGTGGTTATTTTCTACTTCTGAGCAGGGTGGGCAGAGAAGAATCTGGAGAGCCATTCCTAATTTTCTGCTGGCTATTTCAAAGATTTCCCTGGCAGAATGTGGCCTTTCCCTACTTTCATTCATTGCACATCACAAGTAATATGCTTTACCCAACAATCTGTGAGAGGTTTGTAAGGAGGTCAGGTTGTTCATATCTTGGTTCTGCTATTTACTAGCTGGGTGGCAGCAAGTGATTTAGCTTCTTTGTGACATTTCCTCATTCATTCTAACCTCGTCGGGTTGTTGTGAAGATACATTTTTTTATTCTTGGCTAGCAAACATTAGCCTAATGCAGCACATGCATGTTATAGTTACATAGTCAGAAGTCCAGACTAGCTGAATTTTCTACTTAGGATATCAAAATCAAGGTGTTGGCAGCTTTGCTCTTGTCTCTAGACTCTAGAAAATATTTTTCCAAGCTTTTTCAGATTGCTGGCACAATTTAGTTGGAACTAGGAACTTGCATCTGGACACTGCTTCACCTTAAAGACTAATGACTTGGGGTTTTAATTACATCTTAAAATTCCTTTACCACAGTATCTGGATAAGTGACTAAATACAAAAGGTAGGAATCTGGGAACTATCTTTAGAATTCTGCCTGTCACTAAGGATTAAATGAAGAAATATATAGGAAGTCATTAAAACCAGTCCTGATATCTAGCAAGTACTAGGCAAACATCACCAAAGATTCACCATCATAACTTGGCTCTGAAAGTGGCTATCTGGACTGTGTGAAAATGGCAGTTCTGTAAAACTATGAAATGGTCAGTGTGGTGTGGGTTGAGATACAGAGGTGTTCTGGACATTGTGAAATTGTCTAATATTCTGTTGTGTGGCAGATATTGAGTTTTTAAAAAAAATTATTATAAAGGTTATATACAGAGGTGTTACAGTTATTTAAGTCAGGTAAAGTACATTTTTTTATTGAAAAGGTGATGAGCAGGGGGGCTACATAAGTAAGGCAATAAGTACATTTGTTTTATTTATTTTTATTAATAAGTTTTTTATTGTGAAAATACTGTACCGAGGGGTTACAATTACATGAACAAGGAAATGAGTACATTTCTTATCAAGCATTGTTGCCTCCTCCTTTGTTTCCCCTTACAATCCCTGCACTCCCATCCTCCCCCATTCATTCATTCATTCATTCATTCATTCATTTTTGTCGGTTGTGGGGCTTAAACTCTGAGCCTGAGCTCTGTCCCTCAGCTCAAGACTAGTGCTCTACCACTTGAGCCACAGCACAACTTCACTTTTCTGGTGGTTTATTGAAGATAAGAGTTTCACATGGGCTGGGAAGGTGGCTCAGTGGTAGAGCGCTTGCCTTGCATGCTTGAGGCCCTGGGTTCGATTCCTCAGCATCACATAAGCAAAAAGAAAAAAGTGGGAAGTGGCGCTGTGGCTCAAGTGGTAGCCTTGAACTGAAGAGCTGAAGGACAGCGCCTAGGCCCAGAGTTCAGGCTCACGACTGGACCCCCCCCCCCAAAAAAAAAAAAAAAAAAGAGTTTCACAGACATTCCTGCCCAGACTGGCTTTGAACTGTGATCCTCAGATCTCAACCTCCTGAATAGCTAGGATTACAGGCATGAGCCACTAGCACCCAGCTAGTACATTTGTTTTAAATCATTGTTACCCCATCCCTCTTTATCTCCCACTTATTCCTCCCTACCTGTCCCCTCCATACATTTCTTTTTAGACAATGTCACACCTTCCTTCACTCTCTCCCAGTTTTTTCCCTCCCATTCCCACACACAAGTTGTATATTTCATTTTCAACATAGTCTCTAGTATCCACATTGCTGCATTTGTTTACCTTTTATCCCTCCATCAGATACTGAGTTTTGTCTTTGTTTTTCAACAGTGGTTTCCTAAGGCAACAGTTAACTCTTCACGGGAGACTGCTATGGCATTCCCTCACCTGCAGCAGCCCAGCTTCCTACTGGTAAATATCAGCTGCCTATAGGATTGTCTATGAAGACAGTATTGCAACTGAGGGACTTGAGAGTTCTTTTCATAGCTACGAAGAATCCCTCTACCAGCTATTTTTTAGGGCATATGATGAAAATAACATTGGACTTGAGATTCTAACCTGAGATTAGCATCCTTAAGCTCTTAATATGCCTCCTAATTAATGCAAGATCCTGAGTTTATTCAACTTCTGATCTTGAGTTTCTTATCTACAAAATGAGTTGATTCAGATAGTGTTTTCCCTACTTACTAGAGTATGAGGAAGAGCAAGTGAGAAGGATATACATCATAATGTCCATGACTTGTAAAGCCTTATATATATGTGAAGCATTCAAGTGGTCAAAACTGTCATCAATGAAGAATAAAAGGACACTGCTATGCTGGGGACAATCAGGACTTCAAGTATTAAAGAGGATGTTAGAGAATCGCGTGTAAAGTACATGTAGATAAAGAATGTTCTAAATTATAGTTTCCAGAAAGTGCTTTTTGTAAACATTTGGAAGGACAGTCTTCCTTCTAGAGCCAAAAGACCTGACCCATAGCCTGAACAGGCTCTATGCAATCCACCTTCATATGGAAGTGGACAGGCATCAGATATCCTTGGCAAAGCATAGCTGTTGAAATTCTGGTGTCTCCTCCTAATCTTAACCCATTTTATGGAGTCAGGATATATTCAGTTCCTGTCCTGATTGTTTGCTGACCTCTCCATTGCCTTCATGATTAGTATTTACTTTTGACCAAGGATGCCTTATTTCTTGAAGTAATAATCTAGTAAGTTGCTTACCTATGATTAAGAGAGAAAAGAACTTATATAGCCCTCATTTTGTTGTGCTTTTTTCACAGTGATCTAATCATGAGTAGTAAGTTTGCAATTAATGTAGATAAACTTCGTACTCATAGACTGTGAGAAAGTGCCCCGCACAACAGAAAGGTCCTGTCCTAGCTGTGGGGCTGACCTTGGTACTGAACCCTTTCATTGGTTAGTGGAGGTTTACTATCATTTTGATAACTCATAGAACTCTGGGATGCCTGAGGAAGGGCCTCTGAGAACTACTAGTCTTGATGGGGACAACCAGGACTTTGTTTTAAGTCAGCTTGTCTGTTCTGTTAGCATCCTTTGGATCACCAGCATGAAGTGATAGAGACAAGACCAATGGTTGTATTTTTCTATTGCTGTAAAAGCTACAAAACAGACAAGTGCTGGTGGTTCACATCTGTAATCCTACTTACTCAGGTGGCAGAGACCTGAGGATTGTAATTCAAAGCCAGCCTGGACAGGAAATGTCCATGACAATATTATCTCCACTTAACCACAAAATGCCAGGAGTAGAGCTGTGGCTCAAGTGGTAGAGCACTAGCCTTGAACAAAAGAGCTCAGGGATAGTGCCTAGGTTCTGAATTGAAGGCCCAGTACTAACACAGCAAACAAAACTGCAGAGCAAATGTGTTCATGATGTTTTTCACTTTGTCTTTCTAGGCTAGCTTGAAAGCTGATGCTATAAATAAGCCCTTTGCACAGCGCTGCCAAGATTTGGTAAAAGTCATTGAGGATTTTCCAGCAAAGGTACATCTTTATCAGAATTTCTCTGGGGCATATTTATATTCTTAGTAATCTGTACTAAGAAGAGGCTAGGAATGCTAGAAATATCCTGCAATGTATAAGACAGCCCCTTGCAACCAAAAAGTATTCAGTCCAAGATGTCAGTAGTGAGATGCTTTGATGGAAATACTTAAAAGTATGTACTTAATTTAAATTTGGAATTGTTCAGACCAGGAAGCTCACCTAGATGCTAGATAACAGTAGGTGACAGTTACGTTTCAGTCTTTTGACTGAAAAAGAACATTGTTCTCAGCCAGCAACAGTAGGTTGTGTCTGTAATCCTAGCCAACCTAGGCAGGAAAGTCTATGAGACTGTATCTCCAGTTAACCAGAAAAAAGCTGAAAGTAGAGCTTGCCTCAAGTGGTAGAGTACCAGCCTTGAGCAAAAAAGCTAAGGGATGGTGCCCAGGACCTAAGTTCATGTCCCAGTACAGACATACAAACTATCTCCTAATAACTACCTCTTCAGTCTGAAGTTTTGTTTGTTGTGATGCTAGGGATCAAACACAGGGTCTTGTGCATACTAAATGAGGGATCCATCACTGATCTATACTCTCATCCCCTAAAAGAAAGTCTTTAATCCAAGGCTGAAAAATGATGATGCTTGGTGTATCATGTTGCCTAGTAGAAGAGCCAAAGCAGCTCTTTACCTTTGCACCAGAGTCTACCAGACAATGGAAGGCGGGCAGTATATGGTGTAGAATTGGAGCTGGGACAGGAGTGGTAGCTGTCCTTGGTGAGTATATCTGATGCTTTGCTGTGCCTTGTTTCAGGAGCTACATGCCATCTTCCCATGGCTAGTAGAGAACATCTTTGGCAGCCTGGATGGTGTCCTCATTGGCTGGAACCTCCGTTGCCTACAGGGACGTGTGAACCCTGTGGAATATGGCATCGCGATGGAGTTTCTAGATCCAGGGTAGGTAGATAACCATTTGAAAGGGGCTAAGTACCCCCACATAGTGATTCCATTTGGAATCAATTTGTTAAAATTATGAAGGAGTCAGAGTAAGACAATTTGCAATTTATGTGTCCTGTTTTTTCTTTCTTTTTAAAAATTTTATGTTCAGTGGCCCAATGATGAAGTTGGTGTATAAACTTCAAGCTGAAGACTATAAATTTGACTTTCCTGTTTCCTACCTCCCTGTAAGTAAGCCATGATGGACAGAGTAGCACTTGGGCAGAGGACCCAGAACAGTGGCTGTTGTAGTGAGTAGGTCAGGGGCTTAGAGAAATAGTGGCAGTCGGCAGTGCCTGTTTAGGATGCAAGAGATATTTCCTATTAAAACTTCCAGTAGTCACTTTTTTTGTGTGTTTTTTTTTTGTGTGTGCCAGTACTAAGGTTTGAATTATTCCTTAGCATTTTTTGCTCAAGGCTAGCACTTTACCACAGTGCCAATTCCAGCTTTTTTCCAGCTGGCTTAACTGTAACCCTCAGCCTAAGATTACAGGTGTGAGCCACTGGTGCCAGGTCAAATAGTCATTTTTTTAAAAAAGGTCATTCTGGATCCTGCGGGTAGAGCAGGCACCATGCTGCCTTGCTTGCCCCTGGCTGGATAGCAACAGGACCATGTGACCCATTTCTTTACTCTTTATATCCAGTCCTTCAGGGAAAATTGAGGAGTGACTTTCTTAGTTTTAAGAAGCAAAGAGATGGGGTTCAAAAACATATTCAGGGTAACCTTGCTATTTGCAGGTTTTTATAATGATGATAGGAAATACTCTAAATTTTACTTTGCCTAAGCACTGCCCAAAGGAAAGTTGAACTCTGTCCTCACAGGCAGGTAGGTCTGATGTTTTGTTTTGTTTTGTTTCGTTTTGTGATCCTGGAGATTGAACCCAGGGCCTTAGGTATGATAGGGCAAGAGCTCTACCAGTGCGTTATACCCTTAGCTCACACCTATAATCCTAGCTACTCAGGAGGCTGACATCTGAGGATTGAGGTTCAAAACCTACCCAGGCAGGAAAGTCTGTGAGACTCTCCAATTAACCATCAGAAAACCAAAAGTGGAGCTCTGGCTTAAAGTAGTAGAGCACTAGTCTTGAGCAAAAAAGCTCAGGAACAGTGCCCAAGCCCTGAGTTCAGCCCCATGACAACAAAACAAAACAAAAAACCCACTTTAATCCAAGGCTGACTTACTTAACTGTTCCAAATATAAAGTGATGCTGCTTGGTAATGTCATATAATCCAGTGGAGGAGCCCAAAACAGCAGCCTCTTCAGAGACAGGTACAAGTCTTCCTTCCTTCCCAAGGTGCTAGAGCCTGCCCACAAGCCTACTTCACTCTTTACAGGGTCCTGTGAAGGCATCTATCCAGGAGCGCGTCCTCCCTGACAGCCCTCTCTACCACAACAAGGTCCAGTTTCCCACCACTGGTGGCCTTGGTCTAAACTTGGCTCTCAGTATCCTTTGGTGGCCTGAGGGTGGGGAGGTTGTGGGTAGGCCAGCACACATTACAGGGTGGCCCACCAGCTCTGCATTTGCTCCTTGATTCTGCCATCAGATCCATTCGAGTACTACATATTCTTCTTTGCGCTGAGCCTCATCACTCAGAAGGTACAGAAAATATATGTCTGAAGTCTGAATGCATCTTGCTCTACCACATCCCATGGGGATGTGTCAGGAGTGTCCCAAGAGGTTGCAAGTGCTCAGTGGAAGCCAGGGTGGTGCCCAGAGCCCACACTAATTATGGTTTGATTTTCCAGCCACTGCCTGTTTCCATCCATGTCCGTACTTCAGATTGTGCGTATTTTATCCTGGTGGACAGATACCTGTCATGGTTCCTGCCCACTGAAGGCAGCGTTCCCCCACCATTGTCCTCTAGTCCAGGGGGCCCCAGCCCCTCACCAGCTCCCAGGTAAGGCTGCCTTGGTTATTAAAGCCTAGTCCTGTACAAGAGAATTGTATAAAGTTTTCCCATTTTTCTTATGCCTTATTTCCCAGAATCACTTGCCCTAGCATAGACTGGAAGGTGTCTTGTGTTTTAGTTTTTGAGGGCTAAGGCTGTCTCTGTCTTCTTTAATGAGGCCTTGCTATGGTATGGAAAAGGTTGTATTCTGCTAGTAGCAGTGCTCACTGCAGACTGTCTTAAGTTCCTTGTCAGATGGAGGGAAAGGGGTTGTCTTAGGGAAGAGGGGAGGCCGTGAGTGAAGAACCTTTTGTGCCAGGCCACACAGGCTGCATCCCATGGCTGTGCAGCAGCCCCAGCTCTAGAGTGAATTGGGGGCTCTAGGTAGGTTCTCTGAGTACACATATCCCAGGGTTTTTGGTCTCCTCTCCTCAAGAGCTTGTTCTGCCCAGGCAGCAGCTACCTGAGCTTCTTAACTCCTTCTGTGGTCTCAGTGGTCCACTTTTGGCCCTGCGAGGCAGTGTTCAGCCATGGCTAGTGGTGCCTAAAATTCAACCATGTGAGCAAATGCCCTCAGAGAAGTGAGCTTAGGTGGAGGGAGTGGCTGCCTACATGGCAACATTAGTTGGTGTCCCGACTGCCTTTGTGATACTACTGTGGCTTTTGTGATGCTGTGGCTGGGAAGAAAGTGGAGGTCATCTAGGGTTAACTAGGCTGGGTTGGTTGGCTCCTTTTAACTTTTTCATCTGGAAATGACATCAGACTTAAAGTGGCCAGGCATAATTCTCACATATCTTTTCATCCCAATTTCCTGATTTTTGACATGTTCCCATGTCTCTTTTATCCTCAGTCTTTCCATTTATTTGTATAGTATTTATAGTATAGTTTGTGTTTCCTGGGCTGTTTGAGCAAGTTCTAGGTGTGTTGTCCCAGCACTTAAGATCCTCCTATCTCAACTTCTTCACTTGAGCCACCACTCCTGGCTCCTCATGACCTTTTAGTAGTTCAGTATATTTTGTAGAAGGCTGCATATTCTCCAATAAGACCAGGGTATACTTCTGTCTACATCAAGAAGCTGGTACTCACCATGGAGTCTTCAGACCTTGTTTGGGGTCACTAGCAGCTGACCTACTCATATCTGTTGTCTGGTTGCAATCTGGCACAGATTGGCTCACTGCATGGTCATCTCTACTGTTCTTTGATCTGGAACAAGCCCTCAGTCTTTCTATCTTTACCTATCTTAACCTCTCCAAAGGTGTGTTCCTTTACTTGGACTGTCTGATGTTTACTCATGACTAGGCCCAGTTTGGGCTTTGTGAGCAGGAGCACCACAGTATTGACACTGAGGTCTTCTGAAGCATCCAGCCAAGAGCCTTGTGTCCCTTTGCCCCATTACTGAGTGGCATGAGCTTTGTCACAACTTAAGAGTGTGTCAGCCAGCTTTTTTCACTGTAAAGTGACATGTACACTTTGAACCTAAATTAAACTAAACTTAAGGATTTAGTGGGAAAATACATCAAGAATATGTAATCATTTATTAGTATCCACTGTTGATCTTAGACGTTTTCTTTCCCTTTTTATTTTTATTTACTTTTTTTTTTTTTTTTGTGGCACTGCAGTTTGAACTCTGGTTCTGAATGCTTGATAGGCAGAAGCTCTTCCACTTTAGCTATGTCCCCAAATTCTTTTTTTTTTTTCCTTTTGCTTTATTTTTCAGATATTGTCTTGCTTTTGCTAGAGGCTAATTTAGGACCATGATCTTCCTTCCTATCCTGCCTCTCTAGCTGAGATCACAGGCATGCACTATCACTACCATGTTAGTGTGTTCTTTAAGATAGAGTATTTCTAATTTTTCCCTCAGACTGGCCACAAACCACAGTCCTCCTATTTTCACCTCCCAGGCAAATGGGATTATGGGCATGAGCTGTCATGCCCTGCCTAAATCAGTTATTAACAGATTGCCAAATGGTGGTTTTATAATTTCGTCTTTCCTATATTTACTAAATGAGTACCCTATGGTAAGGAAGACTTTTCCCTTTCCCATTTATTTATTCAAATGTATCAGTATGGACCTTAGGATCATTGTGTGATTAAACCTGTTGTAATTGGTTATTATTATCATTGATTTTATTGTTTAGATTTTCTGGACAACAGAATTCTGGTTAGCAGTGGTCACTTAACTCAAGCCTGTTTCCATGTTTCTTGTCAGGACACCAGCCATGCCCTTTGCCTCCTATGGCCTCCACCACATCAGCCTTCTAAAGCGACACATCTCTCATCAGACATCTGTGAATGCAGATCCTGCTTCCCATGAAATCTGGAGGTCAGAAACTCTCCTCCAGGTGAGAATCAACGAGAATGGTCTCTGTTTCTATTCAAAACAAACTGTTTAGCCAGCCACAGTCCTTGTAAGACAGTCCCAAAGATACCTTGTTACCCTGAGGGTAGATCTAAATGTTGGATGTTTTAGTTTGTTTTGTTGGTTGTAGGGCTTGAACTCTGGTCCTGGGCACTGTCCCTCAGCTCTTCAGTTCAAGGCTAGTGCTCTACCACTTGAGCCACAGCGCCACTTCTGGCTTTTTTCTTTTTGCTTATGTGGTGCTGAGGAATCGAACCCAGGGCTTCAGGCATGTAAGGCAAGCGCTCTACCATTGAGCCAACTTCCCAGCCCCTTTTTTCTTTTTGTTTATGTGGTGCTGAGGGATCCAACCCAGGGCCTCAGGCATGCAAGGCAAGCGCTCTACCACTGAGCCACCATCCCAGCCCCGAGTTGTATAACTTTTAAAGAACAATATTTAAAGTTTTCCCACATTTTTATTTAGTTATTTTTTTTTTATGCTGGTACTTGGGCTTGAACACTAGGCCTGAGTGCTGCCCCTTTTTTGTTCAAGGCCGATATTCTACCACTTAAGCTATACTTCCATTTCCATCTTTTGGGTTGTTAATTGGAAATAAGAGTCTCATTCAATTTTCTGCCCAGGCTGGGCTTTGAACTGAAATCTTCCAGTCTCAGCCTTCTGAGTAGCTAAGATTACAGGCATGAACCACCAGCACCCAGCTAATAGTGTTTTGGTTTGGAGTTTTTTGTTTTTGTTTTGTTTTGTTTTGTTTTTGCCTGTCTTGAGCTAGAACTCAGGGACTGGGCACTGTCCCTTTTCTGGCTTTTTCTGAGTAGTTTATTGGAAATAAGAGTCTCATGGACTTTCCTACCCAGTCTGGCTTCCAACTGTGATCCTCAGATCTCAGCCTCTTAAGTAGATAGGATTACAGGCGTGAGCCTTGGACGTCTAGCTAATAGTGTTTTTCAATGCACCAGAAATTTGATTGTGGTGTGTCATGTATTGTCTACGAATCTTTCCTCCCCTATTTTTTTAAGCATGGTTTTAGCATCTTTAGGTCACTGATCAATTTTGGCTTAATTTTTGTATACAGTATGAGAAAAGATTCTAACTTCATTTTTTGGCATGTGAATGACCTGTTTTCCTGGCAGCACAGGTTGGAATCCTCCCTTCCTGATTGAATGCTCATAGACCCATTGTTGAGTGATTTGACTAGCTGATGCTCTTTTGTAGGTTTTTGTTGAAATGTGGCTCCATCATTATTCCTTGGAGATGTATCAGAAAATGCAGTCCCCTCATGCCAAGGTATGTTTTCATGGTTGTTCTTACTGTCTGATGCCTCTAGCCCTGGCCAGCCTTCTTGTTCTTGTCCTGAGTGTAAGTTAGTTGTCCTAGCCTGAATAGTGGAGTCAGAAGCCCACCCTCCTCTCCTTAGATGCCAAATGCAAGGTGAGTCTTTTCCTTCAGTCCTGTGAGGGGCTTACATCCCAGCATGTAGGCTCCTAAGACTGGAGGACTGCTTTCTGGGGTCCTCCCTCCACAGCTTCCAAGGCTTCTTCCTGGCAAGAGGAATGGCTGAGGTGCTGGTGCTCTTGTTCTGAGGCACAGGAAGTTATAGCTGCCTCTAGGAGTCATATTCCAGTTCCTCTGTGTGCCTTCATGCTCTCAAGTGGTCCATGTGCGCACATATACATACACACTTACACATACACACACATATACACATATACTGTGGTGGATCTGAACCTCTTTCCTGCCTTTACTGCTCTTACCTACTCTAGAATATAAGCAAGCATCCATTTTACAGTAAGTGGCCTGGTATCCTCCTGCATGCAGCCTGGCCTGCCTTTTCCTCTTGTTTCCCCTTCTCCCCACCTTTCAGCCTCTCCCCTTTCCTTCCCTGGGCAGCACACTTGTTTGCAGAGTTGTGGAGGTGGCAGAGTCCTTGAACTTCCTGGTATTGCTATTCCTGGGGTAGATACTCCATTGAGCTCATTATCAAAGAACAGTTCTGTTAGTGAGTGCCCTAGCGATGCTTAAAGTCACAGTTAGCTTCACATACTGTGAAACAGCTTAAATCACACACACCTGGGCCCTGCCCAAGGCAATGGTGCATAGTCTGCTGTCTGTGGCTTCTGTGCTCAAGTTTCTCACTATGGGACAAAATCCTTGAGGACTTCACTGAGAATAAAAATGGAATTCAGCTTGAGAAGGCTATACTGCATTGTCTCTGATTCTGCAGAGGCCTTGCCATCCCAATTCTCTGCTGTTGTTGGTGATGAGGTGATTAAATCATCATTTAATCATCATTTAGATACCCCACATCATCATCCTGGGGCTCATGCGTGGAGGAAAGAAACAGGGAGAGGCTGACAGATTTTTCTTGGGCCTATTAAGCACAAAGACTCTGCTGTGCCCTTTCTGCTTCCAGCATAGTCTTTCTGCATGTTCCTGGCTGATAGATGGTAGTCTGCTTGCTGGGCTTCCCAACTTGTTTCCAGGGCCTAGGAAGTTCACTCAGCCTTATGTATGCAGCATTGCTAAGCAGAGGCAGGGCTGCAGGGCTGTATTATTTTCCTACTCCTGCTATCTTCCAGTGGTGAAAGATATATCTACTTTTAAGGGCCAGAAGAAGGATTAGTGGGCTGTCCCCGCTCAGGTAGCGAGAAGCCTTCCCCTTATATCCCCACAATTGCTTCCTCTTGGCCAGACCATGAGATAGATGAGACTTGTGTAGAGTGACTGGCAGTAGAAGGACTGGACCATGTGAGGTTCTACTCTTTGCTACTTTCTATTGAGGCAGAAAACAAAACTCAAGGAAACTAGTTGGCTGGGAGCTTAGAAGGATATCGGTAGGAGTTCCCATTATCCAAGGCCTTTTATCGTTTGTTACTAGGGCCTACATTGCACCTACCTACAGACATCCTTTTCTGTCCCCACTTAGCCTTGATTTCCAGATACAGAAAACATGGCACTTGGGGCTGGGAAGGTGGCTCAGTGGTAGAGTGCTCGCCTTGTATGCATAAGGCCCTGGGTTTGATTCCTCAGCACCACATAAACAGAAAAGGCTGGAAGAGGCACTGTGGCTCAAGTGGTAGAGTGCTAGCCTTGAGCTGAAGAGCTCAGGGACAGCACCCAGGCCCAGAGTTCAAGCCCCATGACCAGCAAATAAAAAAAGAAAAGAAAGAAAACATGGCACCAAGCTGTGTGCTGGTGGTTCATGCCTCTAATCCTAGCTACTCAGGAGCTGAGACCTGAGGATTGCAGTTCAAAGTCAGTCCAGGCAGGAAAGTCCATGAGATTCTTATTTATGATGTACCAGCAAAACTCAAAGTGGAGCTGTGGCTCAAGTGGTAGGATATCAGCAAAAAAGCTCAGGGACAGCACCCAGACCCTCAGTTCAAGCCCCAGTACCAGCACAAAAAAAAAGTTTGGGAAAAAAAAGAAGGAAAACATAGCACCTGAGGTTCCACTCCATGGTCATCCTGGGTCCTGGGTACCTACAAGTGGCTGTGGAGCCTGTCCTGTGTTTCCACAGGAAAGGGAACAGGAACCTGGGTAAGGAGTTTTCCAATTTCTCCTTGAATGCTGCCACAGGGTTGGGTCTGGCATACAAGAAGGCTGGGAGAAGCTTTTGCCATCTTGCTATGAATCTCCTCATCTTCTAGCAAGTACATTCTGACCTGTCCTTTGGGAAGTCTAGCAGGCATGCTGCTTGGGTAGGAGGCACAGCCCTCGAGGGGCAGGATATGGGGGCTTCAGCAGGCTAAGGGAGGGGGCTGGGAAGGTGGCTCAGTGGTAGAGTGCTTGCCTTACATGCATGAGGCCCTGGGTTCGATTCCTCAGCACCACATAAGCAGAAAAAGCTGGAAGTGGTGCTGTGGCTCAAGTGGTAGAGCACTAGCCTTGAGCTGAAGAGCTGGAGGGACAGTGCCCAGGCCCAGAATTCAGGCACCATGACTGGCAAAAAACAAAAACAAAGCAGGCTAAGGGACTGCGGGAAGTAGGGCCTTGGGATGGGGGGGTTGGATAGCATGCCAGCTGGAATGTCACGCCTGCTGCCTGTGGGGTATGTAGCTATAGCCAGATTTCTTAGGAGCTCCTTCCCTTGGGAGCTCTGTACTTTTGGGGGCATGGATCTTGATGAGGTTAAAAAAAGCGGGGGGGGGGGGAGCTGGGAAGGTGGCTCAGAGGTAGAGTGCTTGCCTTGCATGCATGAGACCCTGGGTTCTATTCCTCAGCACCACATAAGCAGAAAGAGCCAGAAGTGGTGCTGTGGCTCAAGTGGTAGAGTGCTAGCCTTGAGCTGAAGAGCTGAGGGACAGTGCCCAGGCCCAGAGTTCAGGCCCATGACTGACCAAAAAAAAAAGCTTATCTTCCCATCTTTAGCAATTTCAGGGCACCTGGTTGGCTGAGCTTGTGTTCAGCTCTGTGCTGCCCTTGGAAAGCTGTCTAGTCTTCTCAATTATGAAAAAGCTATTCATGGAAAAGACGTTGATTGGGTTTTAAATATATCAGAATTTGTATATTGACTGCATGTTCTATACTATCTTACAATTTTTAAAGTAATTATATCAGAATGCCTACTAATTTGGTAATTTTCTTCCTTCAAGACAATTCATGGGGGCTGGGAAGGTGGCTCAGTGGTAGAGCGCTTTTGCCTTGCATGCCTGAGGCCCTAGGTTCGATTCCCCAGCATCACATAAGCAAAAAGAAAAAGAGCCGGAAGTGGCGCTGTGGCTCAAGTGGTAGAGCGCTAGCCTTGAGCTGAAGAGCTGAGGGACAGCGTCCAGGCCCAGAGTTCAGGCCCCATGACCGGACCCAAAAAAAAAAATAATAAGACAATTCATGGAAATCTGATTAATTATAGTCATTCCTCAGTATCCAGTGGAAGACCGGTTCCAGGACCACCACCACCACCACACACACACACACACACACACACACGCACACACGCACACACGCACACACACACACACACACACACACACACACACTCAGAATCCATGGATCTTTACATAAAGTGGGGGAGTATATAGCCTAAACTATATGTTTAGAAATTTCTAGATTATTTACAGCATCTAATCCGATATAAATATTGTATAAATAGTTGTTAAACTGTTTTCTTTAGGGACTAATGACAAAATCTATCTGCTCACATTTAAGACAGCCTCACTGTCACCAGCTTCTTCACTCATGACAGTCTACCACTTGGTAGTC
This sequence comes from Dipodomys merriami, assembly GCF_024711535.1. Taxonomy (NCBI): domain Eukaryota; kingdom Metazoa; phylum Chordata; class Mammalia; order Rodentia; family Heteromyidae; genus Dipodomys; species Dipodomys merriami. Next base: position 2,197,783 of record NW_027206013.1, read on the forward strand.
TACCACACTTCTCACCTTGGGTTTTTTGCTAGTTAATTGGAGTCTGGTTAATTGGGATTTTTTTGCTGGTTTATTGGAGTCTCTTCCCATTTGTCTGCCAGATTTGTCTGCCTGGGCTGACTTTGAACAGAGATTCTCAGATCTCAGCCTTATAGGTGTGAGTTACCAGCACCTGGCTATAATTTGGTGGGTTGGTTCTGGGGCTTGAACTCAGGACCTGAGCTTTTGTGCTCAAGGCTAGTTCTCTACCACTTTGAACCACAGTGCCATTTCTAGCTTTTTGGTAGTTGTGAGGTAAGAGTCTCTCAGACTTCCTGGGCTGGCTGTGACCTCAGTCCTCAGATCTCAGCCTCCTGAGTAGCTAGGATTATAGACATGAGCCACTGATGCCTGCCCCTAAATATTTTTATTCAGTTGCTCAAATCTGAACATGGAACCCATGTATAGGGAAAGCTGACTATACATATTTTTTCTTTTCTGAATAGAGTCCTTTTGGAACTGGCTCCTCAAATTCATTTTCTAAGCTTTGAGGCGTTCTAGGCCTCCTCAGTAGCTAGCAGCATGTCCTAGCAAGGGTCTAGGGCTCTGGTGGGCTGTGATGTACAGGAGTATAGGACCCTGTGGAAGAACAGAATTGGGCTGACCTCAGAGCTGCTGAGCCCTCCAGCCCCCAGCATCAAGGGTCCTCCCGGTGATCTTGATTATCCATCTGTCTCGACCTACAAGAGGATGCCCAGTGTAGACTGCCTGTGGTTGTCTGCACCGGAAGGCTTTCAGGCACTGAGGGGGATGCTCTGCTACCGGAGGCTGCGGGGGCAGTGGTGGTTTGGATTGTCACTGATGTACTTTTGTTTTTGTTTTGTTTTTTGTTTTTGTTTTTTTCTCTTTTGTTCTTTCTTCTGGGCTCCTCACTATTTTCTTTCTCTCCCCACTTCCCCCTTCCCCTGTCTTGTCCCATCCCCTCTCACCCTCCCCACCCTGTCTTGTCCTCCACCCTCTTGCCTTTCCTTGGCTTCTCTGTGTGTTGTCTCTCAGTTGGAGGTTCTGCACTACCGACTCAGTGTCTCCAGCGCCCTCCACAGCCCTGCCCAACCCAGCCTCCAGGCCCTCCACGCCTACCAAGTACTGGCCGCTCTTGAGTCCCTCCCCATTTCCCTGTCTCAAGTGAGGGGCACAGAGTGCATTCTGCACAGTGGCAGAGCAAGGATTTGGTGGGGCCTGCTGCAGGGAACTGAGAGGCTAGTTCTCAGCAGAGTGAAGCTATGTGTTGGATAGACAAGTTAGCTTCATCCTAGCCTAATCTCTAGCATGTACACTAATCTGGTTTGGGGCAGACTAGTGAGGCATGTGGCTCTAGCTGCCTACAGTATCAGAAAATCAGAATAGCTAAACTCCTAGACAGCATAAGTGTCTCAGTTTCTCAGATGTTGAGGGAGCTTTCCAGTGACCCAACTTACCCTCAGTGTTCAGAGCCTGGGAAGTTGTGAATGGTCTGGTTTCTGTCTGGTTCAAAGCCATCACCCAGCCTGGAGGCTGCAGCCAAGCCCAGACCGGTGTGTATGTCAGAGGGCTAGGGAGAATTTGCCCAGTCCCCCACCCTACCCCAGAACTCAGAGGCTGTTAGTCTTTGATAGTCCAGCCTGGACCTGGCCTATTACTCTTGAGCCCAGGACCTCAGCCCATTTACAGACTCCTCCAGAGGCAAATGAGAGGAAGTGGTGTTCTCATGGAGCTTGTGGTCTATTTGAGGAGAAATGGCAAATGTGTGGATAGATTTGAGGTAATGAAGTAGAGCGCAGACCCTCTCTGATACAGAATTAGGTGATTGGTGAGAAACAGCAGACACACAGAGCTATGCTCCTGGCCAGGTCTCTGTCCAGTTCACCCTGGAAAGGAGCACACAAACAGTTGAACTTAAGGGCCAGTCATGTTAGTGGCATGGGATGGTAACCAAAGCTCACCCTAGGCTCCTCAAGCAGAAGTTGCAGAGCACTGAGCAGCTTCCCTAAGAAGCCATTTGGCTTCATCCCAGCCCTATAGCAGTAGAGGTTGAGGGTGAGCCCTGGAGAATCTACACCTAGTGGGAAATGCCATAGAAATTGAACAGGGTAGGAGACAGAAAGATATTGCTCAGTGGTAGAGTGCTTTCCTAATATATGAGGCCCTGTGTTCAATTCCCAGCAGTACAGAGTGGGAAAGGGGGAGCAAGAAAGGAAGAAAGTGAGCAGTTAGTTGGATGCTAAGGGCAACCATGGCCCTAGATTCTGCATGAATCTAGGTTTGGTTTACAGCAGGAGTGGTGGGAAGTTAAGAAAGAAGTTCACTTGGCAAACTAGCAAGAAGTAGGCTGAGAGGGTACTGTGTGATTGCTAGTGCTGAGAGCCAGAGTCTGGCCTGCCAAAAGCTCCACAGAAGCTGAACAAAAGGGCGCCTTACCTTCTTCCTGAGCCAAGAATCGACATCATCACCCAGGATCTCAGGACAGGGCTGGGAGAGAGAGGCTGCAGGAAAGGGAGGCTTCTGGAGTTGGAGATGACAGTATGGTATTGACACCCTTTTCTTAGTGTTAATTAGGGTATTATGGTATATCTCAGTCGACTTTCTCTCATTAGTTATGAAATTCCACAGACTGATAAGGTTTATTTTAGTAGAGTCCTGAGGTGATGGTGGGCATCACATGGCAGGAAACAGGGAATGTAGAAGAGACCTAGAAGCAGGAAGATGGAGAGTTCAATGACAGCATGGACTACCTATTGAGACTCTTTCAAAAAGAGGAGTAGGGAGGGGAGGATGTACCTTATAAGAGAATAGGCCCAAGGTTTCATCCCAGCACCATAAAAAAATTAAAAGATCTTAAACAAGTTGGCTTTTTTTTTTTAAGCAGACTTCTTTTTGTTGGTGGTGGTGGTCATGGGGCTTGAACTCTGGGTGTAGGCACTATCACTCAGCTCTTCAGCTCAAGGCAAGTGCTCTACCATTTGAGCCACAGAGCCACTTCCAGTTTTCTGAGTGGTTTATTGGAGATAAGAGTCTCACAGAATTTCTTGCCTGTGCTGGCTTTGAACTGCCATCTTCAGATATCAGTCTCCTGAGTAGCTAGGATTACAGGCATGAATGCCCGGCAGCAGTTTTATTCTTAAAATAACCCATTTAGCTCACACCTTTAATCCTAGCTACTCTGGAGGCTGAGGTCTGAGGATTGTGGTTCAGAGCCAACTCAGGCAGGAAAGTCCGTGAGACTCTTTATCTCCAATAAACCACTCAGAAAACTGAAAGTGGTGCAGTGGCTCAAGTGGTAGAGCACTCACTTTGAGCTGAAGAGCTGAGGGACAGTGTTCAGGCCCAGAGTTCAAGCTCCATGACTGAGCAAAAAAAAAAAAAAAAAGAAAAGAAAAAGATAACCCATTCATGAGGGCAGAGCCCAGTTGCCTCTTAAAGGCCCCACCTGGCCTCACCTCTTACTGTCTTATAACATTCAGTTTCAACAGGAGCAAACTATCATGGTGTTTTATCCTTCAAAAAAAATGCACATTTATTCTATAAAGACTTTAAAGTTATAGGTAGGCAGAAAAAAATGGCCTCCCACTTACAGATCCCTCCTCAAGCTCAGCTAGTGAGTGTGCCATCTGGGCTTGGAGGGGAAGGTGGCTTTTCATGGCAGGGAGACCTCAGTAGATGGAGCTGGAGGCAGTAGTTTGTACATGGTCTGCTGCATCCTGTGGTGTACCAGGGGATGAGGTCCTTTGCAAACCTGATTAGCACAAAGTATGTGAAGGGCTGAGGTTGGGGGGCAGAAGTGGTAGGGAGAAGAGTGTGTTGCTTTTGCATTCAGGTGATAGCCCTGCTCCCAGCCCCAAGGCAGACATGACCACTCCATTGGTGAATGACTAGAAAGCCTCCTGGCTAGCGGAAAAGCTTGTTCTTGGGTCTTGGCCTTACAGAGCCTGCGTTTGTGTTGCTCAGCAAATTCAGCTCACAGCCTTGAAGGTGTTCTTGTCTGGGGACCTGAGCTGGTCACAGATCCATTGGCAGCAGAAAAGTGATGCCCAGGGCTGAGCCCTCATCTGGCCATGACCAGGATCGGGGAGAATGTGGGAAGGGTTGGGTTATGACTGGAGAAGGAATTGGGGAGAAAGGAGACACTCCCACTTCTACAAGGTGAGCCCCAGTGAGCTTTCTGCATATCCCTGGGAGGCAGGAAGGAGGCAGCCCTGGGGCCAGAGCTTGGGTGGGCTGCTAGTCTGATCCTGTTCTTACCCTCTAGCTGGCCAGGTCGGGGGGTGGGATCCTGAGGCCCAGCATGGGCAACAGGGTCGGAGGGCACATGACTGTGTTGCCAAGATGGGGCTTGACGTGCACAGGGAAGCACTTTGCAGGCTTGTCTAGTTTAGCCAGCTACACTGGATGGGCTGGGTAGGTTGGACCAACCACTTCATTGCTGTGAACCAGCCTCAGTTTAGACTCAACTGCATGAGGCATGTCCACTAAATGCTAGGTGCTGCAGGGGTTGGGAGGCCCTCCTGGCCTGGTTTGTCCCCCCGTAAGGGAGCGGAGCCACTGGTCAGGGAGGGATGTGGTCAGAGCTGGGGAGGCCCACTGGGCATAGCAAACCTCCCCTGGCCCTGATGGCCTCCTTCTCTGCTTTAGGAGTCATTTGCACCCACTGAAGAGCATGTGCTAGTGGTACGCCTGCTGCTGAAGCATCTTCATGCCTTTGCCAATAGCCTGAAGCCAGAACAGACCTCACCCTCGGCTCACTCCCATGCCACTAGCCCCCTGGAGGAGTTTAAACGGTAAGTGTGAAGAGACAGGGCCTTGGGCTTCCTATTCTAGTCCTTGGTGACACCACCCTGACCTTCCCCAGGGCATGGGAATAAGATGAGGGGCCCTAGTTGCTCAAAGAGAAAATGAAGACTAGGTACTGGTGGCTCATGCCCGTAATCCTAGCTACTCAGGAGGCTGAAATCTGAGGATTACAGTTCAAAGCCAGCCAGGACAAGAAACTCTATGAGACTCTTTATCTCCAATTAAGCACCAAAAAAAGCAGGAAGTGGAGCGGAGGCTCAAGTGGTAGAGTGCTAGCCTTGAGCAAAAAGGCTCAGGGACAGCACCCAGGCCCTGAGTTCAAGCCCCAGGACCAGCAACCAAAAAAAAAAGCACATGAGGTCTCAGCCAAGATAGGGAGAGGGGCAGGCAGTGATCCCAGGCCCTGGCCTTTATGCACTTGTTTATTCCCCTCACTCAACTCAAATCTGAATCTGAGCTCCAAGAGGCAGCTGGGACTACCCAGCTGTTCCACTCCCAAAGCCTTCCCTCCAGACCTGCCTTCAGACTGTGGCCACAGCCAGATGGCCAGAGAAACCCTATTTCACTATTCTGTATTGCCCCTTCCTCAGTTGGGAGGCAGAAGTGGCATCATTGTACTGATGGCATTTCTTTCCCCTGTCAGAAGGAGGGCTGGAATCACATGGCCTGACCCCTTCAGGCCAACTGGGGTCAGCCAAGTAGGTGACTTGCAGGGTGGGGGTGGGGGGGGATTGGGGGTTGACGCTAAGATGAGGTTTGTGAAGGAATCAACACTGTCTGCATGCTGTGGGCACTTGGGATGTTCATGATCTCTGTGAACCTTAGCTTTCTCCTCTGAAGAACCTTGGCTTCCCTCCAAGGAGGGTTTAGCACCCTTGCTGGCAGAGCAGTCTCCAGGCCAGGGCTAAGCTCCCTTGGGAACAGACCTCCCACCCCATGTGAGTGGTATCCCTGACCTTCCTGTTCCCATAGGGCTGCTGTGCCACGGTTTGTCCAGCAGAAGCTCTATGTCTTCCTGCAGCACTGCTTTGGTCACTGGCCCCTGGATGCGTCCTTCAGAGCTGTAAGCAATGTTCTGGCCTTTGCTGTAGCCCTCTGCCTGGGGAGGGGTGAGCACATGAGGCGGGGAGTAGTAGCTTTTACCACAGAAGCCTAGGAAAGGAGGCCTTAGTGCAACATTGTCATCCTGCCAGATCTTGGACCCCAAAGAGCCCTTCCCTGCACAGCTATATGTCCAGGCAGCTCCCAGCTGCTCCTAGCTGTCCCTTGTACCTGGAAGCCTGGCTCTTCAGGGCCTAGCATAAGGGCATATATGTCCCTTCCACACTTGGCAGATGTCCATGCTTTCCTTTCTGAGCTACCCCTGAAAGCCAGGCTGAAGACCACCAAAAGATGTGACTAAAAGCCCAGTATATGGCCACTAGGCCCCTGTACCTTCAAAGCTCACATGTCTTGTTCCTCACCAGGTCCTGGAGATGTGGTTGAGCTACCTGCAGCCATGGAGGTACGCACCTGAGAAGCAAGCTCAAAGTAGTGATTCCCAGCCCCGGTGCGTGGCAGAGAAATGGTGAGTCCCTGGCACCCTCTCCTGCCAGCCATTCTACTGGCTCCTTTGAGAAGAAGCTGCTTTGTTGGGTAGACACCAAGCCCTCGGCTTGTGCTTCAGTTGATCCAGCCCTTGCCCTGGTGGTCTCCTGGGCTCTTCTCCCACTGAGGCCCTACAGAGTGAGCACACAGTGAGTGCTTCATGAATAAATGTTGAGTCCTGGGATGTATTTTCTAAGGAAATAGTGGGTTATCATATGCTCTTTGTCCCTGCTCTTGCCCTAACCTGGCTCGTGGATGTCCTAGTCTGCTCTAAACCCTCCTCCTACCCTTCCTCACCAGCATGGCATGCTCACCGTCCCCCACTCATTCTTCCTGCTTGACTATCTCTAGGCTTCCATTAGCACCTGGTATCACCAGAGGTCTGTCCTTCCCTGGAATCAAGCCTTCCCCTTTGTACTTTGCTGTTTCTTTTCTCTGCTCTAACAAGCTCTGGGGTCCTTAGTGTTGCTGGCCTCTGCCGTGCTCTCTCTTCTCTTTCCCTGACCTCCAGCCACCTAGCTTCTTGAGCTGCCATTTGTAATGTCTTTATAAAGTGTAGGAACCCAGAGAAGAGCAAAGGCTTCAGAAGGTGTAGACCATTGCAGCCCCTACATCCAGTAGGACTGACCTACGCCCAGGCTGGACACTAACTGCTACTCTTGTCCTTAGGGCACCCTTTGTGCAGGAGAACCTGCTGATGTACACCAAGCTATTTGTGGGCTTCCTGAATCGTGCTCTCCGCACAGACTTGGTCAGTCCCAAGAATGCGCTTATGGTTTTCCGAGTAGCTAAAGTCTTTGCTCAGCCTAACCTGGCCGAAATGATCCAGAAAGGTAAGTCCTTAGCTCTGGGTCAGTGAGGCAGGCCTTGTCCTGGCTAAGCTGGACCGTGCCCTTTTCTGATAGAAAGTGGCACTTAAAGAAGGACCAGAGACCCTGTGTACCCCCACCAAAAGCTTGCGGTGTAGCTGAGTATCGGTTGTCTGGGGGCCTCAAGCCCATCAGTGTGCTGTGAAGTCTCTGAGCCCAGCTGAACCGTGTATTCCCTGTGATTGTGGGATGCCAAGTGGGGGCTCCATTATACCCACAGGAAGAGCAGCTAACCGGAGCTGTAACTCTTTTGAAACTTCAGTTTTTTCTCTACCGACTCATTGTACTGTGCAGGAGGTAATCTTGCTCCCTGGTGTACTTTTTTTTTTTTCTGTCGGTCGCGGGGCTTGATCTCTGAGCCAGAGCACTATCCCTCAGCTCTTCAGCTCAAAGCTAGTGCTCTACCACTTGAGCCACTGTGCCACTTCCGGTTTTCTGGTGGTTTATTGGAGATAAGAGTCTCATGGACTTTCCTGCCTGGGCTGGCTTTGAACCGTGATCCTCAGATATCAGCCTCCTGAGTAGCTAGGATTACAGGCGTGAGCCACCAGTGCCCAGCCCTGGTATACTTTTGTCTCAGCTTTGTTAAGGCATTGGCTTCTGTTCTCTTCTGGTGTTTGCCTTTCTGTTGGCACTGGTGAACTTCCCAATACATCGGGACCTGAGTCCTCAGGCTCTGCACTCTTGTTGGCCATGAGCCTCTGCAACAATTCTGGGACAAGGCCTTGGGTACATAGTTCTTAAGGCTCTGTAGAAACCTCAGGAAGTGTTTGGACTCCTGCCAGTAGCACCAGGTACTCCTCCCTAGGAATCAGGTGCCAGACTTGTGCCCCTGCCTTGTAGGTGAGCACCTGTTCCTGGAGCCAGAACTTGTCATTCCCCACCGCCAGCACCGGCTCTTCACAGCTCCCACCGTCACTGGTAGCTTCCTGTCACCATGGCCACCAGCTGTCACTGATGCTTCATTCAAGGTGAAGAGCCATGTGTACAGCCTGGAGGGCCAAGACTGCAAGTACACCCCAATGTTCGGTCCTGAGGTCCGGACCTTGGTGAGTGATCAGAGGTACTGTTGGCCTGGGGTCATTGAGGCTGTGAGAACTGGTAGAATCAGGGAAGACACCTAAGCTCAGAAAAGGAGGGAGAGGCAGGAGCTTGGGTATTGAGCAAATACTGCTGTCCCCTCTCTGTGCTCCCGTTTTTTTTTTAGTAAAGTTTGGGTGGGGTATTTTTTTTGATGGGGGCGAGGGAATGGGTTTGTACATGTGTGCATGTTTGTACCAATCCTGGGGCTTAAAATCAGCGCTGGGGCTTAAAATCAGGGCCTGAGCTTTTGTGCTGAAGGCTAGCACTCTACCACAATTTCATTTCTGGCTTATCAGTGATTAATTGGGAATGAGAACCTTAGACTTTTTTGCCTGGACTGGCTTTGAATTGTGATCCATAGATCTCAGCCTTCAGAGTAGCTAGGATTACTGGCATGAGCCACCAGTGCTTGTATGTGTGTGTGTGCGTGCGTGCGTGCGTGCGTGCGTGCGTGTGTGTATAATGTAGTTTGGAAATATTTTACATTTAGAATATCATTCAGTGCTCGGTATGGTGGCTTAGGCCTGTAAATCTTAACTGTTTGAGAGACTGGGAAAAATGTGATTTTAGGCTAGCCTAGGCAAAAATGTATGGAAGAATATTTCAACCAATAAAAAGCTAGGTTCAGTGACACTGTCCATCTTCCCAGTTACATAGGAAGTATAAACAAGATTGTGATCTCAGCTGTCCTAGGCAAAAAATGGGACCTTATTCAAAAAATAATAAAAGCAAAAAGGGCTAGAGGAGTGGCTCAGGTAGTAGAAGTGTTCAAATTCCAGTACCACTATCAAAGAAGAAAATCATACATAAAAGTTAAAGGTAGCCAGGTATCAGTGGCTCATGCCTGTAATACTACTTAGAAGGCTGAGGTCTGAGGATGAGGGTTTAAAGCCAGCCAGGGCAGGAAAGTCTGAGGGGGCTGAGATCTGAGGATCTTCCTTAGAGGCCAGCCTGGGCAGGAAAGACCAAGAGACTCTTGTCTCTAATTCACCACAGAAAACCAGAAATAGCATTGTGGCTCAAAGTGGTAGAGAGTTAGCCTTAAACAAAAAACCTCAGGGACAGTGACCAGGTCCTGAGTTCACGGCCTCAACAAACAAAAAATGGAACAATGGACTGGGAATGTGGCTTAGTGGTAAAGTGCTTACCTAGCATCCATGAAGCCCTGAGTTCAAATCCGCAGTAGCATATAAATAGTAAAAGCTGGAAGTGGCACTGTGGCTCAAGTGAGAGAGTGCTAGCCTTAAGCAAAAGAAGCTCAGGGACAGTGCCCAGGCCCTGAGTTCAAGCTCCAGGATTGGGGTGTGGGGAGGGAGAACAATAAATCCTGTTAGGAAACGGACTTTATACATGTATGTACATGTTACAGTAAAACCTCCCTTGTATGACTAAGACATAGTAATTATTGCCCATCTGCTCTGTACCCTCCTGGAGCCACCTGTGGGTGACCTGCTTATGCCTCCTTTGCAGGTCTTGCGCCTCGCTCAGCTCATCACACAGGCCAAGCAGACTGCCAAGTCCATCTCTGACCAGTGTGTGGAGAGCCCCACTAACCGCTCTTTCCTATCATGGTCATGGCTGGGCTTCTGCCCCACAGACGCAAATGGCTACTACCCAGCTAATGACCTGGATGAGATGGGTCAAGACAGCATTCGCAAGACAGATGAGTATCTGGAGAAGGCCCTGGAGTACCTGCGTCAGATATTCCGAGTATGTACTTTAGGATTTGTATAGAAAGTCCCCTCCCTAAGGAATTCACTCTTTGCCTAGCTAATGGCCAGCCATCTGCACACATGGACCCAATGTGACTGTCCTTTGTCCAAAGGGAAAAAGTCTGCAACTAGGGTATCAGGTCTCTGTCCTTTTGTTGTCACTGCCTGTAGAGTAAAGACTAGTCCCCTCCTTTCACCCTAAAGTTGAAAGCAGAGGTGTTTTTCTTTGACAGCTCAGTGAAGCCCAGCTTGCCCAGCTCACACTCGCTTTAGGGACTACGCAGGACGAGAATGGGAAGAAGCAGCTCCCAGACTGTATCGTAGGAGAGGATGGACTCATCCTCACACCCCTGGGCCGCTACCAGGTAAAGGACCAAGTCACCGAGAGGCATCTGCTACCATATAACCAGCCCTCAATTCTTCCTCCCTCTGGTAAACAGAGACAGTCTCTCTGGGTTGTTTGCAAACATGTATTTTCAAAGCTGTCTGCAATTTCTAGATCATCAATGGACTGCGAAGGTTTGAAATCGAGTACCAGGGAGATTCAGAGCTGCAGCCCATCCGGAGCTATGAGATTGCCAGCCTTGTCCGAGCACTCTTCCGTCTATCATCTGCCATCAATCACAGAGTTAGTGTTTACGGGACTGCCTGGGGAGCCTAGCTGCTTCTGGAACTGGGTATCCCCGTCACCTTCACATTCCATGTGATCCTACAGGCTATGGAGTGTCTGGGTAGAAATGAGTCCTGGGAGTGGGCTGGGAAGGAGGGTGCTCTGCTGTCCTCGGATTTGCCCACACCTCCTCCACTCCCCATCACCACCACCACTAGTCCTTGTTTGTGCTTTAGTTTGCAGGCCAGATGACTGCTCTGTGTTCCCGGGATGACTTCCTTGGCAGTTTCTGTCGATACCACCTCACAGAGCCTGCATTGGCTGACAGGCACCTGCTGAGCCCTGTGGGGCGGAGACAGGCCACCAGCCAGGCCCGGGGCCCTAGGCTCAGTTTGCGCTTCCTGGGCAGCTACCGGACACTGCTCTCACTCCTTTCAGTCTTCTTTGTGGCCTCTCTGTTCTGCATCGGGCCCCTGCCCTGCTCCTTGCTCCTTGTCCTGGGCTACCTCCTCTACGCCATGGCCATGACACTGCTCACTGAGCGAGGGAAGCTGCACCAACTCTGACAGTTGGCCACTGACTCCAATATAGACCAGCAGGATGTGCGGCATGCCCCCTTCCTTGGCCTGAGAAGTCCTGGCAAGCTTCTTCCAAACGAGAGCATCGTTACCTTTGGGGTTCTTTTCTTGCAGTAGTAGGGTGATCCAGAAGAAACTGAAAGGAGGAAGTGTTGCAGGTTTGGCATGCAAAGGGCCATGTTCATGAGCCATGTCCCTCAGCCCATAAACCCCCAAGCAGCTGAGCTGTTTCTTCAGGCCTTTCTAACCATTCTAGGATTTTGCCAGGTAAAGCTTGGCTTAGCATTCCCACAGTTGACTTCAGGCCTGACCTTCAAGGAACTGGCCTAGCCTTAATCTTTCCTCTCTGGCAATCCTAGAGATAGAAATGGCCATGAGTGACCTTTCCCTCCCTGTGAAATAACCAGGACATTCAGCATCCGCTCCAAGGAAGAATCAATGTTTCTAAAGATTCCTGAGGAAATTAATGACTTATGATTCATAACTGCAGATCTAGATTTTGTCACATTATATGGCTGGGCCATAGAATTCCACTTTTGAGTTCCAGGAAGCCCTCTCAGGCACAGGTGTAATAGGACAATGTTACATCTCTCCTACCCCCCACCCCAAAGAGTTGACCAAGTACACCCTTCTTGGGGTCCAGCCCAGGCATAGCCATGTGGCAGGTGGGCCTGGTTTTCGGAGCACAGCAGTGCGGTTGGGTCCATGGAGTTGCATCCTGCCCGTTTCTACCCACAACCAAAGATGGTCAGAAGCATTGTTTGTCCTCAGTAAAGCCAAGGGTCTAAAGACTGAAATCACCTTTTGATAACACTGACGTTCATAGTATATGACAACATGGTCATGTCATGGATGTCTTCTTCGTTCATCCTGCGGATGACTTACCAACAGCACCTCCATGATGATTTTTTATAAACCAAGCCTTTGGTGTGTGTGGGGAATTTAAAAAATTTTTATGTTGCAAATGCTGGGCTTTGTATTTCGATTGAAGTAATCTAACCAAAAGTCAACCACAAATTTGTAACCTACCATGATCAGAATAAACCCATTCTTGCTTCTGAGTCTTTCAGTACCTGAGTTCAAGTGTCTAGCAACTGGTTCACCTTGCACAGGGTCGCTGGGCAATTGGGAGCTGCAGAAACAACTGGATAATGACAGTGGAGACTGGTCATCTGGATATTTTGTGTTTCTCTCCCAGGGTGGATGAATCTACAGCAGCAGCAAACCAAGGCAGATAGATAATGTAGAAGGTGGCCCTGTGGTGGTGATGAACCCTGTGAATTTCACCTTGTATTCCACAGATCAGAATTGGCTTTAATATGTAAAGCAGATCTCTCAAAACATATCTTGGGCTTACAGGAGATTCAAGAATCATGAGTAGCTGCGACTGACCTGAACTAACCAACAATCCCCAGGTCAACATCTCACTCAGACTTGCCATGAGCAGCTGTTTGAAAGTTAAAAGGTTCCTGATAAGATCAGCCCTCATTAATGACTGTTGATTTGGCTTTTTTTGGGGGGGGAGGGGGAGGGATTAGACCTAGAGCCTTGAAGATGCTAGAATCCTTTACCCCTAAGACACACCCCTAGTCCAGAAGTGACCATTGCCATCACTTGAAAATTTAGCTGATTTGGCTCAAATCCAGAATTCTTAACACAGTTTACTTAAATGTAAAGGTACCAAAATAGGTCAAATGATTTCCCAATCAACTTCTGTTCCTATTCAGAATTAATGTCAGCCATATTCCAGTTCTAAAAATAGGCTTTGGGGGGTTGGGAAGGTGGCTCAGTGGTAGAGTGCTTGCCTTGCATGCATGAGGCCCTGGGTTCGATTCCCCAGCACCACATAAGCAAAAAGAAAAAAGCCGGAAGTGGCTCTGTGGTTCAAGTGGTAGAGCGCTAGCCTTGAGCTGAAGAGCTGAGGGACAGCGCCCAGGCCCAGAGTTCAGACCCCACGACCAGACCCCCCACACACACACACAAAAAAATAAAAAACAGGCTTTGGCCAGGTACCAGTGGCTTAAGCCTGTAATCCTAGCTACTTAGGAGGCTGAGATCTGAGGTTCACAGTTCAATGCCACCTGGGCAGAAAAGTCCCCATGAGCCATCTCCAACTAACTATTCAACCAGAAGTGGTGCAGTGGCTCAAGTGGTAGAGTGCTAGCCTTGAGCAAAAGAAGCTCAGGGACAGTGCCCAGGCCCTGAGTTCAAGCCTCAGGACTGGAAAAAAAAGAAAAATCCAGGGCGAAGAGAAAAAGCTGCTTCTATTTGTTGTTTCTCTTCCCCATGCCTTTTGTTTATGTGTAGTCACACAGTTGTTTTGGTTTTGGTGCCAGTCCTGGGGCTTGAACTCAAGGGCCTAGGCCCTGTCCCTAGCTTTTTGTGCTGAATGCTCGAGCCCTACCACTTGAGCCAAAGCTCTACTTCCAGCTTCTTGGTAGTTAACTGGAGATGAGTCTTATGAACTTTCTTGCTTAGGTTGGCTTTAAACTTCGATCCTCAGATCTCAGACTCCTGAATATTACAACCACTAGCACCTGGCTTGTCTTTGTATTACAGGCATGAGTCACTGGTGCCTGGTTTTGTTGTTGTTGTTGTTGTTTGTTTTGAGATGGTGGTACTGGGGTCTTAACTTGACCTCACACTTCCTAGGTAGCTGTTCTACTCTCAAGCCATGACTCCAGCCTTTTTCCTTCCTTTAGTTTTTGAATAGGGTTTTGGTTTTTGACCTAGCTGGCCTGCATGGCAATCCTTCTATTTATATTTTCCAAGTACCCTGGTAGACTGGCATCTTTTTATTGGTTGATCCAGGTTCTTGAACCTACTTGCCTAGCTGGCCTTGAACTATCCTCCCCATCTCAGTCTCCTGAGTAGCTGGGATTACCTGGATTTACAGGTGTGCACTACCACTACCACAAGACTTTTTGGTTTTATTTTTATGTGGTACCAAGGAAATTGAACCCAGCACCCCAGAGTGCTACTCACTAAGTCACATTCCCAGCCCCACAGATTTTTTTAAAAATCTTTTTGTTGGTCATGGAGCTGTTCCTCAGCTTTTTAGCTAGCACTCTACCACTTGAGCCACTTTCTTTTTTTTTCTGGTAGTTTATTGGAGATAAGAGTTTTATGGCCTGGGATGGCTTTGAACCGTGGTGCTCAGATCTCAGCCTCCTGAGTAGCTAGGATTATAGATGTGAGCCACCGGCACCAGCCCACAAGATCTTATTGAGGTGACATTTTAATAGCTTCTTGCCAGGGCTGGGAATGTGGCTTAGTGGTAGAGTTGACTAGCATGCACAAAGCCCTGGGTTTGATTCCTCGGTACCAAATAAACAGAAAAAGGCAGAAGTGGTGCTATGGATGAAGTGGTAGAGTGCTAGCCTGGAGCAAAAGAAGCTCAGGGACTATGCCCAAGCTCTGAGTTCAAGCCCCAGGGGGAAAAACCAAACAAACAAAAAACTTCTTGTCCAGCTGGCTTTGAATCTGTGTTCTTTGCATCTCTGCTTCCTAAGTAACTGGGATTGCATTCATCACAATCTGGCCTCTTTTCTTCTTTATCTACATTTATAATAATAAAGATTCTGCGATTGCTGGAACTGGATTGGAAGTTGATTTTTGTGCCTGTAACCATATCCTATTCAAAAAGCGAGCCGTTACAATGGATAAAGAGAAATATTAGCGGACGCAAACAAGTTCTCAAACAAGTTCAAGCCAGCTGTGCTTTCTAATTCAGGTGTAAATGCCTGGGCAGAACGCGGTCACAGGCCCCGCCCCAGCCACACGCCACGCCCCCGCGGGCGTGCCCGTTCCCGTGGCGACGCGGAGCCAAGTCGGGTCAGCTCGGCCACTGAGCGGGCTGCGTGCAGTGGCGGTGGCAGGGACGGCAAGGGCGACTGAGAGGGGCGTGGGTGATGGCCGCACCACGGCCCGTCAGCTCGAACTCCAGCTCCAGGAGCTCGTCCCGACCGCGCCCGCGCCCCTCAGGCCAGCAGCAGCCTGCTGCGCAGCTTGGGCTCTACGAAGCCCAGAAGCGGATCCTGGATCTAGAGAAGAGCCTGCAATTTCTGCAGCAGCAGCACTCGGAGACGCTGGTCAAGCTCCATGAGGAGATCGAGTACCTGAAACGGGAGAACAAAGGTGAGTCCAGCTGCTCCCGGGTCCCCACACCTGGGCTTCCCTGGCCTGCTGCGGCCAGAAGCGCTCAGCACATATACTCTAGAACAGACTTGAGATATGGAGAGAATACAGGGCAGCATCCACTGGCTGGCCGTTGGCCTCCTTCCTGCTCCCAGACACCCTGTCCAGAGAGTCGTCTCCCCACTGCACACTCCTCCTCTGCAGCTGGCTCTGCAGAGTTTTCACAAAAGCCTGGTGCTGGTGGCTCAAGATGTAGCTACTAAGAGGCTAAGATGTGGGGATCGAAGTTCAAAGCCAGCCCAAGCAAGACAGTCTATAAGATTCTTATCTCCAATGAACCACCAAAAAGCTAGAAGTGGGCTGTGGTTCTAATGGTAGAGCACTCGTCTTGGGAAAAAAGAAAAATAAATAAATAAAAGCTCTGGGACAGGGGCTAGGTCCTGAGCTAAAGTGTTCACAAAGCTGGACGACCATAGCTCATGTCTATATATCCTAGCTGCAAATCCTAGCTGAGATTAGGAGAATCTTGGTTTGAGGCCAGCCTGGATAAAAAAATAAAAACTTCCCAGGACAATGAGTAAAGAGCAGAGCTGGAGGCATGGCTTAAGTGGTAAAGCAAAAAGCAAGCAAGCCAAGCAAGCTCAATGTCCAGAGTTCAAACCCCACAACTGGCCAGGTGCTGGTGGCTTCCGCCTGTAATCCTAGCTACTCAAGAGGTTGAAATCTGAGGATCACGGTTCAAATCTAGCCCGGGTAGGAAAGCCCGTGAGATTCTTTTTTTGTTTTTTGTCGGTCGTGGGGCTTGAACTCTGGGCCTGGGCATTGTCCTTCAGCTCTTCAGCTCAAGGCAAGCACTCTGCCACTTGAGCTACAGCGCCACTTCCCGTTTTCTGGTGGTTTATTGGAGATAGGAGTCTCACACTTTCCTGCCCGGGCTGGCTTTGAACCGCGATCCTCAGATCTCAGCCTCCTGAGTAGCTAGGATTATCGGCGTGAGCCACCAGCGTCCAGCAGCCCGTGAGATTCTTATCCAATAAACCACTAGAAAACAAGTGATGCTGTGGCCCAAGTGGTAGAATGCTAGCCTTGGGCTGAAGAGCTAAGGAACAGAGCCCAAGCCCAGAGTTTGAGCCCCTTGACAAAAAAACAAACAAAAAAAACCCCCACAACTGACCGCCCATAAAAGATTTTTTTTTGGGGGGGGTGTCGGTCGTGGGGCCTGAACTCTGGGTCTGGGCGCAATTCTTCAACTCTTTAGCTCAAGGCTAGCACTCTACCACTTAGCCACAGCGCCACTTCTGGCTGTTTTCTGCTTATGTGGTGCTAAGGAATTGAACCCAGAGCCTCATGCATGCAAGACAAGCACTCCACCACTGAGCCACCTTCCCAGCCCCCATAAAAGATTTTTAGAGGTTAAATGTAGCCAAGAACTCACAAATTAAACATACCCATGTTAGCCAAGGATCCTCTGCCCACCTGAGGCATCAATTTTGTCCTGTTTTCTGGTGTTCTCTGTACCTGAAGTGCCAGAGTCCCTCACTGGGAGTCTATTATGTGGATGGATCCCCTTCCCCATGCTTTCTAGAATCTTATCCAGTCTGATGCCTGGCCTGACCAGCCCTGTGTTAGGTACTGTTTGACCCCTGCATTGCTCACATTCATCAGAGAGCTGTCATCCATCATATCCCCTTGCGACCTGGCCTAGAAGTGGGTGCCCTGAAGACATCAGGGGCATGATGTGGGATGACAGGCAACATCCAGAGGCATTTCTGCCCAGAATACCCAAGGTAAAGGTTTGGTGGGAGAAAGCTGGTGGGCCCACAACAGAATCCAGTCAGCACGATCACCAGCTGAGACTTGGGCCCAATGGGAGGACCAAGGCAAAAATGGGGCAGGTCTAACTTTGTCCTTTGTCTTCCTTGTAAAAGTAACCGGAGTATGTGCTTGCTTTCAGATCTCCACTACAAGCTAATAATGAATCAGAAGCCACAAAAGAAAGGTACAACTGAGTCCGAGTGCCCAATGGCAAGTTACCACCGTCCACAACAGCCCCTCCAAACCCTGTGCCCATCTGGCTGCTCAGTCAGGACTGGTTCGGGGGATTAGAACTCATGCCAGTTATCCTAGCCACAGCTGGGTACCATGCTCTCAGAGCCCCTGGGCAGTTAGGATTGGGGAGCCTGAAGATCTACCCTTAACTCAGCAGAACTGCTGGGCTTTCCCACCCAACTGGTTTCACCCAGATACCCCAGCCTATGCACTTTCCCTAGGGGAATCCTTCCTGCCAAACTCTAGGGACTGGGGAGGAGGAAACAGATTCAGACCTGCAAGCCACATGTCTAAGTCATTCCTCTTCTTCATGATGACCCCACTCAGGGATGCCTCAGTTAATTTCCTTGGCTCACTTACCTTCTGATTTGACTAGTTAAGATGCCAGGTGAAAATGTTCTTGTGTCTAGCCTGCCCAAGGCTTTCCCTTCCTGAAGACTCAATAGAACAGGTGGTGGTAGGAGGCCCCTTTTCCAGCAGAGCAGAACAGACCCATCAGGCTGCTCTGAGCAACACACAGCCTGAGCTAGTGGTTCAGCTCTGCAGGACTTGGAGGCCCTGCTAGGACAGCAGGAGAGGGAGGTCATATTCAACAGCAGTACCTGATGCTCCTTTGGTATAGGCTTCCTGTGTTTTCTGGATGGTCCCTCAGGAAGTCTTTCCAGGGGTCTCTTTTCCTTGGGGTGCTGTGCTGGGTCTGGCACTGCTGTATGGGAGTATGCGTATCATAGGGAGCACACAGGTTTGAACCAACACTCAGGGCTAAGTGGTAAGCATAGGTAAGTTGCCATTGTCTTGGGCTGAGTCTTATGTCCCCTCCTGCAGGAAGCAGCTCCTCCTTGAGCCTCCAGTCCAACAAGTCCATTTCCAACTCAATATCAGGTGAGTAGATCGGCACCTGTTTGTACTCCAAGCTGGAGGAGTGCTCTGCTGAGGTCCAGGGCTGTATGGCCATTATGGGGTATTAACTAGAAAGCTGCAAACTCAAAGTGGCCCTCTGTCAGGCAAATCTCAGGGAAGACCCTGTGGTTTGGGAACACAAGGGCAGCCAAAAGGAGTCAAGATGCAGTGGGGGTGGAGCTAATGCCCCAAGCTGAAATGGGAAGCACAAGAACCATGGTCCAGTGGCAGGCTACTCTAGCAAGACTGAGTCTTTATCACTGTGTCATTGTAGGGCACAAAGGTGCTGTGGCAGGCCCACCCGGGGCAAGACAGTGAGGAGTCAGGGACAGCAAGAGGGACCTCCAAGTGCTTCCTGTAGTGGAATTCCTGGGAGGAGGGTAGATAGCGGTTGCCTAGTAAAAGCCCTGCTTAGCCTGTGTCTCCAACGCAGGCAAGATGCAGGTGGGATAGGCCTGCCCACGGACCATTTTTGCAGGTCTCTTCCGCTATGCTGCCATCCAGCAGCAGCAGCAGTCACTGCTGGGCTAGTAAGCAATGAGCCTGGGACAACAGGCATGCGTGGACAGGGACTAGGCCTCTCCTTCAGTTTCACTGTACCCAAAATGAAGACCAGCTTCCAACTACTGTTACTGTTTTAGAACATTCTACAGCAACTACTCAGAGGGGTCAGTCACCCTCCTAACAGCCATCAGAGAGACACACAGTTTTCATCTTCCCTTTACAGAGGTCTACACTGAGGCAGGGATAGGGCTCCAGTGGCCAATCCTAAAGTCCTTGGCTGTAGATCTTGAGGCCTGTAGTGATGACATGTTGGATCTGCCCTGCAGCTACCGTTCAAGCCAAGACCAGGTCCCAGCCTGGCTCCTCCAGGAAACAAGAGTCGAAAACTGACATCTCCCAGAAGATGGACTTAGAAGAACAGCCACTTGGTGCTTCCATGAGTCAAAGCAGCAAGTTGGACAGAGTCCCTGGGGTACAGGGCCAGACCAAGTAAGGGCTTCCTGCTTCCTAGGGCCAGGCTGCACCCCAAAGGCCCCATGGTGGCACTTCATAGGCTCGCACCCTTGGACCAGCAGCTTTGCCTCCTCCTCCATGGGCCTGATTGCACTGGGCTCATAGAAGTGGTCAGCTGGAGGCCCTATTTGATGGGTACCATTTTCTTCCCCCTCCCTGGGGGTCATGAAGGGATCCTGTGAGGGCCTGAATCAAGAGAACCAGAGGTACCCCCCAAACCATTTTCTCAGAGAGAAGAAACCAAAAGTGATTTGGCTTATTATTTTTATTTTTTTTTATCTGTTGTGGGGCTTGAGCTCTGGACCTGGGCGCTGAACTCTTCAGCTCAAGGCAAATGCTCTACCACTTGAGCCACTGCACCACTGCCAGTTTTCTGATGGTTTATTGGAGATAAGAGTCTCACGAACTTTCCTGCCCAGGCTGGCTTTGAACCATGATCATCAGATCTCAGCCTCCTGAGTAGCTAGGATTACAGGCGTGAGCCACCAATGCCTGGCTTTTTTTTTTTTTAAACCAAGTACACAGTATATTGGGTTCCCGTGCCTGGTTAGACTGAGATGGGCACAGGATGCCTTTGGAAAGCTAGCAAGACAGAGAGAGCCAGGCTCTGCTGACTCCTAAATTCGTAAGGCCTCCCTGATGCTGTGGAGGCCAGCACTTGGCCTGCTTCTCTGTATAGTCCTAAAACACTCCTTAGAAGTCTGCAGGGAGGGTTAGGTTCAGGGTAGCCTAGCAGCTAGCCACGCTCCACTCAACCCCTATCTGACCCTGGTCCCAGCTGGTCCCAGGATACCCTGGTTTGTGTGAGAACGGACAGGGCCTTCTTCACTTCTCACACCCACACTGGCATGGGCAGCACCCTGGGGAGGCTGGCAGGTAGGTGGTTATACCAAACTACAGGTCATCTCGGAGCTGCCATAATGATGTTTCAGAGACGAGGATGCGGAGATCTCTAATTCAGTGGCACCCTTGGTAGGGAGCAGCCAGCACAGGGGAAAGCAGGTGACAGGGGCAGCTGCCTCACTGAGCCTGCCCCCACACCTGCGCAAGCCCACCACAGTGCAGCAATGTGAGGTGGTCATCCGGCAGCTGTGGAATGCCAACCTTCTGCAGGCCCAAGAGGTGAGGCCTGGGCGGGAGTGGACTGGCACCAATGTGGGCCTCACCATGCATCCCACTCTATCTCTCTGCCCTGCCTTTTAGCTGCAGCACCTCAAGTCTCTCCTGGAGGGGAATCAGAGGTCTAAGGCTGTCACTGAGTCCGGGTCTGGCTCTCTCAAGTGAGTGTCCCTGTGCCCACTAGCCCTAGCCCAATAGGACCTGGCAACACGGGCTCATTGCTGACTTCCTTCCCCAGAGACCAGGAGGCCATGCAGTTCCCCAAGGTCTCCACCAAGGGCATCTCTAAGAAGTGGTAAGGCCCCTGGCATGGGACAGTGGGAAGCCCTGCACATGGTGTCTACAGGGAGGAGGGCTGGGTCTCAAGACACAGAGCCAGCTCCTATAAGGCCTAAGTTCCAGGGCACTCACAAGCTGTAGAGGCTTGCTTGCTCATGGTAGCCACTTCTCTCCATACCTGCAGCCTGATTCTGAGCCCAATGTCCACGGCAGAGCGAGGCATCCTGCCTGCTCTGAAGCAGAGCTTGAAGAGCAACTTCGCAGAGCGGCAGAAGCGGCTGCAGGTGGTGCAGAACCGGCGCCTGCATCGCTCGGTGCTCTGAGCCAGCGCCCAGCAGCTCTGCTGCCCTCTCCCTTCCCCTCCCACGGATTCCACTACTTTTCAGCCACTCAATTCCAAGTTAGACAAAAACCATGACAGATAAAGTACTTAATCTCGGAGCTGAGAAACTATTTTCTCACTACTGTTTTGCTATTCTTTATTTACACAAAAGCATATTATTACCAGTTGAAAACAGAAAATAAAGCTTGTTTCACCTAGTTTCCTTGCCTCATGGCTATCAGTCTCTCTTTGGCCATTTGTCCCTCATCGAGGATTCTGCTAGTCTGGAATGCCAGGCCTGGGGCAGCCAAGGATGCCTCATCCCCGGAGCTGATGACTTCCCTCAAGGTAAACTGCCAGCAGAGCCCCACATTACCTTCTTGGAGGCCAAGTGGCTTTCTGGTCTCGACTGGCCCAAGAATGGCCTTCTAGGCTGAGCTTCCTGTCCAGATGGGCACTCCTATAGGTGCAACACTGTCCTTTGCTGCCAACAAAGGGTCCAGCTGGGCCCTTTGTGCTTGGAGTCCACCGCCAAAGGACTGTCCTCTCGAGCCAGCTGCTCCCTCGCCCCCACCTCCAGAACAGCAACTGCGTATATCACCGTGAGGTGGTCAGCTTGTGTCTACTCCAGCGGCAGCATGGCCCCACTGCCTTATGCTCTGGCATGAACCACGGCTGGAATTTGGCCAGTGTACAAACCAGGCTGACAAAAAGGACACAGGAACCAGGCACTGGAGGCTCACGCCTGTAATCCTAGCTACCCAGGAAGGTGAGATCTGAGGATCACAGTTCAAAGCCAGCCCAGTCAGGAAAGTCCATGAGACTCTTATCTCCAATTAACCACCAAAACCCAGAAGTAGTGGTGTGGTAGAGTGCTAGCCTGGAGCAAAAGAACTCAGGAACAGAAGAGCTAAGGTGTGGGGCATCGTGGGCCCAACTAGTCACCTTTGAGACTGATAGTGACCTTGATTTAGGGGAGGAGGGGATACAGTGAAGAACAAACAGAGGAATAATAAATTTATTTTAAGAACCACATATGACAGAGTAGTGCACATATAAAAAGGGAAAACTTGCCACCAGAGGGCTGCTGGTGCTGCCCAGTGTGGCAAGTGATCCAGGGGGGCAATCCTCAAGGAAGCCCATATTTTCTGGGGGTTGGCATGGGAAGTAGGTGTTCTGAGGATACTGGGGCCCAAGCACAGGTCACAGCACCCTCACCCGAGTGACAGAGGGATCAGGCTCTCAGACACCCCTGTGCCCTCACAGCGCTGAGCAGGAGGCCCATGAGGTCCCTCACCGTGGGGCCCTCCAGACAGGACCCCATGTCCTCTATCTAGGAGTGTCGCTGTATGTGGTCCACATGCCACAAGTGGCACAGTACGAACCCAACACTGAGCAAAGTTGTCCTAGGATTTTCTTGTGTCTTCCACAGTCGCCTATAAAAAAACGAGTACAATGTATTCTAGCACATGATGCTTGGACGAGACCCTGAGCTCTCCCTCATGCTGCTGGGTAGACAGAACCTGGAGAGAACACAGGGAGAACTTTCTCTAGGAGGACCCTCACTCCCTGGGCAGCCAGCTCCAGTCACCTGGCCCTGTGCTGCACAAGTATGGGGAAACGTCTGGTAGGTCCCCAAGGCAGGAGATAAAAGCAGGAAAGCTAACTTAACCCCAGGCTCTAAGGAAGCCAACACCTAGAAATGTTCAAGAGGTGGTGTGGGCCTGCAGCCCAACAAGACTACAGGCGGTCCTCACAGTTCCTGGCTAGGCAGCTGAGAGGCAGGCCTGGTGGATGCTCTGTGCCCAGGTGTTGAGCAGGGCGGTGACCGAGTGCTTGTCGGGCAGCTGCAGCAGTCTGGAGGTCATGCACTGGTGCACTGATTGCAGAAAGGGGTTGGCATCTGCAAGAGAGCAGTGGGTTGGTAAGTGCCAAGCCTTCAGCAAGGAGCAGCTGGACCTGAGCCCCAGGCCGGAAAGCACTTCTGGGAAGAGTTGCCTTGGTCTTGGTCTCCTGCTCCTGCCTGGCAGATGGGCTGTCTTCATAGTTACAAACTCAGTGAAGAACTGGAATGTGAACTGGATCTGGAGCCCCTGGCTTTTCCTCTGTGACACTCTTAGGGACCCAGCCTAGCTCTGCTGTATGCCAGGGTGGGGGGGGAAAATGTCTACCAAAGAGACCAAGCTCCTGGCAGTGGCCCTGTGTCAGCACTACAGAGCTCTGTGGTGGCTGCCAGGAACAGCTGGGTCTGTCCTGAAGCCATGGGCTTGCTCACCCCTCCCCTAACAAACAGCTTCCTGGAGTCATGAAACAGAGAGTGAAGGACACAATGCAGGGCAGAGGCTGTCTCCAGGTGACCAGTGAGCAACATTTTCCTGCCCGTGCAGGGGAGGTAGGAGGGACAGAGAAGTGTTCCTGACCTACAGAGCTGGCCCCACATGTCCTGGCCCCCAGATGTCCCCTTTTGGCTCACCATACTGCCACTGCCGGTCGATCCACAAGGGGCTCTGGGCAGGGTAGTCAGCGGGCACACTGAGCTCCAGCGGTGGCACAGTCGGGAGGTCCTTGTCATCTGTAACACATAAGGCTGCACCTATTATCTGGCCCAAGCCCTAACACACACAGCCCTGCTCCTAAACTGGCTCTCTCTACTCCTTGCAGGGAGCCTTGCTGCAGGCCTGGATGCCTCTGGGACTTCTGAACACTGGGCCATGGAGTCTCCTATGAAGATGGGTGTCCAGGGGTGCTGACACACAACCTCAGACAAGAGCCACTTCTCAAAGGGAGTGAGGACAGAGGAGGTAGCTTAGCAGGCTGGTATGGTGCTCTTGCTCAACTCCCTTGTTCAGCTAGCATTCTACCACTTGGGCTATGCCTCCAAGTTTATAATGCCTAGTAAATTTTCTGCCCCGTCTGACTTTGAACTGGATCCTATGAACTTGAGCCTCTTGAGTAGATAGGATTATAGCTTTGAGCCACCACCAGCACGTACCTGGCAAGTACCAGTGTTTTGAAGGCCTGGTATGGGAAGGTAAGCCCTGGGGCTATAGATTAGGCCTTGCTCTCCTAAGCCACCCAACCCTGCCTGAACACTCACCCAGCCTGCAGATCAGATGGACAGTGCCGTTGTTACTGCAGTGGGAAGGGTCGAGGTTCACCAGGAATTTGGGGTCTAACCTGGCCACCTCCCCCTGGAGCACGTTGGGGATGCTCTGGCGCTCATCCTCCTCAAGCTTTCGCTTCCGGGAGCATACCATGGGAGCCCTGGATGGGGACCATGGTGACATGATTACATGTAGCCTTGGTCCTCCTACCCCCCATCATGAGACTTAGCCCCAGCCGCACATACGTGATGGGTGGGCCATGGATGGCTGTCATGGCAGGCACAAATGTGCGATACAGGGAATGGTTGAAGACAGGCGAGCGGATGTTGGCCAGGACAGCATCCAGGAGTGGCTGGCACAGGTCCTGTTGCTTGGTTGGTAGCACTGGTGGGGGTGGGGGGGTGGGCTGGGAATAGGATGGGCAAGGTCACCAGCCTGGGCTTGTGGCCTCAACCCATCCTGAACAGGTCTTCCAGATCCCAGGTCCCTCATCACAGCAGCTTCCTGCAGTATTCCTGGAAAGAATCCTGCCCCAACAACCTCATTCCCACCCAGGTTCCTTCCCTGGGCTAGGGCCTTATGCTAGGCTGGCAAATGCATGCGAATACCCATGGAGACAAGGGTGACCTCTTTCAGGTCCTCACTCTCTATAGCAGACTGGCCTTTGCATAAAAGCTCCTTCTAGCTAGCTACAGTGTATGTACAACTCTGGGGCTCTACTCACCACTGCCATATCATTCTTGAGTTTCTCCAGGGCAATCTCACACTTCTGCAGGGTTTTTAGGGGACACCTGAGGGGAGAGAACATGTGGGCTATCCTTCTGTGCTGGGGGGCCAGGGAAGTAGGTGATGCTTGGGTGTTGATCCAGACTCCTGGGCCACAACCACAGAAACCTAGCCAGTCCACAGCCACTCCCAACCCAGACTGAGAAGACCTCAGCCTCCTCTAGGCCGATCCCTGTAACTCCAATGAAGGATCAACCCAGGAGGGCCTGGACAGCTCCAACAAGGGGGCCTTCTCCCCCCCAAGTATGCAAATGAGGGATGTGTCTAGAAAGGAAGCAGACCTTAGCTGAGGTGAGGCAGAGACAGAAGAAGGACCATCCACATGCGCAGGTCTGTGGTGCTACCCAAGACTAATAATGCTCAGAGCAGCATGAGGCTAGCAGGCAGAAAAGGTTAGAACCTGACCAGCTACTTCTTCCCATATGCTTTTCACAGGCACCGTCACCATCATGTATGACCATAACTAGTTCTGCTGAGCATGGGTGACAAAGTTAGCCTATTATAGCAGCTGACAGAAAGGCCACTACAAACTAGGCCTTGGATAATGTCCGGATGAGCCAGGCTGTCATGGCCACAGGGTAGAAGCATGGATCAGAGTAGGAGCCCTCAACAGAGCAAAAGCTGAAGGAATTGAAGTCTGGGCTTGAAGCACAGCAGGACTCCTATGTGTAGCCTCTGTCAGGGGTCACAGAATTTTGCTGGCTCCTTTGCTAAGCCTACATTGCCAAGCTCTAGGGACCTTCCATTTCCTGCTCAGGGCCCAAGGGCAAAGCTCACCGCTTAGAGGGGTCGGTCAGAATGTCCAGAAGGCTCTTCATCTTACTCAGGTCTTTTTTTCTGTCTGGGACAAAGAGGGGATACTGAGACACAGGGCACAGGGGGTTCCCAGGGCCCTGTGCCCAGCCTGAGTCTCACCTTCGTTCTTGTCGATCTTGTTGATCATGCGGCGTAAGGGCTCAATGTACTTGGACAGCTGCTTCAGCTTGTCCAGGTACTGTTGCTCCTCAGCCTGGCTGGAGCCTGCAGGGCTCATGACAGAGCTGGGGTTCACTGCAGGACACAGTAGGTGAGGCTAGCTCTCTGCCAACCTTTGTGGGGTGCAGATGCTCTGACGGGTCCAAGAGCTCATGCACCCCTTCTAAGTTGAGGACTGGGATGGAGAGGTTGACTCTTGGCCCCTTGTGGTATGTCCACCCCAGGTCCAGCCCCAGGTCCAGCTTACCAGGGGTATTTAAAGGTCCAGGCGAGGGGACACTGAAGTTTTGCGGGGTACGGGCTGTCACTGGGCTCTGTGAAGGCTGTGGGGAGGGGCTAGGCAGGAAGCTGCTGGGAGACTGGGCAGGGCCAGAGCTGCAGTCAAATGAAAGAAAGCAGGTCTGAGTGGGGTACCTGAGTGGGCTTGCCCCAGGGACTGGGCAAGGAGGGGTATCCCTGGTCAGCCTACCTGACGTTGGAGTTGGGCTGCGAGCCAGGCTGTGGGGACGGCTGGGGAGGAGGAGGCATTGACTGTGGGGTCTGTACCTGCTGGCCTGGCGACGGCGAGGACAGCATGGTGAGGCCACTCTGGCTGACCTGCAAGTGGAGGGGCTCAGCCGGCTCACTGCCACCTGTTCCCAGCTTCCCACTGCACCCAAAGGCTTGTCCTCTGCAGTTTTACCCTATACCACTATCTTCTTTCAGACGCTGCTCCCATACACAACTAGGCACAAGCACCACCTCTGGGTACAGTGTCTGAGGGGCTGGCAGGAATACCAGGCAGGGTAGCCTGGCCTCTTGGTGGAAGACACGAGGACTCTGGGCTTGGACAGCCATGACTATTCCCCTGCTTCTGTGGCATGGGGTATAAGAAAGAGAAAGGTCTGGGAATGCAATGGCCTGTGTCATGCCTGCAGTGCTCTTATCTGTAGGTCAATAAGGCCCTGCTCTACTAGCCATGGGCCAGTCTTCCTGCATGCTTCTATGAGACCTCCCAAGCCACCAGGCTGATGGTCCCCCAAAACACAGTCAGCCACAAAAGTCTTCTATCCTCTGACTGGTTTTTGGTTGATGCAGACATGGTGTCTTATACTTTGTCCATCTGGATTTGCTTAACTGAATGTCCAAGGAGGCCAATACACAGGTGACACCTGCTCTAGCCTCATCCAGCACCTCCTCTGGATGCAGAACCCACTGGCTGGGGCAAGTGACTGTCAGGAAGCCAGGCTTAGTGTGTGACTCTGCCCCAGAAATGCAGGCCTCGACTCCTCAGAAGCCGGGCCTGTCCACAGTACAGGGCTGCTCTCTGCTCCCTAGTTTGCATCCCAGATGGTACAAATTGGGCCACTTGCACCACTATTAGCACCAACTTCACCCATGAACCCCAAGAGCTGAAACCACAGTGTCTGGCATGGAGGGATAGATGTGTTACTCCTTCCAGCAGAGAAGCACAAGATGATAGTTATGCCAGTCCCTTGACACACTGGGACCAACCTGAGGCCTTGCAAACCTCCAGATTGTCAAGGGCCCAAGGTGGCATCTCCCACACATTATTCAACCTACTGAGCACCCCT
Source organism: Dipodomys merriami (assembly GCF_024711535.1). NCBI lineage: Eukaryota > Metazoa > Chordata > Mammalia > Rodentia > Heteromyidae > Dipodomys > Dipodomys merriami. Next base: position 2,225,290 of record NW_027206013.1, read on the forward strand.
TCAAAGCCTTCCTTCTGAGGGGCCAGCCCATAGCCTCTGACACTGTACATTCTGAGGCCACAGTTCTGCACTCATACTTTCACCATGGCAGGAGTGCTGGCTAAGGATGACTCTACTTAGAGTTCCAGATAGAGATGCCCAGAGTGCAAATGGAGGCTTCCTCACAACCCATGCTGTATGCACTGGGTGGCAGGCAGCACCAAGACACGGGGCAAACCCCCTCTCCCCACAGGTGTGCTGTCCACAAGGTTGGGTCTGTGCCCCCAAGCGAAGTCACTGGCCCAGTGAGAGGAACAGATGGAATGAACCGTTTCTATTACTTTGTGATTTTTTTAAAAAGCACACCAAAAACCCCCACAAAAAAAACCCTAGATGGGAAGGAAGAGAGGGGAGAAGGGAAAAGGCAGAAAACGGATAAGGAGAGAGAGGGGAGGGGAAAAGAAGACTAAGAGAACACAGGCCTCTGGCTGCTGGGCCTAGTCACTCTGAATGGAGATTCATGTTGTGTTAGCGTCAGACATGGGACTGCTATGTTGAGCTGAGTAACTGTAACAGGTTTCTGACATATAGGTCCAACACACACTCGTGGTGCTGGGGTAAACTGGGTCCTGGGAACACTAGTGCAGGCACATGACCCCCACTAGAAAATATGCTCAAAAAGCAATCCATGTGCTCACAAAAACTACAGAGTAGTAAGTTTCCATGCAGAAAATTACAGATGGTACCAAGGAAAATAAATAATATAGAGTATAAAGAATTGAACAGTCTAGCCTAGCCCTTCTCAAGTCCCAGGACATACTATTACCCCTTCTCTTTCACCTGTACCCAGTCCCTGTTTAAGCAGCTGTTCCTTGTAAGACAGGAGACCATCAGCCCTGGGCTGTGGCTAAAGACTGATGCTTCTCTGTGAGGCAGAATATTCCCCACAGGGCCTTGTGGCTGGGGAGCTACAGCCAGAAGGGTACCTCACATTCCCACCTCAGTACCTAACCAGAGGGCCTGGGACACACACCACCAACTCCCAGGGCAGGGAGGGAGATGAGGAGATTCCCTCAGATCTGAGGCTGTGATCTAAGACACGGGGAAGGGCAGCTGGTTGCTCTCAAAGAGGCAGAACACCCAGGCCTGTATAGGTCATGCCCTCAGAGAGAAATATCTTTCCCCTGTGGAGGGATCTTGGTCATACTTCTCTCCTCACCCTTAGCACAGCCTGAAAGCATCCTCCTATGTGTTAACAAATAGATGTCTTCACACAGGAGTCCCCTCCAGACACATTTGAGAAGCTATCCGTCCCCTAAATTTCCTCTGCACCTCACTGGGGCTGGGTGGCACAGAAGCAGCCAAAGGATGAGCAGGAGGGAAACAATCCAAGAGCACCTTTTGATTTTCTGAATAGGAAGCCCTAGAGAGCTCTCCAGGGGTCTAGCATTGGGTCATCCCAGTCCTAGCAGACATCTGGTCTAAAGAATGGTCCCCAATACCCATCTGTAGACATAACTAGCCCAATGAGCAAAATGTGGTGGGAAGAGACCCAGTCCCAGGAATTGGAGGAATGAGCCTGGTGGGAGGGAGATGCCCTTCATGCCGTCTCCAGTTCTGTTCTATCAATGTCCTAGGCATGGACACAGCTGCTAGCAAAAGTCAAGATGAAAAGAGCCCATCTTTCAGGAAAGAGCTTTTGATTGCCTGCCACAAACCCTGCACATGTCACCTGTAAATCACCGGTGACAAGGAAGCTCAGAAAGAGGTGACTTGCTGAAAGTCACTAAGTCACTGCTAATATGTCACAGGAGGCTAGGAAGGCTGGGAAGGGAATGAGTTTGGAAGCAGGTGGGAGGGACAAGGTGCCTGTGAGAAATCCCAGTGGAAATACTAGCCACTAGGTACATGGCGAAGAGCAATCCCAACTTAATATGGCAAGAAAAACCCCAATCCAGACCAGGCATTGGTGGAATCCGTAGCTTCAGAGGTGGGGAAGCTCATCTAGGAGCATGCAAAAGCCTGGCCAGCCAGGTTATGTCATCAGACCAACAGGAGTGATCTGATGAGGAATCCTACTGAGAAGCAGAGGTGTTGAGTTTCATTTGAGCCCTTCTGTTATGGGCCCTTCTCAGTTTGAACTAAACCTGCTCAACACAAAGGCCTGGCATATGTCACCCCTCAAATAAGTCCTGCTTTCTATGCTACTGCTCATTCACTCCCTCCACAGCCCCACCTGACACTTGTGAATCCCAGGGGAGCTCAGCCACAGCTCCTCTGGAGGCGGCTACACAAAGTCTGTCACACCACACTGCCCACGGTATGACTATAGCCAGGCCCTCAGGAAAGGGCAAAGATTTACAGCAGCACTTCCCTGCAAAGGAAAAGGAATTTTAAGGGTCTTTTGGCAAATTTGAGGTTTTCATGATAAACTCACTAAAATGTAGAGCCTCTATGATGAAAGAACCTCAAGCCCATCTTATTCTCAGCCCTGCTGAATAACTAGGCCCACAGAACATGGGTGACAACTGTTAAACAAAAGAACACAAGGACAAGTCCAACTTCCCATGATAATGGAAAAGCAGGGATTAATTCCTCTGAAAAGTAGAAGGTTCCCAGAGTCTACCTCTACCACATAAGGCATGTGTGGATCCAGTTCCCTGCCCACTGGGCCAACACCACCTCTACACAATGGCCATTGCCTGTGATCTGTGCTGTCCAGTTCAGCAGCCAGGCACTTTCTCATAGAGCTATGAGGTACTCAAAATGTAACTGTTGCCATGAGGAGAATTATTAGTTTAATTTTAATCAATTTAAGTGCAAGTAGCTATACATCGTGACCACAGGATTAGATAGCACAGTTCTAGAAAGCCAAATTATTTGCATGGCTTGTTTTATTTTACTATGAAAATAGCAGTACTATGACTATTTTAAACTAGGAAGAAAAAAAGCCCCCAAAGCCCACAAAACCCCAGATTTATTCATAGCCCCTCAAGAAATACCAGCTGGGTTTAGCCTTACTTGAACAAACAAAAAAATTATGATACTTGCTTTGGCACTCTGAAAGCCACCATGAAGGAAGTCACCAATGATGACAGGTGCGCTTTACAAAGGCGCTCAGAGGAACCCCAAGCTCCTGGCCGAGCCCTGTGCGCCACCCGGCCCGTAAATACCTGTGTTGTGGGCTGTCCGCCCAAAGAGATGGAGTTCGACGGGATGGCAGACATGGTGGAGGTGGGCGGGAACCGGGCTCTTACGTGCGTCCCACCTTGGGCCAAGGCTTCAGCAATCATCTTTGAGGACAGAGGGACAACAGACAAGGTGATCGCAACAAGAATCACAGTGCATGGCAGGTAGGGCTGTGCAGACTCTCAAGGAAGAAGGCCAAAGTAAGGCACCCTTGGGCAGCTCAGGCAGCCCACGAAGAGGGGAGGCTTGCTGATGTGTTCCAGGTTATAGCATCTCCAGGTGCAGCTAGACATCAGGAATGTAGAAGTGACCAAGAATGTTGCATCCAGACCTTTCTTTCTTACTGGCCACACTCCTTTGTTGTTTGTCCTGGCCACAGATCAGAATCCCGTGACCCATAGCCCTCCAGGACTGAGGCAGTTCTGAGAGACCAGGCTCTTGGGACAGATTTGGAAAGAGTACATGCCAACAAGGCTTGCTATGAGAAAAGTCAGCCATTACTGAAATAGGAAAGGAGCCCAGATAAGTCTTATTACCATACCAAACCCAAATCCTGTCTCCTCCAAGGACTATTGGTCCTGGTGATTATAGCAGAACTGGTTTCCTTCATAACTAATAACAGGAGAAGTCGGGGATGGCAGGAGAGTCTGGACCTCTACCTGGTGGGCTTTCTCTATTATGAGGAAGTTCTCCTCCACAGGGATACCTGTCAGATCTGTTCCTAAGCATCAAAGATGACTATAGAAGCAGGAACTCCAGTACCAACCAGGATAATCTCCCATCAACTATAAAGACAAGACAGGCTGCACTTGCCATGGCTCTGGGTCCTGCCACCCTTACTCCAGCTCTAGGGGTAGAGCCCAGTCCCTGGAAAGCAGGGCCCACTACCATTTCAGAAAGAAAGGAGAATGGAAGGGGTGTGAGGGTACTGCCTGCACCGCAGGAGGGGCTAAAACTCTCTCCTGGGCTCCTGACAGAAATGTAGGATATCCACTTAAAACTAGTGGCCACAGGCACTACAGAGCTCTTTCAAAGGGAGAAGAACTGGAAGTCAAGTGGTACAAGAGGTGAACATGAATGTTACCCAGGAAGAAGAAAATTAAGAAGGAATAAAAACATAAATCTACTTTAAAGTTGAGTGGTTTATTTAAAAAGGGAGAATTCCTGACAGGGAAAGCTCATTTTCTTGCAACTAGAAATTACAGAAGAAAACACATCAACAATGTTTAGTGGATCAGAGGAGCCATGCAGCCATCAAGCAGTAACTCATTGTCAAGTGATAATATTTCACTACTCCCAGGCCACAGCTATCTAGAAAAGATCTCCCTACTATGTCCACTGTTCAGAAAGGCTCAGAGGGAAGACAGAGGGGTCCTCTGTGGATGGCCTAGGCCCAACTAGAGGATAACCACCAGCCAGCTATGCCACATGTACATTTGTAACAGATGTCTTTCTTTAATGGTAATTCTTTGAAACCTGTGACTTAGCTTAGCTGTTTTCACATACTCTTGGATCCTAGTAAATCTTTCTGCAGGTGATGTAATACTCCCTCTCCACTCCTTTAGCAACTACACAAATAATATCAGATAAGAGATCCAGGTCAATGCTAATTCTTTTTTTTTCTTTTTCTTTTTTTTTTTAGTGCCAGTACTGAGGTTGATCCTGAGGCTTGAACTCAGGGGATAAGCAATGTCACTTTTGTGCTCAAGGATAGGGCTCTACTACTTGGAACACAGCTCTACTTGTGGCTTTTTGGTGGTTAACTGGAGATAAGAGGTTCATGAACTTACCTGCCTGAACTGGCTTGAACCGTGATTCTCAGATCTTAGTTTCCTGTGAAGCTAGGGTTATAGGTGTGAGTCACCAGCAACTGGCACCACTGACTTGCTTCTGAGAACTATGTACTAATATATCCATCACTTGTAATAGGGCCAAACTGTATGCCTGAAATCCTAGCTACTTGGGTGACTGAGAACAGGATTGTGGTTTGATGCTAGCTCAGGGAGACAAGTCCTTGAGATGGCATCTACATCTCAAGAAAGGGAAGGTAGAGATGGTGAAGTATATCTTTCATCCCATCTACAACAGGAAGCTTAAAACAGGTGGACTGCAGTCCAAGTGCATAACAGGGCAGGAAGTGAGAGATTATTTCAAAAATAAGTGCAAAATAGGACTGAAGTCATGACTCAGCAGGAAAGAGCTTCTCAGCAAGTGTGAAGCCCTGAGTTCTTACTCTACTACCACAATCAATCAATAAATAAAAGAATGCAGAGGGCATCTGTGGCTCACACTTGTAATCCTACCTACTCAGGAGACTAAATTCTGGAGGTTTACAGTTCAAAGCCAGGCTGGGCACAAAGTCTGGGAGAATCCATCTCTAGCTAACTAGCTAGGCTGGAATAATGGCTCAAGTGGTAGAGTATCAGAAATGAACAAAAAGGAGGGTGAGGCCCTGAGTTCAAACAGGGCTATCAGGTAGAAATGGGGAGGATTCTAAGAAGAAAACATTTAAGGACTTCAGGAGACATTCACAGTATATTACAGTCATTCAAACTAATGTTGATTGGAGCCAGGAGCCGGTGGCTCACACCTATAATCCTAGCTACTCTGGAGGCTGAGATCTGAGGATCACAGTTCAAAGCCAGCCTGGGCAGGAAAGTCTGTGAGACTCTTATCTCTAATTAATCATAGAAAAAGCCAGAAGTGGTATTGTGGCTCAAGTGGTAGAGACTAGCCTTAAGCAAAGGGAGCTCAAGGACAATGCCCAGACCCAGTGTTCAAGCCTCAGGATAACCCAGAGTTCAAGCCTCAGGATAACGATGATGATGATGATGATGATGATGATGATGATGATGATGATGATGATGATGATGATGTTGGCAAGAGATTAATTACAGGATACTATTACTGGGATCTGGAGCTCATGTACTAAAAGCTTGATCCTGAGCTGGAGGTATAATAAAATGCCTGGTTAGCATACAAAGGTCTTGGGTTCAACCTCTAGTTGTGCAAAACAAAATTTTTTTTTAAAGTTTTTTAAAGTTTGGCTCTCAACTTGGCATTACTGAAAGTTGGTAGAAACCTTTTAAGAGATGGGAGTTAGTAGATTTTGAGTCATTGGAAGTGTGACCTTGAAGACAACTGTGGAATAAAGTCTATATGCTCTCTTTTGCTTCCTGGCTACCATGAAGTTATAGGCTTTGCTATTTATTATGCTTCTTGCCATATGCTGCTCACCACCAGTCCAAAAGCAAAGGGGCCAAGAGACCAATGCACTGAAAGCTCCAAAACTGTGAGCTGAAATAAATCTTTCCTCTCTCTCTATTTCTTATCTCAGGTATTTTGTTACAGTAACAGAAAGTAAGTAATATTCAAGAAAACATTTTACTCTACATTAATGTGGAAGACAGTACATGAAAATAAGACTTCAGAAAGGACATTGAACAGTTTCTTCTATTCTAAGCTGCTTCTCATATTTCTCTCTACTTTCTTCTGTAGTTACTACACATTTGTTAAGGTTTATGGCTCAGAGCAGTTCTCCACTATGGCAAGCTGGGTTTAAATGGAAGGCCATGAATGCAAAGAGGACTTTTCAAACCTAAGCAAACTAGCTATACTCCAGAAGCTTGCATTCATTTATTCATTCATTCATTTATTTAATTTTAGCCAGTCCTGGGGCTTAGGCACTGTCCCTGAGCTGCTTTTGCTCAAGGCTAGCACTCTACCACTTGAGACATAGTACTGCTTCCAGCTTTTCTTGTTTGTGTGGTACTGAGCCCAGGACTTCATGCATGCTAGGTAAGCACTCTACTACTAAGCCACATTCCCAGCCCAGAACTTTTTTTTGTTTTTAGTAGAACAGTTGTTGTGATTTGCCAATCACGTGCAAATCCCTGAGCTCAAATCCCATTACTATAAAAACAAAAGAAAGGTTGGTCAACCAGCTTCACTAAACTGACATTGTAAGATAAAGAACTGTAAGAAAGCCCTCAGGAAAACGGAATCTTGAGGTGGTCACAATCTGGACTAAAAATCAAACATAGATGCATATAACTTGTTCTTGGGCTTTGAGAATTAATGAAGCTTCTGCCACCAGTGCTTAGGAATCCCACTGCCAACAACCCAAGGCACAATGTGCCACAGGGCCTTGGACCACCCTCCTTAAAACACTGATGATGCAAGCCGGGCGCTGGTGGCTCACGCCTGTAATCCTAGCTACTCAGGAGGCTGAGATCTGAGGATCACAGTTCAAAGCCAGCCCGGGCAGGAAAGACTGTGAGACTCCTATCTCCAATAACCACCAGAAAACCGGAAGTGGCACTGTAGCTCAAGTGGTAGAGCGCTCGCCTTGAGCTGAAGAGCTGAGGGACAGCGCCCAGGCCCAGAGTTCAAGCCCCACGACCGACAAAAAAAAAAAAAAAAAAAAAAAAACACTGATGATGCAGTTGTCAAAAATCCAAACTCACACTGCGTACCAATGGTTCACACTTATAATCCTAGCTCCTCAAAAGGCTGGGAACTGAGAATCAAAAGTCCATAGCTATCCTGGGCAGCAAAACCTCTCTAATCAGTCAGCAAAAAGCTGGAAATGGAAGTATGGATCAGTGGTAGTATGCCAGCTGAGTGAAAAAGCTGAGGAAAGATGTAAGACACAGAATTCAAGTCCTGTTACTGGCATACATATAAAAGATCCAAACCTACTTGGAAATAAAGCAAATTCTCCCTCTCTTAGACCTGCAATATTTCTGTGGTCCCCATCTGTACAGAGAGGACCGAAGCCACCTTGGCTTCACTTGCCATTAACCCTCAACACTGCACAAGGTATGTGCTCCAGAGGCGACTTGCCTAGACTTGGCCCTATACTAGCAGAACAGGCCTCCACCTGAAGCAGTGAATTATGGAGCAGGCAGGTTGGAAGAGCAGTGTCCTACACACTAGTTTTAGTATAGGATTCTGAGCACACACAGAAGGAAGCATCCTGCTTCTGGTAGCTGATGAGATACCAGCCATGCCACAGGTCATATACTTCAAGCTAGCAGCTTGTGAACATGCTAGCTGTACACTGCCCATTACCTAGCTGCCGACTTTTCGAATACTCAAGAGACCAGAAAAGAGCTGCTCCTTTTCCTAGTTGGTCAGAACAGAGGTACAGAGGTATCCATGAAGTGGGGAGGGAAGGTCATGAAGAATAAGGGGAAAAACTTCCACTGGCAGGACAAGCACAATGTTCCACTACTGAACCGATTTGAAACATATGCCACATCCTTTTCTGCACAGACCAAAAGAAGTTGCCTCTCCAATGCCTAAGGACATACCCTATACTACAGTAGCACATGTGGTTAGCTTGCCCTGGCCACAAACCTCAAATCTGTTTTATGTTTCACACAAAGCCACATCTGAGCAGGTGACACAGGAAGCTGCCAGTTACCTCAGCCCCCTTCATCAATATGCTTCTCTTGAGACTATGGCCCAGAGACTAAGTGGTAAAGTGGGAGCAAAGAGCTGTCACCAAGCTTTCATCTCCATTGTGAAATGACATCTGACACACAAGATATGCTACATCTTGAAGAAACTAACCCACAGGAAGCAAAGCTTCCTGCATTCCATTGTCCCAAGGGTATCTAACACTCAGAGAATGGGGCAAGCCAATTAGCAACATGAGGGCAGTGCACACCTTTCCCACAAGGTATTGGAGTCTCTAGAGGTGGGCAAGCTTCTGATGCCCTCTCTCATTTACTTGTTGCAGCACATGCTCATGCAAGCATTCTGAAGCCAGATGCCTAGTGCTATTCCTGTCTTCTTCCTAGTATCTAGAAAGTTGCCTTTGACCCCAGTTAGCTCAGTGGAAGCTGAGGGAAGTTGAAGTTGGTACTCATCTCTAATCACCTCTCAGGGTAATAGAAAGGAGGCAAAGATGATGGGAGACAAGGAAGTGGGAACAACATGCACTATGCAACTACTAGGTCTCAGTTGGACCTGAGCAGAGCTAGCTACCCTGAGGACCTTAGGAGTATCTTGTAGAGTTTAAGGGGAAGAGGACCCCATACTACCAATGTGGCCCCTAATCCAACCAGGACCCTCATTGTTGAGCTTTGTGCTTGGTTGCACATGTACCTGCTAGTGACTAAAGAAGCCCTTGGCTCTCAAGGCCCTCACCTGGACTCCGGGAGCCACCATCTGGGCAGCCTGAGCTGTCTGCACTGCTGTCGGCTGCTGCACCTGAGGCTGTACCTGTTGCACCTGGGGCTGCACCTGCGGCTGCTGAACCACCATCGGAGCTCGGACCTTGAGGGAGGAATGGAGAATGCAACTTGGAGCTACCCAGGGCAGCGAGCAGGGCACCCACTACCTGTGTGGGAGCTGTGAGAACTGATAAGCCTTTTGTTGAGGTGGGGGATGGTACTATCACGATTTCAGACTATGATGTCACTTTACTTTCCATTCCTGGTCCCATAAAGTAATCAGAAATATCAAGTTTGCAAGGCCAAGCCCCACTTTCCTAACTCTGGAGAGAAACTGCACTGGGATTCAGCACTGAGAACTCCACTGGGATTCTCCATATACTCATCACACCAACCAACATGGGAGCAAAGCGATGGTTTCCAAAGCTAAGTCCACAGCCCAGCTCACTCATCCTTCTGGTCAAACACACTGACAGTTCACAAGAGCCTCATTCAGAGCCCAGACACCTTGAAGGAAACTAGGGCTTGCCAGCCTGTAGCAGGTTGAGCTGGAAAGATGAATGTGGCAACAGAGCGAGGCAGGAAAAGCAGACAACTGTGGGACCTCCACATGGAGAAACCTCCACAAGGGGCTCACACTGGCCAGGTACAAATAGGGAACTCCTCCCTAGACATTTGTGGATGCCAGAACCAATCCCCACAAGAAGCACAGCCCACCAAGAAGCTCACAAAGGTTCAGGTGACAAGTAAGGGACCATATCCATTCCTCACTACACCCCAGGATGTTGTGCCTCTGCAAGGCCTCTCACTCAGCTCAGGCAAGGCCCTTGTCCTCATGCCATTCAATGGATCACAAATAGAAAAGGGCAAAATTCAGAGTAGCTTAAAAGATGTTCAAATGGATCTTGTTCACAGCCACCTCTGCTTGGTGGCAATATTCTGTCCTCTGTTAAAATAGGACTCGTTTTGTACACAGATGTACAATGAGATTGAAAATAAATAGTATTTTGTGTGAATATGCCTCTCAAAAATATGGTAATGACAAGGCTAAAAGAACCTGGCTCAAGGCTGGAGGTGTAGTTCAGTGCAAAAGCACATGCTTAGCTTACATGAGACCCCGATTTCAATTTCCAGCACACACACACACAAAAATAAAAATAAAAATAAATCTTGGCATAGAACATAGCTCCCAGCAACAAGTAAAGCACTATGGACGCCTGATACCCAGCATATCCTCCCACGTGGTGCGATTATATCAATCTAACCATCACTGTCTTAATGCCCAATAGACACTACTACAACTTTCCACATAGCCACACATCTGTGAATCTCTGTGTAGCATGTGGAAGTATCTCTCTTGCTGGCCTGTACTATGGAGCCAGATATGAGGGTTGGCTTGGGGAGGGGCTCCCCAAGCCCACTGCAGCAAGAAACCTTCCTAAACTCAAATTAGCCTCAGTAGAACTGCTGCTAACAGAGCCACTGATTATATGCGACACCAGAGGAGAGAAGCATGTGTTCCACAGTGGACCTTAGGTACTCACAAATTTCAGCTGCTGCTGAGCAGTGTACAACATCTGTCCAGGGAGAGCTTGAGCCTGTGAAACCAAAGGCTGGCTTTGTGACTGTGGCGGGAGTTGTGGTGGTTGGTTCTGAGCAACTTGGGGCTGCTGCGTCTGTGGCGGAGGCTGGTGGTGCTGTGGGTGATGCAACTGTGGCAGCTGCTGTGGGAGGGCTTGGGAAGGAGGAGGCTGCAGCTGTTGCATTGGAGGCTGTTGTATTGGAGGCTGGGCCTGCATCACCTGCTGCTGTTGCTGCTGCTGCTGCTGCAGCTGTGCCATTCTCTGCAGCTGCTGCTGCTGCTGCTGTATCTAAAAACAGAATAATAGCACTGGGTTACTACCCATAAGCTTCTGGGGCTTCAGCTGCTCCTTATGCCATCCTCGATCCTATAGAGTCCAGTTGGAGGCATAAATTCAGTTTTCAGGCCTGCCTGGCTGACCTCTCACACAGGGAGGGAAGCACATTTACCACAAGGGCTCTGTGTCTCTGAGGACCACGCCAGCCATCTTCCAGTCATGAAAGACACATCAAGTGTGTGCCTGTGCCCTGGACAATAGAGACTGGTCTGTCTCTGGGATGGTTCAAGAGAAATATCTAAGGTTCGTAAGAGGTAAAATAATAGGTACAGTGCCATAGCAGGTGAGCTAGAAGCTGCAGAATTCTTCTAATGCTACTTTGGAGTAGAGTGAGAAGTCAGCAGTATGAGCCTTGTGAGGATCTCAAAGTCTGCTCTATAGGATGAGGACAGCGAGCAAACACTGTCAGCTCTGGGAGAGGTATTGCTAAGATCCAAGGACCAGCAGGCCCCTTTGGGGCTTTCTTCCCTCAACCTTCCAAGAGGATAAACACTGAACATGTCTAACTTCTGAACACAAGCCATGTGAAGACAAAGCAGCTTCTGGACAGCAAGATCCCTAAGATGACATTGCTACTGACCTAACAAACAGCTGGAGAGTTGAACTGGTATTGTACCAAAGAGCAGCAGAAACAAAACTGAACGCATGTATATTCTCTGAAGAAAACTGAATCTTAGAATTCCTTCTTGCTCTTCTTGCTTCAGTTAGTGTCTTTGTTTTTTCTTTTCCTTTTTTCTCATGCCCATTCTGGGGCATGAACTCAGGGTCGTATGATCTTGCTTAGCTTTCTTGTTCACAGGCTGGTACTCAACCACCTGAGACATGCCTCCAGTCTAGCATTTTTATTGGTTAATTGGAGATATAGTATTGTGGGTTTTTCTGTTCAGGCTGGCTTAATCTATGATCTTTCCAGGTCTTAGCCTCCTAAGATTACAGGTAGGAGCTAACTCTTAATATGAAAGACTTCCAGGGGCTGGGAAGATGGCTCAGTGGTAGAGCGCTTGCCTTGCATGCTTGAGGCCCTGGGTTTGATTCCTCAGCACCACATAAGCAAAATGAAAAAAGCCGGAAGTGGAGCTGTGACTCAAGTGGTAGAGTGCTAGCCTTGAGCTGAAGAGCTGAGGGACAGCGCCCAGGCCCAGAGTTCAGGCCCCACAACCGGACCCCCCCCCCAAAAAAAAAAAAAAAGACTTCCAGTTCTCCTGGCATATGGCAGGTCTGCAATCCAGAGCCAAGGGCTATCTGAGAGAACCTTCTGAAATATGTAGCATCCTCTTCCCAAGACAGTGCAGTATCTTCTGTCCCATATTTTTCAGGAAGCCCATGGAGGAGGGACAGCTTAAGTTCCCCACATCTAGTACCGAAGCTGACAACTTTCTGGGCTCCTGAACTTCAAGACAGAGACTTACTGTGGGAACAGGAAAACCTAGTACCTGTTGCTGATTTTGATGATGCAACTTAATCAAGTGTTGCTGCTGCTGTTGCTGCTGTTGCAGCTGCTGCTGCTGCTGCTGCACTACTGCTTGGAACTGTTGCTGCATAGCACTTTGCTGTGCCTGGAACTGTTGCTGCTGTTGTTGCTGCTGCTGCTGTAGTGCAGCCTGCTGCTGTTGGAACTGCTGCTGCTGCTGCTGTTGTTGCTGCAGCGCCACCTGCTGGAGCTGGAGCTGGGCTGGAAAAGAGATCCAGACTTAAGAGATGCAGCCCTAGACCACCACACAGACTGCCTGAACTACAGGGCAAGGTCACTGTCACAGCTTCTCAGGCTGCTGAGGGCAATTAAAAGCAAAAAGCAAACAAAATCCTCAATAACTCTCATTTATCAGACAGGGCGATCAGGTAGAAAGTGTTATTTGGGCTGATTATGTAACTTTCTACCACAGCTAACCAGTGTCACATAGAGACTACCACCAGTGTCTCCAGGCCTGCTTCTTTTTTGTATGTCAGTCCTGAGGCTTGAACTCAGGGTCTGGGCACTATCCCTGACCTTTTGTGCTCAAGGCTAGTGTTCTATCACTTGAGTCACAGCTCCACTTCTGGCTTTTGTTGGTAGTTAATTGGAGGTAAGAATCTCATGGACTTTCCTGCTTGGGCTGGCTTCAAACTGTAACCCTCAGCCTCCTGAGTAGCATTACATGTCTGAGCCACCAGCACCCAGGTAAGCCTGCTCTCTGAGACTCTCTGGCAAAGTCTGTCACAAAGTCTGGACACTGGATAAAGGCCTGAATTGACCTTAATTGTGTGTTGGTGTTTACAGAAGGCATTAGGGAGAAACACTCCCTGGGTACCACTATCCCTTTCAGGAAGATCGAAAGGCAAGGAGTCAGTGTAGAGAGGGTCTCTAACAGAGAGCAACAGGATGTAGTTGAGAACCACTTCAACTTTCAGCTAGTGCCACCCAGTAGACCAGGTCTCATAGAAGTTAAAAACAGGATGTGGGCTAGGGTCAGCTGGGGAGAGTATGGGCAGGATACTAGAGCTTCATCATTCAACTTGTGACTAAGTGCTTTAGGACAGTTTTAGGAGAATTGCTCATGTGAGCATTTGTGTATGCGTGCATGTGAATACTAGGATTTGTACTCAAGGCCTGGGCACTGGCCCTTAGCTTTTTCACTCGAAGTTGACACTTGAGCTGCAGCTCCACTTCTGGTTTTTTGGTAGTTAACTAGAGATAAGAATTTCATGGCTGGTTTTGAATTTCCACCCTTGGATCTCAGCCTTCTGAGTAGCTAGGATTATAGGGATGAGCCACCAGCAACTGGCATCATGTGGGCACCCTAAACCAATACATTTCAAAATCATTTCTTACTATAAAATTGAAACTGATGCCAGGAGCAAGTGGCTCACGCATCATGTGGGCACCCTAAACCAATACATTTCAAAATCATTTCTTACTATAAAATTGAAACTGATGCCAGGAGCAAGTGGCTCACGCCTGTAATCCTAGCTACTCAGGATGCTGAGATCTAAGGATCATGGTTCAAAACTAGTCCAGGCAGAAAAGTCCATGAAACTCTTATCTCCAATAAAACCACCAGAAAACCAGAAGTGGTACTGTGGCTCAAGTGGTAGATTCCTAGCCTTGAGCTGAAGAGCTGAGGGACAGTGCCCAGGCCCAGAGTTCAAGCCCCATGACTGACAAAAAAAAAAGAAAAAGAAACTGATGATAAAAAGAAAGCCAGCCTACTTCTAGCCAAGGCACAGTATGCAGGGATAATGAGGATAAAGAAGACAAAACACCTTCTTCCTTTAAGGAAGGAGAGCCTGATGAAGGCATGGCTGTGAGCCACAGCCAGCACTGACTCAAGGGCAGGAGCAATGTCAAAAGAGACATCCTTCAGGACAAGGCTGTGGGGATATGGGGACCCTTCGTGGTACTGATTGATGGCTGAGTCCCTTGAAACGCAATGTTTCTATCTCAGTAACAAAATACAAACCCTCCTCAGCCTCATAACAAGCCTTCCCTCCCCCACCCTTACCTTGCAGGATAAGCTCAGTATCATTCAACCCTCCTGGTAGCTCAAAGAGGACTTAAAAGTTTTTTTCTCTCTATAACCATCACACATAATACATGGGGCTTCTCCATTTTTCTCAATACCACTGTAAACAAAAAAGTAGCACATTCTTCAGGAAGAACGGTACTCACTCTGTGGAGTTGCTGTAGACACAACAGCCATGCTGTGAGGAGCCATTCCCGAGGTCCCTGGTGGTGGCTGCCCTGAGAGAGGCATTGGCTGTCCCATGGGCCCAAGGCCACCCATTCCACTCAATGACTGTCCTGGGCCTCGAGGAGGCATGCCTATCCCAGCAGCTCCTGCAGCTGGTCCACCAGTCAGGCTCTGCAGTGCATTCATGGGATCTATGGAAACAAGGGCACAGTGTCATAGGACAACACCTTGAACTGGGCAGGCTCACATGTATGAGGCTGATGGGGCATAGACCTCCTCCAACCCACAGGCTTCATCTACTCAAAAATCCCAAGTGGCAAAAGTCAGAATCCTGGAGCCTCCCAAATACTGGAACTAGGACTCTGGGCATGTCAGTCATTGCTGTCAAAACATGAACCTCCTGAGAGTTGAGACTATACCCTATTCCCCTGACTAAGCCTGTAACAAAGTCCTAATACTGAGTGACAATTCCTCTGATGTGTGCACAAATAACTTAAAAGTTGGACAGAGGCTTTTAATGCAATTAGCAGCCATGCTCATCCTGGCTATCCAGCTTTCCTACTGGGTAATCACACAGGCAAGAGCAGGGAAGCAGGAGGGGCCAGACACTCTTCACAAGTAGGCTGATATAACTAGGCACTACCTCTTCTGCCAAGTCTTTGCAGGACACAGCCCCAATATGGCTCTATACTAAGAGGAGCATACCAGACAGGCTACCGGGGCGGGGGTGGGGGGGTGGGGGGTGTGTGTGAAGGCGGGGGTTATGACAGGGCTCCACAGAGCACTGAGGAGGAAAAGTTGTGTGCACAAGCCTCAGAGCAAATACTCAGCTCAGTGAGCAATGCCACAACCAAGGACAAGGAACATGATACCATCATCACAATTCATAGCAGTTACCTATAGGTAAGTGTGACTTAGCTGGGTTGCCTCACCACATAATTAGGTAGTACTCAGTGATCCTATCCTTCACAAAGCCCGGCAATCTCTAGACCTCATGTACTTGGTCTTGTCCAGCCTTGGTTAGCACTGGCCTATACAGACACGAGCATCAGCATTTTCAGCCATACAACCTATGACACCATTTATTTGTTTGTTTACTTATTTATGCATTGTTGGCGCTTGAACTCATGGCCTTTTGCATACTAGGCAAGCAGGCATTCTAACATTGAGCCTTATCTGACAGTCTACAGAATTGCCAGCAAGCCTGTATCTGCAGCTCAGTAAGCAGAAACAGGAGATCAATTGACATATCTCCCTTTATATGATAAAATCTTGAAATTATGTGGGCAGCAGAGGCTTATACCTGTAAACCTAGCTACTCAAGAGACTGAAATCTGAAGACTGTGGTTCAAAACCAGCCCATGGCACTCGTATCTCCAATAAACCACCAAAAATCTAGAAGTAGAGCTATGGCTCAAGTGGTAAAGTGCTAGCCTTGAGCATACAAGCACAGGGACAGTGCCCAAGCCCTAAGTTCATGCCCTTAGGACTGGCACTAAAAACAAAGACTAAAACAAACCAACAAGAATCTTGAAATTAAAGTAGAAAGATTTCTGAACTCACAAATTTTCTAACTTGAGGAAGTGAATTCAAAGCTATTCTGTATGACATGCTACTATATATTATTACACTAAATGTATCATGATAGTTCTCTTCCAGAGAGCTCACAACTTTTAGGTAATGAATTAATAACTCTGTGAGTTTGTATAATCTTTTGCTGGAGAACATGGGATGGAGAAGCATTGACTGACTTTAATTTGCATATGACAGGGCAGAGCAAAGGCTGGAAGAGGCTGGTCATTTTTTTGAATCCTTTGACTATTCCCCTCTAATAACAAGTTTGCTCAGACACATGAAGCATTCCTGCCGCTCTAAAATACTTTATTTCAAAAGGAAAAACTCTTACCACTGACAGAAGCTTGCGATTTCTTGTTATCTATAGAAAAACACACACAAAAAAATCAAGTTAGCAGTCTTATTTACCTTTTTTTTTTTTTTGCCAGTCCCGGGGCTTACACTCAGGGCTTGGGCACTGTCCCTGAGCTTCTTTTGCTCAAGGCTAGCACTCTACCACTTGAGCCACAGCACCACTTCTGGATTTTTCTGTTTATGTGATACTTAAGAATGGAACCTAGGGCTTCATGCATGGTAGGCAAGGACTCTCTACCATTAAGCCACACTCCCAGTTGCTTTTTTTGGCCAGTGCTGGGGCTACAACTTTGGGCCTGGGTACTATCCTTGAGCTTTGTGCTCAAGGCTAGTGCTCTAGCACTTGAGCCACAGCACCACTCTTGACTTTTTCTGTTTATGTGGTACTAAAGAATGGAACCCAGGGCTTTATGAATGCAAGGCAAACACTCTCACTAAGCCACATTCCCAGTCCTACTTAAAAAAATTTTCTTTTCTACTTTGTTGTTGTTGGTCATGGGACTTAAACTCTGGGCTTGGATGTTGTCTCTCAGCTCCTTTTTGCTCAAGGCTAACACTCTACCACTTGAGTCATAGTACCAGTTTTTTCTGTGATTAATTGGAGATAAGAGCCTCATAAACTTTCCTGCCCAGGCTGGTTTTGAACCCCAATCTTCAAATCTCAGTCTCCTGAGTAGCTGGGATTACAGGTGTAAGCCACTAAAGGCCAGCTAAGCAGTCTTACTTAAACACATATTTCCCTGGATCAGTTTTGTAGGCATCCAAACAGAGGTCATTTGCTAAAATTAAACTGATCCTGCCTAGAAATGAGACAGGAAATGACCTAACAGCTGATGACCCAGAGTCCTCAGTCCCTTCATGTAAATCCATGAAACTATGGGCTGTGTGAGTTAGCAGGCCACAGTCCTAAAGAGGATGGCATGAAGGTCCATACCAGGATATTGGTTGTATGTTCTCTAGGTTCTGGCTCCTTCTCCTACATTTCTCAGGTCTTTCTGAACACCCCCAAAGAAAGACCATCTGAATTCTACGGTGCTGTCACCAACCCCACTGAGGTTTTCAAATGTCCCCATTTGCCTCAATGACTATTAAAGCTGTAGCTGCTTCTACAACCCACACTGAAATTGTTGTTAAACCACAGGGGAATGCTTGGTGTCAAGAAGAGCCTGTCTCCAATGCTTATACAACTACGGTGGCTAGGAAGGCTGCTGGCTAAAACCCAGAATGGCTACCAGCCCAGATTCCCTTCATAAGCTGTATCCATCTGGGAGCACTGGTTTTGAAAACTCATTTCTAAAGAGTCAGGGCTGCTGCCTTGCCAGGCCAACAGCACCAAAGCAGAATCTTCTGAATCAAAGAGACCACCATAGTACATGAAGGGCCCTTCAGCAAGGCAAAGAGCAAGAAGTGAAGATGACCCCTGGGGCTGGGAAGGTGGCTCAGTGGTAGAGTGCTTGCCTTGCATGTATGAGGCCCTGGGTTTGATTCCTCAGCACCACATAAGCAAAAAGAAAAAAGCCGGAAGTGGCGCTGTGGCTCAAGTGGTAGAGTGCTAGCCTTGAGCTGAAGAGCTGAGGGACAGTGCCCAGGCCCAGAGTTCAGGCCCCACGACCGGACCCAAAAAAAAGAAGATGACCCCTAAAGCTTACAACTTCACAGAAATGTATATTTAGATCAGGTCTTTGTGGATCAATAAAACCATCTAGGTAAGAAAGTATGTGTTCTAGGGTAAACTGTGTAAGAACTGTTTAGAGAAAACAGCAAAATTCCTATACAAAGGAAAATGAAGTGGACAAGTGAAAATAGGAGTCTACTTTAGACCATTTGGAGACCAGTATTTCCAATGTGTTAGCATCTGCATTTTTGAGGCTTTTTTTGGGGGTGGGGGGTGGGGAGTAATCTAGAATCAAATGTTGCACAGTAGGGCTCTTCCCAGAAACAGGCAAACAGATACAGATGTTCCAATTCATACAGCTTACTCAGAAAGCCTTGCCTAGAAAATCTCATTACAGGGCTGGGAATGTGGCTCAGTGGCAGAGCACTTGCCTTGCATGCATGAGGCCCTGGGTTCGATTCCTCAGCACCACATAAGCAAAAAGAAAAAAAGCCGGAAGTGGCGCTGTGGTTCAAGTGGTAGAGCGCTAGCCTTGAGCTGAAGAGCTGAGGGACAGCACCCAGGCCCAGAGTTCAGGCCCCACGACCGGACCCCCCCCAAAAAAAAGAAAAAAAAAAAAAAAAGAAAATCTCATCACATAGCAACAGAGCTGGCCTCTCACAGAGTTCTTGACAACCCAGAAATATGAAATCTTACTTACGAATGTCCCGAAAATGGATAATGAGCCGGGCCACCAGGGAAAGGTATTCGTCCTAAAAATAAAAAAACAGGAAGCAATTTAATGCCAAAAATAAGCAGCATAACCATGTGACTCTTTTTTCCCACCCCCTCACCCTGCCCTGCCACCCAGCTGAGGTTCTTTCTTTCCCCCCTACTGGCCTCTGGGGCTGACTGAGATTGCTCAGCTCAGCTCAGCCTCCTCTGGAATCCATCTCCCAGAGAGCTGTCAGTGATCCTTTGGAGGTCAATAAAAGACACAAAGAAATAAAGAAGCAATAGGGGTACTGAGGGCCTTCAAAAGGCAGCTACTCCACCTAATAGGAAGGACACTCAGTCGAAAAGGAGGTAGACAGGCATCTCAAGTCCCCACTCAGCAGCTGGCCTGAGAGCACAGAGCCTCTGAGAAGCAGATGCAGGCAGCTGTTGCCTTTCCACTATTGGTATGGAAGTGCTTTCACTTTCATGCTCAGCCTGTTGCTGCCTTCCTCCTGCTGACGTAATATGTGCAGCCAACCTGCATGGAGTGCCCCTAGCTGTGCCTGCTGAGAATTGTGCTCTTTTGCTGACCATATAAGCAAAGGGAGCAATGCACCACTTGAAGGTGGCAGGAGAAAGCCACCACGTCACATTATTTTGAAAATGCCCAACAGGGCCTGCCTCTGACTATCCTTTATGCACCCCAAAACAGCACTATTTGATTTTCCACAGAAATTACTACCATGTCTTGTGGTCAGTGAAGGGATGTCTGGGTAAAATCTTATTTCTGTGAAGCATCTTTCCCTTCATGGAAATGCCCATCCTTCTGGCAGGGCAGCAAAGGACAAAGCCCTGTGCTTTCTGCCCTGTCTGAACACCTGACTGTCTTGTTAAGTCTTCAAGGCACTGAGGACTCACAAAATAGCTAACATATAATGGAAGGGGAGAGGTACAAAAATGAAGATAACTGAAATAAGTATGAAAAATTTTAGGACATGGTCTACATCTCTGCCATCCCTCATCCATTTACCTTCCACCCCACATGCTGTTTTTCTAGCTAAAATTAGCACAGTGTAACATGAACGGAGGAAGGCCCAAGGGAGAGCTGCTAGATCTGCCACCAAGGTGGTAGGGACAGAGAATGCTTTGCGTTGGAGCACAGAGCAATAAGGAGGTTCTGTCAGCACTGGAAGTGGCGCTGTGGCTCAAGTGGTAGAGTACTAGCCTTGAGCAGGAGAGCTGAGGGACAGCGCCCAGGCCCAGAGTTCAGGCCCCACAACTGGACCCCCCCCCCCAAAAAAAACCTTTAAGTGTCCAGGCTGCACCTAAGGCTGGATATTATAATACTATAAATGCTAACCTAGGTGCTGGGAAGGTGGCTCAGTGGTAGAGTGCTTGTCTTGCATGCATGAGGCCCTCGGTTCGATTCCTCAGCACCACATAAGCAGAAAAAGCCGGAAGTGGGACTGAGGCTCAAGTGGTAGAGCGCTAGTCAACAGCTGAAGAACTGAGGGACAGCGCCCAGACCCAGAGTTCAGGCCCCACGACCGACAAAAAAAAAAAGCTAACCTATAGCAAAAGAGCAGGCAAAGTAACAGTTGTCAGGTACAGCTGTAAAAACTTTATATGACCAAATACAACTATTATATTCAGTGCACATATATGAAAATGGAACCAGGTAATTTGAGTATATGGGAGAGATGATGGAAAGCAAAGGAAGATGAGACATTGATCAAGATGCACTGTATTTATAAAATGATATGTTGATTGGAAACTCCTTTGTAAATTACTTAAAAGATTTAAAAAGACTTCATATATATTAATGCCTTTTTAGTTTTATTTTTTTGCCAGTTGTAGGGTTTGAACTCTGGGCCTGGATGCTCCCCCTCAGTGTCTTTTGCTCAAGGCAAGCTTTCTACCACTTGAACCACAATGCCATTTATGGTTTTTTTTTTTTTTTTTTGGTCGGTCATGGAGCCTGTACTCTGGGCCTGGTCCCTCAGCTCTTCAGCTCAAGGCTAGCACTCTACTGCTTGAGCCATAGTGCCACTTCCGGCTTTTTCTGCTTATGTGGTGCTGAGGAATCCAACCCAGGGCCTCATGCATGCAAGGCAAGCACTCTACCACTGAGCCACCTTCCCAGCCACTTATGGTTTTTTTTGAGTAGTTTATTGGAGGTACGAGTCTTACAGACTTTCCTGCCTAGGCTGGCTTCAAACTGAGATCCTTAGACCTCAGCCTCCTGAGTAGAGGAATAATCCACCGGCACTAGGTTGTATTAATACCTTTAATTCTCCCAACCACCCAATGAAGCAAGCAGTGACATGTTTGAATTACCAACAAAATGTTAAAACTGATTTATTTAGAGGCTTGAGATATGGCTTGGTGGCTTAGCATGTGCTCACTATATGCTTGGGGCCCTGGGTTCAATTCCTAGGACCTTCTACTACACTCATAGAAAAGGCTTTAAAAAGCCAGGTACCAATGGCTGTCTCACTCCTATAATCCTAGCTACTCAGGAAGCTGAGATCTGAGGATCACAGTTCAAAGCCAGCCCAGGAAGTTAAGTCTGTGAGACTCTTATCTCCAATTAACCACCAGAAAACTGGAAGTGGTGCTGTGGCTCAAAATGGTAGAGCATTAGTCTTGAGCAAAATAGCTCCAGGATAGCACCAAGGCCCTAAGTTCAAGGGCCATGATAGACCAAAGAAAGAGAGAGAGAGAGAGAGAGAGAGAGAGAGAGAGAGAGAGAGAGAGAGAGAGAGAGAGAGAGAGAGAGAGAGAGAGAGAGCTTTATAAATTTTTTTCAACTCCTGCTTGATATTCTTTTTTTTTTTTTTAGTTCAAATTCAGGGCCATCTACTTGCTAGGCTGGTACCATACTAGTTGAGCTATTCCTCTAGCCCTACTTTTTGCTGGCTATTTTGGAGACAGACTTGTCTGTCTGGGCTAGTGTTTTTTTTTGTTTTGTTTTGTTGTTGTTATTTTTTTTGTCAGTCGTGGGGCTTGAACTCTGGGCCTTGGCGCTATCCCTCAGCTCTTTAGCTCAAGGCGAGCACTCTACCATTTGACCTACAGCGCCACTTCTGGTTTTCTGGTGGTTTATTGGAGATAAGAGTCTCGCGGTCTTTCCTGCCCAGGCTGGCTTTGAACCTCGATCCTCAGATCTCAGCCTTGAGTAGCTAGGATTACAGACGTGAGCCACCAGCACCCGGCTTGGACTAGTTTTGAACTACAATTCTCTGGATCTCACCCTCCAGAATGACTAGGGTTACAGGTGTGAGAAACTGGTGCCTGTAACTTGCACAATAACATGCCATGGAGTGAGCTGCAGAAGGAAAAAGCAGGAGGGAAACATGGAACCTTTCATATAGGACCTGAGAAATCTAAAACACAATTATTTAGATCTGCCAAAAGAAATATTGCAAGGACAAACCACAATCATAGGTAAACAGCAAGTATTAAAACTGAGTTATATTGGGATCTTTTCCAAATCTACTGTGTTACTAGTTTTCACTTTGAAATCATGCAAAGCTTTCATCACTAAGACACCAATTAGAATCCAAAGAAAAACATGTAATTCCTAAAACCTCAAAATAAATTGAGACAAATGAGTCTGATATAAAGTTGGTGGTAGAAGTATTTTTGAGAAGCCTCTTTGCTTTTTTTTTTTTTTTTGTCGGTCATGGGGCTTGATCTCTGGGCCTGAACGTTATCCCTCAGCTCTTCAGATCAAGGCAAGCACTCTACTACCACTTGAGCCACAGTGCCACTTCTGGTTTTCTGGTGATTAATTGGAGATAAGAGTCACACAGTCTTTCCTGCCCAGGCTGGCTTTAAACTGCAATCCTCAGATCTCAGCCTCCTGAGTAGCTAGGATTACAGGCGTAAACCACCTGTGCCTTGGCTGACTTTTGCTTTTTAAAAGGGGGAGCAAAAAACCAAACTGCATGTTCTCAGTATAAAGGGGGTATTTTAAGAACAAGCAGAGATGTGAAGAGATCTTAAGCTTTTAGTCTATACCTTGTCATTAAGAGCTAATTTTAACCTACTTATCCTGAAACTATTTAAGAGTAAAGCAAACAATGACATAAGAAGCCAAGATGTTCATAGTAACAAAAACAAGACAAGTTGGCTGGGAATGTGGCTTAATGGTAGAGTGCTTGCCTTGCATGCATGAAGCCCTGGGTTTGATTCCTCAAAAGAAAAAGCTGGAAGTGGTACTGTGGCTCAAGTGGTAAGGCATTAGCCTTAAGCAAAACAAGCTCAGGGACAGTGCCAAGGCCCTGAGTTCAAGCCCCAGGACTGGCAAAAAAAAAAGACAAGTAACAACACCACCAAAAATGAAGAAGTAAAAACTCTATGGTTAATTTTAATTGTAAACATTAGAGAGAAATTATGGGGCTTTCTTGTTGCTATTATAAAAATGTGTTGTAGCCAAAATGTGTTACTCCTGTAATCCTAGCTACTCAGGAGGCTGAGATCTAAGAATCACGGTTCAAAGCCAGCCTGTGCAGGAAAGTCCATGAGACTCTTATCTCCAATTAATCATCAGAAAACCAGAAGTGGCACTGTGGATCAAGTGGTAGAGCACTCGCTGAGCTGGAGAGCTGAGGGACAGCGCCCAGGCCCAGAGTCAAGCCTTACAACAACAACAACAACAACAAAAAAGACTGTTGGGCTGTTACTTCAACAGGCCATGGGATGCATGAGGAAGACAATAGACCCTCATCTGGATACTACCATCACAATCAACTTTTAGAACATTTTTATCACTGCACTTCAACCTATTATGAGAACCTAAGGGAAGAACAGATGCTCATTTGGATTCTGATTCAAATAAGCCAGCCACTAGAAGAAATGTGAAGGAAGTCCAATGTATAAACAAACTCTGTACTACACAGGCATCAGCAATGTGAAAACTGGGATCTTCCCTGGACACTTATAAGAAGGGATATGGACATGGGAAGGCCTATCAAACCACAGCAAGTTGTAGTTCCAGGCTAGATATTTTATATCTTTCTGAAAGTTTTTCTAATATATATATGTGTGTGTGTGTGTGCATATGTGTGTGTGTGTGTGTGTGTGTGTATTAGTGTTCTGTTATTTGCTGATGGAAGATGCTTGTAGACTTTATTATTATTATTATTATTATTATTATTATTTTATCGGTCGTGGGGCCTGAACTCTGGGCCTGGGTACTGTCCCTCAGCTCTTGACCTCAAAGCTAGCGCTCTACCACTTGAGCCATAGCACCACTTCCGGCTTTTTTCTGCTTATGTGGTGCTGAGGAATCGAACCCAGGGCCTCAGGCATGCAAGGCAAGCACTCTACCACTGAGCCACCTTCCCAGCCCTATTATTATTATTATTTCTTACCAATGCTGGGGCTTGAACTCAGGGGCTGGGCACTGTCTCTGAGCTGCTTTGCTCAAGGCTAGCTCTCTATCACTTCAGCCACAGCACCACTTCTGGCTTTTTCTGTGTATATGGTACTGAGGAGTCGAACCCAGGACTTCATGCATGCTAGGCAAGCACTCTACCACTAATGCATGCTAGGCAAGCACTCTACCACTAAGCCACCTTCCCAGCACTCCTAATATATTTTCAAATATAGCAACCAAGTGTAATCTTGTACAGCTGTAATCCCAGCCAGTATCTTCAGGCCCCAGATCACAGAAGGGCAAGCTGCTAGAAATCCCTAGGCTTTCCTCATATAAGGAAGCTCTGACAGTGTCCTCTGCCTCTCCACACCCAAAGAAATCATGTTGCTTCACCCTGCTGTGGAGGATCCACAGACCTGTTCTTCCATCATTTTCACTGATTCTTTTTGAAAAATGTAATAGGTTTACTGAGAGACAATTCACTTTCCATAAAAGCCACTCATTTAAAGTATACGATTTGATGTAGCTGAGCGGTAGAGTGCCCACATTTGTGAGGTCCTAAGTTTAATCCCAGCATTGCAAAACAAAATGGGCAGTGAGGAAGATAAGGTGAAGTATACCATTCAATTGTTTTGGTATATTCAGAGTTATACTGCACTACTAGTCAATTTTAGAACATTTTTAACACTCCAAAAGGAAACTCAGTCTCCTACAACATCCTCGGCCTTAAACAACCAACTAATCAACTTTTCGTTTATAAATAAAAGACCCCAATATATTAGGTCCAATTCCCTGGAATCTTCACGTGTTACCTGTTACTTACTCTTTGCAGTTGTTTAAATTTAGGATTTTGAGACAGGGGATTAGCCTAGGTTGTACAGGTAGGCCTTAATCAAAAGTTTCCTCATAAACAGGGAAATTTCATCCTTTGATGAAGTCATAGGCTTCAGAGACTGGAGAAACACAGCCATATGCCAAGGAATACCAGTAGTTACAACAAGCTGGAGAATCCTGCTTCCAAGGGAGAGCAGCCTTGCTGACATGGTGATTTTGACCCAGTGCTATAGTATTAATTTTAGACTTTGTGCCTTGAAAATGAGGAGACCAAGATTCTGTTCTTTCTAGGAACCAAACTGTAGTAATTTCTACTACAAGTAACTCTTCCTTGTATTAGGAAACAAAGGAAGATTGTTATCAGAAACGGGTAAAAACTTGAAGGTGGCTTTGGGACTGGATAATGAGAAGATATTGGAAGAATTCTGAGAAAAGGTCCAGATTGCCTTAAACAAGCTGTTGGTAGAAATAGGGATATTAGTCTCTGCCTCAAGTGAAAAACCTATCAAGTGATTGCATCCATATGCAGGAATGTTATTTGATCATATAAAGGGAATGAGGAATTGTTTTATTGTTTTGAAAGATGAGAGAGGGGCTGGGAAGGTGGTTCAGTGGTAGAGTGCTTGCCTTGCATGCATGAGGCCCTGGGTTAGATTCCTCAGCACCACATTAGCAGAAAAAGCTGCAAGTGGTGCTATGGCTCAAGTGGTAGAGTGCTAGCCTTGAGGTGAAGAGCTGAGGGACAGCACCTAGGCCCACAGTTCAGGCCCCACAACTGACAAAAAAAAAAAAAAAAAAGATAAGAGAAAATTTAGTTTTTTTGTTTGTTTGTTTGTTTTGGTCAGTCATGGGGCTTGAACCCTGGGTCTGGGCACTGACCCTGAGCTCTTCAGCTCAAAACTAGCACTCTACCATTTGGGCCACAGCACCATTTCTGGTTTTCTGGTGGTTAATTAGAGATAAAAGTCTCTTGAACTTCCCTGTCTGGACTGGCTTTGAACCACGATCCTCCGATATCAGCCTCCTGAGTAGCTAGGATTACAGGCATGAGCCACCAGCACCTAGCTAACTTATCTTTAAGAACACATATACCATCAAAAAGAATGTTGATATAGCTGGAGATGGAGATGTAGCTCAAAGGCAGAGCATTTATTTAACATACACAGGCCCTGAGTTCAATTCCCAGCACTTCAAACAAATAACCAAACAAACCTCCCTCCACTCCTACCACCAAAGATACTGGTAGAAATATTAATAACGTTAATTCTCAGAAAAGTACAGAGGAAACGGGAACATGCTATTGGACACAGTAGCAAAGATCATCTTGCCAGACACTGTCAAAGTTCAACTGTATTATTCCCTACAGTTTACAGAAGGTAAAATAATATGTAAAGAATTTGCTTATTTGGCTGAGTAGGTTTCCAATCAAAGGGTTGAAGGTCAGCTTCTTATTTCATGTAGTAAAATGTAAAAGGAACAAGACAACAGAAAGAAAAACTGTTAGGCCAAACAGAAACTGCACTTAATTTTAGAAATTCTAAGTTACTCATATTGGAAAAGGCAAGCATGCAAAAGCAGATAAAATGCTTAAAAATAAAGATTCATAGAAAATGTGTTATGAGCCAGGATCAGCAGCTCATGCCTAAAATCCTAGCTACTCAGGAAGCTCAGATTGGGAAGATAATAGCTTGAAACCAACCCTAGGCAAAAAAGTTTGTAAGATGTCCTTAACTAATAGTTAGGAACAGTGGTGAGCAACTGTCATTCAAGCAATGCAGAAAGCTGAGACTGGGAGGGTCAAAGTTCCAGGGCAGCCTGGGCAAAAAACTTCCAAGATTCCATCTCAACAAAAGAAGCTGGGCATTATGGAATACACCCATCATTCCAGCTATGGTGGGAGCATAGAACAGGAAGATCACAGTCTAGACATGGGTCCAGGCAGAAAGTGAGACTCTAATCTCAAAATAACCAGGCTAGAAAAGTGGCTCAACATAGGTGCCTTCCTAATAAGTATGAAACCCTGAGTTTAGACCCCAGTACCACTAAAAAAGAAAGAGAGCTGGGTGCTGGTTTCTCACACCTGTAATCCTAGCTACTCAAGAGACTGAGATCTCAGGATTGTAGTTCCAAGCCAGCCCAGGCAGGAAAGGTCGTCTCTTATCTCCAAGTAACCACAAGACAAAATCTGAAGTGGAAGTGAACTGTGGCTCAAAGTGGTAGAGTACTAGCCTTGAGCACAAAAGCTCAGGGACAAGACTCAGATAGTTCAAACCCCTGACAGATGAAGAAGAAAGAAGAGGAAGAAAAAGGAGGAGGAGGAGGAAGAAAAAGGAGGAGGAGGAAGAGGAGGAGGAGGAGGAGGAGGAGGAGGAGGAGGAGGAGGAGGAGGAGGAGGAGGAGGAGGAGGAGGAGGAGGAAGAAGAAGGAAGAAGTAGGAAGAAGAAGGAAGAAGAAGGAAGAAGGGGGAGGAGGAAGAGGAAGGAAGAAGGAGAAGAGGAAGGAGGAAGGAGGAGGAGGTGGAGGAGAAGAAGAGGAGGAGGAGGAAGACGAAGACGAAGACAAAGAAGAAGAAGAAGAAGAAGAAGAAGAAGAAGAAGAAGAAGAAGAAGAAGAAGAAGAAGAAGAAGAAGAAGAAGAAGAAGAAGAAGAAGAAGAAGAAGAAGCAGCAGCAGCAGCAGCAGCAGCGAAAGAGGAAGAAAAAGAGGAAGAAGAAGAGGAAGAAGTAGTAGTAGTAGTGGTGTATTCT
The DNA here is from genome assembly GCF_024711535.1 of Dipodomys merriami. NCBI lineage: Eukaryota > Metazoa > Chordata > Mammalia > Rodentia > Heteromyidae > Dipodomys > Dipodomys merriami. Next base: position 2,253,430 of record NW_027206013.1, read on the forward strand.
GGAGAGGCTAAGAATATGACTGGGCAAATCTTGCCAGTGCCAGAGAGCAGACCCAAAATTCATGAATTCCCTCATTTGTTCTTTATGCCAAGGGATAAAATTATCTCAGTTCTATGGAGAAAGCTCATCCAATAGTATGCATATCACATATGCATGAGATCCGTGAGGTTTTTGAAAATGAACTAGCAGAAACACTTCCAGCTCAGACTAAAAGGTTCAGACAGAAAAAAAAAATTCAAGTGTTAGATTCCCAACATACTACAGGTAGGAAACAGGCTGATAAAATTACTCAACTGGCCGATGAAGAGAACACCATGTGCTATTCAGGCAGGAAAAGAAGTTTATTTACTGAATTGCTGCCCTTGCCATGCATGGTGGAGAGGCATGGCCAAGAAGGGAATACCCACTTCCAGGCCAGGACTTATCTTGGCCAAAGGACAGGAAGAGGTCTGGCCAGGTGGGAGAAAAGTGTGGCCACACTGGATCTGGCTGTGACCTCAGGGCCTGGGACCCTCCCATGGTCAGATGGGAGGCGTGACCAGAGGCGGCCCAGGATGTAACCTAGCAGGAGGGGGAGATGACTGCTTCCAGGTGTGTCAGTTACATAAGTATCAGATTCTGGGCGGAAACTTAGCCAAGAGGTAGAGAGGTGTCTGAAAAGGGCCTGCTTGGCTGGGGACAGACCTTACAACTGACTTCAAACCTTGATTCTCAGATCTCAGGCTCCTGAGTAGCTAAGATTATAGGCATGAACCACTGGCACCCTGGTTTTATTGCTCACATTTATCATAATGTGACTGTTTTTGCAATTCCCTAATAATGAGATATTATGTTTCATGTGCTTACTGGCAATTTTCTATCTTATTTTTTTTCCTGTCTGGTACTATTCTCTATATATTCTGGATAGTAAACTTATTAAATATATGGTTCATATTTTTCTATTCCATGTGTTGTCTTTTCACTCTTTTGACAGACTCCTCTAATACATAGAAGGTACAAGGTTGGGCTCCAGACTCGATATTGGATATGTGCTTACGCAGTTGTCCCAGTACCATTTGTTGAAAGAACAATCCTTCTCCACTGAGTTCTTTTAATACTCATGTTGACAAGTAACCATAGCTATGAACCCTTATTTTATTTTTTTATGGGTGTCATTGGGCTTGAACTTTGGGCTGTTCCTGAGCTTTTCAGTGCAAGGCTAGCACTCTATCATTTGAGCCACAGTGCCACTTCCGGTTTTCTGCTGGTTACCTGGAGATAAGAGTCTCACAGATTTTCCTCCCAGGGCTGGCTTTGAACCACGATCCTCAGATCTCAGTCTCCTGAGTAGCTAGGATTATAGGCATGAGCCACTGGCGCTTGGTGAAAGCTTATTTCTTTTTCTTTTTGTCCGTTGTGGGGCCTGAACTCTGGGCCAGGCTGCTGTCCTCAGCTGTTTAGCTCAAGGCTAGCACTCTACCACTTGAGCCATAGCCAAACTTCTGGCTTTTTCTGCTTATGTGGTACTGAGGAATTAAACCCAGGGTCTCATACATGCAAGGCAAGCACTCTACCACTAAGCCACCTTCCCAGCCCAGCTTATGTCTTTTTTTGTGTGTGTGCTTTTACTGGAGCTTGAACTCAGAGCCTAGCATTGTTCTTAAGCTATTCTGCTCAAAGCTAGTGCTCTATTAGTTGAGCCACAGCTCCACTTTGAGCTTTTCTAGCTGGTTAATTGGAGGTAAGAGTCTCACAGATTTTCCTGCCCAGGCTGGTTTCAAATTTTAGACCTCAGTCTCCTAAGCTGCAAGAATTTGAAGCATGAGCCACCAGCTCATATCCTAAATTCTTGGGCAAGTAACTCATCTTGATTAACAGATAGTCGAGCAGAATATATATATGCAGATTTGGAGAAAAGCTGTAACTTTTTTTCTGTTTCAAAAAATGGTCTCTCTATAGAGCTGATGTTGGTCTAGAAATTGCAATGTAGCTCATACTGGCCTTAAACTCACATTCTTTCCTCCACAGCCTATAAATGAATAGAGACCTTTAACATCTCTCACCAGGCAGGGCTTTGGACTTTTGAGGTCTCTTAGAAAGGCTGATGGTAGGAAAGTATCTCCTTTTACTTGATGTGTGCTGGTGTTATCTTCCCTCTCTTCCCTCCCTTGTTTCATTCTTTTGTCTTTCTTTTCTTTTCTTTTTTTTTTTTGGTCACGGGGCTTGAACTCAGGACCTGGGCGCTGTTCCTAAGCTTTTTCACTCAAGGCTAGCACCTTGTTCTGCTCTTTTTTTTTTTTTTTTTGGTCAGTTGTGGGGTGTGAACTCTGGGCATGGGCATTGTCCCTCAGCTCTTCATCTCAAGGCTAGCATTCTACCACTTGAGCCATGGCACCACTTCCAGTTTTCTGGTGGTTAATTGGAGATAAGAGTCCCACAGACGTTCCTGCCCAGACTGGCTTTGAACCATGATCCTCAGATCTCAGCCTCCTAAGTAGCTAGGATTACAGGCATGAGCCACCAGTGCCTGGCTGTTCTGTTCTTTTCTACCTGATTGTTTATCATGTTCTGTGATTTGTCCAAAGTGGCCATGAGCTTTCATATTCTCCCCTCATGGTCCCTAGTTTCACCTTGACCCAGAAATATAACTTTTGCGTAACATGATGTTTAACTATGTGTTTAACATAATTGGCCCTCTGTATCAGCCACTTCTGCATTCATAAATTCAACCAACACAGACAGGAAATACTTTTTAGAAAATGGGTCTATATTGAACATACATACTTTTTCATCATTCTTCCCTAAACAATACAGTATTAACTATTTCATAGCATTTGCACTAGATTAGGTATCACAGTAATTTAGATGATTTAAAAAATATGGGAGGATGCCGGGCGCTGGTGGCTCATGCCTGTAATCCTAGCTACTCAGGAGGCTGAGATCTGAGGATCGTGGTTCAAAGCCAGCCCTGGCAGGAGAGACCGTGAGACTCCTATCTCCAATAAACCACCAGAAAACCGGAAGTGGCGCTGTAGCTCAAGTGGTAGAGCACTCGCCTTGAGCTGAAGAGCTGAGGGACAGCGCCCAGGCCCAGAGTTCAAGCCCCACGACCGACAAAAAAAAAATAAAAAAATAAAAAAAATATGGGAGGATGTAAATAGATACTATGCAAATTGTGAACTATTTTGTAGAAGTGATATGAGCATCTGTGGATTCTGGTATCCTTGATGATAACCCATAGATAACAGGAAGAACAATTTAAGGTTAATTTTAAAAGATCAACAAAGCAAACATAGGATATGCATCAGTTCTTGCTTGCTTCAACAGCACATAGAATAAAACTGGAACAATCCAGAGATATGTGTGGCCCTGGTGTATACATGATATATACATCTGTGAAGTGGTCCATATTTAAAATAAAAGGGAAAATGCATCCAATTTTAGTAAGCATTTCTCCAGAATGCCCCTTAAGGGCTGACAAGTGCCAAGCCTCTTGACTGCCATCTGAATTAGTGGGTAGCAATCTCCTGAACTTTGGCCTGTGTGTGTAGAGCATTCTAGGCATAGCTACTTGTGTTTCCCTCAGCCCTCTCTAGAAGACGAGTCCCATTCATAGGAATTTTAAGATCTTCAGGGATTAATGCAAGTGTCTTTGTTTGTTTTGGTAGATGGGCTTCAATAAAAGAAGTGGCATAGTCAGGCACTGGCGGCTCATGCCTGTAATCCTAGCTACTCAGGAGGCTGAGATCTGAGGATTGTGGTTCAAAGCTAGCCTGGGCAGGAAAGTCCATGATACTCTTACCTCCAATTAACCACCAGAAAACCGGAAGTGGTGCTGAGCTCTAGCCTTGAGCTGAAGAGCCCAGGAACAGCACCCAGGCCCAGAGTTCAAGCCCCATGACCGATGAGAGAGACAGAGAGAGAGAGAGAGAGACAGAGAGAGAGAGAGAGAGAGGTGGCATGGAGAGGCATTTAGATTCAGGTATATTGGTGTGGCCTCTGTGCAAGGATGGCATTCAAATATCATATCCCAGTTTTCTTCTAACTAGCCTTGTGACATTCTGGGCAGGCAGTTACTTACTATCTGTGTTTGTAGACTGGACAGAGTCTACTACTTCAACTAGGCTACCACACATGAAGAACACAGACTGATGGGCACAACACATTAGAGTCTGCAAACAGGATCTGGCCATGAGACCTGGAACAAAACACTGTCAGAATACAACTTGGAGAACACCAACAATAGAGGACACTAGCCATTTGGAACTCCTTCAGATAAGAATACAAGGACAGGGGCTGGGGGTTTAGCCCAGCGGAAGGGCGCCCACCCGGTAGGCACAAGGCCCTGGGTTCAGTCCTCAACCCTGGAAAAAGAAAAAAAAAAAAAGAATACAAGGACGGCTGGGAAGGTAGCTCAGTGGTAGAATGTTTGCCTTGCAAGCATGAGGCCCTGGGTTGGATTCCTCAGCACCACATAAGCAGAAAATGCCGGAAGTAGAGCTGTGGCTCAAGTGGTAGAGTGCTAGCCTTTTTTTTTTTTTTTTGAAGGTCATGGGGCTTGAACTCTGGGCCTGGGCGCTGTCCCTCAGCTCTTCAGCTCAAGGCGAGAGATCTACCACTTGAGCTACAGCGCCACTTCCGGTTTTCTGGTGGTTTATGGAGACAGGAGTCTCACGGTCTCTCCTGCCTGGGCTGGCTTTGAACTGCGATCCTCAGATCTCAGCCTTCTGAGTAGCTAGGATTACAGGCGTGAGCCACCAGCGCCCGGCTAGAGTGCTAGCCTTGAGCGTAAGAGCTGAGGGAAAGAACCCAGGCATAGAATTTAGGCCCCATGACCGACAAAAAAAAACCAGACAAACAAAAAGAATACAAGGGGCTGGGAGATGGCTCAGTGGTAGAGCTCTTGCCTTGCATGCATGAGGCACTGGGTTCGATTCCTCAGCACCACATAAGCAAAAAGAAAAAAAAAAGCAGGAAGTGATGCTGTGACTCAAGTGGTAGAGCGCTAGCCTTGAGCTGAAGAGCTGAGGGACAGTGCCCAGGCCAGAGTTCAGGCCCCACAACTGGACCCCCCCCCCAAAAAAAAAAAGAATACAAGGACTTTCCTTGTTTTGACAACCTGAAATGCCCAGTAGTGCCCTGGTTCCCTTAAAGGTGGCATTCCTAGACCTACAACCTTATTAGGCTTCCAAGGGAAGAGCATATTCCTCCTCTGTGATGCAAAACCTCCCAGCTTCTCCTAGTATCCTAGCAGAGAAAACTGTTCCCCATCCTCCTTGCTCTGGGTCCCATCTTTTAACAAAACTGTTTCACAGCTATTCTAATGTGGTCTTAGACAGCAGTGGCAGGTATAACTGTGTAGCTAACCTGGAAAGTTCTCCTATAATGACCCTGGTAGTAGGAAGGTCCTCAACTGTACTAGTTGGGATCCACCGTTTGGAACTTGAGCAGTAAGTAGATAAAACAATGGACATTGAAGCTGGATGCTGGTGGCTCAAGCCTATAATCGTAGCTACTTAGGACACTGAGATCTGAGAATTGCAGTTTGAACCTAATGTGGGCAGATAAATTCATAAGACTCTTATCTCTATTTAATTAACCAGCAAAAAAACCAGAAGTGGAGATGTGGCTAAAGCTGAAGGACATCAGCTATGAGAGAAAAAGCCAAGCAAGAGGGCAAGGCCAGCAGAGTGCTGGTGATTCATGCCTCTAAATCTTAGGAGGCTAAATCTCAGGAGGCTGAGATCTGAGAATTGTAGTTCAACCACAGAAAACAGGCAGTGGAGCTGTGGCAAAAGAGCTCAGGGCAGTACCCAGACCCTGAATTCAAGCCCTTATTGCAGGGTGGGGGAGGGGGAAAGGAAGGGTAAGGTCTTGAGTTCAAGCCCCAGTACTGGCATATAAGCACAGGCACACATGCACGCACACGCGAACACACACACGCGAACACACACACACACACACACACACACACACACACACACACACACACACACAGATGGACATCAGATACAGTGTTCAAGTATACTGTCTGTCTGTGTAAAACCCAAGAATTCCCCATCATTGCTCTCATGAATAATTCTTATCTAATTAGTCAGGGTTTCTTGTGTAGTTTGAGATTTAAAGTCACCTTAATCAAAGGTCTGATATTAACAAGACATAGTATATATATATATATATATATAATGCAACATAAAGCAATTCAAATACTAAGGTAGAGTAAACTACATATTGAGGAGCTGTTGTGCTTCTAGGACTTTGTTTGATTTTTTTTTTTTTTTTTTGGGTCCGGTTGTGGGCCTGACCTCTGGCCTGGGTGCTGTCCCTCAGCTCTTCAGCTCAAGGCTAGAGCTCTACCACTTGAGCCACAGCGCCACTTCCGGCTTTTTTCTTTTTGCTTATGTGGTGCTGAGGAATTGAACCCAGGGCCTCATGCATGCAAGGCAAGCGCTCTACCACTGAGCCACCTTCCCAGCCCTCATTTGTTGTTTTTTTTTTGTTTGGTTTTTTTTTGGTCCGGTCATGGGGCCTGAACTCTGGGCCTGGGCGCTGTCCCTCAGCTCTTCAGCTCAAGGCTAGCACTCTACCACTTGAGCCATAGTGCCACTTCTGGCTTTTTTCTTTTTGCTTATGTGGTGCTGAGGAATCGAACCCAGGGCCTCTGGCATGCAAGGCATGCGCTCTACCACTGAGCCACCTTCCCAGCCTAGGACTTTGTTTGAGATGGAAGGCTCACTCCTCTGTCATGGAAGGATCTCTGAGGTTGCCTGTCTCCATGATGACCCTGCAACAATCACTAGACTCCCTACACATGAGACCACTGCCCAAAAGGTACTGTAAATCTCTCTTGAATCTGTGATGGCCTTTAAACCTATATGCAAATGATGTTCTACAACTTCTGAATACTAGCAGCTTCTACTCTTTCCCTTGAAGAGTACTGCGAAAAGTCTGAGCTATTCTGTTAGGGATATCAATATGAATGCTACATGACATACACACAGAGAGTAAAGCCTGTATAGAACTTCCAGCATAGCCTACCTGCCCACTACAGACAGGGGCAAGGGAAATGAGAAGTAAACTCAGTAGAACAGCCCAGCCAGGGAATTCCAACTAACCCAATCCTAAATCACAGAAGTAGGAGTAATATGTCACTCCTGTAAGCCACTAAGTCTCAATATGATTATAAATTAATGTATAATACCAAACCAGGGGCTGGGAAGGTGGCTCAGTGGTATAGCGCTTGCCTTGCATGCAAGAGGCCCTGGGTTCGATTCCTCAGCACCACATAAGCAAAAAGAAAAAAGGCGGAAGTGGCGCTGTGGCTCTAATGGTAGAGCGCTAGCCTTGAGCTGAAGAGCTGAGGGATAGTGCCCAGGCCCAGAGTTCAGGCCCCACAACCGGAACAAAAAATAATAATAATACCAAACCAATAAGGTCTATATTTTAGAAGCTGAGATTAATTCCATAAATTAACTGTAAGAAAATACACACATGTAAAAAAAAAAGAAAAAAAAAAAAGAAAATACACACAACTGGGTGCTGGTTGCTCACATCTATAATCCTAGCTACTCAGGAGGCTGAGATCTGAGGATCAAGTTTCAAAGCCAGCCCAGGCAGAAAAGTTCGTAAGACTTTCTTTCTTTCTTTCTTTCTTTCTTTCTTTCTTTCTTTCTTTCTTTCTTTCTTTCTTTCTTTCTTTCATTCTTGTAAAGATACTGTACAGAGGGGTTATGTTATATGAGTAAGGTAATGGGTACATTTCCTATCGAGCATTGTTACCCCTGTAAGACTTATGACCAATAAACTACTCAGAAAAAGCCAGAAATTGCACTGTGGCTCAAGTGGTAGGTTGCTAGCCTTGAGCAAAAGAAGCTAAGGGACAGTGCCTAGGCCCTGAGTTCAACCCCAGGACTGGCAAAACAAAACAAACAAACAAAAAAAAAACCTCAATGTAAGGCCAGATACCACTAACGTATTACAGGAAGGAGTAGGAGAAACACTAGGGCTCCTAGGCATGGGTCAAAACTTCCTAAGTAAAGGGCTGGGACTGTGGCTTAGTAGTAGAGTGTTTGTCTTGCATATATGAAGTCCTGGCTTCGATTCCTCAGTACCACAAAAGCCAGAGGTGGTGTTGTGGCTCCTTGGTAGACTGCTATCCTTGAGCAAAAGAAGCTCAGGGACAGTGCCCAGGCCCCGAGTTAAAGCCCCAGGACTGGGAAAAAAAACCAGAAACGGGAAAAAAAACAACAACCAAAAACCCCAAAAATTTTCTAAGATCAAGACTCATGACAAATTGAAGAAAGCCTAGATAAATGAGATTGTATCAAACTGAAGAGTTTCTGCATGGCAAAGGACATAGCTAACAAGATAAACAGAAAGCCCATAGAAAAGAAGATTTTTACCAGCTATGCATCAGACAAGAATCTCATCTTCATTAAACCACTCAAAAAACTGGAAGTGGTGCTGTAGGTCAAATGGTAGAACGCTAATCTTGAGCTGAGCTGAAGAGCTGACAACCAACACACAAAAGTCAAGCCAATTAATAAATGGGCTAAAGACTTAGAGACTTCTCAGAGTAAGAAGAATAGCAAATAGACACATGAAGAAATGTTCAACCAGCTTACACTAAGCAAAAGGAAAGAAATGTAAATATCACCTGATGTGGAAGAAATAATTGTATTGTCAAAGCTCATAGAATTCACAAACTTTATAGATGATGATAATGACAATTTGCCTTGTGAAAGCTAAAATGTGTTTATGACTTTAACTAAGTATCACTATTCCACAATACTGTGAAATATGTGAAATTTATGTAATCACCTAATCATAATTAAAAAAAAAAAAAAGAAGAAAAGTTAGAGAAGGGGTGGGTTAGGAGCAGTGGGTGACAGTGTTATCAGACACTTTATATTCATATACGGTTTTGTAGTATGGGAACTTCTTTGTACAACTACTTACATGGAGGGCTGGGAAGATGGTAGAGTGGTAGAGTGCTTGCCTTGCATACATAAGGCCCTGGGTTCCATTCCTCACCACCACATAAGCAGAAAAAGCAGGAAGTGGCGCTGTGGCTCAAGTGGTAGAGTGCTAGCCTAGAGCTAAAGAGCTGAGAAACAGCGTCTAGGCCCAGGGGTTAGCCCCCACGACCAACAAAAAAATTAAATAAGGGGCTGGGAAGGTGGCTTAGTGGTAGAGTGCTTGCCTTGCATGCCTGAGGCCCTGGGTTAGATTCCTCAGCACCACCTAAGCAAAAAGAAAAAAGCCGGAAGTAGCGCTGTGCCTCAAGTGGTAGAGCACTAGCCTTGAGCTGAAGAGCTGAAGGACAGCGCCCAGGCCGAGTTCAAGCCCCACGACTGGACCCCCCCAAAAAAATAAATAAATAAAATAAAATAAATCTACAAGTAAAGCCAGGCGCCAGTGGCTCACATCTAGTTACTAGTAATGCTAGTTACTCAGAGGCTGAGATCTGAGGACTGCGGTTCAAAGGCAGCCCTGGCAGAAAAGTGCCTGAGACTCTTATCTCCAATTAACCACCAAAAAACTGGAAGTGGCACTGTGGCTCAAGTGATAGAGTACTCACCTTGAGCTGAAGAGTTGAGGGACAGTGCCCAGGCCCTGTGTTCAAACCCCATGACTGAAAAAATAAATCTACAAGCTAACACATGAGGTGGTAAAAAAACAAAACAAAACAAAACAAAACAAAAAAACCCACTAGGGCTAGGAATGTGGCTTAGTAGTAGAGTGCTTGCCTAGCGTACATGAAGCTCTAGGTTCAAATCTGCAGTTTCACATAAACATAAAAGACCAGAAGTGGTACTGTGGCTCAAGTGGTAGAGTGCTAGCCTTGAGCAAAAAGAAGCTCAAGGACAGTGTCCAGGCCCTGAGTTCAAGCCCCAGGACTGGCAAAAAAAAAAAAAAAAAAGAAAGAAAGAAAAAAAGAAATTACACTGGGATATGATAAATTATACAGGTTTCTAGACAGTCATACAGTGAGACCAAAGGAGAATATTCATAGGACTGGATCACAAAAGCTCAATAACTATGTACATTTGATCATATAAATAATATTTTATGAAATTAACTCTAAGAAATGGAAACAAGGATTTTTTATTGTTGCTGTTGTTGCTGTTTTTGTCCTCCTTTTGTTAGTTTGTCTTTGACGGGGGGGGGGGGGCAACAGAAAAGGTGGGATAAAGGGTGAACAACTATAGCAGTGGTACTCATTGGACACTATTTTGTGGGTGAAAATAGGAGGAAAAAAGTGGAAGAGATTGAGGGAAGGGATGGAGCTGGGAAAGTGGCTCAGTGGTAGAGTGCTTGCCTTGCATGCATGAGGCCCTGGGTTCGATTCCTCAGTACCACATAAGCATAAAAAGCCAGAAGTGGTGCTGTGGCTCAAGTGGTAGAGCGCTAGCCTTGAGCTGAAGAGCTGAGGGACAGCACTTAGGCAAAGAAAGAAAGAAAGAAAGAAAGAAAGAAAGAAAGAAAGAAAGAAAGAAAGAAAGAAAGAAAGAAAGAAAGAAAGAAAGAAAGAAAGAAGGAAAGAAGGAAAGAAGGAAAGAAGGAAAGAAGGAAAGAAGGAAAGAAGGAAAGAAGGAAAGAAAGGATGCATTCCTAAGCCAGCACCAGTGGCTCACCCCTGTAATCATAGCTACTCAGGAAGCTGTGATCTGAGGATCAGAGTTCAAAAACCAGCATCGGCAAGAAAGTCTGTGAGATTATTAATTAACCACTAGAAAACTGGAAGTGGGGCTGTGTCAAGTGGTAGAGGGCTAGCCTTGAGCTAAAGAGCTCAGGGACAGTGCCCAGGAGGTTCAAGGCCCACAAATGACCACCCCCTCCCCACAAAAAAAAAAAAAGAAAAAGAAAAAAAGAAATGCACTCATCACCTGACTTATGTAACTGTAACTCCTCTGTATATCACTTCTACAATAATAATTCTACAATAATATATTTTTTTAAAATAGTGTTCTGGGCTGGGAGGTGGCTCAGTGGTAGAGTGCTTGCCTTGAATGCATGAGGCTCTGGGTTCGATCCCTCAGCACCACATGAGTAGAAAAAATCAGAAGTAGCACTATGGCTCCAGTGGTAGAGCGCTAGCCTTGAGCTGAAGAGCTGAGGGACAGGGACCAGGCCCTACAACCAACTAAATAAATAAATAATTTAAAAAAAAATAGTATTCTAACCAAGATCAAAAAAGAAAAAAAGGTGTGTGAGCACAAAAAATATACAAAAATTTAAAATCTCATCCCCTAAATATTTGAGAATTATATATTTAGTAAGAGATTTGTATTCAAATTTACAAAGAACTAGTAAAGCCCAGAAATGAAAAGATTGATAACTTAATGGTTTAAAAAAAATCCATAGGCAGCAGGGCGCTGGTGGCTCACGCCTGTAATCCTAGCTACTCAGGAGGCTGAGATCTGAGGATCAAGGTTCAAAGCTAGCCCGGGCAGGAGAGACCGTGAGACTCCTATCTCCAATAAACCACCAGAAGACCCGGAAGTGGTGCTGTAGCTCAAGTGGTAGAGCGCTCGCCTTGAGCTGAAGAGCTGAGGGACAGCACCCAGGCCCAGAGTTCAAGCCCCATGACCGACACACACACACACACACAAAAATCCATAGGCAAATGAAGCCAAGTGCAGTGGCTCACATCTGTAATCCTAGCTATTCAGGAGGTAGATATCAGGAGGATCATAGTTCAAAGCCAGTCCTCAAAAAGAGTTGGGACAGCTGGGCATAGGTGGCTTGCTCCTATAATCCTAGCTACTCAGGAGGCTGAGATGTGAGGCTTGCAGTTCCAAGCCAGCCCGGGCAAGAAAGTCTATGAGACTCCTACCTCCAATTAACCACCAGAAAACCAGAAGTGGCGCTATGGCTCAAGTGGTAGAGTGCTAGCCTTGAGCTGAAGAGTTGAAGGACAGCACCCAAGCCCAGAGTTCAAGCTTCACAACCACAACCACAAACACCATCACCAACAACAAAAAGATGGGTGCTGGTGGCTCAGCTCTGTAATTCTAGCTACTCAGGAGGCTGAGATCTGAGGATTGTGGTTCAAAGCCAGCCCAGGCAGTAAAGTCCAGACCCTTATCTCCAACTAACCACCAGAAAGTGGAAATAGAGCTGTGGCTTAAAGTGGTAAAGTGCTGGCCTTAAGCAAAAAAGAGCTCAGGGACAGTGCCCAAGCCCTGGGTTCAAGCTCCACAACCTACTTCTACTCACCTCAGTATGCTCTTAAGGGCTCTTCCATGTGCATTCATGTGCACATGCACTTTTTTTTTTGCTACCAAACTTTGTTATTTTGCTTCACTCTCCAAGGAGAGCCACAGATGGGAAAAGAGGATCACTTAAAGACCAAGGTGGTACACCTGGCCCAGAGCAAGAGTCTACAGTAGAAATCCCTCTCCCTATACCACCTATTCCAGGCCTCAACCCCGACAAATATTCCCTGCCTCATTAAACAGAGGAAACCCTTCTCTAACCCATGCATCAGGGCCCTGCAGGGCTCAAGGAGGACCGCACTGGCTCTGAGGCCAAGGGCAGAGCATCTCCTTCACAGGACTCATCAGGGCTGACCACATACAGCAAAGGCCAACAGTGAGGTCCAGAGGCAGAGCCATATCCAAGATGCCAACTTAGTGTCCTTCCCATTGCATGGACACACAGGAGGACCCAGAGAGAACCTTCCCACTCCTCAGGACCCCAGTATAGTTTTCAGATTCTGTAACACTCCTCTCCCAGACCCTCTTTCTTGAGGAGTTTTACACAACAGTGCCTTACCCGAGTCTTGGCCTTCAGGAACACATGGCTCTCCATATCCTTGCTGGATTTACTGTGGGCCACACCAGCTTTCCTCATGGCATCCTCACTGAAATACAGAGAGAGAGAGAGAGAGAGAGAGAGAGAGAGAGAGAGAGAGAGAGAGAGAGAGAGAGAGAGAGAGAGAGAAAGTGTTACACAGTAAATTGCTTCCAGGGGCCTGACCAGAGTCCTGCACAACAACTGCCCTTAGGTGGCCCAGGTGTTGTCCCTTGCATGCATGAAAGGGAATGCTTAGTGGAGAAATATCAGGAGGCTGAGTTTGGAGTAAAGGGGCAGGACCATGAGAAGGAATGGAAAAGTGTTTATCACGAAGTAAAATGGAAGCTCCATAAGCAGGCTGAGAGCCATCCCTAAAGACTGCCCACAATCAGCACAAAATCAAGTATGTATTAGACCTGGTCTCCTGGCCTCTTAGTGGCCCCTCCCTAATTGTGCCACTGAATACAGTGGAAGCCTAGTTCCAGATTCCTCTTCTGTAAACAGGCCACAGAAGTCATCCCCCAGTTCCTATGTAGAACAATGCATGTCTCTTGATGTGACCAAAGAGACCAGCCCCAATGTCAACAATTTCTAGTGTGGGAGATGAGGAGACAATTCATAAAGTATGAAAACAGGAAATCCCATTAAAGTTTTTCTATCACATGTTGTTCCAGAGATAAACACTGTACATATGAGGCAGGCAGAGCTCTTCTTGAATAAGAGTGGTGTAAGCTGTGCCTCTAACAAGTGAGTATAATATACAAAAAGTGTACCTGCTAGAAAGGAAAGGGCATATCAGACTTGGGCTCTGTGACCTATCCCCTGTCTCCTAAGGGACTGGCTGCTCTACTCTGCTCTCATTCTGCTCTTCATTCTTCCCTATAGGGTGGGTCTCCTCCCTACCTGTCTTGCCAGCACTAGGTTTTATGATAAACAAACTAGTATGCCAGGGCTCTTTAGCCTCAGTTCCGAAAATAAACCTAGTTAAACCTGTCTGTGTGCAAAAGCACAAATCAACTAAGCCCAGGGTACTGAAGAATGTTGGACACAAGAGCTGTAGTATCAGGTCCATGATCCTCAAAAATCACAGAAAGAAAACTGAGACAAATAATATAAAACAATATTGGCCTATCACACTTCTAGATTCTTCATTTAACAACCAGAGCTCAAGCCCTCCTCATCAGCTTCCTGAAGCCTGAACTCAAGCAAAGAGCCAAAAACAGGTTCTTGCTTGCAAGGAATCCAGGGGAAAGGAACAGATGCATGAGGTCTCTGGGGCCACAAGAGACTTAAGAATAATGATGTAGGATAGTAACAAAAGCTTCCACATGAAGTGCAGGATCAGAATTAAGGACAAGCAACAGAGAGCCATGCGTGGGGGTGGAAGGAGCACTAGTGAGGACCTGGTGTGCTGTGCTGAAGTTGGCTTGGAGTCAGGTGCTCCACCTTGGAAATGGAAACATCTCCTGGTAGGCTCTAAGAAGTCACTGAGTATTTTCAACAGAACTGACAAAGTGTTAACACAAGAGAAGAGGGGTGCATTGGGGTCTGAGGGGGACCTGGCAGCACAGGGGCATCTGGGCAATCATTGAATATTATACCACCTTTGCTCCAGTCAGCAGACTAGCAGGTCCCAGGAGACACACTGAATCTCTACCACAGCAAAGATGCCTGGTATATGTATAGAGACCAGATGCAGCACATAGCTTATTGCAATAGTTTTGAATGGTGGGACAACCACAATTAGCAACTGTGCCAAAGGAACATCCTTAGTGAGGAATGGGTAAAAAACATCAGATGTCAGGGCTTATGATGAGGATGAGCCCTACTCTATCCTGCCTGGGCAACATCACAGGTGACATGGCTGGTATGAGAATTGTTAATGACTCAAGAGTCTGAAAAGCATCAACCTGGTTAGAAGCCAAAAACAAGCCTATACTGAACTAGAACATACCACTTAACAGCAAGAAACTAAGAAGCAGAGGCCAGTTCTGCTGAGCTCTATGAACAAGGAACTGCTGTGAGAGCCTGCAGCTAAGGAGGAAGAAGGCTTTCCTGAAGCCAGGCCCCAGGGCTGTGCAGGTCAGTTCTATGCAGTCACTACCATGTCCTCTGCCCAGTGGCTGCTCAGATAGCCCTTTCATGTTTGATGCCCAAAACATAAACCAAGATGCTCTGAGCACTGTTTTCAGTCCTGCAAACCTTTTTTTTTTTTTTTTTTTTTTTTTTTTTTGTCGGTGGTGGGGCTAGAACTCTGGGCCTGGGTGCTGTCCCTCAGCTCTTCAGCTCAAGGCTAGTGTTCTTGATCCACAGCACCACTTTCAGTTTTCTGGTGGTTTATTGGAGGTAAAGAGTTTCACGGTCTTTCCTGCCCAGGCTGGCTTTGAACCCTGATCCTCAGATCTCAGCTTCCTGAATAGCTAGGATTACAGGCTTGAGCCACCGGTGCCCGACTGCAAACCATTTTTCAAAAGGTTTTGCTTCTAATTATAGCTTGAAAATCATGTGCTATAAAATAGAAGACAAGCCAAACAAAACAGGCATTTCCACCTTTGCTAATATTGTACTTTGTCCCTGGTAACCCTTCCACCTGGCTCCAGTTCTTGGGCCTCCCAATCCTCACTTGTAGTTATGTCTGGTCTTCCCTTACTCACACTGAGACCTCAGTTAATCAATCTGTGAGTGGCTGTGGTCAGGACCCAGCATACCTTGAGAACAGCACTGGTGTTGTTCAGAATTCCTTCTGCTCACTCTGGCTGCAGAAAAGCCAGGAAATCTCCCTCCTGAGAAGATGGAGATAGAGGAGTGGCCATTCATGTTTTGGCACTCACTATACCCAAGTAACTTCCTGGCAGACTGCAACCAGCATGTATAGAGTCTCTTCACCCATCTAAAAGAATTAGAAGCCAGGCACTGGTGGCTCACGCCTGTAATTCTAGCTCCTCAGGAGGCTGAGATGTGAGGATCACAGTTCAAAGCCAGCCCAGGCAGGAAAGTCCATGAGACTCATCTCCAATAAAACCACTCAGAAAACCGAAAGTGGTACTGTGGCTCAAGTGGCAGAGCACTATCCTTGAGCTGAAGAGCTGAGGGACAATGCCCAGGCCCAGAGTTCAAGCCCCACCACAAAAACAAACAAACAAAACAAAACTTCAAAGAATCAGAAGCTTGAATATGGGACTTTTTACCCTGTGTATGTAAAATAAAATCATAAAGACCTAAAGAGGAAAAATTATACAATTATCAAGTATATCATCAGAAGTAGATCACAAAAAGGAAAAAAAGATTTAAGGAAAAAGCCAGGAGTGGTTCTGTGGCTCAAGTGGTAGGGCACTAGCCTTGAGCTGAAGAGCTGAGGGACAGCACCTAGGCCCAGCGTTCAGCCCCTATGACTGACAAAAAGAAAAAAGAAAAAGGAAAAAAGGAAAAATAGAAGTGAAGCCAGGTGCCAGTGGTTCACCCCTGTAATCCTAGCTACTCAGGAGGCTAAGATCTGAGGAATGTGGTTCAAAGCCAGCTGAGGCAGGAAAGTCTGTGAGACTCTCATCTCCAATTAATCACAGAAAAAGCCAGAAGCTGTAGTTCAAGTGGTAGAGTGCTAACTTTGAGCAAAAAGAGTCCAGAGACAGTGATCAGGCTCAGAATTCAAGTCCCAGGACCAACAAAAAAGAAATAAAGAATCTATCAGCCATCTACAGAAAGGAAAACAAGTTCTGTGTTCTGTGCTTTTCAGCTACTCAAGGCCACCGTGGCATTTGAAGGAGAAGCCCTGGCTGCCCAGTTTCTTGTCTGTTGTCCTAGATCCTGCTATACCTCACTTCACACTATGTGTAATCATCCTTGCACCAGGACTCAACTAGAGGTTTACTCTCTAGAAAAACATCAACTAGAGGGAAAATAAATCTACTATGCTGTCAGGAACAAGTGCTTCATACCTATAATCTTAGCTGCTCAAAAGGCTGAGATCTGAGAATTGAGGTTTGGAGCCAGCTAGGAAGGCAAATCCAAAGGCTCTTACCTCCAATTAACTAGCAAAAAGCCCGAAATGGAACTATAGTTCAAGTGATAGAGTGCCAGCTATAAGTAGAAGTGGAAAGGACTGAGCAACAAGGCAAGACCCTGAGTTCAAATCCCAGTAGCAGCAGAAGAAAAAATTTTTTACCAAGCTGAGAAAGCACATAGCTAACTAAGTGACCTGATCCACACTAACTGCAGAAAAGATGTGCAAACTAATAGCAACAGAGACAAAGAAAACTAGGCATACATTTTCATTTTGTGCCAATACTGGGACTTGAACGCAGGGTCTCGCTCTCTCAGATTTGTCTGATGCTTAACCTCCATCTTC
The DNA here is from genome assembly GCF_024711535.1 of Dipodomys merriami. Lineage (NCBI taxonomy): Eukaryota > Metazoa > Chordata > Mammalia > Rodentia > Heteromyidae > Dipodomys > Dipodomys merriami. The sequence continues at coordinate 2,270,555 of NW_027206013.1, forward strand.
AGATCTCAGCCTCCTAAGCAGCTAGGATAATAATAATAATGAGTCAGTGGCCACTGACATGTATTTATGTTTATAAGGCAGGGCCTCATTAACTTTGCCTGTACTGGCCTTGAATCCATTATCCTTCTGTCCCTTCTGTCCCTACCTCCCAACGAGCTAGCATTATAGAAGTAAGCCACCATGCCTGGCTCTGATTTGTTTTTCTTAACCTTCCTGTGTCAGCCAACATTAAAAAAAAAAAAAAAATGAAGCCCTGCCAGCAATTTTGACCACCATGGATATCCCCAGACCAGCTAGCCCCATAATCAGAGTAGGAATTGGCAGAGACTTCGGAGTAAGTGAGGCCAACACACCACCCACACCTGAGAGATGCCTTCTTATTGCAGCTCCAATGCCTATCATTCCAGGTGGAAAAGCCTGTCCACTAGAACAAGCCTGCTTGAGATTTTCACTGGGTCTCCAGAGCAGCATCCCATACCACCTTTGGCCTTCCAAGGATCTTGCAACTAATTTACTGCCCTAGTGCCTAGGTGTTTCACCTCTGAAGGAGGAAACAGACACAATTGTTTGGGTACCCACAGTAACTGAAGAGAACATGTGGCCTTTGGACCTCACAAGTAGCTGGCATGTTTGCCAAACTATATCCCAAACAGATCATAACTTTTTTCTTTCTTTTGATAGCAAATGTTAGCAAACATTATAATGCTAGTTCCTTGACTTTTTAAAGAAACATATTTTTCCCCCACAAGATAAAAATATCTCAAAGCTTATTTATCCACCTACATGTGGAATGGTATTTTGGTCCTTCTGAAAGAAATCTTCTAATCATACCAATTCCAGAGACTTGACACACTTTTTCTTCACATTTTTCTTAGTTGTTCAACTAAGCTGTCCTCCTCCCAAGAACTCCCAATGAAGGAGATTATTAAAGAGGTAACCTGGGGCTGGGAAGGTAGCTCAGTGGTAGAATGCTTACCTCACATGCCTGAGGCCCTGGGTTCGATTCCTCAGTACCACATAAACAGAAAAGGCTGGAAGTGGTGCTGTGGCTTAAGAGCACTAGCCTTGAGCTGAAGAGCTGAGGGACAGTGCCCAGGCCCAGAGTTCAAGCCCCATGACTGACAAAAATTTAAAAAAAAAAAAAAAAAGAGGTAACCTGGTGAAGAGACCACTATCCTTAAAATGGCACATGTTTATTTGAGCTAGTTCAAAAGACTCCACAAGCTTTTGACATTTACTCCAATACATTGGTTTGACCTTAAAAGAACTAAAAGAGCTGAAGAAGCCCTATAATCTCTATTTTGGTGCTAGCCTGGAACTATACCCCCACACACACCCCCAGTTCCGGCTAGAAAAGTTGCCACTAGGCAAGCACATGACAGGGATGTGGTCTGCTAGCCCAAGACATTGTGGAAATGCTTCTCTCACGTGGTTTTGTGGTATTGAGATGGGGAGCCCCAGCTTTTAGAAGAGATCTGTGCTCAAGCACTCACAGTTGAAATCAGATGGTGTCTGGAACACAGTTTAAAATAGTTCAGGAGGGGGAGGGGGATGAGTGGGTGTAACAAACACTGGCCATATGTTAACTCTCTGGGAAACCACTTTTCTATTATCTTTACTTCTGGAAATGCTTAAAAAAAATCACAGTGGAACTTTTGCTCATAAAAGTCAAATGCTTATCTCAAGCTGGTAGAATGGACATATATGGTCCACACCTTTTGTGAACATGGGCTGTGGGCACACAGGAACCAAGAGCCAGAGCCCACCTAGGCAAAGAACACAGCCTGAGCTGTGAGAAAGCCACAAATCAAAACCGGACATACAACCTAGTTCCATTTACAAAGTATATGTGTGTATGTATCTACTTATTAATAGATACTCATATGAAGTTATAAACAAACACCGAGTTGGAGGAAATATATCAATATGTCAGGACTGGCCACGTCTGGAAGGAAAGATTATGGAAAACACCTTCCTGTTTTTCAGTCCTCTACAATGTTATCTGGAAGGGAATAAAGCACTACACCCAAAGCCCTGATTCTAACCAAAACAGGCCGCTGCAGATGCTGAGCAACTTCTTTGAGACTGGTAGCCTAACTGCAATGTGCCCAGCCTATGATCCCACAGTCCTTTTCCACATCTGCTCTATCTACCACAGCAAGCACCACTCTAGGACCTTTAGTTTAGGTCTGTCCCCTCCAACTGGGCAGACAGGAAGATTCATGTTCCTTTGGGGAGCTGATCTTTCAGGCCTGCTTTTTGCACAACTGGCTGCTGGCCATGTCTCCTAGGAAGAGTTGGCAATGCCACCCACTCCCCATTAAATCTCACAATCAGTAGTCAGGGCTATTTCCCTACAGGCATGCATACCTATCTTCCTCCTCCTTTGTTCTGCAAGCTCCTGCATGTACCCCTGACACACACACACACACACACACACACACACACACACACACACACACACACACACACACACACACACACACACACACACACACACACACACACACACACACACACACACACACACACACACACACACACACACACACACACACACCCAGGACATCATGCCACCTTTTACACACACACATACACAAAATCAGGACATCATACCACCTTTTCCCTTCCTTGTAGACTCTCTTTTCTGTGTCCTAAAACTATTTTTCCAATCCTACTGCCACAATTTCCAGGGGGTGTATGAAATGTGAATGTGTTCTAAATCAACAAGGTTGCTGGGTGTCAGTGGCTCATACCTGAAACTAGCTACTCAGGAGGCTAAGATCAGAGGATGTGGGTTTGAAGCCATCTCTAGTTAACTAGCAAAATACTAGACTGGAGACATGGCTCAAGTAATAGTTGAACAGTAGTCATGAGCAAACCAGCCAAGCTAGAGCACCAGGCTCTGAGTTCAAGCCACCTACTCCCAACACAAAACAAAAAACTTAAAAGAATTTTTGTTTGTTTGTGCTTGATAATGCTAGGTGCTGATACCAATATGAAACTCCTCCACATTACTGGAGGGATATAAATTGGTACTCCCTTAGTTGTTTTTTTGTTTGTTTTGTTGGTTGAGCCAACAGAACAGAGAATGGGCAATTTCTGACTAAAAGAGAAAGAGGGGCTGGGAAGGTGGCTCAGTGGTAGAGCGCTTGCCTTGCATGCATGAGGCCCTAGGTTTGATTCCTCAGCACCACATAAGCAAAAACAAGGAAAAAAAAGCTGGAAGTGGCACTGTGGCTCAAGTGGTAGAGTGCTAGCCTTGAGCTGAAGAGCTGAGGGACAGCGCCCAGACCCAGAGTTCAGGCCCACGACTGGACCCAAAGAGAAAGAGTCTGAAGTTCCTCAGAGGTGGACAAAGTTAAAAGCTATCTTAGAAGGATGGTCTACTGCAGAGGAGCTACAGGGTGACTTTCCAGTTAGTTAGCTGTGGCATGGACAAGGTTTATTTCATTAAAAAGTTCTGAATACAAAAGGAACCTATATTCATTTTAAAAAAATACATAAAGCCGGGCGCTGGTGGCTCACGCCTGTAATCCTAGCTACTCAGGAGGCTGAGATCTGAGGATCGCGGTTCAAAGCCAGCCCGGGCAGGAGAGACCGTGAGACTCCTATCTCCAATAAACCACCAGAAAACCGGAAGTGGCGCTGTAGCTCAAGTGGTAGAGCGCTCGCCTTGAGCTGAAGAGCTGAAGGACAGCGCCCAGGCCCAGAGTTCAAGCCCCACGACCGACAAAAAAAAAAAAAAAAAAAAATACATAAGCTTAGGTTTGTCTTAAAAATTGCAAAGAAGGGGCTGGGAAGGTGGCTCAGTGGTAGAGCGCTTGCCTTGCATGCATGAGGCCCTGGGTTCGATTCCTCAGCACCACATAAACAAGAAGAAAAAAGCCGGAAGTGGCGCTGTGGCTCAAGTGGTAGAGCGCTAGCCTTGAGCTGAAGAGCTGAGGGACAGCGCCCAGGCCCAGAGTTCAGGCCCCACGACCGGACCCAAAAAAAAAAAAATTGCAAAGAAAACTAAACTGAAATTACTTATGACCAGCTAACGATCACTAAGAGAATTTGGCCTGTGTTTTTTGTTTTGTTGTTGGTTTTTTTTTTTCTTTTTTGTCGGTCATGGGGCTTGAACTCGGGGCCTGGGCCCAGTCCCTCAGCTCTTCAGCTCAAGGTGAACGCTCTACCATTTGAGTCACTGTGCCACTTCTGGTTTTCTATGGTTTATTGTAGATAAGAGTCTCACGGACTTTCCTACCCGGGCTGGATTTGAACCATGATCCTCAGATCTCAGCCTCCTGAGTAGCTAAGATTACAGGTATGAGCCACCAGCACCTGACTTTAGCCTGCTTTTGCTAGTTTACTCATTCTGATGAACAATCAGAGCTGGGCACTGGTGGCTCATGCTTGTAATCCTAGCTGCTCAGGAGGCTGAGTTCTGAGGATTGCAGTTCAAAGCCAGCCTGGGCAAAAATGTTCATGAGACTCTTTTTTTTTTTTTTTTTTTTTTTTTTTTTTGCCGGTCGTGGGCCTGTACTTTGGGCCTGGGCACTGTCCCTCAGCTCTTCAGCTCAAGGCTAGTGCTCTACCACTTGAACCACACTGCCACTTCCGGCTTTTTTTTCTGCTTATGTGGTGCTGGGGAATCGAACCCAGGGCCTCATGCATGCAAGGCAAGCACTCTACCACTGAGCCACCTTCCCAGCCCTTCATGAGACTCTTCTCTCCAATTAACCAGCAAGAAGTCAAAAGTGGAGTTGTGGCTAAGTGGTAGAGTTCTAGCCTTGAGCAAAAAACGCTCAGGGAGGGGCTGGAAAAGTGGCTCAGTGGTAGAGCGCTTGCCTTACATGCCTGAGGCCCTGGGTTCGATTCCTTAGGACCCCATAAGCAAAAAGAAAAATGCCGGAAGTGGCGCTGTGGCTCAAGTGGTAGTGCGCTAGCCTTGAGCTGAAGAGCTGAGGGACAGAGTTCAGGCCCCACGACTGGACCCCCCCCCAAAAAAAAAAAAAAAAAAGCTCAGGGATAGTGCCTAGGCCCTGAGTTCAAGCCCCGGGATGGTACCAAAAAGAAGAAGAAGAAGAAGAAAAAAAAAACTCCCAGGTCACTGTCACCAGGTACATAGAATCTATCATCTATAGTTAAGCTAACCAAGCTCCCTTAATCACTTGTTTAAACATTCATCTTCTCAGATGATTTGTTATCTTCATCCCCTCCTAATATCATGTCTTTGGGGAAATGCCTAAGGAAATAAGACATTATTATAAGATTATCAGAATAAAGACTATTACAAAGGCCTGATAGCAAAAAATGGCCCTAATTCATGATTTGGTTAGCCTGCTTACCAACCAAGTATGTTACTGCCATCTTCACCAAAGATAGGTAAGCCCCAATCACCACATGGGTGCTCTGAAACCCTATGCTGATGGACCCATGAATCCTCAAAACCACACAGGCTCAAAAACCAATCATGCTGTCCCTTCCCAGAGATTAATGGGAAACAAATTTTCAAACAATCTAATGGCAAACGTTCCTCTTTACCTATTGTGTGGGCAGAAGTAGGGGGCAGGGTAGGGAGGCTAGTCTCTTGGGAAGGAGGTCTGCATACTTAGCTGCAGGAAGAATGGGGTCTTTCAGTTAAGGGAACAAACTACATTCAGAACAGCCAGGGGCTAGAGCTGAGTTCATCTGAGGATCCACAGGAAGCTTGGTAGGATACCCTGTGGAGTGAAGGGCAGGCAAATACAGACTCTGGAGAAAGGATCAAGATTCAAGAGTAGAATCCATACCTGTGGGCAGTCATTAAAAGGCCCTAAGACTCAAACAATTGGTAGAATGTCAAATATAAGAAACAGTAATTGGTAATTGCTGAAGCTGAGTGGTATGTGGCTATAAAGGTCTTTTTAAAAATTAGAATTGCTTAAAAAATGTTCCCTGGTATGTAATTGAAACTTTTAGCCGAAAGACTGCAAGGATTTCTGGCCCTCTCATGACAGTAACAGGCAGATAATCATTTAAGTCCCTGTCCTTTCTACCTGAGATCACCCAGCAAGAATTTCCATTTAGCCACAGCTGCATGGTCACATGGTGATAGGGCTTACCTACTGGGTAGGGGATAGAGATAGCAGTAACACACATGAAGATGTAGGCAAACTACAAAATCAACTAGGAACACAAAAATTAGGAGCATTTTTTCATCTAGCAGAAAATGGATAGACAGATAGGCAGCAGCAACACGTTGCTGGGTCATTTACAAAAGTTGGTGGTGGGGCTCACAGACAGGCGGTAGCCTACAGCAGAGGTCAACGATCAATGGGGGCTTATTGGCTAGCTCTTCCTCCACTCTTTGGGGTCTAATGATACAAGGGAAATTGCTAAAATTACAAATAGCTGGCTCTTTCCCCCAGTGCACTAAGCTGAATCCTTAGTTTTCCCATCTTTCAAATGCATCTAAATGCATCTAACTTTGGGAGTGGTGGACATACCCATAATCTTGGCACTCAGAATGATCTCAAGCTTGAGAACAGCCTCACCTACATGGCAAGACACTGACTCAAATAAATAAATAAATTTATTAATTAAACCAGCCAGGTTCTGGGGGCTCACACCTGTAATCCTAGTTACTCAAGAGGTGGGGGACCTGGAGACTGTGGTTCAAAGCCAGTCCTGGTCAAAAAAAAAGTCCGAGATACTCCACCTCCAATTAAATAGTCAAATGCTACACTGGAGGTGAGGCTCAAGTGATAAAGGGTCAGCCATGAGCAACCAAGCTGACAGTGAAGAGCACTGAGTTCAAGCCCCAGTACCAGCACAAAAACTAACAACATATCAAAACAGAAAAAAGTACATCTATTGTTAGGGCAAGTATGAAGAGGTAAAGTCAACATAAATCTACTCCTGCCACAGGGACTGACAAAGATGCCCACATACATTATGTGAGTCACTGTTGCTGAAAAGACTCAGGACTCCTGAGAAAATGACTGAGAATGCATCACTTCACTCATCACTATTCATCTAGTGACTCGAAAATCACTTTGGGTTACCCATCAGGAGCAGCACTATCAGGGAACTGGGGCTGTAGAGGTGAGCAGAAGGACACAGTGTCTGGCCCCGGGAGCACATATGCTGGGGATGGGTTACACACAGACGTCTGTAAGCCAGCACACTCACTTAAACTGACACTAGGCTATGAACAAGACAAGGGACTCAGAAACCTCCCTGCTAGAAAAATAAGGGTCAAAATGGCCTAAGACTGTTGGGAGATCTGAGTAGAAAAGCCTTAGAAAAAGCTTGGTCAAGATTTCCTGGCCTCTGCCCTGTAAGGACCCACAAGCAGGATCTGGACTTGCAAGTCTAAGGGTGCTACCCCCCATCCCTCAAGTGAAGGCCTCCCAAGCTATGTGAAGCTGCTATTTCCTTGTTAGTTTTCTTTGCTCCTTATGTTGCTTTGTTTTCTTTCTGCCTAAAAAGCACTTGATTTTCTGCTTGTGGTCCAAGCCAAACTCATTTTCTAGGTGTGAAACCTGGAGCTCACGTCTCCCCAGGAGCTTCATCAGAACAGGTGGCTTTCTCATCTGCCTTGGCTTTTCCTCATGCTCCTCCCGGCCTCTCCTGGCACTGCACCAGACTAAATACAGAGCTGTCGTTCCCTAACTGTATCTTCTCAAAAAACATTTACTGGTTAGCTCAACAAGCATTTACTTACTTGTAATCTAAGTATAATCTAATGAACTGAGGGGTATAAGAAATAAAAGCCTTAAGAATAGGAAGGCAGGAAATGTGAGGAAATGAGGAAATCTTTTTTCATTCCCTGTATACCTATTTTCTGCAAACTTTCTCTATAGCAGACATAGCACTATTGCAACAGACATACATTTGTTCTTTAGGAGTCTGAAGTCTACAGACATGCTAGGTTTAACCCAGAAATCCCCTAAGTTTCAAGCCCCCCCAAAGCCCTACTCAGGGGTACTAAGGGGACCTTATCCCAAGGTCTCTACAGGGAGAGGTGGTGTTCGATGAACAGCTGATCTGAATCAACTGTTTTCTTCTTCTTCCTACCTGCCTCCTATAAATTTCCTTAACAGTCAAGTCCCCTAGCCAGACTTGGGGTATCGTCTTCACTGATCAATGATAAGGAATCTCCTATTCCTGCAAGGATATAGAAGGAAGCATTAGAGAGCTCAACACAGTCCTCAGGCTTCTGCCGCAGCTTGCATAGATTTTTTTCCCCCCAGTCCTGGTGCTTGAACCTTGGGGCTGGTTCCTGTCCTTGAGCTCTTTTTGCTCAAGGCTAGCACTCTACCATTTGAGCCACAGCTCTATTTCTGGCTTTTTCTGTGAATAATTGAAGATAGTCTCTGGGACTTTCTGGACTGGGCTGGCATTGGGCCAGAACTCTCGTATCTCAGCCTCCTGAGTAGCTAATTTTTTTTTTTTTGCTTGTCCTTAGACTAGAACTCATGGCGTTGTTCCTGAGCTTCATTTACTCAAGGCTAGCACTCTACCACTTGAGCCATATAGCCCCACTTCCATTTTTTTTTTGGGGGGGGGTAGTTTAGTGGAGATAAGAGTCTCATAGACTTTCCTGCCTTGCCTGGCTTTGAACTGAGATCCTCAGATCTCAGTCTCCTGATTAGCTAGTATTACAGGCATGAGCACTGGTACCCAGCTAGAAACTTATTCATTGTCCTTCCCAGGGACTCCTATTAATTCACAGATAAGGGATACATTCAGAAAGGTTAAATAGTTTCAAAGCCCCACAGCTAACAGGTGGGGAAAGGGGGTTCAAGAACTTTACAACACACAATAGGTCAGGTAAAGAATGCCACTGTAGTATGAGAGAGGACTCTGGTAGCCCCTAAGGGCTTTCTCCTGCATTCTTCCATGCTACTCAGTACTGGGGTCCCATGGAAAACTAAAAAGGAGCTGATTAAAACCTATCAGAGGGATGACCCACTGCAGACATGGCTGGAGTGGGGCAGGAAAGGATCCTAAGTATTTGATACTGAGGCAGATACCTAAAGGAAGAAGCTTCTCAAGAAACAGTGGGAAGAATAGTACCTGTTTCTGAATATCTTAAATACATTGATAATATTGTTTTGAAAGAGAACAGGAACTGGAGGTAGAGCGCAGTGGGGAGTGTAAAAGCTTAGCATGAACAAGGCCCTCAGTTCAACCACTGGCACCATAAACAAATAAGCAGATAGACAGAGGGACCAAAGAAAGAGGTTGGCATCTTTAAGAAGTGGAAGGAGGGGCTGGGAAGGTGGTTCAGTGGTAGAGCGCTTGCCTTGCATGCATGAGGCCCTGGGTTCGATTCCTCAGCACCACATAAGCAAAAAGAAAAAAGCCAGAAGTGGTGCTGTGGCTCAAGTGGTAGAGCACTAGCCTTGAGCTGAAGAGCTGAGGGACAGCGCCCAGGCCCAGAGTTCAGGCCCCACAACCGGACCCCCCCCCAAAAAAAAAAAAACGAAGTGGAAGGAGCCAGGTGCCGGTGGCTCATGCCTGTCATCCTGGCTACTCAGGAGGCTGAGATCTGAGGATGGAGGTTCAAAGCCAACCCGGGCAGGAAAGTCTGTGAGACTCTTATCTTCAATTAACCACCAGAAAAACAGAAGTGGCACTGTGACTCAAGTAGCAGAGTGCTTTCCTTGAGATGAAGAGCTCAGGGATAGGGCCCAGGCCCATAGTTCATGCCCCAGGACCGACAAAAAAAGGAAGTGGAAGGAAAGCTATGTTCATACTTGTAATTCTAGCTACTCAGATGGCTAAAATCTGGAGGATTAAAGTTCAAAGCCAGTCTCAGCAGGAAAGTCTGGATTGGAGGTATGGCTCAAGTGGCAGAGATCCATCAGTGAACAAGAATGAGAGGCCCTGAGTTCAATTTCTGGTACCACCACAATAAGAAATTTAATTCTTTTTTTTGTCGGTCCTGGGGCTTGAACTCTTGGGCGCTGTCCCTCAGCTCTTCAGATCAAATCTAGCTCTCTACCACTTGAGCCATAGCACTACTTCCGGTTTTCTGAGTGGTTTATTGGAGATAAGAGTATCACGGACTTTTCCTGCCCAGGCTGGCTTTGAACCGTGATCCTCACATCTCAGCCTTCTGAGCAGCTAGGATTACAGGCATGAGCCACCAGTGCCTGGCTTAAATTTTTTTTTAAGTGTAAGGAGGCTGGAGGTGTGGTTCAAGTGGTGAAATCGCAGCCTAGCAGGTACAATGCCCTGAGTTCAAACTCTAGTACCACCAAAAAAAAGAGAAATGTTCTGAACGAAGTTAGCCAATGATAATTACAATTACATATATATTATAAAAACAAAAGTAGAAGGACATGAGAGTGGAACAGGGTGGGAAATGTAAGAGGATAAATGAAGCCAGGCTGAGGGGCTAGTTCAGCAGCTGGAGTTTTTTTGGTAATGCTGTCATTGGTGAGTAGTGGCATGAGCCCCTTGGGCTACATATCATCATCCTTACCTGTGCTGCTGGGGGAGGAAGGACTAACAGAGAACAGTGAGCAAAGTAGCACTCTAAAAGGTTCAAAAGGGGAACTAGAAGTATGACTCAAGTAAAAGAATGCCAGCCTTAAGCAGGAGTTGGAAGGAGACAGGAGCAAAAGACCCTGAATTCAAGCTCCAGTACTGGCTGGCATGCACACACATACACGCGCGTGCACACGCCCAGAAAGGCAGTCACAAAAGAGGACAAACAAGATTACAGAGACTCCTCACATGGGCTGGATAGTTTATTATAACTCTTCTAAGCAACTCCAACACAAAATCACTTTTTCTCAGTGGGAGTTAGAAACTTGATCAACCTATGCTCTTAAGCCTTGTTTCCCCGGCTCTTTCATGGTAGATCTTCAAAGGCCGAGTGGAGACAAGCAAATTGATGATCACATGGCTTTCCCTGCTATTGAAACTGCCCAGATTTTGTTTTGTTTTGTTTTTTTTGGTTGTGGGGCTGAAACTCTGGGCTTGGGTGCCATCCCTCAGCATTTCAGCTCAAGGCGAGCGCTCTACCATTTGAGCCACAGCACCATTTCTAGTTTTCTAGTGGTTTATTGGAGATAAGAGTCTCACGGACTTTCCTGCCCTTTCCTGCCTGAGCTGGCTTTGAACGATGATCCTCAGATCTCAGCCTCCTAAGTAGCTAGGATTACAGGCATGAACCACCAGCACCTGGCTTTTGCTACTCATTTTTTTTTTTTTTTTGTGAAAATACTGTACAGAGGGGTTACAATTACATGGGCAAGATAATGAGTACATTTCTTATCAAGCATTGTAGCCTCCTCCTTTGTTTCCCCTTCCCATCCCATCCTCCCCCCACCCACCCCCTTTCATTTTTTTTTAAAGCAGTGTTAACTACTGACTTCAGGAATTCATGTTTTGTCACTGAACTATGACTCCAGCTCTGTGCTTTCATTTCTCACCTACTATAAATCACTTGAGTTCAAAGTGCTTCTTTAAGCAGCCAACTTTGAGCAACAGCATAAGAACTGAAAGTCACAACTAACGTGTGGAATACCTAAAACAAATATTCTTTAACCCTGGAACACAATCAAGGGAACAGGAAAGTGAACCCTAGAGAGGAAACAAATTTCAGAATTGAAAACACCCATAACACATCAGAAAGCAACCAAGTTGTGGTAGGACTATGTCCCTTTCCTTTCCCCTTCAGAGATACAATCCCTAATCTCTGAAACCTGTGAATATGCTACATAATGTAACAAAAAGGACTTTACAATGTAATTAAGGATACAAACTTTAAAGAGATTATACTGGGCATGACAGGTATAATCTGTAAAATTTAGAAATTTTTCTAAGTCAGAAATGACTTAGAGGAACCAGCTAGAAAGGGCCACAGAAAAATGAGAAGGAACAATCTGAACAAAAACTGACCCCTGGCAAGCAGCCAAGAAGGAAGGAAAGAGGATACCTCAGTGCAAAGAACAGAATTTAGCCAGGAAGGTAAATGGACTTGAAAGCAAATGTGATCCCAGGGCCTCCAACAAGAAATCTATCTTGCCAATAGCTAGATGCTGGTGGCTCACACCTATAACTCTAACTACTCAGGAAGCTAAGATCTGAAGATTGTAGTTCAGTGCCAACCCAGGAAGACAAATCTCTCCAAAAAACTAGCAAAAAAGCCAGAAATGGAGGTGTGGTTCAAGTGGTAGAGCATAGCTATGAAAAGAAAAAGATGAGTGACAGTGAAAGGCCCTGAATTCAAGCCCTAGTACCAGAAGAAAACAAACAAAAAAGCGTATCTTGACAACATCTTAATTTGTAGGAGATTCAAATAAGCAAGTGCTTACCTGAACCTGTAATGTATATAAAAATGACCAAATACAAACTTAGTGTTGTTTTAAGATGCTAAATGTATAGTAATTTGTCACTGTAGCAGAAAAACATGCAAGCAGAAATATCTGGCAGAGAAAAGAGAGCATTTCCTGGGAAAATAAAGAGGGTGAATTATGAAGTTTATCTAGTGCCAATCTTATCCAGAAACTGGACTTTTCTCAGCAGCCCAACACAACCTCAATCCTCTCTCCTTACTGCTGATTAAGACAAACTCATTTTCCTGGTTCTTCAGTACTGGGCTTTCCCAGAAAAAAATCATTGTCCTAAGGGCCTTTCCAATAAAAACTTAGGAGTAGGTTATCCCTTAAGATTTCACATAGGAATAAGACAAGTGCATTGACAAAGCACTTGCTTGCAAATGTGAAAAGTCTGCACAATAGCCCCAGCATAATTTTGTGGCAGGGCCACTCCTTCCTCTATATGGAGTTTCCCCCCAGCATTCAGCCCAGCTTCCTTCCTTCCATATTGTTTCAACCTACCCCCTCCATCCAGCTAGTCATTATTGTTCACACTTTCCCCTTCCCCTGACATCTGTCTTCCTCTTTCAGTTTCTACAACTAAGACCACCTTTTATTATCTCTGCTGTTGGACTGTCATTCCACACCATTTTATGGAATGTTTTCACAGTGATCTAGCAGTGGGGACATATAGAAGAGCCCCGTCCCCAAGAGCAAAAACTCCAAATAACTGTCATCTCTTCTGTTCTTACTCACCTAAGGGGACTGGGGAAATCTTCCCAACACTGGCATTTTGCCACCTCAAAACAGATCACATACCACCAAATATAGGTTCAAATGAACATAACAGCCCTATCACTTCTTACCAGCACCTGCTCATCCTCATTTCATTAGCTCTCAAACTTCTTATTCCCCGACCCCAGAACTCAGACTACAACAAGGTCCTTTGTGCAGTAAGTGGTCACATGTCTCCAATTCGCGGCTAGGATTTTTGCCCTTCACATTCCCACCGGTCCTTTTAGGGCTCAATTTTTCCTAACGTACTTCCCCCCTCCCCCCGCCCCCCCCCCCCCGGCTGCTCCCAGCTTTCTAAAGCTAACTTACCCCTTTAGCATCCTCATAACAAAAGCACTGGCAAGGCTGTATTTTGTCTGTTCATTTATTCACTGTGGAAGGCGCTGTGTCTTGGGCAATTTTCAGATGGGCACAACACAGCTCAGTAAAAAGCTCAGTAAAAACTGCTAAGTGAAACAAGCAGTTGGCAGTGAGAGGCTGGAGTTCTGGTGGAAGTGGAGCACTAAGCCCAGCTCTTCACTCCCTCCTCCAGAACCCATGATCGCTTGCTGACAGCAGCTTCCTGTCTGCACGCCTTTGGCAAAGTTCATATTCCTTTGATGGGTCCGATGAGTCTCCTTCCCAAATGCCCAAATCTCTCTACCCTCCCAATCGCATCTTCAATATGCCCTCCACCAATTTTTTCCTCTCATCCTGATGCGCTTTTTTTTTTGAAGAAGAAGAAGAAACCACGAATCACGTAGACTGGTAAACCCACTAAGGACCGCTTCGTTCCCTTTCCGTATTCAGTGTAAATCAAAGCAGGAGAAAGTCTGCACCCAAAGCACACAAACGACGAATGAGAAAGCTCAGGACGATGACTCATAAGCCAGAGCTCGCTGGTTTGCAAGAGTTCGGCCCCAGGAAAGCTAACAAGCAGTCCTAGTCCGCAAAGAATGGAGTAGAAAGCCGAGGACCACACCCTGAGACTCAGCCTGGTCCCCGTCACCCGGGGTCTACCGGCGCCCTCGAGACCCCGCAGGCTCCGATACATCGGTCCACCACGGACCTCGCCCGCCCCGTGAGGAAGGTCCAGCCATCCCGCCCCCTCCCCCAGCCCCCCGGTGGCCCCTGCTCACATTTGACTGACTAGCTTCTGCCGGAAGGCGGCGCTACGCCAGTCGGTCTCTTGACCCGAAACGTCCATGCCGGTAGTCCCACTCCTCACAGCGTGCTTTCCTCGTCTCCGCCGCGGTCGCCTCTACCGCAGCGCCAGGCCCAAACCCGGAAGCCGTCCGCGGCTCCGCTGCTGTGCCGGAAGCATGGAGAGATTGTGGGAAATTGAGTCGCGCGCAAGATCTTATGGGAAATGGAGTTCCAGCTGTGTGGATGGGCTGTCTTGATCCCGCCCTTTCCGCTTTGCCTTTAAGCGTCTCCTGGTGCCCAAGAGGCCAGTCTCTCTGCTTTTCTTTCAGTTGTCTAGCGTGGCAGCAACCTCAGATCCTCGGACTGGGGGAAATGGTGGCTGCGTGGAGGACCTGGTGTTGCTGGACTCCTGTAATCTGCTCCTCTACTGAGTCTCTACTGAGTTCTGGCTCTATTATTATTATATCTATTATTATATATCTATAAAGTACTTAGGCCCCGCCTTTCTGCGACTACCTACCTGCCACCCCCAAATCTCTATTTGACTTGGAATCTCAGATCCCACCTATGACTGCATTTGTGGGGATTTTTTTTTCCCCCAACTCTAGCTCTGGGCACTGTCCCTCAGCTCTTCAGCTCAAGGCTAACGCTCTACCACTTGAGCCACAGCACCATTTCCGGCTTTTTCTGCTTATGTGGTGCTGAGGAATCAAACCCAGGGCCTCATGCAGGCAAGGCAAGCACTCTACCACTAAGCCACTTTCCCAGCCCTGATTTTTGGGGATTTGGAGGGCAGATAGACTTGCTCAGTGGAGGCCAGTGAGATGGATTCATGAGAGTACTTTAGAGGAATAAATGTTTGCCATATTGAACCTTAGAGGGGGCTGTAATTGTGTCCCTTGGAAGAAAGTGAGAAGATGGAATCCTGAGACTTAAGTGGTTTACAAGCACCAGTTGAAGAGCAACCAATTTGGTTGGCCCTTGAAGGGTGTAGACTGACTAAAACCTGTACCTAGGAAGATCACTTTGTGTCCTATTTTATCCAGAAACTAACAGGTTTGAGCTCTGAAAATCCTAAATCCTGCCGTCCTTTTATCCTCACAGTGACCAAAATGGTCAGTCACACTTACGTAAACCTAACTATTCAGGATCAGAGATCTGCAGACTGAGGTTGGAAGCCAGCCTGGGGAAGGAAAGTCCAATACACATTGATCCTCAATTAACCAGGAGTGGGGGTGTGGCTCAAGGGGTGAAATGTCAGCCTTGAGATAAAAAAAAAAAAAAAAAAGCCAGGCACTAATGGCTCTTGCCTGTAATCCTAGCTACTCAGGAGTCTGAGATCTGAGGATCACAGTTCAAAGCCAGTCTGGGCAGAAATGTCTGTGAGACTCTTATCTGCAATTAACCACCAGAAAACTGGAAGTGGCTCTGTAGCTCAAAATGATAGAGCAATAACCTTGAGTGAAAGAGCTCAGGGACAAGGCCCAGGCCCTGAGTTCAAGCCCCACGACTGACACAAAAAAAAAAAAAAAAAAAAAAAAAGATATGTTCAGACAAAGAAGTTGTATCAGGTAATCGGGCTTTTCCTAGGTTCTGAGGTGGCTGCCTTGACTACAGAAGAGACAAAATGGAGGAATCTGGGATGCCTACCCTTTATCCTACTCCTAGTTAATTCATGGACCCAAGTAAGGAGTTAGTATTTCTTAACAAATAAAAGCAGGTTTTAAGCATCTCATCTCACAGTCATATCTCAAACTGGAGGATAAAGAGAGCACATGGGAGTTTTTTACAGTCCCCTTTGAAGGCACATTTCCAAAGACCTAAGGACCAGTGCATGGTACCACAGCCAGCTATGAGTTGAGAAGGGCCTCTCAAAATGTTTCTACTTAGGTTGGTCTCAAACCACCATTTTGCTGTTTGCGGCCTCCTGAGTCAATAAGATTACAGGTGCCTGGCTACTAACAACTCTTTATTAACTGAATTTTTATGATTATTTTGTTGATTGGAGAATTATATCATGGCCAAACATACATACAACTAAGTATAACAGATGTAATAGATGACTCTGTGTGTGTGTGTGTGTGTGTGTGTGTGTGTGTGTGTGTGCACGCTCACAGAGGATAAAGCCCATGGCCTCATATATTGGGCAAGTACTACTGTGCTATACATCAAACCCTCAAAAGATTATTTTAATAACAATATCATTCCAATATATAACTTTCTCATAATGTATATCTTACTCATCTTTGGGTTCTTCAGCATGTAGATTGACAGTGTTTTTACCCCATGCTATACATAATATGTAAACATCTTTGTATAGAGGCATTTCTGATAGTATTAATGTAGCCTTCAGAAGAGCATCCTAAGTCCCAGGGGCAAATGTGTTGTGTTCCATATTTTCTGTATTTTTTTATTTGTTACATATACTACAGCAGAATTTTCAAAAATAGGTAAAACTGTAACTCTTAATGAGAGCAGGAAAGGCAGCTGGCTAGATAATTTAGGTGAAGGCCCCCTTTTCATAGATGTTCTGTATCCCTCACCATGGCCTTGAGCAGTCACACATGTAGACCTCTAGACATCATATCTTAAGCAATTGTGCATGCCATCCCTGAACATCACCTCATGGCACATTGACTAAGTAAGATTTGCGTGTGAACTGATTAGACCCCAGAGATGTACACTGGAATGGACACCCAATCAGAAGGACTAAGTAAGCCATGGAGAATTCACGAAGGCTGCATGGAATCTCTGATCAGGTCTGGAGAAAATATGTCCTGCAAGCTATCCAATCATCTTGAGAGTCACATAGTTCTCTCCTAAAAATACTTTTTCTTTTCTCTTCTTTATTTTTGTTGGTCGTGGGGCTTCACTCTGGACCTGGGTACTGTCCCTCAGCTCTTCAGCTCAAGGCTAGCACTCTACCACTTGAGCCATAGTGCCACTTCTGGTTTCCTAGTAGTTTATTGGAGATAAGAGTCTCACAGACTTTTGTGCCCAGGCTGGCTTTGATTGGGGATAAGAGTCTCTCGGATTTTTCTGCCCAGGCTGGCTTTGAACTGTGATCCTCGGATCTCAGCCTCCTGAGTAGCTAGGATTACAGGCTTGAGCCACTGGTGCCTGCCTGAAAACACTTTTTAAACCCCTGCACAATGCACTGCAAATGATACCCTCCCTTAGGATCCTTCCTGACTACCAGGAGCTCTACTTTTGTTTCTGGTTGTAGGGCTTGAACTCAAGGCCTGGGCGCTCTCCCTGAGCTCTTTCACTCAAGGCTAACATTTTGTTGGGTTTTTTTTTGGTTTTGTTTTGTTTTGCCAGGCCTGAGGCTTAAACTCAGGGCCTGGGCTCTGTTCTTGAGCCTCACTGTGCTCAAGGCTCTACCACTAGAGCCACAGTGCTGGCAAGGCTAATGCTTTGAGCCACAGCTCTACTTCAATCTTCTGGTGGTTAATTGAGATAAGAGTCTCATGGACTTTCTTGCCCAGGCTGGCGTTGAAGTGTGATCCTTAGATCTCAGCCTCCTGAGTAGCTAAGATTAACAGGCAACCAGCTTGCTTATCTTTTTCTTCAATAAAGTGTTGCCATTTTACTTCTTACTCTGTGTGGACCATAGGAATATAGAACCTTATCTATATTATCATTATCATTAACATGTTAAAAAAAATTTCAAGCCAGGCACTAGTGACTTATGCTTATATTCCTAGGTAGCTATATAGGAGACTGAGGTCTGCTCAGAAAGAAAAGTCTGTAGGACTTTTATCATCAAGTAACCATCAAAAGGTTGAAGTGGCCGGGCACTGGTGGCTCACATCTGTAATCCTAGCTACTCAGGAGGCTGAGATCTGAGGATCGCAGTTCAAAGCCAGCCCGGGCAGGAGAGACCGTGAGACTCCTATCTCCAATAAACCACCAGAAAACTGGAAGTGGCGCTGTAGCTCAAGTGGTAGAGCGCTCGCCTTGAGCTGAAGAGCTGAGGGACAGCGCCCAGGCCCAGAGTTCAAGCCCCACGACCCACAAAAAAAAAAGGTTGAAGTGGAGCTTGGCTTAAGTGGTAGAGCACCAGCCTTGAGCAAAAAAACTCAGGGACAGTATCCATGCCCCGAGTTCAAGCCCCAGGACTGCACACACACAGACACAGACACACAGACATACACAGACACACAAACACAGATACAGGGGCTGGGAAGGTGGCTCAGTGGTAGAGTGCTTGCCTTGCATGCATGAGGCCCTGGATTTGATTCCTCAGCACCACATAAGCAAAAAGAAAAAAGCCGGAAGTGGTGCTGTGGCTCAAGTTGTAGAGTGCTAGCCTTGGGCTGAAGAGCTGAGGGACAGCGCCCAGGCCCATAGTTCAGGCCCCACAACCGGACCAAAAAGAAAACAACAAAAAAACCACAGATACACACACACACACACACACACACACACACACATACACATCAGCTGGGCACCAGTAGCTCATGATTATAATCCTAGATATTCGGGAGGCTAAGATCTTAGAAGCATGGTTTGAAGGCAACCCAGTCAGACAAATCCTCCAGTCTCTTTTTTTGTGTGTGTACTGATCCTGGGGCTTGAACTCAGGGCTGTGGGCACTGTCTCTGAGCTTTTGGACTCAAGGTTAGTGCTCTACCATTTGAGCCATAGCTCTATTTCCAGCCCTCCCTTTCCTTTCCTTTCCTTTCCTTTCCTTTCCTTTCCTTTCCTTTCCTTTCCTTTCCTTTCCTTTCCTTTCCTTTCCTTTCCTTTCCTTTCCTTTCCTTTTCCTTTCCCCTCCCTCCCTCCCTCCCTCCCTCCCTCCCTCCTTCCTTCCTTCCTTCCTTCCTTCTTTCTTTTTCTTTCTGGTAATTAAAGGTAAGTCTCACACTTTCCTGCCTGGGCTGGCTTCAAAAAGCAACCCTCGGGCTGGGAAGGTGGCTCAGTGGTAGAGTGCTTGCCTTGCATGCCTGAGGCCCTGGGTTCGATTCCTCAGCACCATACAAGCAAAAAGAAAAAAGCCAGAAGTGGCACTGTGTTCAAGTGGTAGAGCGCTAGCCTTGAGGTGAAGAGCTGAGGGACAGCGCCCAGGCCCATAGTTCAGGCCCCACAACCGGTTTCCCCCTCCAAAAAAAAGCAACCCTCAGCTGGGCACCAGTGGTTCACACCTGTAATCCTAGCTACTCAGGAGGCTGAGATCTGAGGCTCTCAGTTAGAAGCCAGCTTGGGCAGAAAAGTCCTCATTTATCTCCAATAAACTACTCAAAAAAGCCGGATGTGGCACTGTGGCTCAAGTGTTAGAGTGCTATGCTTGAGCACCTAGGCTCTAAGTTCAATCCCTCGGGAGAAAAAAAGCAATCTTCAGATTTTAGCATCCTGAGTAGCTAGGATTAAAAGCAGGAACCACCATTGCCCAGCTCTTTCAAACACTTATCTTCAATTAACCAGCAAAACGCTGAGAGAAGAGGTATGGCTCAAGCGGTACTCAGTCATGAGTGAAAATACAGATCGAGAGTATAAGGCTATGAGTTTAAAGCTCAGTACTAGAAGAAAAGAAAAGAAGTGTGTGCAAACTGAAACAATTTGCCCTTTTTCCACAGTTCAGGAAGGAAATAATTGAACTTTCACCTGACAAACTCTTATGACTATAGACAAGAATTATTTTGCATCACAATTACCAACAATGGAACAGAATAATATATTAGACCAAGGACATAACCCTGATAAAACCGAATGGTGTATTCCAGCTAGTACAAAATGCTCAACCTCTCTCTCTCCTTCTCCCTCTCCCTCCACCCGCCCCTCTCCTCCCCCTCACTCTGTGCCAGTCCTGGGGCTAAAATTCAGGACCTAAGTGTTGTCCCTGAACTTTCGTACTCAATGCTAACACTCTATCACTTGAGCACAGCTCTATCTCTAGCTTTTTGGATAGTTCTTTGGAAATGAGAGTGTCATAGACTTTCCTGCCTGAGCTGGCTTCAAACCTGGATCCTCAGATCTCAGCCTCCTGAGTAATTAGGATTACAGGCATGCCTCACCCATGTCTGGCTTCAAATCTCTTTCCTTTTTGTTGTTGTTGTTTTAACTTTTTTTGCCAGTCTTGGAGCTTGAACTCAAGGCCTGGGCACTGTCCCTGAGCTTCTTCAGCACTCTATCACTTGAGCCATAGCACCACTTCTGGCCTTTTCTGTTTATGTGGTACTGGGGAGTTTGAACCCAGGGCTTCATGTATGCAAGGCAAGCACTCCACCACTAAGCCACATTCCTAGCCCATCAAATCTCTTTTCTAAGATGACAGCATTTGCGTTCCTATAGGATGGATGTACTAGTCTAACAAGGACTCTGTGTGTGTGTTTGTGTGTGCACGCCCACGCCCACATGCCCCCCCCCCCCCCCGCGTGTGTGACAGAATAAAGTGCGGAAAAAATTGGATAAAAGAGGAAAACATTCCCTACTCTCCTTTCTTGGGGATGATAGTTGGTAGTGATCTTTTCTCAGCACAAAATATCTTACCCTGAATGGAAAGTTTCTAGGAGCTTACTTATATAAAGAATTAACATCACTGGGCGCTGGTGGCTCACACCTGTAATCCTAACTACTAAGGAGGCTGAGATCTGAGGATCTCAGTTCAAAGCCAGCCTGAACAGAAAAGGCCGTGAGATTCTTATCTCCAATAAATCACTCAGAAAACTGGAAGTGGCACTGTGGCTCAAGTGATAGAGTGCTAGCTTTGAGCTAAAGAGCCAAGGGACGGTGCCCAGGCCCAGAGTTCAAGCCCCATGACCGACCCCACCCCACCCCAAAAAAAGAATTAATATCTTGCTGCTATGCCATTCCCAAACTTCCATGCACCTGGAAGGTTTCTAGACAAACAGGTTAGGCAAACAGGATGTTAGAAGGGGGTCAACTACCTGGGGGAAGGATGGGCCACAATGAAATGAGAAAATAGGTAAAAACTATATATGTGGCAGAAAGCACATACCCCAAAACCTTCCCACTACAACAGAACAAAGAGGGATAGAGACCTTCCTAAAATTTTACCAATCTCAATTAGTAAATAATGGAAAAAAACAATGGAAAAGGTTGGGAAGGTGGCTCAGTGGTAGCATGCTTGCGTAGCATGCATGAAGCCCTGGGTTCAATTCTTCAGTACCATATACACAGAAAAAGCTGGAAGTGGCGCTGTGGCTCAAGTGGTAGAGTGCTAACCTTGAGCAAAAGAAGCTCAGGGACAGTGCCCAGGCCTTGAGTTCAAGCCCAAAGACTGACAAAAAAAAAACCCAAAAAACAACTAAAAACAATGGAAAATGATGAAACATAGGTGATAGCCAGGAAGATTGTACACCCAAAATACCCAGCCAATGAAGAACTGGGGAGAGGAACCTGAATACTAAGAAGATAAAATGTAGTTGTTCTTGGTATGCCCACCCATCAGATACAGGATCTTGCAAGACTGCCATTAAGTTTAATGGCATTAACCATTAAGATCTCCTTTCCTCTGTATTTTGTGACTCCCAAATCCCTTCTTTGAGTTTGAATGGGTGAATTGTTTTTTCATACTTACACAGGAAATGAGAATAAAAACTCAAAATAGTGGCTCTTACCTGTGATCTTTATGTTTTTTGAACTGGATAAATATACTTGGTCATGCCATCCAGCAACTATTAATCAAAGCCAGTAAAAGGAGGAGGAGGAGGAGGAGGAGGAGGAGGAGGAGGAGGAGGAGGAAGAGGAGGAGGAGGAGAAGGAGGAAAAGGAGAAGAGGAGGACGAGGAGGACGAGGAGGAGGGGAAGAAGAAGAAGACAACGAGGAGGAGGAAAAAGTTATTGTGGATTTTGGATGTAAAAGGATGAATACAAGGGCTGGGAAGGTGGCTCAGTGGTAGAGTGCTTGCCTTGCATGCATGAGGCCCTGGGTTCGATTCCTCAGCACCACATAAGCAGAAAAAATTTTAGCCGGACGCTGGTGGCTCACGCCTGTAATCCTAGCTACTCAGGAGGCTGAGATCTGAGGATCGCAGTTCAAAGCCAGCCTGGGCAGGAGAGACCGTGAGACTCCTATCTCCAATAAACCACCAGAAAACCAGAAGTGGCGCTGTAGCTCAAGTGGTAGAGCGCTCGCCTTGAGCTGAAGAACTGAGGGACAGCGCCAAGGCCCAGAGTTCAAGCCCCACGACTGACAAAAAAAAAAAAAGGATGAATACAATTGTGTACAGGAGAAGCAATATATTTATGATTTTCAGGGCAGTTCTTTAAATGTCCGAGCCTGAGAGGATTTGAAAGCAGCCCTAAGGGATTGGAGGTATACCTTGTAGAGTTTAGGTAAGAGGCTATGAATCTAACCACGTCACTACAAACAAAACAAAACAAATAGCCCTAAAGTATAAGCTGTCCTTGAAGAAGCCCAGTTGAGCTGTCCCTGTTCTGAGGGGTGGACTACTGAGTAGCTGCTGTTCAGATAAATGAGTTTTCAGGAAGTTTCTGAAAGAAACAATGCTGTTAACTTGCAATCTCCTCTTCCCCAGTACTCAAATCCTGTTTGCTAACATGACATAGTTACAGGTCATCTCGTATCTGCAGAAGACTTCAATCTTCAAAGCTTTATTAGTATTATTATTAGCAGCAGCAGTAGTAGTAGTTAGTAGTAGTGGTAGAGGTAGAGGTAGTTGGTGGTACTGGGGAGTTTCATTGTGATGTTTCCACAATCTATTCCATGTTTCACAATCAACCTCCTTTCCTCTATCATTAAGCCTCTCCCAGTACCTCCCCGCCCCCACCTTCCTCCTCCTTCTTCTCCTCTCCTGGGGCTTGAACCCAAGGCCTGGGTTATGTCCCTGAGCTTTTTTGCTAAAAGTTGATGTTCTACCACTTGAGCCACAGCTCTAGTTCTGGCTTTTTGATAGTTAAAAGGAATTATGAACCACTCAGATTTGTCTGCCAAGGCTGTTTCCAAATTGTCATCTCAGATCTCAGCTTCCTGAATAGTTAAGATTAATTACAGATGTGAGAGCACTTGGCTCTCCAGCCTTATTTATTTAGCTAGTCTGGGGCTTAAACTCAGGGTCTGGGCACTGTCCCTGAGCTTCTTTTGCTCAAGGCTAGCACTCTACCACTTGAGTCAGAGCACCACTTCCTGTTTTTCTGTTTATATGGTACTGAGGAATTGAACCCAGAGCTTTATGCATGCTAGGCAAGTGCTCTACCACTAAGCCACACCCCCAGCCCCTCCAGCCTTATTTTTGTTGTTGATCGTGGGGGTTGAACTCTGCGCCTGGGTGCTGTCCAGGACTTTAAGCAAGTGCTGTACCACTAAGCCACATCTCTAGTCCCTCCAGTCTTATTTTTGTTGTTGTTGATCATGGGGCTTGAACTCTGAGTCTGGGTGCTGTCCCTGAGCTCTTTTGTTCAAGGGTAGTACTCAACAACTTTGAGCCACAGTACCACTTCCAGTTTTCTGGTGGTTCATTAAATAGAGATGAGTCTCATGGACTTTCCTGCCTGGGCTGGCTTTGAACTGTGATCCTCAGCTTTCAGGCTCCTGAGTAGCTAGAATTACAGCTATTAGCTACTAGTGACCAGCTCCAGCGTATTTTTTTTTTTTTTTGTCGGTCATGGGGCTAGAACTCTGGGCTTGTGTGCTGTCCTTGCGCTCTTCAGCTCAAGGTGAACACTCTATCACTTGAGCCACAGCGCCACTTCCGGTTTTTTAGTGGTTTATTGGAGATAAGAGTCTCACGAACTTTCCTGCCCGGGCTGGCTTTGAACCCCAATCCTCAGATCTCAACCTCCTGAGTAGCTAGGATTACAGGCGTGAGCCACTGGCGCCCAGCCAGCCACATTTTTGTAGGACACATAATCCTTCTACTTCAAGACTTCTGAGTACTGGGATTTCTGATATGCGCCACTATACCTGGTAAGGAGGATCATGAGCTACCTGAGCTACCTAGCAAGACCCTATCTTTTTTATTTTTTAAATTGTGATTGATTACATAAATTTCACAAATTTCATAGTCTTGTGAGCTAGTGATACTTAAAGTTACAAACACATTCTTTTTTTTCCATTTTTTTTACTGTGAAAATACTGTACAGAGGGGTTACAATTACATGAGCAAGATAATGAGTACATTTCTTCTCAAGCATTGTAGCCTCCTCCTTTGTTTCCCTTTCCCATCCCATTTCTCCCCCCTAACTCTCCTCCCCCCCCCACCAAAGTTGTAAAGTTTGTTTTCGACATAACGACTTGTATGTCTCATTGTTGTAATGGGTCCACCTGTATCCCTATTTAAACGATTTGTTTTTTCCCTTCCCCTCCACAAATTATAACAACATCAAATACAGTGAAACCAGGGGTTATACCGTGGGGGAGGGACATACAAAGCAACAAGGAAATAATCTTATAAATGTGTAAGAAATAATCGCATGAAAGAAAAAAATTTGAATACATATCTTAGGGTTCATTTCCCTAACATCAACTTATCTGACCTTTTCTGCTCGACTCAGACATATACTAGTTATTGCAAATAAGGGAACCATGGGAACCTATGTTTCTTTGGGCCTGGCTTACTTCACTTAATATAATTTTTTCCAAGCCTTTCCTAACAAATGGGGCAATGTCATTCTTTCTGATGGAGGCATAGAATTCCATTGTGTATATATACCACATTTTCTTTTTTTAATTTTTTTTTGGGGTCTGGTCGTGGGGCCTGAACTCTGGGGCCTGGGCACTGTCCATCAGCTCTTCAGCTCAAGGCTAGCGCTCTACCGCTTGAGCCACAGCGCCACTTCTGGCTTTTTTCTTTTTGCTTATGTGGTGCTGAGGAATCGAACCCAGGGCCTCATGCATGCAAGGCAAGCACTCTACCACTGAGCCACCTTCCCAGCCCCATATACCACATTTTCTTGAACAAACACATTCTAACCTTCATGGGGCAAATTGTCTTTATCATGGTCTATAAAGTTTGTGAATTCTGTGAGCTTTTGACAATACAGCTATTGATTCCACATTGGGTGATATGTATATTTCTTTCCTTTTGCTTAGTGTCAGCAGTCCCTCCTTCCCATCACTGCCGTTGAGTTGCTTAGTTCGTTTTAATCAGTGTTCATGCAGCTGATGGGTCCTGCTGTTGCATGTTTTCCCCTGTTTCCCTCTGTTTTTGTGTCTTCCTCCTAGTTTCCCTCAGATGTGCAAATATATACCATATATGTGGTCAGCAGCATGGGGTCATTTAGTAATGATATGACCAGATGAGTGGAGGTCTTTTGTTTCTCGAGTCTTGTTTACTTTGCAAGACCCTATCTTAAACAAACAAACAACCAAAATATATAAATCACTCTCATTCACAAAGACCTCTTTGCAATAAACGTCTTTTACTATGCTGTCTCATTCCCATTTGTGATATTTCTGTAATACAAAGACCTCAAAATGGAATTGTTCGTTTGCAGAGCCCACTTTACCTTTCATTTCTCTGTTAATAGCTGCTGCCAGGTATCCTCTATATGAGTTACTTAATGCTCCTGTATAACAAATTATACCACAGATGTGAGAAAAAGCAGTCTTTTCTGTCAAACCAAACTGTCTCCATCTTCTGTATTGATGTTTCCCAGAATTGATATTTCCTGGAATTATTTGCTTTTTTACTTCAATTGTAACTATTATCTGTACTGTTTGTGACCAACTAGTCATGTTAGGAAGATAAATCTTTGTCAGTGGAGTTAAAAGGAATAAGACCCTTTTGAGCTTTCCACTGAGCTCATCAACTTCCTCCATCTGTATCTGTCAGCCCCTCAGTTCCCAGCCCCATTTCCAGCCTGATGAGAAAAAATGCAAACCTTTGATAAGAATTGAAGAATAGCCCCTTTTCTAACCTTGGTGATCGATTGTGAGCCTAACTCCTTGACGAGGAGGAAAGACAGTTCAGATTGGGATAAAAACCTGGGATAAAAGCCCTGCCCTGCCTAGCTCTTAGTAGAATAACAGCACTTCACCCTTCTACCCTTAATGAAATCTCCTGTATTCCCCATGAGTCTTCATTTCTGACCTGGAAAGTCATTGTGTTTCTCATACAGCTAAGCAACCTAAAACAACCACAATAAACAGTTATTATATTTCACATTTTCTGTAAGTTTGGGATTTAGAAGAGCACAGTAGTCTCTGTCTCTGTCTCTGTCTCTGTCTCTGTCTCTGTCTCTGTCTCTGTCTCTCTCTCTCTCTCTCTCTCTCTCTCTTTCTCCCCCCTCCCTCTCCCTTTCTCTCTCCTTCTCCTCCCTCCCTCTCCCTCCCCCCGTCTCTTTCTTTGTGACAGTTCTGGCACTCAGACTCTGGAACTGGGCACTTTCCCTGAG
Organism: Dipodomys merriami; assembly: GCF_024711535.1. NCBI lineage: Eukaryota > Metazoa > Chordata > Mammalia > Rodentia > Heteromyidae > Dipodomys > Dipodomys merriami. Next base: position 2,297,101 of record NW_027206013.1, read on the forward strand.
CCTCTTTTGCTTAAGGCTAGCACTCTACCACAGCACCATTTCTGGCTTTTCTGTTTACATGGTACTGAAGAATTGAAGGAATTGAACCCAGGACTTCATGCATGCTAGGCAGTGGCACTCTACCACTAAGCCACATTCCCAGCCCAAGGTGTTCTCTTTTTTTTTTTTTTTTCTTTGAAATGTTTTTATTTTTACAGAGTGTTTTCATTTTAAGCCTTAAGAAAAGGGGACCACTCGGCATTTGTTCAGCTGCTTCTTCAGAGCTCTGGTTCTAAAACTTCTGATCAGGGAGAGCCAAGGTGTTCTCTTATAACTGGTGTGAAAATAAGAAGAAAAACACAATGAACGTTAACACTGAAAGAGCTTTTTACAATGTAATTGGAGGCTGTTAAGGAAGCAGACTTATGCATACCTCAGACTGCTGCTTCTTAGTGGGAACTTTGGCTTACCTTTAGCCCTTGACTGTAGACATCTGTAACCACCAGATAATTACACTGAGTTCAGAGACCTAAGATATGGATCAAGGGGCTGGGAATGTGGCTTAGTGGTAGAGTGCTTGCCTAGCATGCATGAAGTCCTAGGTTTGATTCCTCAGTACCACATAAACAGAAAGAGCCAGAAGTGGTGTGGGGGTTCATGTTGTAGAGCACTAGACTTCAGCAAAAAAAAGCTGAGGAACAGTGCCCAGGCCCTGAGTTCAAGCCCCAGACTGGCAAAAAAAAAAGAGAGATGAGTCAAAAATTATCAGATGCCTGTTTTATGAATATCATATATATTATAATATTCATTATAACATATTTGTATTAAATATAGTTTATGAATATAATATATTATAGAAGGCATATGTTATATGATTTGTTATGTATCATATACACTATACATTAGGTATGATATATATTCACATCATATATTATATAAAAGATACTCACAAAACTATATATGATATAATTACATATATACGTAATTATAGATGTATGTCTTTTTTTTTTTTTTTGGTTGGTCATGGGGCTTGAACTCTGGGCTTGGGCGCTGTCCCTACGCTCGAGCACTCTACCACTTGAGCCACAGAGCCAATTCCAGGTTTCTAGTGGTTTATTGGAGATAAGAGTCTCACAGACTTTCCTGCCTGGGCTGGCTTTGAACTGTGATCCTCAGATCTCAGCCTCCTGAGTAGCTAGGATTACAGGCATGAGCCACTGGTGTCCAGCATGTATCTTCTTTTCTTTGTATTTTTTGTTTCTATGTGTGTGCTGGTACTGAGGCTTTAACTAAGGATCTAGGCACTATCTCTTAGTTTTTTCTGCTCAAGGCTTCCACTACCACTTGAGCCTCAGTTCCACTTCTGGCTTTTTGATGATTAATTAGAAATAAGAGTCTCCTGGACTTTCTTGCTCTGACTTACTTCAAACCACAATCCTCAGATCTCAGCCTCCAGAAAAGTTAGTATTACAGGCCTGAGCCACGGGTTCCCCAGCTCTTTTCTTTATCTTATGTCAGACACATAGCTTCTGTTTCTTCTCAACACTCAATAGAAGTTTTTTACAAAGGATATTTGCTGCTCTATAATAAATCGTAACTGTTTACATATATAAACTTCCACATGTCTCCCTCTTTCAGCATACTCATTCAGAGGTATCTAAATCTCTTTCTCAAAAACTTGCAATTCCAAGCCAGGCACTGGTGGCTCACACCTATAAGCCTAGCTACTCAGGAGGCTGAGATTTGAGGATCGTGATTCAAAGCCAGCCCTGGCAGGAAAGTCCATGAGACTCTTATCTTCAAATAACCAGAAAGCCAGAAGTGGTGTTGTGGCTCAAATGGTAGAGTGCTAGCCTTGAGCTGAAGAGTGCAGAGAAAACGCCCACGACCAGAGTTCAAGCTCCATGATTAACAACAACAACAACAAAATAGTTTAGATAGTCAGTGGATGGGTGTTCCTGGACCGGTAGAATGAGAATTGGAGAAATGAAATATCCAGATAGTTTGCAGTTTTTTAATCTCTCAGCTTTATCCCTCAATCTCAGTGTTCAGCATCTAGTCCTAAATGTTTTCTCTTTGGCAAAGTTATCCTTTCAGCAATTATTTTACCAAAACAGGAAACAGTGATGCTCCAAGAAGGAGTTCTGCAGAAGCAAGACAAACTTCATGAGTTTATTGGGTACCAAGTTTGTGATGTTGTTGAAAAAAGAGAGAATTGAAGGACACATTGAAGTAGAAATCAAGAAGCTTTTTCAGTAAACAATGGAAGGATTAAAAAGATAATACACAACCCAGAAATATGTGTAGACACATCAGATAACAAGTCTGGCTCTAACAGGTATTTATAATGGAAAAGTAGGTTGAGGTTTGGCTCAATGTGTTTCCCTTTGATTCAACACCTGGTGCAGGTAATCATTTTTGCTTTTAAATTGGTTAATCAGGGGCTGGGAAGGTGGCTCAGTGGTAGAGCGCTTGCCTTGCATGCTTGAGGCCCTGGGTTCGATTCCTCAGCACCACATAAGCAAAAAGAAAAAAGCTGAAAGTGGCGCTGTGGCTCAAGTGGTAGGGCGCTAGCCTTGAGCTGAAGAGCTGAGGGACAGTGCCCAGGCCCAGAGTTCAGGCCCCACGACCGGACCCAAAAAAAAAAGGACCCCCCCCCAAAAATTGGTTAATCAATTGGTCCCAGAGGTATTTATTTATTTATTGGTTGTGGGGTTTGAACTCAGGGCCTGGGTGCTGTCCCTTAGCGCTTTTGCTCAAGACTAGCACTCTACCACGTTGATCCACAGCTCTACTTCCAGTTTTTTTTTTTTTTATTGTGAAAACACTGTACAGAGGGGTTACAATTACATGGGCAAGATAATGAGTACATTTCTTATCAAGCATTGTAGCCTCCTACTTTGTTTCCCCTTCCCATCCCACCCCCCCTCCCATCTACTTCCAGTTTTTAAGTGGTTAGTTGGAGATAAGAGTCTCATGGGGACTTTTCTGCTTGGGCTGGCTTTGAACCATGATCCTCAGATCTCAGCCTCCTGAGTAGTTAGAATTACAGGTGTGAGTCATCAGTGCCCAGCGTGGTTTCAGAGGTTTTATAGCTAGTCTGCTCACAGATGTGTGAACAACCCTTTAAACATATCCTCCCTTCAAAACAAGTGTCTATTTTTGATATTTTTTCTTTTCCTTCCTTCCTTCCTTCCTTCCTTCCTTCCTTCATTCCTTCCTTCCTTCCTTCCTTCCTTCCTCCCTTCCTTCCTTCCTTCCTCCTTTCTTTCCTTCCTTCCTTCCATCCTTCCTTCCTTCTCTCTCTTTCTCTCCCTTTCTCCCTCCCTCCCTCCCTTCCTCTCTCTCTCTCTCTCTCTCTCTTTCCCATCAATGTCAATTTTGGTGCTAGAACTCAGGACTAGGATGCTGTCCTTGAGCTTCTTGTTTCTTTTGCTCAAGGCTAATGTTCTAAACTTGAGCCATAGCTCACTTCTGGTCTTTTTTTTTTTCATTTATTAGAGATGAGTTGCCAATTTTCCTGCCAGGAAAATTTCCTGTCCTGGCTTGGAATGTCGATCTTCCAATCTCAGCCTCTTCAGTAGGTGTGAGCCACCAGCACCCAGCACCATAAGATAAACATGTTTTACACCCAAAGGGGTCATTTCCTCCAAGTGTTTTCCTCTCACACTTGGGACAAGTATATTTAAGACATTCTTGCTCAGTTCTTACAGCACACTAATAATTTGGGTAAGCAGACAAGGTCAGAAGGATAGGGCTATTTGTAAGAATCCTTCATGACCATCCCAGGGGACCACATGGAGGCAGACAGCCATAGGAGAAAGACTAATTTAAAGTTTATTAGTGGGGCCATATCTCCTGGAAGAGGGAGCACATGGCATTTGCACCTCTCTCTCTCTCTCCTCTCTCTCTCTCTCTCTCTCTCTCTCTCTCTCTCTCTCTCTCTCTCTCTCTCTCTCTCTCTCTCTCTCTCTCTCTCTCTCTCTCTCTCTCTCTCTCTCTCTCTCTCTCTCTCTCTCTCTCTCTCTCTCTCGTCCGGTCGTGGGGCCTGAACTCTGGGCCTGGGTGCTGTCCCTCAGCTCTTCAGCTCAAGGCTAGCGCTCTACCACTTGAGCCACAGCACCACTTCCTGCTTTTTTCTTTTTGCTTATGTGGTGCTGAGGAATCGAACCCAGGGCCTCAGGCATGTAAGGCAAGTGCTCTACCACTGAGCCAACTTCCCAGCCCCTGTTTTCTCTTTTTAAATTACGTCTTACTGAGTATTGTAGCTTATTGAAGCATTGTAAGGCTTCAATGCAACAGCATAGAGATGTAGGATTTTTAAGAATGGTTGGATCATAAGGCTCTGCCTTCATGAGTGGATTTATCACAGTAGTGAGATTGCTGCATGTGGTTCACACCTGTAACCTTAGCTGTTCAAGAGGCTTAGATGTGAGGATTGCAGTTCCAAGCCAGCCCAGGCAGAAAACTCCCCATAAGACTCTTATTCCCAATTAACTCAAAACTGCAAGTGGAGCTGTAGCTCAAAGTGGTAGATTGTGGTGACTTTCTGGGTGGAGGGGGCTTTTCACTCCTGGAGGTGAGATAGGCCATTCTTTGGATTGCAGATGCCAGGATGTTTAACTCTAGGAAAGCTTTGCTACAGATGCTCTTCCCTCTTTCCCTAAATGGTTTGATTTGCTCGCCCCTGATTATTCCCTTGTATGGTCTGCTTCTGTTGTGCTTGGGTCTCCACCCCCAAACAGGTGCTTTTTGTCTCTAAAGGCTTTGTGCAAGATGCATTTGGGGCTGAAGGTCTTTGAAACTGGAGTCCACCTGCAGTCCTTGGCTTTCTAATAAAGACTCCCAATTTGACCTTTCAAAATGTGGCTTCTGTTTCTATTGATTGAATTTCTGTATAACACAGCCTTGAGCAAAGGAGCTCAGGAACAGAGTCCGGGCCCTGAATGCAAGCTCTAAGACCAACCGGAAAAAAAAAAAGTCTGGGAGTGGAGGTCTTGCTTGTATTGAGCAAAAAAGCCACATCCAAAGAGAGAGACTCAGTGTTCAAGCCCAAGTACCAGCACACACATACTCACTAAGAACCAGCTAGGGACTGAATCTTATAACGCTCTGAAGGATATTTCATATTCAAACTGTAATACGAGGCATTATATTCCAAGTTAGGAATTGTAGGGGTGGGGGACACCAAAGCTGACATTCTACCACTTAAGCCACACTTCCACTTCCATCTTTTTGGTGGTTAACTGGAGATAAGATCTTATGGACTTTTCTGTCCAGGCTGTCCTCGAACCACGATCCTCGGATCTCAACCTTCTGGGGTTGCTAGCATTACAGATATGCGCCATCAGCTCCCTTTCCATAAACTTAACTAGTGTGGGACACTCCACACCCATTTATAAGGAGGCTCCGCAGCTGCAACCTTGGATCCAGAATGGATTCTCTGGAGTAAAAAAAAAAAATGAATAAAATCCTCCTCAAGACGGCTGGTGACAGGCTTTGATGTTGGGAATCAGATTTACTCCAGCTAGAATCCTGGAAAACAGAAACGGCTGTTGTGCTGTCTACCTTCCCCACACCCAGCAGGGGGCGCGCGATCTCCCAAGGACAGGTCTAAGAGAAGTAGGATGAGCAAAGGCACGGGAGAGATGACAGAGCTAAAGAGAGAATGAGCGAGAGAGCTGGCGAAGGTGATTTACACCTCCAAGACATTCGTTTCTTTATTCATTCTTTAATCATTCCTTCTGTTCTGGCAGGTGTCAGGTGCCAAGACCGGCTCGCAAAAGGAGCAGATCTCCTCCAAGAGCGAAGGAAAGGAGAGCCGCATAAGGAATCACAAGACAACCAATCATACATCAGATGCGGGGTAGCTGAGAATACAACGCTGCGGCCCCGCCCCGCCCCGCCCCGGCGGCTCCCGCAGGCCTGAGGTTGCGCAGGCGCATGGTACCACGTGACTACCGAAGCCCCGCCCCGCCTCCGCCTCCTACGAGAGCGGCCTCAGCTTGCGGCGCCACCAGGTCAGCTGCGAGGCTTGGGCCGTGTGGGCCGGGTGGGCGGGTTGTGGTGAGCTCGGGCTGCAGGAGGCTGGAGGCAGGGTGATGGGTGCGGGGTCCCGGACCAGCGAGAGGCGTGTGAGGGCGAGCGCGGGCCGGAGGCGCGGGGGGCAGCGGCCTGACAGGAGCCCGCGGCCTGACGTGGCGGGGGGCGCGGCAGGAGGGACCCCCGGGCGCGTTCTGTCCGGGCTGGTGCTTTGCTGGGGGCTGGGAGTCTGAGGCTTCCGTGCCGCTGCAGACAGACTGGCCTTGTCGCCTCCGGTCAGGTCCTGTCGCCTGTGGCGGGTCCGAGTGTGGCCTTCCCCGGCCGCGCAACGGTAGGCGCTGCTGAGGTGGGACCTGCAACAGGCGGGTGGGTCTTGTCCAAGCTTGCCACCTGGCCTGACTTCTGACCTTGGCCTGAGGAGCCTCAGTTTCCTCAGCCGCGCGTCAGAACTGGGGGTGGTGGGGCTCAGGGCTGCAGACGCAGACGCCAGGCCCGGCTGTCTTTCCCGGTTTTCTGAGTGACGACAGAGATCCAGAGATCCCTCGGTCAGTGCAAAATCACCTGGTCCAAAACGCTGACGATAGATCCCTCCTCCAGTGCAAAATCGCCTGGTCCTGAAGCATCTGGCGTTAGGGTCCCACTTATTTTAGATACTGCACGAGTTGAACAAACAGACCTGGGCCCTGAAAATGCAGGGGGCATCACTACCTTCAGCCCTGGGCTCCTCCCTGAGTGCCGCCCCCCCCCCCCCCGTGCTTTTCCAGGCCTCTGAGGGGCCTGAACCTGAGTATTTAAGATGCTCCAAACCTGCTGTCTGTTAACTCATTCAATTGCAGACCATCGCTCCCTGTGGAAATTAGAACCCACCCTCTCTTTCTGCTCTTCACAAACTGTCTCCATTGCCTTGATCAAGACCTTGTTTCATACAGTCCAGGACTAGGGGGCCTTGAGAGCAGACTACTCAGCAAATGGTAGAGTCGAAACTTCCTTAAAATGCATTTTATTTTCATTTCTACATTTATACGAAAAATAATTTTACCTTCACGTTGTAACTATTTGGGATAGAAAAATTCCTTTCTGTTTTTCCCAAAAGCTTCAACTGTTCAGAATGGAGGGACCTTGCTTGGAGATGTTACAGATTTGTGGTTGGGGAAGGACTTAGGAAAGGCCTTTAAAGATAGAATAATTCTCTGACAAATGAAAATGTAGATGAGAATGTCAGGGAGTGAGATCCTAAGAGTATTTTATTATTATTATAGAAGGACAGGCATAATCTAGAAGGAATTAAGAAGGGTGTGATACCTTTCCACTTAATGCTTTATTTTACAAAACCTTATTTATTATAAAAATGTACTACTTTAAAAGATAGTTTGTCTAAATTAGCAAAGATATAAAAGAAACATTTCTTAGTGAGCTAGAAGTTGCCCAAATATTTCTATGATTTTCTGGTAGGAGAATAATTGGCACAACTTTCAGGGAGGATAATTTAGTAGCATTCGTTAATAGTGACAAATATACATTAAAATTGAAATATCCCAGCAGTTCTGTATCTAGGAATTTTTTTCCTTGGGTATCTGCTGCAAATATGGCACTTCTAAACTTTAATGCAACATTTACTTGTAATAACAAACTATTGGAATAAATCCAAATGACTCACTAGGATTGTTTAAATAAGTCATGTTTATCAAAACAATGGGCTGTGGGAGGGATTTGTGGAGGAATGCAGTATGTCTACTGTTAGGTAACAGTTATACTGTATGTATATAGTATAGATATACTGTATCTATACTCCATAGATGCCCTCTGGACAGGTGTTTTGGAGGGTGAAATTGTAACTTTTTTGTGTACCTTCCTTTGTTTTTTTTTTTTTTTTTTTTTTTTTTTTTTTAAGTCCTGGGACTTAAACTCAGGGCTCCAACACTGTCCCTGAGTTTTTGTGCTCAAGGCTAGGTCTCTACCACTTGAGCCACAGCTTTACTTCTGGTTTTTTGGTGGCTAATTGGATAAGAGTCTCTTGGGCTTTCCTACCTGAGCTGGCTTCAAACCATGATCTAGGATTATAGGTGTGGCACCCAGTGAAATTGTAACTTTCAATGGGAGAAGATCTTGTTGGGGCAAAAGAGGGAGGCAGTTAAAATGTTTTAATATAACTTTCTTTGCCTTTCGATTTTGAATCCTGTGAATGTATTACAGGTTCAGAAATATATATAAGAATTTCACTTGGGGGGTGGGGGAGGGGAGGATGGGAAGGGGAAACAAGAGGAGGCTACAATGTTTGATAAGAAATGTACTCATTATCTTGCCCATGTAATTGTAACCCCTCTGTAAAGTATTTTCACAATAAAAAAAAGAATTTCACTTAAATAGTTTGCACTTAGGAACTAAATCAGATAATAATTAGTCTTTTTCTTTAAATTCCCTTTTTCTTTCCTGAAGATAATTATGACCTCAAATTTGGCTTTTATTATTTTAAAAGATTTTGACAACAATAAGGTTATACTATACATATTCTGCAACTTGTTTTCGCTTTCTGTGTTTTCAACTTTGAATTTGCTCATTTTAACTGTTGCCTGTGGTTTGGTTGACGTTGTTGTTGTTGTTGTTGTGTGGCTTGAACTCAGGGCCTGGGCACTGTCCCTGAACTTTTCAGTTCAAGGCAACTGCTCTACCATTTGAGCCACAGTACCAGCCACTTCCATTTTTCTGAGTGGATTATTGGAGATAAGAGTCTCATGGACTTTCCTTCCTGGGCTGGCTTTGAACCACGATCCTCAGATCTCAGCCTTCTGAGTAGCTAGGCTATCAGGCGTGAGCCACTGGTGCTGGCTTGGTTGACTTTCTTGGACCTAATATGTGTCAACTCAAGGACAGATGTTTTGGTGATGATCAGTGCATTGTACAATCTTTAAAACATTTTTTTGGAAACAAGGTCTTGGTGTACAGCCTAGTCAGGTTCAAACTTGGGATCCTCCTGTCTCAGCCTCATAAGTGTTGGGATTATGGGTGTTGGATAATACTTCTGGCTGTACATGGATTAATTTTGTTGCACTCTAAGGCTATTCTCCTCCCTAGCAATGAACTTCTTTTATGCCCTACTCAATACCTAACTAAATTCCTTTAATTGTGCTTGACAAATGGTAAACGTGCTTTGCGTGCCCAAGGAAGTAGCCTTTAAAAAAAAACCAGTATTCATCTTTTCTGTGTGTGTGTGTGTGTGTGTGTGTGTGTGTGTGTGTGTATGTGTATGTGTGCGTGAGCTTATGCGTGTGCCAGTCTTGAGGCTTAAACTCAGGGCTTGGGTGCTGTATTTGAGCTGCTTTTGCTCAAGGCTAGAGCTCTACAACTGAAGCCACAGCTCTACTTCCAGTTTTCTGGTGTCTAATTGAAGACAAGAGTCTCATGCATTTTCCTTTCCAAGCTGGCTTTGAAATGTGACCCTCAATCTCAGCCTTCTGAGTAGCTAGGATTATAGGTGTGAGCCACTGACATTCTCTCTCTCTCTCTCATTCTCTCACTCTCTTATGTATGTGTTAATATTGGGGTTCAACTCTAGCTCTCCCTTAGCATTTTTGCCACAACTGGTGCTTTATCACTTGAACTATGCTTTCACTTCCAGCCTTTTCTTTTCTTTTTTGGTTAGTTGGGGACAAGAGTCTTGATTTATCTGCCCAGGCTGGCTTTTGGACCTTGATTCTCAGGTCTCAGTTTCCTGAGTAGCTGGGATTATAGACATGAACCCCTAGTACATAGCTTCATATTTATTCTTTTTTTTTTTTTTTTTTTTTGGGTCTGGTCGTGGGACCTGAACTCTGGGCCTGGGCGCTGTCCCTCAACTCTTCAGCTCAAGGCTAGCGCTCTACCACTTGAGCCAGAGCGCCACTTCCGGCTTTTTTCTTTTTTTTTTCTTATGTGGTGCTGAGGAATTGAACCCAGGGCCTCATGCATGCAAGGCAAGCACTCTACCACTGAGCCACCTTCCCAGCCCCTTCATATTTATTCTTGCAATGGGTGTTCAGGGAGTAGCTATCATCTGTCCTTTCCTTGGTTAGGTGGGTTGCTGTGCTTTATTATGCTCACAGATGTGGGGACCCTGACTTAGTGCCTATTGATACAATCTGTCTCCACTACATGGTTGGTTGTGGTTTGGGGATAGGAGCCAAGGGTAGCAAATTGGCCATAGGAATTTTGAGGTGTTTATTAGACAAAGCCCTCCAGAAGCCTAAATTTCCTTGTATATAGGTAAGATTGATTCCAGTGGGGTGGGGCATATTTCTGTTATTCCCACTAAGGCGATGGACTAGAAGCTAGATCCTGACAATACAGGCTTGTGTAAGAGAGGTCTAGGAGGGTCACTGAAAGTATTGAGGGGTTGACAGATACCTCTTTTGGTCTAAGGACTAGCTAGTGTCTGGACAGAAAAAAGATCTTGAAAGATTCCCAGGCAGGTCATGGGGCTTGAACTCTGGGCCTAGGCACTGTCCCTCAGCTCTTCAGCTCAAGGCTAGCGCTCTACCTCTTGAACCACAGCACCACTTCCAGTTTCTGGTGGTTAATTGGTGATAAGAGTCTCATGGAGTTTCCTGCCTAGGCTGGCTTTGAACCATGACCCTCAGATCTCAGCCTCCTTAGTAGTTAGGATTACAGGAGTGAGCCACTGGCGCTTGGTTTGAAAGAGGTTTTGAGTGAGGTCACATGGAGGCCAGTGTCTAGGAAGTCAGATGGTATACTCCTGGGGTTGTTCTGGGATCTTCATGCAGTCTAGACAGAAGAGCTGATAAGAATGAGGCAAGAGTTAGGGAAATCAGTTGGAGCATCATTTCTGTGCTCCTCACCCAGTGAAGTAGCCAATTGAGGAGTAAGAGGGTGGCTCTCTGAATAGGAGAGAGGAGGAGTCAGAACCAGTGGGCTGAAGAACACAAGACTTAGAAAAGAAAAATCCAGGTGCCGGTGGCTCATGCCTGTAATCCTAGCTACTCAGGAGGCTGAGATCTGAGGATTGTGGTTCAAAGCTAGCCCAGGCAGAAAAGTCTGGGAGACTCTTATCTCCAGTTAACCACCAGAAAACCAGAAGTGGTGCTGTAGCTCAAGTGGTAGAGTACTTGCCTTGAGCTGAAGAGCCTAGGGACAGTACCCAGGCATAGAGTTCAAGCCCCATGAGTGACCAAAAAAGAAAAAAGAAAAGAAAGGAAAAGAAAATGGTAAAACAAACTGGTAGATGTGCCACCAATGAAACTAGGCCAGTTGGCTGGACTAAGGACTGAGCTGGTGGTGTGCTTGGAATGAAAGGCTGGGGGTGGGGGGCGAAGGGATGGACTGAGTGGAATGGATGGATCAAAGGAAGTGAAAAGGTGGGGAAGGAAATTGCTCTGGGGTAAAGTTTCTACATAGGGGAGAATTCCAAGCCTGAACTGGTTATTAGAGACAATGATCTTATGGACTTTCCTGCCTTGGCTGGTGCTGAATTGCGATTTTCAAATCTCAGCCTTCTGAGTAGCTAGGATTATTGGTGTGAGTCACCAATGCCTGGCTTCCAACCCCTTTTATATTTTGAGACAGAGTCTTGCTAAGTTGCCCAGGCTGGTCTCAAACTTGAAATACTCTCCCTAAGTCTCCTAAGTAGCTAGGATTGCAAGCAAGCATCACCATAACTGGCTCAAAACCTCTGTTTTACTGCAGTGCTGAAGGAAACAAAATAGGATGAAAGCCAAGTAGGATTAGAGCTGTGAGGTAACCGGGAGCTAGAGGATTTGGGGTGATAGGGAAGGCATAGCTGAGCTGATGCGAGGCATAGTAGAGTATAGAACTAGTGTGTGTGTGTGTGTGTGTGTGTGTGTGTGTGTGTGTGTGTCTGTGTGTGTCTGTGTGTGTGTGTTAAGGTACTACTGCCTGCTCACTCCCTGTCTCTTCTGTCTTGCCAGCTGACAGGGCCGCAGTAGTGAGGGCTGGTGTGGCTGTCAGGATGGCGGAGGAACAGGTGTTCACCCAGCTGTGCAAGTTGCCTACACAACCATCCAACCCGCACTGTGCCAACAATACCTACCGAAGCGCACAGCACTCCCAGGCCCTGCTCAGGGGACTTCTGGCTCTCCGGGACAGTGGGATCCTATTTGATGTTGTCCTGGTGGTAGAGGGGAGACACATCGAGGCCCATCGCATCCTGTTGGCTGCATCCTGCGATTACTTCAGGTAAGTTACCCACACCTGTTTTTTGTTTTTTTTTTGGTCAGTCGTGGGGCTTGAACTCTGGACTTGGGCGCTGTCCCTGTGCTCTTCAGCTCAAGGCGAGCACTCTACTGCTTGAGCCACAGTGCCACTTCTGGTTTTCTAGTGGTTTATTAGAAATAAGAGTCCCATGGACTTTCCTGTCCAGGCTGGCTTTGAACCGTGATCCTCAGATCTCAGCCTCCTGAGTAGCTAGGATTACAGGAGTGAGCCACTGGTGCCCAGCTCCACACCTGTTTTTATAAGGATAGGAACACAGGTGATTATTCCTCTACTAGGCAGGTGTGCTGGCTGGCACTAATGGTAACTGATTCCCATACTTCCTGGAGCCTCTCCTGTTGCCTGCTATGGAGATGCAGTCAACGAGTGTGACACAGAAGAGTTTTTCTTTTAGCTGTCTTGTCTCTTGGGCATATTCTTTCTTCAAAAGATAATAATGCTGGGCTGGGAAGGTGGCTCAGTGGTAGAGCACTTGCCTTGCATGCATGAGGCCCTGGGTTCGATTCCTCAGCATCACATAAGCAAAAAGAAAAAAAGCCAGAAGTGGAGCTGTGGCTCAAGTGGTAGAGCACTAGCCTTGAGCTGAAGACCTGAGGGACAGCACCAAGGCCCAGAATTCAGGCCCCATGACCGGACCCCCCCCCCAAAAAAAAGGATAATAATGCTAATATTATTAATATTATATTATAAAAAGATAATAATTACAAGTAATGTTGCATTTTATAAAATTAGTATTTTGCTGCAAACATATTTTGCAAACATTTGTTTTCCTTTACTCTGGTTTCCATCCCCATTTTTATTAAAAAAATATGAAGTCTATGGGAAAGTCTAAAGAATAGTAAGGTAAACACGACTATGTATCAGTTGTTAACATTGCTACATTGTTTTCTCTCCACATATGCCACACATACTTTTAAAAAAGATGTTCTAATACTTTACCCCATATCTATCAATAACTCCCTCCTTTATTTATTGTAATACCACCAAAGGGGTCTATGTGAGTCCTGATCAGTCCTCTAGTAGGACTGAAATAGCCAAAACCCAGGTGATTGTTACTGTTTATATATTGTTTTGAGACACTCCTTCCCTGGCAATGCATCCTCCAGCTCATCTCTCCCATCCTTGGATATTAGCCTCTGGTATTCCCAGTGGCCTCTCTAGCCCCTCCCAGTTGTAATCTCTCTTTCTTTTGTTGGCCATGGGGCTTGAACTCAGGGCCCAGGTGCTGTCCCTGAGCTCTTTTGCTTAAGGTTAGTACTCTACCTCTTTGAGCCACAGTGCTACTTCTGGTTTTTAAGTAGTTAATTGGAAATAAGGGTCTAATGGGAACTTTTCTGGGTGGGCTGGCTTTGAACTGTGATCCTCAGATCTCAGCTTCCCGAGTAGCTAGGATTACAGGCATGAGCCGCTGGCACCTGACATCCTTTTTTTAACTTTAACTTTTTATTATTATTATTATTATTAAAGGTGATGAACAGAGGGGTTACAATTACGTAAGACAGGTAATGAGAACATTCTTTTTGGACAATGTCACCCCTTCCCTTCCTCTCTTTTTTCCTTTTTTTTTTTTTTTTTTTGGGTCCAGTCGTGGGTCTGAACTCTGGGCCTGGGCGCTGTCCCTCAGCTCTTCAGCTTAAGGCTAGCGCTCTACCACTTGAGCCACAGCGCCACTTCCAGCTTTTTTCTTTTTGCTTATGTGGTGCTGAGGAATCAAACTCAGGGCCTCATGCATGCAAGGCAAGCGCTCTACCACTGAGCCACCTTCCCAGCCCCTCTCTTTTTTCCTTTTTAACCCACTTTAATTTTTCATCTTAGTAGGTAGAACCAGGTTGAGGGATCTTAAAATTATAGATTGAACACAGAAACAAAAAAGAAGAGCCTATCCAGAGTATAAAGTAGAATGAAGGATGGAGCCATTTACATGTACCACAACTTTTTTTTGGTTCTAATCACTTGAATAGTTTCAATGAAATCCTGTTCTAGACCCCACTTTATTCTGAGCCTCTCAGGAATGAATTATTTTGGGATTGGAGGCTTGACTCAGTTGGTAGAGTACCAGCCAGTAAGCAAAGTGTCAGGTATTAAGTTCAAGTCCTGGTCTTGGAATAACATCAACAAAAAAGGAATGAACTATTTTCTCATTTACACTCTAGCAATTAGACAGACTGTTGAAAACCCTTCTATAAATCTTACAGGTGGGAACAGGTAAGGAAAAGATGGATATAGACTGTATTAGCTCACAAGATTCACACTGTAAAAAAAACTGACTCAAATTGTCTCTAATCTTTCATATCTCCACAACCATTAAAGCATACAAACTAAACATAAAATAGTACAAAACTAACCATCAGCTTTCAATATAAAAAGCCTCAATAATAGAAAAATTTAGGCTCACTGAAAGTTTTTTAAAGGAATATTAAGTACTAGAGTACTACTTTTAAAAAATTCATAATTCAGTGTTAAGAACATAGCAAGTAACTGTTACTTGACAATTAACATTGTTGAGAGCATCAGGTGCCAGCTATGATATCAAAAATAAGAACCAGGTGACATTGTAAAGGAATCATGTGTAAGTGATATCATCAACTCTAACCAATTTGTTAATATTGATTATGACTTACAATTCATCCTCGCTTCATTATCACATGAAATACTTATAATCTCTAGGTTACTTAATGAAGGACAGCATCCACCATATTGCACAAGAAGAGATTGCCCGATGCTCTAGATCCATCTGAATTCTTTTTTTTTTTCCGTCGTGGGGCCTGAACTCTGGACCTAGGCACTGTCCCTGAGCTCTTCAGGTTAAGGCTAGCGCTCTACCACTTGAGCCCTAGCACCACTTCCGGCTTTTTCTGCTTATGTGGTGCTGAGGAATCGAATCTAGGGCCTCATGCATGCAAGGCAGGCACTCTACCACTGAGCCACCTTCCTAGCCACCATATGAATTTTTTTTTTTTGGTCAGTCATGGGGCTTGAACTCTGGGCTTGGGTGCTGTCCCTGTGCTCTTCAGCTCAAGGCGAGCGCTCTACCACTTAAGCCACAGTGCCAATTCAGATTTTCTAGTGGTTTATTGGAAATAAGAGTCTCACAGACTTTCCTGCTCAGGCTGTCTTTGAACCATGATCCTCAGATCTCAGCCTCCTGAGTAGCTAGGATTATAGGTGTGAGCCATCGGCGCCCGGCTTCTGAATTTTTTTTAAACAAGGTATTGTTAGACAGCCCAGGCTGACCTCAAACTCGCTATGTAACCTAGATCATGCCTAGATCATGACACCCCAGGCCTGGCTATATTATAAGAGTTCTACTTAATAAGTGAGACTACTGGCAGATGATAGAACTGGCCCTGTACATGGTGACACAAATTGAAAGTTGATGCTCTGGGGTGTTCTTAACTTCACCCAGACATAGTGAAATGGAGCCTCTTGAGTTTCTTTTGCCTAGGCTAGCCTAGAACCTCAATTCCCAAATCTCTGCCTCCCTACCATGTAGTGATTATGTGCTTGAGATAGCATATTCGGCCCCTACTCTGCCTACTTGCAGATGTGGCATTTTGTCAGAGCCTGTCCAAGGCACATCTTCTGAGGACATTTGCCTAATTGTCTCTCATATTTTCCCAGCCAAAGGAATCTCATTCTTTATGCAATGTGCTACAGGCCTCTTGGAGCAGAGAGCCATACTTTCTTGCCCTAGATAGCATGATTTAGGAATTGGATGATCACACTGAATTTTATGTCTTCTTCTGGTAGTGGCTTTCTACAGCATATCTCTCTTTGCTCCTCTGTCCTTACTCTTACCTGCTTCATTCTATGTACATCTGAGCTAGTACTTCTGGCCCCGGACCTCTTTGGTTTTTGGATCCTTAAGACCAAAGAACTCTGTCCTGTATATGGCCCCCTGGGTCATTTCTTCTTCCCTTTGTTTCATACCATTGTGAATTACACAGGACTATTTTGCTTAACTTGATGCCTGTGATTTTGAAAAACTGAACAAAATTGTTGACCACTAGAAAATTAAAGTTGACAGGACTTCACCCTCCAGTCCTAGTCCTTTTTCCTTTTTTATTTTTTGAATAGAATCTTACTTTTGCCTGGCTGGCCTGACCTATGATCCTCTTATTTATGTTTCCCATATATCTGTGATGACAGGTGTATACCATGGTTTACCTTTTTATTGGTTGACATAGGGTCTCAGGAACCTTTTGCTCTGGCTAGCCTGCAACTTTGATTCCCCCATACCTATTTTCTGTGTATCTGTGATTACAAGCCTGTATTCACATACTTGGCCCCTCTGAAACCATTGATACTTTCTCAAAAGAAAAGTGAATTCCAAGCCAGGCACAATAGCTTACACTTGCAATATTGGCTACTCAGGAGGCTGAGTTCTGAGGTTTGCAATTCAAAGTCAACCTGAGTAGTGAACTCCATGAGACACTTATTTCCAATTAAATATGGAAAAAGCCAGAAGTACAGCTGTGGTTCAAGTAGTAGAGTGTCAGCCTTGAGCATGAAAGCTCAGGAACAGCACTCTAGGCCTCAAATGAAAGCCCCAGGACTAGCAACACACACAGACACACACACACAGACACACACACACAGACACACACACACACACACACACACGCACACACGCACACATGCACACACCAGCACTCTAGGCCTCAAATGAAAGCCCCAGGACTAGCAAAACACACACACACACAGGATTCCAAAAATTTTTACATCTTGCATAGCAAAATTGGACAGACAATTCCACATGGAGAGAGAAAACTGTAACTTATTGATTTCATTAAAATCCTCAGTGAAACTCTTGTCTTACTGAGTTCCACAGCACTTAATAGAACTTTCAGAGCAGTAGCAAGATGGGTATTTCTCAGAAAGAATGATATAGTTCCATGTTAAGAGAATCTTTCTTAAAAATGTATATTGTTAATCAACCAATAGTGACCTAGCAAGTATCTACATACATCTACTGACACAGTTAGCAGGCATATGATAACCTTGAACATCCATTTCTATACTTAAAAAACTTTTTGAATAGATGAAAATATATGTTCAGGGAAGGATCAATTTACTCTATCCTTGCACCTCATTTCCCAACCCATAGTAACCATTTCAATATTATTTTACCATTGTAACCCTTTTTTTTTTTTTGTTTTTTTTTGCTAGTACTGTACCTTGAACTCAAAGCTTAGGTACTATCCCTTAGCTTTTTTGTTCAAGGCAGTACTCTATCACTTGAGCCCCATTTCTGTGTTTTTGGTGGTTAATTGGAGATAAGAGTCTCATGGTCTTCCTGCCACAGATGGCTTCAAACCCCAATCCTCAGATCTCAGCCTCCTGAGTAACTAGGCTTATAGGTGTGAGCCACTAGCACCCAGCCAAGTTCTGGACCTCTTGAGGCCTGATACACAGATTTTTGTTGTTGTTTCTGAAATAGGGTCTTACTTTCTCTGGACTAGCCTCAACTTGAAATTGTCCTCTTTCTACTTCCCAAGTAGCAAAGAGAATTGTGAACTACTGTATCAGATTGGACATTTAATTATTTTCTTCATTAGCAAATATTAATTTTATAAAGGGGTTTCATTGTGATATTTCTATACATGCATATGATGTACTTTAATTTTTTTTGCCAGTCCTGGGACTTGAACTCAAGGTCTAGGCACTGTCCCTGAGATTCTTTTGCTCAAGGCTAGCACTCTACCACTTAATCCACAGTGCCACGTCCAGCTTTTTCTGTGTATGTGGTACTGAGGAATTGAACCTAGGGCTTCATGCCTGCAAAGCAAGCACTGTACCACTAAGCCACATTCCCAGCCCCTGTACTTTAATTTTTTTGCATATATGACTACATTTAAAAAAAATGTTGGTCATGGGGCTTGAACTCTCAGATCTCAGCCTCCTAAGTAGCTAGGATTACAGGCATGAGCCACAGGTGCCCAGCATATTGTTACATTTTTGTAACACAGAAATTATAGCAAAAAAGGTGGGAAATTGCAATATAATGATGGAATACTTGCTTGGTGTATATCCTCTCTGAGGATACTCTCTCATATGCCCATAATGCTATTATAAGTAAAAGTAATCATTTAATGCTTTCATTACATTCAGATTTTACTGGTCATCTCCAAATGTCTCATTTCTATCTCCTCCCCACCGCCTCCATTCAGGGTCCAAACAAGGTTTATTCAGTGAATCTTTTCAATTGTCTGAGACGAAGTCTTGAACTCACTTTTTTTTTTTTTTTTTTTTGTCAGTTGTGGGGCTTGAACTCTGGGCCTGGGAGCTGTCCCTCAGCTCTTCTGCTCAGGCAAGCACTCAACCACTTGAGCTATAGCACCACTTCTGGTTTTCTGAGTGGTTTATTGGAGATAAGAGTCTCATGGCCTTTCCTGCCCGGGCTTTGAACCATGTCCTCAGACCTCAGCTTCCTGAATAGGATTACAGGCATGAGCCAGCAGCACCCAGCTTGAACTCACTTTTTTTTTTTGGTCCGGTTGTGGGGCCTGAACTCTGGGTCTGGGCACTGTCCCTCAGCTCTTCATCTCAAGGCTAGAGCTCTACCACTTGAGCCACAGCACCACTTCTGGCTTTTTTCTTTTTGCTTATGTGTTGCTGAGGAATCGAACCCTGGGCCTCAGGCATGCAAGGCAAGCGCTCTACCACTGAGCCACCTTCCCAGCCCTTGAACTCACTTTTTGATGCTTGATTTCACTTGTTGGCTGGTGCTCTCCAACTTATGCCACACCTCCAACTCAAGTGGATCTTTTCTTAAGATGATAGAATCTGTGACAATCCATATACTCACCTCCTACTCCAGGGACGGTGCTTCCAGTGTCACCAACCTATGGTTGCCAGCCTGATCCTGCAGGTGCTGGGCAAAGCAATTGCATAAGGAATTGTGTACACTAGCACAGCGCTGTAAGGTCTAGACTACTTTAAAGTGCATGAGGAACCCTCAAGATGTTAGCTACATGTGGAATAAAATACCTGGCAATAAACTTACCACACATATGCCAGATCTGTAGAAAAAATGATTTACAAGGCTTCCAAAAAGACCCTAAGCATGGCTGGACATACAGAGATTTCAAAGATGGCAGCTGTACATTAATTTAGATGTTAACCATGTTCCCCACAGGGTTTATGATGAAGGTGGTTTTCTATAAACTGATTCCAAAGTTCAGATGAAAAATGCAAGCAGTGGTTGGGAAATTGTGAAGACAAAGGTAATAAAAAGAGAGTAGCAGCCAGGCACTGGTGGCTTATGCCTATAATCCTAGCTACTCAGGAGGCTAGGACCTGAGGATTGAAGATTAAAGCCAGAGGGGTAGGAAAGTCCAAGAAGCTCTTATCTCCCATTAACCAGCAAAAAGCCAAAAGTGGAACTGTGGCCCAATTACTTGTCAGTTTCATATAACCAATATAATACTAAAAAATAGAACATGTTACATAAATACGGTTTCTTCAATGCTTCATTCAGGATGAATGAATTTTAGAATACTGTTACACAATATAAACTTTTGAATTTCAGTAAAATGTTGCAGATAACATAAGAACAGCCTACCATATACACTTCACAGCAGCCTGCCCTCAATTTGTCAGATAAGAATCTTCAAAATCTACACCTTTAAAACTACTTTCACCAGGCACTAGTGGTCATACCTGTAATACTAGCTACTTAGGAAGTTGAGACCAGGTGATTGTGGTTTGAAGCCAGCCCAGGTAAGAAAATCCATGAGACTCTTATCTCTAATTAACCACCAGAAAACTGGAAGTGGAGCTGTGGTTCAAAGTGGTAGAGTGTTAGCCTTGAGAAAAAAAGCTCAGGTATGGTGCACAACCCCTGTGTTCAAGCCCTACTCTTTACTGGAGATATTATGAAGCTGCAATATTTGAGACTGATTCTGGTGGAAGTAATACCAAAAAAACCTACCACCTAGATGGAGGTCTTTGTCTCTGTGGTCTCCAAGAAGGAGTCCACAGACACAGAGGAGAAGTAAAATGGCAAAGGTATATTGAAGAAAAAGTAAGCAGAGCTCTCACTAGATGGGATGGGCCTTATGGGAAGGTGCATCTTAGGTGCCTGCTGCAAAGGTTAATAAGGTATCTCTAGGAGAGAGGTACATGATCTTTGAGATCATTGAATAGCCTGTGGGCCATATTAGTCTCTAAACCCAATCAGAGGCTCCATGTAGCCTCCACTAGCTCTTCATGCATCATAGGTCTTTTGTGTCCATTCTAGTGCACAATTTCTGAGGGTACAACCAGTCTTCTGTTCACATGCAAGTCTTCCCAGGACAATGGGCTGGAATTCTCAGAGGCCTACATGCATAACAGCTCTAGGCCATGGTGATGTGATGTCTAGGGGGCTACATACTGCACTGTTCAAGGCCATTGTGATAAAACCTCTATTAGAGGGGTAGAATCTTCTTTGCCTTGATTCCCTAGTCATGTTCTTTTTCTGCTCTCAGAAGAGATAGAAATATAGAGAAACGTTAGGAGGCTCAGAAATAATCACAAATAGATCAGGAACTCTGTGATAAAAGTAAGTCATAAATTATGGGAGAGGGCAGAGCAACATCGAGATTGCCATCTGTAAGAGCATAAAGTTAGACCCTGGATGTGAGGGTGATCTGGCTGTGACATCTGTCACCCCATTGATGGCCAGGGTTGATTCGGCTGATCTGGCTGGTTAGGCAGGTGTCCCTTCCTCCCTCACCGTTCCATGTGCGTCCCTCCTGAAGCTGCGCGCTCAGTGGAAGAGGACAACCATCCCCAATACAGGAGGACCGGTCTTCGGTAAAGAGTATACGAATAGCTGTGCTCCCCTGCTAGAACCTCCAAACAAGCTCTCAAGGTCCATAAAGTTAGACCCTTCTTTCATACCTTATAACAAAATTAATACCAAGTAGATCAACAGTTATTTGTGTTTGTTTGTTTGGAAGGGGGTACTGGGGTTCGACTCAGGGCCTTATGCTTGCTAGAAAGGGACTCTACTACCCAGTCATGCCTCCAGCTCTTTTGTGCACTGATGGCTTATGAGATGTCCAAGCATGCACCTGGAACATGATCTAATTATATCTTAGGAGGCTTCCTGTCATAGCTGGAGTGATAAAAATGCCCAATTTCTTTCTATTGAGATGAAGTCTTGTAGATTTTTCTCTTTAGGCGAGCCTTGAACCACTGTCCTCCCAATCTCAGCCTCCTGTGTATCTTAGGATGACAAGCGTGTACCATTGTGCCAGTTATAGGTTGAGAAGGGATCTCAATAACTTTTGTGTCTTGGCTGACCTGGAATTGCAATCCTCCTTTTCTCAGCTCCCAAGTAGCTAGGATTACAAGCATGAACTACTAGCCTCTCCCTCTCCCTCCCTCTCTGTCTCTGTCTCTCTGTCTTTGTCTCTCTGTCTCTCTCTCTGTCTTTGTCTCTCTCTCCTTCCTTCTCTCTCCCTTTTAACAGTGCTAGAGATCAAACCCAGGGATTTCACCTATGCTTAACACATGCCCTACCACTGATCAACAGTTTTGTTTTTGTCAGTCCTGGGGCTTGAACTATGGGCCTGGGTGCTGTTCCTGAGCTTCCTTTGCTTAAGGTGAGTACTCTAACCACTTGAACTGCAGCACGACTTCCAGCTTTTTTGAGTACTTTATTGGAGATAAGAGTTTCAAGAAGTTTCCTACCAAGAGCCTCAGATCTCAGCCTCCTGAGTAGCTAGGATTACAAGTGTGAGCCACTGGTGCCTGACTTTAAGTGTTTAAGATTAAACAGTAAATTAGAAGAAAACATAAATGTTTTCTAATATAATCTTAAAAGGAAGATCTTTTCATAAAATTCAGTGGCAAGGGCACTGTTGACTCATAACTGTAAATCTTAACTACTCAGGAGGCTAAGAGCTGAGGATCATGGTTTGAAGCCAGCTCAGACAGGGAACTCCCTGAGACTCATCACCAGAAAGCCAGCAGTGGAGTTGTGGCTCAAATTAGTAGAGTTCTAGCTTTGAGTAAAAAGCCCAAGAAGCGCACAGGCCCTGAGGTCAAGCCCCATGACAGACAAAAAAGAAAAAAGAAAAAAAAAATCAAACCAAAACCCCCCCCAAAAAAACCTCAGTAGCAAGAAAAGATGCTAAACTTGACTGCATTAAAAACAAAGCCAATGGTGGTGATGTGTTCCTACTATAATCCAAGCACTCAGGTGGCTGAGGTTGAAGAATATTGAGTTTGAGGGTCAATATTGGCTACCTGTGAGCCTATCTCCACAAAACAAAAACATCTGGGTGCCAGTGACTTAATACCCATAATACTAGCTACTCAGGTGGCTGAGATCTAGGGATCACAGTTAAGCCATAAAGCCAGAAATAGAACTGTGATTCAATTAGTGGAGCACTAACCCTTAGCACAAAAGCTCAAGACAGCACTCAGGCCGAGTTCACTCAGGCACCAACCAATAAATAACTCAGATCATATGGCAGAAAGTTTCATAAAATCAAAAATGGAAAAAAAAAGCAGGGTGTTGGTGGTTTACGCCTACAATTCCAATTACTCCAGGGACTGATATCTGAGGCTTGTGGTTTGAGGCTAGCCTGGGCAGGAAAGCCCTGTGTGACTCTTATCTCCAAGTGGTTATGACTCATTTTATGACCTTCAGTCAAAAATGAGAAGTAGAGCTGTGGCTCACAGTGGAAGAGTGCTAGCTTTGAGCAAAAGATCTCAGGGACAGCACCCAGGCTTGAGTTCAAGCCCCACAACTGACCTTAGAAAAGTGGAAAAGAAATCAAAGAAAAGGGCAATTATCTTCCCATAAGAGTCTAATAGAAAACTAGCAAAGATTCTAGAATGTTCAGTAAAGAAAACAGAAATGATTCTTACACACATGATGAAGTTTTCTTTTTTTTTTGAGTTCCTATGTTCCTTTTTTCTTTTTTTTTTTTTTATTATTATAAAGGTGATATAGTCTAGTAATGAGTACATTACATTTTTTTTTGCCAGTCCTAAGACTTGCACTCAGGGCCTGGGCTTTGTCCCTCTGTGCTAAGGCTAGTGTGCTCTACCATTTGGGCCACAATGCCACTTCTGGCCTTTTCTGTTTATGTGGTACTGAGGAATGAACCCAGGGCTTCATGCATGCTCGGTAAGCACTCTACCACTAAGCCACATTTCCAGCCCCAACATTACATTTTTTATTGCACAGTGTTACCCCTTCCCTCTCTCTCCTTCAGTTTTTCCCTCCTGTCCTTACCCACAAATTCATTTTCAACATAGTGTCTAGTCTAGTGAGTACCATTGATGCATTTGTTTTCTTCCTCCCTCCTTCTCTCTCTCTCTCTTTTTCTCTCTCTCTTGTGTGTTAGTGAGGCTTGAACTTGGGGGTCTTGACAATGTCCTGTAGTGTTTTGGTTTTTTTTTTTGTCCATCATGGGGCCTGAACTCTGGGCCTGGGCACTGTCCCTCAGCTCTTCAGCTTAATGCTAGTGCTCTACCACTTGAGCCACAGTACCACTTCTGGTTTTTTCTGCTTATGTGGTGCTGAGGAATCAAACCCAGGGCCTCATTCATCCAAAGCAAGCACTTTACCACTGAGACACCTTCCCAGCCCTGCTGTCCCTGAGCTTTTGTGCTCAAGGCTAGTGCTCCACCATTGAGATCCACAGACCCACTTCCAGCCTTTTTGATAGTTGATTGGAGATAAAAGTCTCATGGACTTTTGCTGCCTTGGTTGGCTCCAAATCACAATCATCAGATCTTAGCCTCTTGAGTAGCTAGAATTACAAGCAGGAGTCACTCATGCCTAGCCTCTTGTCCTGAAGTTTGTTGTTGTTGTTGTTGTTATGGTTTTGGTTTTCCCTCAAGGCTGCTGCTCAACCACTTGAACCACCGTTCTACTTCTGGCTTTTTTTTGGTGGTTAATTAGAGGTAAGAGTCTCCAGATGGGCTAGGAAGGTGGCTCAGTGGTAGAGCGCTTGCCTTGCATACCTGAGGCCCTGGGTTCAATTCCTCAGCACCACATAAGCAAAAAGAAAAAAGCCAGAAGTGGTGCTGTGGCTCAAGTGGTAGAGTGCTAGCCTTGAGCTGAAGAGCTGAGGGACAGCGCCCAGGCCCAGAGTTCAGGCCCCACGACCGGACCCAAAAAAAAAGAGTCTCCAGATTTTGCTTCCCAGGTTGGCTTTGAATTGTGATCTTCAGATCTCTGCCTCTTAGTATTACAGGTATAAGCTACCTTCACCAAGTTTATGATGAGATTTTTTTTCTGTTTTTGTTTTTTGTTTTTGTCGGTCGTAGGGCTTGAACTCTGGGCCTCAATGCTGTCCCTCAGCTCTTCAGCTCCAGGCTAGTGCTCTACCACTTGAGCTACAGCGCCACTTCTGTTTTTCTGGTGGTTTATTGGAGATAAAATTTCACGGACTTTCCTGCCTGGGCTGGCTTTGAACTTCGATCCTCAGATCTCAGCATCCTGAGTAGCTAGGATTACAGCCACCAGTACCTGGCTATGATGAGATTTTTTTTTATCCCATTCCTAATAAGGTTTTTTTTCCCATCATAGTGATAGAGTCACAGCCAGTTACCTTTCTGGATTATAAGGCTGGGGTGGGAGGCAGGTCCTGTTTTCAGTGTGTAAGAAGAGCATGTGGGCAACACCATTTTGTGTGAATGTGCCAACTCTTTTAACCCAGTGGCTGCATTAATAGGAATTAAACCTACCAGGTATAGATAGTATATTCTGGGAGTGAGTGTGTGATAAGAAGACATTAGTAAACTGAGTGAACCCCCAAGAAGAGAGGGTTAAAAAAATTCTGACAGCCTTTGCAAGAAAGACAAACTATGTACAGCTAGATGTGCTTCCAAGATGTGCTGTTAAGTATTAACAAAAGTAAAGAGCAGAACACAGCTGCCCCTGCATAGGGGTGCTGCCTTGGGAGGGAACTGACAATGTTTGGATTTGAGTCATCAGCATTTCTACCACAGCCTTTTGTGAATTTTAAATCTTGTAACATGCATGTTACCTGGTCAAAACACAAGTAAAATGTACAAATAGCACTTTGACATCTCCAAGTTGCTGGCAGTCATTTTAATCTTTGGTGTTAACCTGGGGTTGGAGGTATAGCTTAGAAGTAGAATACAAGATTGAGGCCCTGGGTTCCACCCCAGCACCATATAGTAATAATAAAATAAACCTTCAGCCCTGGTCACCTGCCCTTCCTTACCTCATAATTCCTAGTCAGTGCCTCCACTTTGTCAATGTTTCACAGATGTCTCATACTGGCTATGCCATAACACAACTCCCAACTGTCCTGTCTACACCAGTTTCTTCTGAATCTCCCCCTGTCCAGCAGAGCACCACTCATCCTGTGGAATCACCGTGTTAACAGGTGCTCTCTCTTTGCCTCAAGATTGTCTCAGCTGCACCTCTACAGCCACACTATCCTCCCCAGCACCAGGTTCACCCTTAAGAGCAGTTGGGTCACTCCCATATAACTGCTTTTCCTGCCCCTTCTCCAGCCCTTTCTCCAGCCTTCTCTTCTAGTCCAACAAACCATCAGCTCTGGCTACTCTGTAAAATTCCCCTGCAGCAGATTCCCGTTGGGATTTCAGTGCTTATACTATACTGAACTAGAGGCAGGAGGGCCTACCCTCACTTGCCTAGCTCTATCTCACTTTCTGCTTATGTCCTCCTGTTTTGGGTGTCTTAAGTGCCAAGTTCTTTGCCCTGAGATCTGTACACCTGTCTCCTCACCTGGGATGACTTTTCCTGCCTGGCAGTAGGAGGTCCTCAAATAAAATGATGGTTGCCAGGATGAGATTTGTTCCTTGTTTCCCATTAATTAACATATTATTTCTAACATACTCTGGAGTTGCTGGCTACTGACCTGGGAGCTGTTCCTGTGCATGAAGCAGCAAGCAAGCTGAGCATGGGCCTGGCTTCATAGGGCACATATGGAGCCCATGAAAAGTAGACAGGCAACTTCTAGAATGGTTGCCCAGGCTTGGTCAGTCTCTTTCCATAGGCTGATTTACTCAGAGCACAGAGCAGTCAGCATTCCATCAGGCATACTTCCAGCCAGTCTATTTCCCTGCCAGCCTTGCTACCTACACTTAATCTTCTCTGAATGTTCTTTGACTGGTGTAATCCCACTGCCTTGTCTCTTTGCTTTGCAGAGGGATGTTTGCTGGGGGATTGAAGGAGATGGAGCAGGAAGAGGTCCTGATCCATGGTGTGTCCTACAATGCCATGTGCCAAATTCTGCACTTCATATACACCTCTGAGCTAGAGCTCAACCTGAGCAACGTGCAGGAAACTCTGGTTGCTGCCTGCCAGCTTCAGGTAAGGCTTGCCTCATTAAGCAAGGCAGACCCATTCCTTGGAGGGCTTTTGCATACCTTTGCTGTTCACGAGCAGTTGCATTGGCATGGGGTAGGTCAAGAAGACCAGGATGCCAAACAGAAGGAGGCTGTGAAGTGGGGAGGGTGCCTTTCTAGCCTGGGAGCTAAAGCAGAGCAGCTCCCAGTACCCCTGGCCAACCTTCCTCTTTTGCCTCCACCCTTTACTCTTGTTGTGTCCTTCTGGCCTGGTTTCCCTGCCAGAAAAGAAAATCCAGAGATAAGAGACAAATGGACTGACTGTGTGCTTCTTTGAGAGATAGCTATGTGCTGTGGTGTCTAGCAGTGGTGACCCTCTCTAAGACCTGCATGGCATGCAGGCCCTTTCTGCTTACTCTGTTTGGCCACTCCCCTCTTTCTGTTTTTGAAACAGTCTTACTATGATATCTACATTGGCTTTTTCTTTTCTTTTTTTTTTTTGTTGGCTGTGGGGCTTGAACTCGGGGCGTGGGCGCTGGCCCTCAGCTCTTCAGCTCAAGGCCAGTGCTTTGCCACTTGAGCCACAGTGCCACTTCTGGTTGTCTGGTGGTTAGTTAGAAATAAGAGTCTCATGGACTTTCCTATCTGGGCTAGCTTCGAATCACGATCCTCAGATCTCAGCCTCCTGAGATCCTCAGCTAGGATTATAGGCGTGAGCTACTGGCACCGGATCTACATTGGCTTTAAAATCACAATCTTCCTGCCTCAGCCTTCTAAGTATTTGGATTATAGCCATGCCTCACCAGATAGGGCTCTATCTTTTTAGAACAGTCTTCTTTTTGAAATACTTGTCTTTAACAAGTCAAAAGGTTTTTTTGAGCATTAGTGGTATTTTGGTTTTGGAAGTTGTTGAATCTTAATAGTGTGGGTACGGTCACAGAAAGCTAGGCCTGCTAGTGCTTTTGAGCTATCAACCAGAGACCTAGTCTAGGTTGAGTTACCTCTTCTTCCTTTCCTTGAAAGTGAAAGGAAATGCTATACTGAGTTGTTCACCATTCTAACTTTTTTCCTCAGATGATTTCATGCAATCATGCTATGACTCAAGTCATAGGAAAACCTATTTGAGGGATGTCTGGAGGCACCATTTAGCACAGGGCCATAGCCCTGTGTCCTGTTTGCAGGTTCCAATAATGTGTTTGTTGAGTTGGTCTGAACACAACTGGCCTTGTACTTGCTTGAGGGATGGATGGCATTGAGTCAGGACAGGCTTTATAACAGAAGGCTTTCCATGTTCTTGGTTCAGAAATGATCTTTTCTGTTCCAACCTCCCTATCATTGTCACTTTGGGACCCTTACCCAGTTCTCAGGCCTCCTGGTGCTGCCTCTCCTTAGCTACTGCAGAACATCTCCCCAGTGCAGTTGAGGTTTGTCCTCCATCTCATCTTCCAGGCCTACCACTCTTCCCTCAGTCTTCCTGTCCTGAAACCATTCTACTAATGCCCTAGGCTCAGTACCTCAGGCTCCTTAAGCCCTTCTACCATTCCCTATATCTAAGTTTGGACAAATCATCCTCTCTAGTCTTGTTTGTAGATGTCTCTACTCTCCATTTCCTTTTCCTTCTTCTTTGTCTTAGTTCCCATTTTTCCATTTCTGCCTCTCAGTTGGTCTGCCTTCTCCTCTTTCTCCATGTGTCACTCATGCACACTGACACCAAGTCATCTTTCCAACATTCCTTTCCATCAGCATCAGCTTAGAGACCTACAGGCTTTCTTTTTGGTTTGGCTATTATCTGTGAGAGTATCAAGCCATCTGCTCCAGTGCTGCAGAGGCCATCTTGGGAGAAACAGCTGGCTTCCTGAGTGGCTAGGATTATAAGTGTGAGATATATTTTGTGTTAAGAAGAAAATGGATTTTAAACCTCCCAGTGGTTACTTCGTTAATGATGCTGGGTAAGTCAGCACAGTGTCCCTTGGGATGTTAGGGGACTGGTTCTAGGACTTTCTGTAAATGCCAAAATCTGAGGGTGCTCAAGTCTCTCATATAAAATTTTTGTATAACATATATATATATATATGTTATACAAAAATTTTATATATATATATATATATAAAGACTATATATAAATATAAAGACTATATATATATATATAAAGACTATATATATATATATAGTCTTTAAATCATCTCTGGATTACTGTAATAGCTAATCCAATATAAATGCTATGTGAATAGTTTCTCTGTGTTGTTTAGGGAATAATGGTAAAAAAGATATCTATACATATTTAGTTAGAGATGCAATGTGTTATTTCAAAAAAGATTTCTTGTATGTGTGTGTGTGTGTGTGTGTGTGTGTGTGTGTGTGTGTGTGTGTGTGTGTGTATGTATACCACATTTTCTTGATCCATTCATCTACTGAAGGGGATCTGGGTTGGTTCCATATCTTAGCTATGGTAAATAATGTTGCAATAAACATAGTTGTGCTGGTAGCTTTAGTATGGTCTTGTTTGTTATCATTTGGGTAAATGCCCAAAAGTGGGATTGCTGGGTCATAGAGGAGCTCTATGTGGATATATTTGAGGAACCTCCATACTGCTTTCCAAAGTGGTTGAACAAGTTTATACTCATACCAACAATGTAGTAGAGTTCCCTTCTGGCCACATCCCCTCCAGCATCTGTTGTTATTAGAGTTCTTGATTATAGCCATTCTAGCAGGGGTGAGGTGGAATCTCAATGTTGTTTTGATTTGCATTTCTTTTATGGCTAAAGAGGTTGAGCATTTCTTCATGTGGCTATTGGCCATTCTTATTTCCTCTTCAGAGAACTCTCTCTTTAAGTCTTTAGTCCACTTATTTATCAGGCATTTGTTACTTTGAGGATTTGTTGTTGAGAGATTTAATTTTTTGAGTTCCAAGTATATTTTAGATATGAGACCCTTATCCATTGTATGGCTAGTAAAGATCTTCTTCCAATCCATGGGCTTTCTATTTATTTTTCTAGCTATGTCCTTTGCCATGCAGAAGCTCTGCATCTTCATGCAATCCCATTTGTCCAACCTTTCTTTGATTTGTTGTGTTTCTGGGTCTCTATTAAGAAAATTTATATAATTTATACATTTATACAGTTTATACATCAGAAAGAATGGCATCGCCCCATTTGTTAGGAAATGGAAAAACTTGGAAAAAATTATATTAAGTGAAGTAAGCCAGGCCCAAAGAAACATAGGTCCTACGGTTTCCCTTATTTGTAATAACTAGCATATGTCTGGGACAAGCAGAAAAGGTCAAAAGCTATGTACATATGACCAGATAAGATGATGTTAAGCAAAATGAACTCTAAGAGACACAAGTGGTTTTTTCTTTCTTGCTATTGTTTCTAACATATTTATAAGGTACCATGTGATTTTTTTTTTTGTTGCTTTATATGTTCCTCCCCCACAGTATAACCCCTGTTTTCATTGTATTTGATGTTAGTATAATTTGGGGAGGGGAAGGGAAAAAACAAAATGTTTAAATAAGGATACAGGTCGACCCATTGTAACAATGAGATGTACAATGAACAATGAACTTTACAATTTAGGAGTAGGAGGGGGAGTGTAATTGTGGAAATGGGAGGGAAGGGATGGTAAGGGAAAAACAAAGGAGGAGGTAACAATGCTTGATAAGAAATGTACCCATAGCCGGGCGCTGGTGGCTCACGCCTGTAATCCTAGCTACTCAGGAGGCTGAGATCTGAGGATCGCGGTTCAAAGCCAGCCCGGGCAGGAGAGACCATGAGACTCCTATCTCCAATAAACCACCAGAAAACCGGAAGTGGCGCTGTAGCTCAAGTGGTAGAGCGCTCGCCTTGAGCTGAAGAGCTGAGGGACAGTGCCCAGGCCTGGAGTTCAAGCCCCATGACCGACAAAAAAAAAAAAAAAGAAATGTACCCATTGCCTTGCTCATGTAACTGTAACCCCTCTGCACAGTATTTTCACGATTAAAAAAAAAAACATAAAAGGGGTGGGAAGGTGGCACAGTGGTAGAGCGCTTGCCTTGCATGCCTGAGGCCCTGGGTTCGATTCCTCAGCACCACATAAGCAAAAAGAAAAACAGCCGGAAGTGGCGCTGTGGCTCAAGTGGTAGAGCTCTAGCCTTGAGCTGAAGAGCTGAGGGACAGCGCCCAGGCCCAGAGTTCAGGCCCCACGACCGGACCCCCCCCCAAAAAAAAAAAATAAATAAAAGATTTATTTGGGTGATACTAAAATCTGAACTCAGGGCCTTGTGCTTGCTAAGTAGGCACTGTACTACTTGAACCACACTTTGCTTTTATTATTATTCAAATATAATCTAGATTTATTCCAGGGCTGGCCTGCACTGTGATCTTCCTGTTTCTGCTTCTTTGGACCTGGGATGACAAGAACTTGATACTATACCCAGATTTTATTGGTTAAGTAGCGCCCTGCTTGCAGCTCTGAGCATATGAGTGACTAATGGCATGGAGCCAGACCTGGTGAAGCCTGGTGATGGTGTGGGGCTTGTGGCTTCAGCTACGGAGGTCTGGCAGGAGAAGGCTAGGTATATTTTTGGTTCCAATACTTCTGAAGAGACAGGCTCTTCTAGAAAGTCCTAAGGTTAGAGTAAGGAGTATTCCCAGCTCCCTTCCAAACCAGGGATGTCTGTTATAGTGATGGTTGATGCTGTTTCCTGCTTCTCTGGGAGCTAGTACTTTTTATTTAAAGGACAATTAACATATATCAAGGGTCTCTCTGTGCCAGGTAGTTCCTGTGCCTCATTCTCAACATAGTCCTTCTACTTTATTTCTGTTTCATAGATTAGGAAACTGAGAGAGGAAAAAAATGTAAAAAAGGGAGTGGGGAGAAAAGGAAACAGACTTAAGAATATGCCACATGTCTAAGCTAAGGTTAAATCCAGTCAGTCTGCAAGGTTTAAGTCCCAGTCAGCTGTAGTGTGTCAGGACAGGCTTGGGGTGGTTGAGGAGAATTCCCCCTTCCTTGCCAGCACAGAGGCCACCCAGTTGTGTAAGCTGTGTAATAATAAGCTATATTATTGTTGTTATCCTTTCTCTTATCCCCAGACACTCTTCTCCAGCCCAGATTTGAATGATTATCCTCTTTTGCAGATTCCAGAAATTATCCATTTCTGCTGTGATTTTCTCATGTCCTGGGTAGATGAGGAAAACATCCTCGATGTCTACCGGCTAGCAGAGCTCTTTGACTTGAGCCGCCTGACAGATCAGCTGGACACCTATATCCTCAAAAACTTTGTGGCCTTCTCACGGACTGACAAATACCGCCAGCTTCCCCTGGAGAAGGTCTATTCCCTCCTCAGCAGCAATCGCCTGGAGGTATCCTGTGAGACCGAGGTATATGAAGGGGCCCTGCTCTACCATTACACCCTGGAGCAGGTACAGGCTGACCAGATCTCCCTGCATGAGCCCCCCAAGCTCCTTGAGACTGTACGGTTTCCACTGATGGAATTTGAGGTCCTGCAGCGGCTGTATGACAAGCTGGGCCCCAGCCCACTGAGGAACACAGTGGCCAGTGCCCTCATGTACCACCGGAATGAGAGCCTGCAGCCTAGCCTGCAGGGCCCACAGACAGAGCTACGCTCAGACTTCCAATGTGTTGTGGGCTTCGGGGGCATTCATTCCACACCATCTACGGTCCTCAGTGACCAAGCCAAGTATCTGAACCCCATGGTGGGAGAGTGGAAGCACTTCACAGCCTCCTTGGCTCCCCGCATGTCCAACCAGGGCATAGCAGTA
Source organism: Dipodomys merriami (assembly GCF_024711535.1). Classification (NCBI taxonomy): domain Eukaryota; kingdom Metazoa; phylum Chordata; class Mammalia; order Rodentia; family Heteromyidae; genus Dipodomys; species Dipodomys merriami. Next base: position 2,329,398 of record NW_027206013.1, read on the forward strand.
CTCAACAATTTTGTGTATTTGATTGGAGGGGACAACAATGTCCAAGGATTCCGAGCTGAGTCCCGATGTTGGAGGTAAGAGGGCAATTCAGCATGTTGGTCTGAAGGTAACACTGTGATGCAGGAGTTATGAGTTAAGAGGGTTGGTCAGGGGACATGTTTTGAAGGTCATATTGTGGTTTCACTATCAGGATTTTACATGGGAGAGGTGCACCTCTTTTGCAGGATAAAGTCCAGATAAATTCAGAGAATTTAGAACACACTAGATACATAAAGGGTACCAGGATTACTTTCCAGCCTTGTGGGGGAGGGCAGTTGTCAGCAAAATGGGGCTCTCTGGCTGGCCAGGTAAAAGAACAACAGCCCAATAGAAAGCAGGAGGGAGCTAGTAAGTGCTGCATGGGACAGGTTGCTGCTGCTTCTGTCTTGCTCTCGCTTTTTAAAATTTAATCAATTTTTTTTTGGCACTAGAATTTAAACTCAAAGCCTTGTGTTTGTTAGATACGTAGTCTACTACTGAGCCATCTTTCCCTTTCTTGAGCTCCATTGTGACTCATTTCAGCTTCCTTCCTAGTTTTCTGTGTTCTTCTCTTTTAACCACCAGCCTGTGGTATAGGATGTCTTCCAGATGCTACCTGAGCCCACAGCTCACTCAGCCCAGGAGAGTGACAGGCCAACAAACATAGCTAAGTTCCTGATAAATTTCTTTCTGGCCCTCTAGTTAGCTGAGTGGGCACAAGGTCCTCTAGAAGAAGGCAATTTTCCAACGGGATTTTTTGGACTGCTTTGGTCTGTATACTTCCAATTTTATCAGTTGACTGGACTGTGATACCAGGGATCAATGTTCCAGGACTCAAAGCAGAGGGTCAGGTCCCCATAGCCTCAGCACAGTTGGCTTCCAAAGGCCTCTCTGCTATGTTGTAATGCATATGGGACATATGTCTACCCTGCAGGCTGGGGGATAGTGGCATACAGCGAGAGAAAAAGAGAGTGAGGAGAGAGAAAAAGAGGAAGGAGAGAGAGAAGAGAGATTGCCAACCACTTCCAGCAGCCCTGATCTAGGTGCTGACTCAGTTCCTATACCTGTTGTGTTTTTTGGGTAAGGATGGGCCTAATCATACCACTTGGAATCAAGTATGGTGATCCTGACTAAGGAGGAGATGACCAATCCTCAGGTAGTTTCTGCTCTCTTAGCCCTAGGAAGCAGTAGCCTTTGTTGAACTGAGGCTCATGAGCTTGCTAGTAATGTATTGTGGTTAAATATGAAGGGTGGCAGAGTTCAGAAAGGAGAAAACAACCACCTCAGTTTTCTTCCTTACTGAAAGCTGTTCCCAGTGGGTGTTGTTACACCAGGTTCAGATTTCCCTCTGGTCAAACCTTGAAGGTCTTTTTAGGAGATGTAGTTTGGTAGCTGTGGGGCCAAGGCCACACTTCCCACCTAGAGCAACTCATAGACCTGCAAAACAGATCTCTCTGGGATACCAGCCTTTGTCTCTTCCCTCAGGAGAAAGTAGAGGAAGCTGTGTGACCAATAGGGAGGCTGGGCTGTTCTATGGGGTTATATCTGGAGGTGACAGCTGGGGATACCACCTCCCCCTGCACTCAGGTCTCCTGTTATAGAATATTAATGTCAATTTCACTTAAGAGAGTGGTTCAACTTCCCCAACTCTTTACAAATTCCCCTACTCTAAGACCAAAGCTAAACTCTGGATAAAGTTAATATTAGCTAATAATAGTCAGTCTTAAACTCCATTCTTGGAGCTGGAGCATCAACTCCATTGGCAAGATTTGCCTCAAGGGAGCATCAACTCCATTGGCAAGATTTGCCTCAAAGGTAAGGTGATTGGAAGGTCCACAACCTGATGGCCTGCTTGCCAGCTAACCCGAATGCCTATCATCTCGACAGAATAAGAGCTTCATTTTCCAATGGACTGAAACACTAGTGCTGGGCTGGGGTAAAAAAAACACTGGTAGGGCTGGGAAGGTGGCTCAGTGGTAGAGTGATTGCCTTGCATGCATGAGGCCCTGGGTTCGATTCCTCAGCACCACATAAGCAGAAAAAGCAGGAAGTGGCTCTGTGGCTCAAGTGGTAGAATGCTTACCTTGAGCTGAAGAGCCTAGGGACAGTGCCCAGGCCCAGAGTTCAGGCCCCATGACCCACAAAAAAAACAAAAACAAAAACAAAAACCACTGGTAGTAGGTTGCTTAGCATTTCCAAGGCCCTGGGTTCAGCCTCTAGCTCTCTAAAAACAAAAAATAACTTCCACATGAAGGCAAGTGCTCTGTCCCTGAGCGAAGCCCTGAATCTCTAAATTTGAATATTCTAAGAGTTTGGTTCTTTCTCCTTCCCTTTTTATAGCTTATCAGCCTTAGAACCTCTAGGCTCTCAGAATATAAAATATTAGATTTTAGTCTTTGCGTTCTGAGGAGTTTACTATGATGCATCTTAAAGTTTTGATACAGAAACTATATATAAAAATTACTTTTCTTAAAGTGAATAATTTTTTGTCTTAGTTTCTATAGTTTCTCATTTATTCTCCTTCTTTGGGTTCACTAATTGCTAAAGTTAAAAGGTTTTATTTAGTTCGAGTTTTGAGAGGTTAAAAGTCCATGATCAGGCATGTATGTGAGTGAGGGTGTACCCATTGATTTGGCCTTTGTCAGGACAATAGCAGGAGTACATATTAGATCTGGAAGTCACATTTTGAATTAGAGAGCAGAGAAAGATAAAGAGATCAGAGTCCCATAGTCCCCTTTGAGAGTACATTCCAGGGATCTATAGATCTTCCAGGAGGCCCCAAAATGCCTCTCAGTACTGCTATCCTACCACCAGGTATTACACGTGAACTTTTGGGGGACACTTAACCAAACTATAACATTTACCTATATCATTCTTTGTACCTTGAGCCAGTGAACACTGTGCATGTGCGGTGCCTGGGAGCCAGTCCCATGTTGCCGTGTGCCCTGTCCCTACCTAAAAGAATAACTGGGCTTTTTCTTTAGGTATTTCCATGGCTCTTATTAGTATTTGAAAATACATTTAAAGTTCTAAAAAGTTTTAGTAAACTTTAAAACTTTATATCATGGAAATGCTTGAAGTCCTAGAAATACAGAAGAAAAATAATTTAACAAGAAACAAATTTAAGAAGAACCCAGCAGAACATTTTTGACCAACTTTAGATTTCACCTCCAAGTTTACAGTGGTTTTGCAGTCCAATATCTGGACTAAAATGAATACCGTAGTTTATTCAGACTGTTATTACAAATACCAAAGATTGGGTGGCTTAAATACCAAACATGTATTTCGCAATCTGGATTCCAAGGTCTTGGTTCTGGCCAGGTTTTAGCACCTTCTTTCTGTGTCCTCACTTGGAGGAAACAGTAAGTTCTAGTCTCAGCTTCTCCCAAGGGCATTAATACCATCCTGGGAACACCTTCAAAACCTGATTACCAGCCAGGCACTGGCGGCTCACTTCTGTAGTCCTGGCTGAAATTTGGAAGATGATAGTTTAAGCCCAGCTCTAACAAAAAAAGTCTGTGAGATTCTGTTTCCAAAATAACCAGCAAAAAGGCCAGGCTGGGGGCATGGCTTGAGTAGTAGAGTTCCAGATAGGCAAGCAAGCTGAGTAAGTAGGAGACCCAGTATTTTAAAGAAAAAAAAAAAAAAAGACTTTTCCAGGCACTGGTGGCTTATGCCACCTAGCTACTCAAGAGGCTGAGATCTGAGGATTGTGGTTTGAAGCCAGCCTGGGCAGGAAAGTCTGTGAGACTCTTATCCCTAATTAATTACCAGAAAACCAGAAGTGGTGTTGTGGCTCAAAGTGGCAGAGCACTAGCCTTGACTGAAAAAGCTCAGGGACGGTGCCTAGACCCTGAGTTCAAGCCCCAAACTCTAAATGCTGTCACACTGGGCATTAGGAATTTTGTTTATTTATTTATTTTTGGGTCCGGTCGTGGGGTCTGAACTCTGGGCCTGGGCACTGTCCCTCAGCTCTTCAGCTCAAGGCTAGCACTCTACCACTTGAGCCACAGCGCCACTTCCAGCTTCTTCCAGCTTTTTTCTTTTTGCTTATGTGGTGCTGAGGAATCAAACCCAGGGCCTCATGCATGCAAGGCAAGCGCTCTACCACTGAGCCACCCTCCCAGCCTGGCATTAGGAATTTTATGGGATACAGTCAAGTAGTGACTAAAACTAATTTATGCCTTTCTATGTGATACTAAAACTAATTTTTAAATATAGTTTTATTGTTATGATTAAGGTATTGTACAGAGGGGTTATCATTTTTTGGTGGTTGTAGTTGGTTGTGGGGCTTGAAATGTGGGCCTGGACACTATTCCTCAGCTCTTCAGCTCAAGGCTAGTGCTCTACCAATTGAGCCACAGTGCCACTTCCAGTTTTCTGGTAGTTTATTGGATATAAGACTCTCATGGACTTTCCTGCCCAGGCTGGCTTTGAACCGCAATCCTCAGATCTCAGCCTCCTGTGTAGCTAGAATTATAGGTGTGAGCCACTGGCGCCCAACAGATAGGTTACCATTTCTTAAGTCAGGTAATCAGTACAGTTCAACTGATTTTAAACAATGCCACTCATTCCTTTGCTTTCTTCCAGTTTCCCCCTCCCATCCCTGCCTACAAGTTACATAGTTTATTTTCCACATAGGGTATACTAAATACCATGATTGCATTTGTTCACTCTTCCTCCCTGGATTTCTGTGCCCTGTTTTGCTTCCCCTAAAACAACAACAACAAAAATCCCCAAAACAGCTGGGTGCCAATGGCTCACGCCTGTAATCCTAGCACCTCAGGAGGCTGAGATTTGAGGATCTCAGTTCAAAGCCAGCCTGGGCAGAAAAGTCTGGGAGACTCTTATCTCCAGTTAACCACCAGAAAACCAGAAGTGATGCTGTGGCTCAAGTGGTAGAGTGCTTGCCTAGGGACAGGCACAGGGACAGAACCCAGACCCAGAGTTCAAGACCCATGACCGACAAAAAAAAGAAAGGGAAAAAATCCCCAAAGCAAAAACAAATAGCTGAGGAACAGCTCACAGACCCCGAGTTCAAGCCCCAGTGTCCGCACACATGCACACACACATGTGCATGCATACACACACATGTGGACATACACATACAATATTACTCTCTAGAAAATCACTTGTCACACTATAAATAAACCCTTGCTACCCAAAGTGTATATGAGGCAGTGCTCAGTGTGGGGATCCAGAAAGAGTAAAGGACAGTAGGCAAAGGAGAAAACAAGTGCCCCCTTCCTTAGCTATTTCACCACTGGAGCCATAACTCCACTTCCAGCTTTTTGTAGTTAATTGGATGTTCCTACCCAGCCTGGCTTCAAACCTTGGTTTGATCTCAGCCTCCTTAGTAGCTAGGACTACAAGTATGAGACACTGTCACCCATCTCCTTGTGAGTAGTCATATCCTTTCTTTTGTAGCCTACCTTTTTCATCTCTCTCTCTCTCTCTCTCTCTCTCTCTCTCTCTCTCTCTCTCTCTCTCTCTCTCTCTCTCTCTCTCTCTCTCTCTCTCTCTCTCTCTCTCTCTCCTCTCTCTCTCCTCTCTCTCTCGCCCTTGAACTCAGGGTCTGGGTTTTTTGCTAGAACTCTTCCACTTGAGCCACAGTGCCAGTTCCAGCTTTTTCTGAGAGTGTATTGGAGATGAAAGTCTCATGGACTTTTCCTGCCTGGCCTGGCTTCAAACCACAATCCTCAGATCTTAGCCTCCTGGATAGTTATGATTGCAGGTTTGAGCCACCAGTGCCTGGTTCTTCCTTTTCTTCATAGCAGATGGTGCTACCTATGTCAAGTGATACCCAGAGACCCAGGAAAGCAGAAGTGAACTCTGACCACAAGTTAACAAGGACTCTTTTTGTGTTCCTTGTCCTTTATGATCCCTCTGGACAGCTTTTATTTCTGAGGGACTTGGAAATTGTTGATACAAGATCTCTATGGAACCCAAGCTGGCCATAAATTTACAATTGTTCTGCCTTATTCATCTAAATGCTGGGATTACAGATATGTACCCCATACTTGGCTCCTGTAGGAGCCAGATTATTTTGGGTAGGCAATGCTATCCCATTGGGCAAGTGAGGAAACAGGAAAGTGATGCCCAGGTGTATCTAACTAAACAGGGTAGGTCATAGTCACCCATATGTGGATTTTCTTTTGGTGGCTGCATATCCTCAGATCCCTGTTTCCTGGCTACTAGGGTGAGGCCATCCAAGACACAGAGGTAAGAAGCATCAGCTACAGGGCACATCTAAGTTGTACTTTGGGCAAAGAATGAAACTGATGTCTTTACTGGCCACCACTGGGCACAGGGCAAAGGAAACTCTTGTCTACTGTCTTTGGAGCCAGTTGAAGTAAGACTATTCTTTCTTTCTTTCTTTTTTTCTCAGTCATGGGGCCTGAACTCTGGGCCTGGGCTCTGTCCCTCAGTTCTTCAGCTCAAGGCTAGTGCTCTACCACTTGAGCCACAGTGCCACTTCTGGCTTTTTCTGCTTATGTGGTGCTGAGGAATCGGACCCAGGGCCTACGGCATGCAAGACAAGCTTGAGCCACCTTCCTAGCCCCTCAGATTTATTCTTACTGGAGTTGGTCTCCTATGGAGAAATCAGACCATTTGTCTGAAAGAGACTGTACCTGTAAGAAGCCTTGGTCAAGAGCTGGGCAGATGCTGGTGGCTGGACATGGGTTGTGGAGTAAGATTGGAGCACTTCAGGCTCACAGATCCTAGCACCTCATACCTTTGGCTCAAAGTGGTAGAGTAGCTTTGAGCACAAAGAGCTCAGAGACAGTGTCCAGGCCCTGAGTTCAAGCCCCATGACTGACAATAAATAAATAAATAAATAATGTCAACAAGGTCAGTGACCTCCTTGCCTTGCACCCCTTTCCTTCTCCATGCAGCTTGAGCATGATTCATTAGGCAGCTAGCCAGCAGGCTTTTTGGGCCTCCTGTAGCCAGCTCCAAATCTGTTCCAATAGGGTCTTTGTAATCCCACAGCTTCCTGCCCTCAAGAGCCCACAGTTCACATGGGAGTTAGCCTGCCCACTTCCATAGTAGAGAGACATTTGGTGGAGAGGAAACCATAATTGTGGAGGCTAGCAAAGCTATGGGGACAGGGAACAGGGAGGGTGCCTGCTAATGAATAGTGATAAAACTAGGTATGGTGACACTCACTGTTCCTGGAGTGCACCTGAGCAGACCACATATGATGGAATATTATGGGAGGCCTATGTGCCTATCTGGTGAAAAGCTATAGCTAAGGAACCTTCCTGAATAGGGACAGATGAGATAAGGATGTCTGTAAGAGCAGCCTTTGGGCAGCCTGGGGTGAGCAATTGGGTGAGCTCTAAACAACTCCAAAGGGTATACCTGAAAGGAGCCAGCATCATGGGCGGAAACACAGGATGTTCTGAGCACATCTTCCAGGCTGTCTGTGATTAACTGTAGAACACCTCCTGGGGTAGCTCTGGGTCAGTGTGTTCTTGTGAATGGAGAGGGGGATGTTCAGAGTGGGCTCTGGCATGGAAAACAAAGAGAAGTAGGAAGAGTGGGCCCTGAAGATCAAGCTGCCCTCCAGGTCAGTGACATGCTGTCCTCCTGTTCCTTAAAGGTATGACCCAAGGCATAACCGCTGGTTCCAGATCCAGTCATTGCAGCAGGAACACGCAGACCTGTGTGTGTGTGTCGTGGGCCGGTATATCTATGCTGTGGCAGGCCGAGACTACCACAACGACCTGAATGCAGTAGAACGCTACGATCCCGCTACCAACTCCTGGGCCTATGTGGCTCCACTCAAGAGAGAGGTAAGGAAGCCCTCCAGGAGATGCCTTCTGCTAGATCGCTTTCCCCAGGCTAGGCACAGAGGTGTGAGCAGAGCCCACCACATACTTCCCAAGATCCTGCACTGTGTATGATATAGAACCTACGAAGGCTCAGCCAGGAAACCAGGGGAGGAGCTGCATTCCTCAGACTGATGTTCTCTCCTCTAAGTCTCACATGTGGAGGCTGTTATACCACCTTGGCAAAGTAAGCTGTTTAACCCAGTAGTTCCATGTAGAGAAGAAGCTCCCCCTTTACTGTCCACTAGCCTAGCTTGAGATGAGCTAGCTAGAACATTTTCAGAAATGTCAAATAGGAGGGACCCTGAGAGAGGAGGGCTCTCGCAGCCTGCCTCACAGGCCTGGGCTTGGACTTATGCCCCACAAGTCCTCAGAGGAGGATGAGGCCTTCTAGAAGGCATAAAAATGGTTTGAAGTTTTATCCTTTCTAAAAATTACTTTTTATTAGCATACATTAATTGTATAAGGGGAAGTTTCATTGTATCATTCCTATATATTATATCTTGATTAGCAATTTTGACAGTTTCGTTGTTCTATTTTCATACATAAAAACAAACCTCAACCATATTCATCCTGTTACTCCCTTTGTTAACCTAACCCCCTCCCACTGGTGCCACCACTGCAACGCAGTCTGGTTTACTTTCTCATCATTTTGTTTTTGTTTTGTTTTGTATGTATTAATTATACCAAGGGATCTTTATTTTGTTATTTCATGTGTGCATATATTATGTTTTGTTCAGGAAAAACACCTCTCCATTGCTTTCTCTTTCCTTGCCCCTATCCTTTCTTCCAACAGCTATCATTGGGATTATTTATGCCACTAAAGTTTTATTTTATTTTATTTTTTGCCAGTCCCTAGGGCTTGAACTCAGGGCCTGCGCACTGTTCCTGAGCTGCTTTTACTCGAGTCCAGCACTCTTACCACTTAAGCCACAGAGTTACTTCCAGCTTTTTCTGTTTAAGTGGTACTGAGGAATCAAACAGCACTCTACCATTGAGTCGCATTCCCAGCCCTGAAATTTTATTTTTTTTATGTTAAAAAAATGACATGCAGCTATATACTACTACCTTGGTTTATTCAAATTTGGGAGACCCTGAAAATTATGTTCATTATCAGAAGTGATGCTTTAGGGAAGCTCTCTCTCTCTCTCTCTCTCTCTCTCTCTCTCTCTCTCTCTCTCTCTCTCTCTCTCTCTCTCCCTCTCTCCTCTCTCTCTCCCTCTCCCTCTCCCTCTCCCTCTCCTCTCTCTCTCTCTCTCTCTCTCTCTCTCTCTCTCTCTCCCTCTCTCTCCCTCTCTCTCTCTCTCTCTCTCTCTCTCTCTCTCTCTCCCTCTCTCTCCCTCTCTCTCCCTCTCTCTCTCTCTCTCTCTCTCTCTCTCTCCCTCTCTTCTCTCTCTCTCTCTCTCTCTCTCTCTCTCTCTCTCTCTCTCTCTCTCTCTCTCTCTCTCTCTCTCTCTCTCTCTCTCTCTCTCTCTCTCTCTCTCTCTCTCTCTCGTGGGGTTTGGGCCTGTCCTCAGCTTTTCAGCTCAAGGCAATCACTCTGCCATTTGAGCCACAGTGCCACTTCTGGTTTTCTGGTGGTTTATTGGAGATAAGAGTCTTACGGACTTTCCTGCCTGGGCTGGCTTTGAACCGCGATCCTCAGATCTAAGCCTCTAAGTAGCTAGGATTATAAGCATGAGCCACCAGCACCTGGTACAGTTCTCATTTATCCTATGGTTCTGAGGTACTTGAACCATAGTTCAAGTGTGAGATCCTAGAAAGGAAGAAGCCTTGCTGGTCTTAGGTTTCCCAAGGCCCAGCCCCACATTCTGCTGGGGCCAGCCATGCTGTATGCAAAGCACTTGTTACAAGCAGACACCTTTGGGATCTCAAACCTTCCACAGGCAGAATCATGTGAGCACATATTGGCCTGCACTGACCTGGTGGCCTTTGAGAACTTTCCACTGCCTGCCATATTTCCCTCACCCTTCCTCAATTTCCTCAGGGACTGAGACTTCAATCCTTGTAGATCAGGACTGGGATCTCCCCTCACCACCCCAATGTGTCCAACTCCTCTACTCAGGTGGCTAGCCCATTCTTGCCATTCCTGCCATTCTCCCAGTTTATTCCTACCATTCTTCCTCCAGGCAGCTGTGGACTTCCAGTCAAGGCCTATCCCTTGCTCCTCAGCTTTGTCAGGAAAGGAGGTCTCTTTGAAGGGGCACTCCCTAACCTAGTCCTAGAGAAAGGAGAAGGCTTTTCATGGAAAAGTTCAGGATACCCTTGAGGCCTGGTGGATACTATTTGGAATCCATTCGTTTTCTATGCTGAAGGCAGTTGCAGTTCTCCTTCTTGACCACAGAGGGGCAGGCATGACCTTCAGCCAGCTTCATCCTAATGGCCAGTCCACCTTCCATTAGCATGAGTTACTAACCAGTTCCCACATTTTAAATCCTGGAGATCTAATAGTGACAAAAATAACAAGCCTCACCCCTAATAAGTTTTCAGCCCTTACAGGAGAGACTATCAGTAACAACCTTCAAAGTCAGTAAATTAGTTATAACTGCAGTAAGTGAGATGGGGCTAAAATAGATGGCACTGGCAATGTGACTGCTAATTCTATCTCAGGGAAACACCTGAAAGCCTTAATCCTAGTACAGGGATTTGTAAGACAGTGACTACTCCCGGGTGGAAGGCTAGCCTTGATAAAGAAAGACATTCAATCTCTCCTTTTAGAGGGGAGATGGTAAGTGCCCTCTTTTTTAAAAAAAATTTATTGTAAGGCTGATGTACAGAGGGATTACAGTTACATAAGTAAGGTAATGAGTATATTTCTTGTCAAACATTGAAGATGTCCTCTTGAAAACATTTTAGAGTTACTCTGGGGCCTGAGAACAATCACAGCTCAAGGAGTCTGAGAACACCTTGGCATAGAAATTGAGTATAAGTTGAAGAGAGGGAGAGTATCTCACAGGGCCCCACAGAGAAATTTAAGCTGTGAGGACCTTGCACTGACAGCTTAGATCCTGGGGTGGCGCTTGAGACTCCTGGAAGAGATAAGTGATAGAGGCTTAGGACTCTCTTTGAAGGCATGCAGAAGAGCCTGGATATGACCGCCACTCTAGTGGGTAGTAGAGGAGTACAGCCATGTCTGCAGTTGAGATTCTGATGACCTGGACACTGGAATTGTAGGAGGTCCCAAACTCCTAGGCCAGGAGTGACTCAACACTGCTTAAAACCAGGGCAGCAACAAAAGTTTGAAGCCTGAGGCTTGCCAAGTGTTCAACCTTCAGGGACAGACCCTGACCTTCAAGTGTTGACTGTTGGGTGGGTCAGAGCTTTCCCATTCAGTTCATTTCAGTCATGCAATATTCACAGTTTCTTGCACCCTATGAAGATGTCTATATACTTATTTACACATGTACATAGGAACAATTGAAAATTCATATTTTGTTTTACATAAGATTTTTGTGAGATCCTAGAAAGGAAGAAGCCTTGCTGGTCTTAGGTTTCCCAAGGCCCAGCCCCACATTCTGCTGGGGCCAGCCATGCTGTATGCAAAGCACTTGTTACAAGCAGACACCTTTGGGATCTCAAACCTTCCACAGGCAGAGTCATGTGAGCACATATTGGCCTGCACTGACCTGGTGGCCTTTGAGAACTTTCCACTGCCTGCCATATTTCCCTCACCCTTCCTCAATTTCCTCAGGGAAATCCTTGTAGATCAGCCCTGCTCTTCCCCATTTATACTTTCCTTCTGTGTACAATTAGAATTGTTCTCTTCGGGCTGGGAAGGTGGCTCAGTGGTAGAGCGCTTGCCTTGCATGCATGAGGCCTTGGGTTTGATTTCTCAGCACCACATAAGCAAAAAGAAAAAAGCCAGAAGTGGCGCTGTGGCTCAAGTGGTAGAGCACTAGCCTTGAGCTGAAGAGCTGAGGGACAGTGCCAGGCCCAGAGTTCAGAACCCACAACCGGACCCCCCAAAAAAAATTAAAAAAAAAAAGAATTGTTCTCTTGCCCATATTTTCTTATATCTATATTCTTCCATCAAGCAGGTAACTAAATTGCCCAGCCATCAGTTGTTCTTTTTTTTATTTTAGTTTTTATGTGTGTTTATCTGTTTAGTTTTCTTTATTTACTTTTCTCCTCTCTCAACATATTAACCAGATCTTTTCTATTTATCTCATTCCACTTTCTTATTAACCACTTCTGTTCAGCTTGACTGCTACCCCTTCCTTCCCTGTCTAATCTAATATAGCCTAATCTATAATTATTCATTATTGTTATTCCTACCATCCTTTCTGTTACCACCTTGGTTAACCAAGTTCTCTCTAGATCATCAGGTGCACCTTTGCTTCTATATTGATCTAAAGATATGGAGCCTTGGTGATCTTCATTAAAGATTGCTGCAAACACAAGGTTATGGTTTATCAATTGTGATAGCTTTTGCAGCCAAGCTTTTTCACTGGGAGTAAAGAAGGGGTCTGCATACTACCAAGTAACAGGAAAATACGCTAGAACCAATTCACTACCCAGTCTTAGGTAATCTCCAAGAAATCACCAACTTAAAGGACATAGCAGATTTAAACCTCTAACCTAAAATCTAGGCCCCAGATAAGTAAATCCTAGCAGAAAGTCATAACATTTTAGAATAAAAGCTGGGTTCTGGTGGCTCACACCTGTAATCCTAGCTACTCAGGAGGCTGAGATATGAAAATTGCGGTTCAAGCCAGCCAGGGCAGGAAAATCCACCAGACTCTTATCTCCAATTAGCTACAAAAAAAAGCCAGAAATGGAGCTGTATCTCAAGTGGTAGAGCATTAGCCTTGAGCAAAAGGGCACCCAGGCCCTGAGTTCAAGCCCTAGGACCAGCACACACAAAAAATTTATGAATGAACAAGACAACATATTCCCCTCAAAGATCAACAGTACTATAACAAAGGACTTTAATGATAGTGAAGAAGAAATTTCAAACAATGACAAGAATGTTCAATAAAATTAAAGACATGTCTAAACAGTTGAACAAATTTGAAGGGAATCAAACATATGAGTGAACTCAAAAAGAAGTCATACATACTGAGTATCTTAGCTCAAGTCTGTAATCCCAGCTACTTGAGAGGAGATCAGGGTATTGCATTTCAAAGCCAACCTGGGAAAAACGTTCAGAAGACTGAATCTCAACTATTGGCTGAGTATAGTGATGCATTCTTTTCATCCCCTGTGACATGAGGATGGACCAGTAAGAGAATCATTGTCTGGGCATAAGATGAGACTCTATTCAGAATATAACAACATAACCAGTGCAGCTGGTTCATGCTTATAATCTTAGTTATTCAGGAGTCTCAGACCTGGAGGATAATAATTAAAAGCAAGCCCAGTCAGGAGTCTTTGAGACTCCATCTTTAATTAACCAGCAAAATGCCAGACTGGAAACATGGCTTAAGTAATAGAGCATCTGCCATGAACAAGAAAACAAGTATGGGTCTGGGAAGGTGTCTCAGAGGAGTGCTTGCCTCGCATGCATGAGGCCTTGGGTTCAATTCCTCAGCACCACATAAACAAAAAAGCCAAAAGTGGCACTGGGGCTCAAATGGTAGAATGCTAGCCTGGGGGACAGTGCCTAGGCCCAGAGTTCAAGCCCCATGACTGGCAAAAAAAAAAAAAAAAAGAAGAAGAAAACAAGTAAAAGTGTGAGGCCCACAAAAGAGTAATGCAAATTGAAACAACACTGAGATTCCATGTCACCTCAGTTAATTTGGTCAACATCATCAATTTGAACAACAAATGCTGATGGGGATGTGGGGGGAAAGGACCCCTATTTCCCTGTTGGTGGGAATGTAAACTGCTCTGGAAGGCAGAATTTCCCTATGACCCAGCCATACTACTCTTGGGCATCTACCCAGAACATTACAAGTCAGGATACAGTAGACACCTGCACATTCATGTGCACTGCTGCACTGTTCACAAGAGCCAACTTATGGAAAGAACCCAGATGCCCTTCAATAGATGAGTGGATCAATAAAATGTGGTACATATACATTACCATTAGAAAGAATAAGATTCATTTGCAGGGAAATGGATGAACTTAGAACAAATCATGTTATATGAGATAAGGCAAACTCAGAGACAAATGGTGCATATTATCTCTCGTATATGGAAGCTAAATCTAAAATATAACTGGACATGATAACCTATACAGGACTCTAGGCATTCACATAGTCAGACTAAAGGAGCATACCATTTAGTCTTTCCTTAAGGAAAGATTGCAAAAATGTAACTCCTCTGAACATTTAAAATAATTGTTTAGCCGGGCGCTGGAGGCTCACGCCTGTAATCCTAGCTACTCAGGAGGCTGAGATCTGAGGATCGCGGTTCAAAGCCAGCCCGGGCAGGAGAGACCGTGAGACTCCTATCTCCAATAAAACCACCAGAAAACCGGAAGTGGCACTGTAGCTCAAGTGGTAGAGCGCTCGCCTTGAGCTGAAGAGCTGAGGGACAGCGCCCAGACCCAGAGTTCAAGCCCCACGGCTGACCAAAAAAAATAAATAAATAAAATAATTGTTTAGCAAAACAAATTCCAAGTCATGCACCGATGGTTCACATCTGTAACCCTAGCTACTCAGGAGGTTGAGATCTACCAGGCTGGGAAGAAAAGTAAATAAGACTCCAATCTCCAATTAACCACAAGGAAACTGGAAGTGGCACTGTGTTGCACAGTGGTAGAGCACTAGCCTTGAGTGAAAGAGCTCAGAGACTGTGCCCAGTCAAGTCCCACGACTGGAAGGGGGCTGGGGGAAACAACCACAAATACCAGGAAATGGAAACATGGGCTTTTCTTTGTTGTTGTTGGTGGTGGTGGTGGTTGTGGTGGTTGTGGTGGTGGTGGTGGTGGTGGTGGTGGTGGTATTTATGTTTGCTTTTGAATTTTTTTTCTTTTTGAGTAGGCTCAGAGAGGGAGGAAAGAAGAAATGAAAGCATGCTGTTCAGTATATACTATGTAGAAAACAAACTATAATTGTGGGCAGGGACAGAGAGGGAAACTGGGGGAAGAAAAGGAAGGGGTAATGTTGTCCCCAAAAGAAATATTCTCATTACCTGACTTATGAAATTATAACCCCTCTATATAACACCTTAATAATAACAATAAAATTATATTTTTTTAAAAAAGCAAGCTGGGTGTTGGTGCCTCAAGCCTGTAATCCCTGCTACTCAGGAGGCTGAGGCTTACAGTTCAAAGCCGTCCCAGGCAGGAATGTCTGTGAGACTTTTTTTTTTAATTGTGAAAGTACTGTACAGTGGGCTGGGAAGGTGGCTCAGTGGTAGAGTGCTTGCCTTGCATGCATGAGGCCCTGGGTTCGATTCCTCAGCACCACATAAGAAAAAAGAAAAAAAGCCGGAAGTGGTGCTGTGGCTCAAGTGGTAGAGCGCTAGCCTTGAGCTGAAGAGCTGAGGGACAGTGCCCAGGCCAGAGTTCAGGCCCCATGACCGGACCCAAAAAAAAAAGAAAATACTGTACAGAGGGGTTACAATTACATGGGCAAGATAATGAGTACATTTCTTATCAAGCATTGTAGCCTCCTCCTTTATTTCCCCTTCCCATCCCTTCCCATCTCCCCCCTCCCTCGCCCCCCCATCCAATCCTCCCTATGTCTGTGAGACTTTTACCACCAAATAACCACTAGGAAACCAGAATGGCACTGTGGCTTAACGTAATAGAGCACTAGCCTTGAGCAAAAAAGCTCAGGGACAGACCATAAGTTCAAGCCCCACTATCAACAACAACAACAAAAAGCCCAAAATAAAACAAAACAAAAAAGTGCAGGGCACAACATTAATACCTATTATTGAAAAGAAAAGAAACAAATGAACAAAATAAAGTAAACAATGTAGGATATAAAGGAGGAAATCACTAAAGGAAATCATGGGGGGGAAATCAAATTGAAATCTTGTAAATGAAGTGCTCAATAGCCGCATAAAAAATGGCAGGGGGGGCTGGGAAGGTGGCTCAGTGGTAGAGCACTTGCCTTGCATGTTCGAGGCCCTGGGTTCTATTCCTCAGCACCACATAAGCAAAAAGAAAAAAGCCGGAACTGGCGCTGTGGCTCAAGTGGTAGAGCGCTAGCCTTGAGCTGAAGAGCTGAGGGACAGTGCCCAGGCCCAGAGTTCAGGCCCCACGACCGGACCCAAAAAAAAAAAAAAAATGGCAGGGAGCAGGGCATCGGTGGCTTATGCCTGTATTCTAGTTACTCAGGCGGCTGAGATCTAAGGATCTCCATTCAAAGCCAGGCCGAGCAGAAAAGTCCTTGTGATACTCTCATCTCCAATAAAGTTCTCAAAAGAAATTTGAAGTGGTGCTGTGGCTGAAATGGTAGAGCCTTGAACACAAAGAGGCTCAGGAACAGTACCCAGACCCTGAGTTCAAGCCCCTGGATTGTCAAAAAAAAAAAAAAAAAAAAAAGGCAGGGATTGAAGGTCAGTCAATCAAAAATATTTTAAAAACACTTAAGAAAATAATGGCATTTATAAGAATTTTGGAGCACCATCAAAAGACCAAATCTATGAGTCATGGGTGTCGAAGAGATGCAAACTAAAGATATAGATAACCTATGTTAAAATCATAGCAGAAGCTGGGTGCCAATGGCTCATGGCTGAGATCTGAGGATCACGGTTCAAAGCCAGCCCAAGCAGGAAAGTCCGTGAGACTTATCTCCAATTAACCACCAGAAAACCTGAAGTGGTGGTGTGGCTCAAGTGGTAGAGCTCTTGCCTTGAGCTGAAAAGCTCAGGAACAGTGCCTAGGCCCAAAGTTCAAGCCCCAAGACAAAAACAAAAACAAACAAAAAAACAAGACCCAAGCCAGGCCCTAGTGGCTCATACCCATAATCCTTGCCACTCAGAAAGGTGGGATCTGAGGAAAGAGGTTTGAAGCTAGCCTAGACAGAAAAGTCCATGAGATTTTTATCTCCAACCAACTACCAAAAAAGTAAAAAGTGGAACTCTGGCTCAAGTGGTAGAGCACTAACCTTGAGCAAAAAATGCTCAGGGACAGCACCCAGGGCTGGCACAAAAAGGGTGTGTGGGGGGAGATATTAAGGTATGGCTCAGTGGTAAGAGTATCATCCTTAAGAGTGAAGCTGTGAGGGCTGGAAATTTGGCTTAGTGGTAGAGTGCTTGCCTAGCATGCATGATCCCCTGGGTTTGATTCCTCAGAACTACATAAACAGAAAAAGCCGGAAGTGGCACTGTGGCTCAAGTGGTAAAGTGCTAGCATTGAACAAAAAAAAAAACTCAGAAGCAATGCCCAGGCCCTGAGTTCAATCCCTGGTACTGGCCAAAAACAACAACAACAACAAAAAAAAAAAAAAAAAAAAAAAAGCCGGGTGCTGGTGGCTCACGCCTGTAATCCTAGCTACTCAGGAGGCTGAGATCTGAGGATCGCGGTTCAAAGCCAGCCCGGGCAGGAGAGACCGTGAGACTCCTATCTCCAATAAACCACCAGAAAACCGGAAATGGCGCTGTAGCTCAAGTGGTAGAGCGCTCACCTTGAGCTGAAGAGCTGAGGGACAGCGCCCAGGCCCGGAGTTCAAGCCCCATGACGGACAAAAAAAAAAAAGAATAGGACAAAAAAAAAAAAAAAAACAGAGTGAAGCTGTGAATTCAAACCCTACTACCTACCATGAGAGAGAAAAAGAGAGAAAGAGGGAGAGAGAGAGAGAGATCTCAAATATCTTAATGATTCACTAAAGAAACAATAAAGATTAGAACAGAAGTTAATTAAGACTTAAAAAAAAAAAAGAGGGCTGGGAAGTTGGCACAGTGGTAGAGCGCTTGCCTTGCATGCCTGAGGCCCTGGGTTCGATTCCTCAGCACCACATAAGCAAAAAAGAAAAAACCCAGAAGTAGCGCTGTGGCTCAAGTGGTAGAGCACTAGCCTTGAGCTGAAGAGCTGAGGGACAGCACCCAGGCCCAGAGTTCAGGCCCCATGACCGGACCAAAAAAAAAAAAAAAAGAGTGGTGTTGAATGCAGGTGCTCATGCCTGTAATCTTAGGTATGGAGGAGGCTGTGATCTGAGGATTGTGGTTCAAAGCCAGTTCAGGCAAGAAAGCACATAAAACTCTTACCTCCAATTAACCACCAGAAAACTGTTAAGTGGAGCTATGTCTCAAAGTGGTAGAGCACTAGCCTTGAGCCAAAGAGCTTAGGGACAGCATACAGACCATCCTACCACTGACAAAAAAAAAAAAAAATCAATGAAACAAAAGGCTGATTCTTTGAAAAAAATAAATAATATTGTTAAACCTCTTTCTAAAAGACCCAAAATCAAGAGTAAAACAGAGAAAAAGGATGGGGGTGGTGGTAGGAAACATCACAATAAATACCAATAAAATTCAGATCACTTTGAAAAAATTTATTCAAATAAGCTGGAAAAATCTAGGGAAAAAATGAGTATATTTCTAGATGCATGTAGACTAAGGAGAAACAAGTCACTTATGCAAATCTAAAATTGAAGCCACAGTAGTTTACAAAAAAAAAAAAAAAGAATGTTCAGCCGGGCACCGGTGGCTCGCTCACCCCTGTAATCCTAGCTACTCAGGAGGCTGAGATCTGAGGGTTACGGTTCAAAGCCAGCCCGGGCAGAAAAGTCTGAAAGACTCTTACCTCCAATAAACCACTAGAAAACTGGAAGTGGTGCTGTGGCTCAAGTGGTAGAGCGCTCGCCTTGAGCTGAAGAACTGAGGGACAGCGCCCAAGCCCAGAGTTCAAGCCCCACTACCAACAACAACAAAAAAGTCCAAAACCTAATTGTTTCAATGCCAAATTCTTTCAGACTTTTAAAGAATAACTAGCACCAATACTCCTCAAACTTTTCTCCATTAGACTTAAGGGCAAGAAATACCAAGTTGATTTAATCCCCAGGATGCCAGGATGCAAGGATAGATCAGTACATTCAATGCACATAATCAATAATATACATAGTCATCTCAGTTGACATAGAAAAAGGCTTTAACACACTTCAATATCCTTTGATGATAAAATACCTGAAAAAAATTAGGCATAAGAGGAGTGTATCTGAAATTAAATGCTACATATGACAAGTATAGTCAACATAATACTAAAGAGAGAAAAAATAAATCATTTCTGTTAAAGTCAGGAATAAGAATTCCACTCTCTGCCTTTTAACTCATAAAGTACTAGAATTATTAGCTAGAGCAATAAGACAAAAGAAATGAAAGGTATTGAAATAGAGAAGGGATAAGTCAAATTATCCCTCTTTGCAGATGATATGATCCTATACTTAAACACCCTAAGGATTCCACCGAAAAACATAGATCCGATAGACAGTTTCAGCAATGTATAATGATATAAAATCAACACTCAAAGTCATAGTTTTTCTGAGTGCCAATAGGAATATGCTAAGAAAAAAGCCAATTATATTTACAATATCCTCAAAAAATAAATCACCTACATATAAATTTTATTGAAGAAAGGAAAGACCTCTACTATTAAAACTATAAAACCACTGGGTGCTAGTGGCTCATGCCTGTAAACCTAATGACTCAGGAGGCTAAGATCTGTGGATAGCAGTTCAAAGCTAGCCTGGGCAGGAAAGTTCATAAGATTATTATGTCCAATTAAGCACTAAAAAGAGCCAGATGCCAATGGCTCACGCCTATAATCCTAGCTACTCAGGAGGCTGAGATCTGAGGATCTCAGTTAAAAGCCAGCCTGGGCAGGAAAGTCCATGAGACTCTTATCTCCAATAAAACCACTAGAAAACCAGAAATGGTGCTGTGGCTCAAGTGGTAGAACACTAGCCTTGAGCTGAAGAGCTGAGGGACAGCGCCCAGGCCCAGAGTTCAAGCATAGGTCCAGCACAGAAAAACAAAAACAAAACAGTAATTTATAATAACAAAGAAAAAAAACTTGTAAAACTTTAAAGAAAGAAATTGAGTAACACTGGAAGATGTAAAGACCTTCCATGCTCATGGACTGGCAGAATCAATATCAAAGTAACCATAGGGCCAAAAGCAATCTATAGGTTCAGTGCAATCAAAATCTTAATTGTAGCCGGATGCCAGTGGCTCATGCCTGAAATCCTAGCTACTCAGGAGGCTGAGATCTGAGAATCAGGGTTCAAAGCCAGCTAAAGCAGGAAAGTTCATGAGACTCTTATCTCTAATTAACTACCAGAAAACCAGAAGTGGTGCTGTGGCTCAAGTAGTAGAGTGCTGTCCTTGAGTTGAAGAGCTGAGGGACAGCACCCAGGCTCAGAGATCAAGCCCCACAACTGACAAAAAAAAAAATCCTAATTTTCATTCTTAAAAAAAAAAAAAGGAAAATAAGTCCTAAAATTTAGATGGAAGCAAAAAGACCACACCATAACAAAAATAATCCTAGTCAAAGGAACAACATTGGAATTAACACAATTCCAGATTTGAATGAACACTATTTGCATAAAATCTGAATACATCCTCCTTCATACTTTAAATCATCTCTCAATTACTACGCAAATAACTGTTATACTATATTTATGAAATAATTACCAAAAAAGTTTATGCTTGTTCACTACAGATATGTTTATTTGACTATTTTTGACCTGCAGTTAGTTGAATTTGCAGTTAAGGAATACATAGATACAGAGCCTCAACTCTATTTGATTTAATATCTCATTTCTTTCATGACCACATCATATTTAGTGTCTGTAGATGGTATCTGCAGACAAATCTGGAACGCCAGGTCATCAGGGATAGGGAGTTGCTTGGCCCCTGGAGTAGCGGAAAGGATGGAGTCCACTGAGGGCTGGTCATCATTGCCTGTAAACTCAGGCTTTCTCCCTAATGGCTCTGAAAAGGGTACATTTATTTTCTTCTGGAATCCACATATTTGCTTTAAGGGCAAAGGAAAGACAAAGGTTGTGTTTAATCTCTAGGTATAGAGGTGTTGTCTCCCTTGGGAAGAGGTTGGGTTAATGAGTAGTACAGTATTTCCTGGGAGCATTCTCCCCATTGTGTGAGGAGCAAGTCCAGATGTGGTGAAACTTTTTTCTTAATTTTTTTTTCTTTTTTTTTTTTGTCGGTCGTGGGGCTTGAACTCAGGGCCTGGGTGCTGTCCCTCAGCTCTTCAGCTCAAGGGGAGCACTCTACCACTTGAGCTACAGCGCCACTTCGGTTTTCTGGTGGTTTATTGGAGATAGGAGTCTCACGGTCTCTCCTGCCCTGGGCTGGCTTTGAACCGCAATCCTCAGATCTCAGCCTCCTGAGTAGCTAGGATTACAGGCGTGAGCCACCAGCGCCCGGCTTTAATATTTTTTTATTGTGAAAATACCATACAGAGGGGTTACAATTACATGAGTAAGATAATGAGTACATTTCTTATCAAGTATTGTTGCCTCCTCCTTTGTTTCCCCTTCCCATCCCTTCCCATCTCCCTCCCCTCCCCCCCACCCCCTGTGGTAAAACTTTTAAGTGTACTCAGGCAATTTGAGATTGTGATTAGCAGCCTCTGGACTGCCTACCTGTTCTATTTGCTGTCTTCTTGCCCATCCCTGCTCTCTTGGTGGCTCTACACAGGTGTATGCCCATGCAGGCACCACGCTTCAAGGAAAGATGTACATTACCTGTGGCCGCAGAGGGGAGGACTACTTGAAAGAAACACACTGCTATGACCCAAGCAACAACATCTGGCACACCCTGGCTGACGGGCCTGTGCGGCGTGCCTGGCATGGCATGGCCACTCTCTTTGACAAGCTGTATGTGATTGGGGGCAGCAACAATGATGCCGGCTACCGGAGGGACGTGCACCAGGTGAGCTGGGGCTGAGGATGCCCACCCAGTCAGTTTAAGGGTGACGTGAATGCAGTGGAAGGTGCAGGGAGTTGCCATGTGTTTTCTGACCCCATGGACACCTACCTGTCCTGCTGTGGTGTCTTTACTGGGGGAGCATGTTACAGTCAGTGAACTCTCACTGCCACACTATCATCCCAAGTCCATAGTGCCTGTGATGCTTACTCTTGGTTTTACACATTCTGTGGGTTTACACAGAATAATGAAGGCTAAGGAAAAGCCCTTATACCTGGGCTCCTGCACCACGGGATTTCTGTTTCTACCTATGAATACTTTCTGCCTATTTGTATTCAAAGAGCACCCCAAGCTAGATGTGGTAGTCCACACCTGTGATCCCTACCCTTGGGAAGCAGAGCCAGGAGGATTGCAAATGTGAGGCCATCCTAGACTGTATAGCAAGACTCCATTACACAGTAAAATAAACAGAAGACCATCCCAGGGGTTGCAGGCATGGCTCAGGTGATGCCTGCTAATGAGTGATAATTGTCAGATACCAAGTTCAAGTCCTGAGGCTGGGAAGGTTGCTCAGTGGTAGAGCGCTTGCCTTGCATGCATGAGGCCCTGGGTTCGATTCCTCAGCACCACATAAGCAGAAAAAAACAAAAGCTGGAAGTGGCGCTGTGGCTCAAGTGGTAGAGCTCTAGCCTTGAGCTGAAGAGCTGAGGGATAGTGCCCAGGCCCAGAGTTCAGGCCCCATGACCAGACCAAAAAAACAAAACAAAAAAAAAAAAAAACAAGTTCAAGTCCTGGTCTCTGACAAAAGAGAGAGAGGGAAAAAAAACCACATCCTGGAATGTTTCTCTCACTGACATTTGTCCAGGCAAATGCTCAGTCTAAATAACCACTACATGCCCCCACCCTCCAACTGGCTGTGAGTACCTCATCAGATTTGGCATTGACTAGTCTCATATCACATGAGTAATATCTGCTTTAAAGAGCTTTTCAAGTATTTTAGATTCTCTCTATAGGTTCACATAGTGGTTTTTAATTGTGTGGTCCCAGATCAGCAGCATCTCTTACCTGGGAACAGCTTTCTTAGGAAAGCAGGATCTCAGATCCCACTTCAGACTATTGATTCAGAAATTTGGGGAGTGGGGCTGGAGTTTGATTGTTTGCCCCTGGTGAGAATCTGAGTTAGTCTTTGAATTTCCTATTGATGCATAACAAATCACAACAAACTTAGCAACTTCACATAAATTTATTCTTCCTAAGTTTGGCAGATTGAAATGAAGGTTGAAGATGTCATCAGGCTGTATTTCCTTCATGGAGACACTAGGAAGGATCCTTACCCAGGGTGTACGCTGGTGGCTGTAGGAAGAAGTCCTGGTTTCTTTGCTGGCTGTCAGCTTCTTGAGACTTCTGGACTCAGGCCACTTCATCTTTAAAGCCAGCCAGAACAGGTTGAGGGCCCTGCCCCTGTACTTTCTATCACTTCTGTCTGTCTTCCCCTTTCCACTTTTTTCTTTTCTTTTTCTTTTTCTTTTTTTTCTTTCACAGTACTAGGACTTGAACTTAGGGCCTTATGCCTACTTGGTTTGAACCATGTCTTCAGTCCTTTTTGGAAATGGAGTCTTATGGCCTTTTCTGGTTGGGCTGGCTTTGAACTGAAATCCTCCAGATCTCAGCCTCCTGAGTAGCTAGGATTATAGGAGTGAACCATCATACCGAGGTCAGACACACTTTTGAGCTAGAGTATTGACCATTTACCATAGGACTATCAGGATATAACCCCATCCCCATCATGAATGAATATAATTTCACAGGCCTCAAAAGTAGAAGAGGGTCCTATTCTGTGCTTATAATTGGGAAGACTGAAGTTCTAGGTAAGCCTGGGCAAGAAGTTTGCAAGAGGATGCTGGTGGCTTACACCTGTAATCCTAGCTACACAGGAGGCTGAGATCTGAGGATCACAGTTCAAAGCCAGCCTTGGCAGAAAGTCTGTGAGACTCTTATCTCTACCTAAAACCACATAAAAACCAGAAGTGGAGCTGTGGCTCAAAGTGGGAAAGTGCTAGCCTTGAGCAAAAAAGCACAAGGACAGTACCCAGGCCCTGAGTTTTGTTTTTTTTTTTTTTAAAAAAAGTTTGTAAGACTCTATTTCAACTAGTAAAAGCTGACCATGGAGGTATGCACCTAGCTATGGTGAGAAGCATAAATAGGATTGCAGTCCAAGCCATCCTGGGCAAAAATAGTGAGATCCTATTCAAAATATTCTCCAGGGGGCTGGAGATGTAGCTCAAGCAAGTGGCAGAGCACCTGCTAGCAAGTGTGAAACCCTCATTCAAATCCTGATACTATCAAAAAGAAATTTGTTTATTCTACTGAGCCTTACAGCTTAGCAGCAGTATCCTGGCATCTCGGTTGATTCCCTTGAGATATACTGGCTGACTGGAAGCTACAGCTCACTCCCTCTGCCCTGCATCTTGCAAGAGGACCATCCCAGGTACCACCAGTGCACAAAATTTCTAGTGGCTCACACTAAAGCTCCTAGCTACTCAGAAGACTGCGATCTAAGGATCTTGGCTTAAAGCCAGCCTAGACAGATAAGTCAGAGAGATTCTTTTTTTTTTTTTTTTTTTTTTGGTTCCGGTCATGGGGCCTGAACTCTGGGCCTGGGTGCTGTCCCTGAGCTCTTCAGCTCAGGGCTAGCGCTCTACCACTTGAGCCACAGCGCCACTTCCAGCTTTTTGCTTATGTGGTGCTGAGGAATCGAACCCAGGGCCTCATGCATGCAAAGCAAGCGCTCTACCACTGAGCCAACTTCCCAGCCCCAAATCAGAGAGATTTTAATGCCCATTAACCTTTAAAAAGAAAGCCAGAAGTGGAGATGTAGCTCAAGTGGTACAGCACCAGCTGTGAGCAAAAAAGCTAAGCAGAAGATATGAGGCTATGAATTTAAGCCCCAGTAGTTGTACTGTTTCTTTTGAACATATTATCATCTTTAAATCATCAAAAAGCTGAAAATTTGTAGGCCAAAACCATCATAAGCCGGGCGCTGGTGGCTCACGCCTGTAATCCTAGCTACTCAGGAGGCTGAGCTCTGAGGATCATGGTTCAAAGCCAGCCCCGGCAGGAAAGACCCTGAGACTCCTATCTCCAATAAACCACTAGAAAACTGGAAGTGGCACTGTAGCTCAAGTGGTAGAGCGCTCGCCTTGAGAGCTCAGGGACAGCGCCCAGGCCCAGAGTTCAAGCCCCACAACCGACAAAAAAACAAAAAACAAAAACAAAAATATCATAAACCAGGGACTCTCAATAAATGGGACAACTTCAAGATCCATATCCTAATTCCACCTGCAAAGTCACTTTTTCCATGTAAGGTAATATCCACAGATTCTAGGCAGGTACTCTACTGCTGGCCTGTACCTCTAGCTTTTTGTGGAGGACAAGGGCTTGCCTATGTTGACCTTGAACTCATGACCTCCTGCCTCTACCTCCAGAGTACTGGATTACAGCTGTGTACCACACCAGATTTGTCTTAATACATATTGGCAAGTTCCTTTCTTGCCATGTCACGAAGTAATGTGGCTTTATCACTGCCCACCAGCATTGGGTTTTGTGATGTTTTTCTTCTCCTAGTGGTTGCTAGTTAATGGTTGACATTTTGGTCTTGCAAGTAGGTCGAACATTTTTCCAAGTCTTTGTTTACAGTTTGGGAGAATTTTGAAGAAAAGAGAAGGTTGATGGTCATGATTCGTCAGCAAGTAACTATTTCCACATGTACCCTACTGGTGATGAGTACAGGGGGGGAGGGGGTGGTGAACAGTGGGCTCTGTACCCTCCTGTGGAGTGGGGAGAAGCTGGTCCCTCAGAACATGTTGGAAGGAAATGTCCCCACGCATGGGAGCAAGAGGCTGCTGTTGGGCTGGGTAGGCTGGAGGAAGGCTATGCTGAATGCCAGTAGTGCTGCTCCAAGTGGGGGCTACAGTGGGTCCCTTCTCTGCAATGGTCTCAACACTGGCCCCATGCTAGTCTTCTAGTGGACTGTCAGAGACTAGTGGGTAACTAAGGCTGCCTGGACAGAAGTGGGGGCTGGTAGCCTGTCCCAGCTAGTGCCCAGTTGACGCTGGCCTTGACTTTGCAGGTGGCCTGTTATAGCTGCACATCTGGGCAGTGGTCATCCGTCTGCCCACTTCCGGCTGGGCACGGCGAGCCTGGCATTGCTGTGCTGGACAACAGGATCTACGTGCTGGGTGGCCGCTCTCACAACCGTGGCAGCCGAACGGGCTACGTGCACATCTATGACATGGAGAAGGACTGCTGGGAGGAGGGGCCCCAGCTGGACAACTCCATTTCAGGCCTGGCAGCCTGCGTGCTCACTCTGCCCCGCTCCCTGCTCCGCGAGCCACCTCGCGGGACCCCTGACCGCAGCCAGGGTGATGCAGACTTCGCCTCTGAAGTGATGAGTGTGTCAGACTGGGAGGAGTTTGACAACTCCAGCGAGGACTAGGGTTCTGGTGCCTGGCATTGGGGAGGGGTGGCAGGGGTTTTGTGGGTAGCCAGGCCAATGAGGCCTGGGCCAAAGCATCTGAATCTGGGATAGTGGGTGGTCCTTCTCAGGCCCTTGGGGCTTATCATTCCTGGCACCCTTTCTTCACTCCAGCCCTTCACTACCTTGCATATGAGGACTGTTGCTGACTCTGGCTGTGAATTGTGTTATAATGGGAAATGTTCCTGAAAGGTTTTGGTCCTTTGAGGGAGTGACCAGACCTGTCCTCCTCACAGCCTGAGAGGACTTGTGTCACCAGCTGGCTTGGCCTTCTCCCTCCCTGGATCTGGTCCCTACTAGGCTGAGAAGGTCTCTTCTCCAAAAGATCCTGGGAGCTGGCAGCCCAGGCGACAGGGGTCAAAGCCCTTCTTTCTGTGAACAGATTGGCTGGTGAGCAGCTACAGCTGCCAGCACACCAGCAGCCACGGCCTTCAGGGACTGGGCACTCCCAGGGGTGGAAGGAGCAAAGGTGCATAAAGTTACTTGGGACTGGTTCTAGTGGTGGAGATCCCTACCGCTGGGTTTTTCTGATCCCGTGTTGTTGATAAATTAAATAAAGCATTACACAAAAGATACTAGCTGTTTTCCTGTGGTCACAGCCGGGGTTCTTTACAATTCAGTGTAGTGGAGCACAGGTGTCGGGGTGTCCTGGGGGACAGCTGTGATGTAGGAGCCAGGCTTTTCCTAGGCTGACTGGCAAGAGGTCAGGACCTTGCCTCCCTGCCTCAGAGGGAAGCATATTAAACTCCCTAGACTGGAATGGGGTCACTAGGAACCTGGAACCTGACCTGCTCTGGATTGCAGGATGTTGCCCTGCTTGGTGTTAGAGCACTTTCTGTGGTAAGAAGTTCTCCCAACCAGGCCACTGAACTTCTGGTACCTGTGTCTTCTGCCACCCTTTCTCCATTTCTGCCCCTGGCCAGCCTGTTGCAGGCTACTGCAAACTGGCTGTGGCTTATTACAAGAGAAATGTTCCCAAAGGCTGTGGCTGATACTCCCTAGGAGTGCTTGGGTCACCAGTCTTTTTTGCCAATTCCAGTTAAAAAATATTTAAGGAAAACCAGGCACCAGTGGTTCACACCTGTAACCCTAGCTACCCAGGAGGCTGAGATCTGCGGATTGAGGTTAGAAGCCAGCTACAGTAGGAAAGTCAGTGAGATACTTACTGTCAATTAACCACCAGAAAACAGGAAGTAACACTGTGGCTCAAAGTGGTACAGCCCTAGCCTTGAGTGAAAAAGTTTAGGACAGTACCCAGGCCCTAAGTTCAAGCCCCACAACTGAAAAAAAAAAATGTTTAAGGGCTGAAGTTGGGGATTCAGTAGTAAGGCACTTACATAGCATGTGCAAGGCCCAGGGTTGAATCCCCAAAATTACAAAAATCAAATCAGTGTGGGGCAGGGCAAAGTCAAATCCTACCCTCAGAGTCTAGAAATGGAGCCTCAGCAGCTGGGGAGGAAAGCCCTATGGATCACTGGAAGGGAGCATGAGGCACAGTCCTGATTGGGGGAACCTTGTATGGGCTTCTCCCCACATCCTGACTACATTTCCTGAAGGTTTACCAGATAACTTTTGGGCCCATTCTCTGTCTCAAGGCTACATCTGTGCAGCATGTAGGACCTTCCCCTAGCCACCTTTACAGGTAACTCCACCTTCTTTGAGCCATCAGGCATAGCCCATGTCCTGACGCTGATAGGCTGGATAACTTGCACCACCTTCACCAGTAGGCCACTTGGCCCTGAGCCACACAAAGCTTTATTCCATCTGAACATCTTCCCCTCCTGCCTGCTACCGGGTCTGCACCTGCAGGCTTCTACCCCACCCTGCAGATGATGGAAGCTTCCTAAGACTTCCTAAGGATGGAGACTTTCTCTCCCATCAGCTGAACAGATCATGGGTCTTCACACTGGCATTCTGTCACTGAAGGAGAGTGAGTGAAGAAACAAGCTCTGGCCTTCCCTTTCTGGTTGCTAAGGGCTGTGGGATGGAGACTCTACCCTTGGGATAGCTTGTGTGACCTTCCTCACTTTCTTGGGTCTTGAGGAAACATGACATAACACACATTGGGGCATGTGCTGATTCCTGCTGAGGTCTTAGGAACATAGCAAGGTTAAGAGTGCTTTGGCTGGGGCTAGATGGCATCCAGGCCTGCCATTGTCACATGTGGAGGCCCTGCTCAGTATATATGGCTACCATCTCCTTCCACACCTAGGCCTTCTAGTGTGGCCAGGCTCTCAGGCTCTGCTCTCATGCAAAATCCTCTTACCATTCAAGCCCAACTCCTTTTGGAAGCCATCTGGCCAGAAATACCTGGCCAGTACTGGGCTTTTTAGTTTGCCTGCTCAATGAGCAGTCATTTATGAGCACCTATGGACCTATAGTTTCTCCATTCTGGTGTCCATCTGGAGCCACGCCAAGGCAGGGGATGAACCTGGGTTCTACCTATGCTTAGTATCCTGCTGGAGGTGTGGGCTGCCATGGTGACAAAGACAGATGAGGAACCTGCCAGTGACACCACTAGTCAGCAGCCACTGCAAGGTGAATCCCATGCAGGAAACTCTGACTGAGAGGAGGCTTGGGGACAGCCTTTGTCCTGAGGGAACCAGATGACAAGGATAAGTTGAGATCTGAGCCACTGAAGATAAGTGATTGGTATAAAGGTATAATTCAGATCCTGTTCCTCACAAACATGAGGGATGAGTGGGGAGTAGATCTGGAGGAAGGGGTGAAATTAACAAGTTGTGATGTCTATGCGTGAACTTGGTCTAGCTGAGGTGAATGCTTCAGCCCAGGGAGTCACTGCCTATAAAGCCAGTGCTCACCTAGCACAAACTGCAGCTACATGAATCTTGCTGGCCTCTGTTGGCATCAAGACTGAAGGGAGCGGCCCCAGCCTGGGAGGGCACTGCTGAGGTCAGGACTGTGCCCAGGCTGAGCTGCCCAGAAGTGGTTGGACTGTTTACTTGTCCCAGAGAAGTGTTTGCATTCATGACCACATTGGAAGGATTTCCCTTTCTTCCCTTTATACCCTGCCTCCTTCCTGCACCAGCCCAACTAAAGGACTGAGTAACAAGCCCTAGCTTCTCTGCTTCCTGCCCTGCTCCTCATCACACCCTTCACTGCCAGCCTACAGCTGGTTAATGCCCAGAGTCTTGGGGCCTGTCAGAGGCTCTGATTCCAAGCTCTATCTAGCCACACTCTATGTATTCCTGTAGGGCTTTTAATGTGCATGTGCCTGCTACCCAAGAGAAAACAGATGTTCAGTCCCTGCTTGGGCTCACCTTAAATCCTAAAAGGCAAACTCTCCCTTGTTAAAACTGACTGCTCTCAGGAGCCATTGGTGCTTCCCATCTCCCTGCCTTGAGGGCCTAGTGTGGATCTCCCTCACCACCAGAGCTCTGCTGTTCTTCAGATCCAAGGTTCCCAATTAGTCCTTGGATCCTGGGCCTGTGCTTTGCCCTCAGCTCCTCTCTCCTCCTGCCTCTCTGACCTATGCTATTGTAAACCTAAAAGGTTCACTGCCACTCTATGAGTCACTGACTCAAGAGTCAGTCAGTGGCAGAGTAGAGCAGGTTATCCATGGCTCATTCCTGTAATCCTGGCTACTCAGGAGATTGAGATCTGAGGACTGCAATTTGAAAGCAGCTGGAGAAGGAAAGTCCATCAGACTCTTACTTCCAATGAATCAGCAAAAAGGCAAAAGTAGAGTTGTGGCTCAAGTGGTAGAATGCCAGCCTTGAGCAAAAAAGCTAAGGAATAGCACCCAGGTATGCTCTGAGTTCAAACTCCATTACACAAACACACACACACACACACACACACACACACACACACACACACACACACACACACAGAGTGATAGAAGACCTTTACTGATCACATATGGGCAAGCTGGAATACAAGGAGTTCTGACTCTAAAGTTCTTTCTTTCCCAGGGGTCTCAGAACTAAGCTAAAGTAAGAGACCTGGGGTGGGGAGGGGGTTCTCTTTAGCACCCCATGTAGGAACCAGGATGGGTACTAATTCTGTAGCAAGTAGCTTCTCAGACAAGCCTGTGGATATTATTTAAGGTCACCGGACTCTCTCTTGGTTCCTACAAATCTGAAGGGGTTACTGACTGAAGAGAAGTTAATGACTGAAAGTTTCTTGGTCTCCTCCTGATAAGGTTGACTAGTAGTTACTTGGGGAATGAAACCCAGATTTTTTTTGGGAAAAGTTAACCCATTTTTGTGACTTCACTATCAACCCACTTAGCTGGACCTTTCCATGGGTGGAGGGCAATAGCAGCATTCATCTAGGCTCCCCCAGTTCGTTTTCACCCTTGACTAGGACTGCTGGCTTTCAGATCTCATTTCTGTCCCCTTCTACCTTTACCTTTCATATCCTATTAGAGCCCATAGCTAGGCCAGTCTACCCCCATCTCTCGTGTCCCCGCAGAGACCCTCTTTTCCCAGGCCTCTGGTCCCCACCAAATCTAGCCACAGGCCTGGAACATCTTGCTCAGTTGGTTCTTTTCGCACTCTGAGTTCAAACCCCAGTATACACAAGCTGGACTGCATACTGGGGAACTACAATGGCTTTGCTCCCAGGGCCACCTTCCCCTGGCCAGTTCCTAAGCACGCTGGCGTGGAGGGGGGTTGGGGCATCGCGCCGGGTCCCCCATCCCCCTCCCCACCCGGGGCTGGGCCGCGCAGTGAGCGCGCAGGGGCGGCTGTTCCCGTGGATGTCTGGAGAGGCAAGGAAAAGGAGCGGGAACTAGGGGCTCCGCTGGCGGGCCACCACTGCCCCTCCCTCTCTCAACACTTGGCGGGCCTCCTCCAAGTTCGCCCCTAAGTTTGTGAGTGGCCAGGTGGGGGTGGGGGCCACGCGGAGGGGCGGCGGCGCGGCCGGAGGGTGGGGTCTGGCGCACGGGGCGGGCGCTGCCGCCTGGCCGGCCGCGGCTGGCCCAGGATCAGGGAGCCGATGTGGAATTTCCTGCCCGGCCCGGCGCCCCTCCTGCCGCCCCCCGCCCGGCCTCGCACTCCGCTTCCGGCCGCTCTCGCTGCGGCCGCACCCGCGCCCACCCGCGCCTGCCCCGCGCCGCATGGAGGGCGCAGGGTCCCGGGGGGCCGGGCCGGCGCGGCGCCCGGGAGCCGGAGGTCTATCGCCCCCGTCGCTGCCGCCACTGCTGGTGCTGCTGCTCTGGCTGCTGCCTGGCCCCGCGGCGTCCCAGGAGTTGAACCCGCGAGGCCGCAACGTGTGCCGCGCGTCCGGGTAGGACCTCAGCTCGCCTGGGGAGCAGAAGGAGGGAGACGCTCGGGACTAGGAGGGTGGCGGCGCCAGGCATTGGTGGTTGGTTGTGGGGCGCCTTGGATCTCCCTGTGTCACACGCGTGGGCCCCTTCGGTCACCCTCGCCCACACTGGCTTCATTCCAGACAGACCTGGGCCCTGCGCCACGACGGTGCATCCGAGGATACCCTGGACCAGAAGTCACCTG
The DNA here is from genome assembly GCF_024711535.1 of Dipodomys merriami. Taxonomy (NCBI): domain Eukaryota; kingdom Metazoa; phylum Chordata; class Mammalia; order Rodentia; family Heteromyidae; genus Dipodomys; species Dipodomys merriami. The sequence goes on from NW_027206013.1 coordinate 2,361,044, forward strand.
AGGGGATAACCAGTGCCATAAACCCGACAAGGGGGAGGGGGGGGGAAGCTGTGTTGTGAAGGCCATAGAGGAGAGGGAGAGAAAAGGCATTCCAAGCAGAAGGAACAACATGTGCAAAAGCTCGGGGCACGAGTGGTTTGAGCCTGGAGTGGGGTAAGAGGAGAGGCGAAGGAGGAAGGATCCAGAAAAGTTTTGAGACAGGCCAAAGGAAGGACTGTTTGTTTTTAGGAAGAACGGGTAAGGGTGGGAGGATGGTTGGGGAGGGGGGGCGGGGGAGGGTGATCATCGAAGAGTCAGAGCTCAGAGTGGATCGGAAATGGAAGCCAAGAAGACAGTGATGGGCCCGGGGGCCTGGAGGTTGTGGGGACTCGTGGCGACTCCCGGGGTGGCGACAGGAGATGTTTGGAGGGGCGACAGAGGTGGGTTGCTACGAGGCGCCCACTGGGGAAGCCGGTGTGGGACAGGCCCAGTCAGAGGACAGCGGGCTGGAGGGCTTTTCGTGGTGAGCAAAGCCAAAGGCAGGACGCCAGAAGTGGGCAGTGGAGTGTGAGGCCAGGGCGAGGGCATGGGCTTCTGCACCGGGACGAGGAGGCGAGTTGGTGGATGTTGAGGGGCGCCGCACCCGCGGGCAGCTGGAGAGGCAACGGTGGGACTCTGGGCTGGATCCCCTCCGGGCGCTCTGGATGGAAGGGCGGGGAAAGGCCGAGATCCGGTCCAGCGGCTGGGGGTGTGGGGATGGAAATCAAGGTAGACAAGGGGCTACTCGGGGGGCCGCGCGGGGTTTCCAAACTGGGGTCCGGAGGCGCACAGGCCCCTCCCCCTGCGAGCCCCGCCTCCGAGGCGGGGGCCGGCCTGGCTCGCCATCTGCTTCGCATCGACGCCGCCGCCACCGCCTCCCAGGCCTCCCCAGCCCCAGGAATGCAGCGGCGGCGGTGGCGGGCGGGGCCGAGCCTGGAGAGGGGGAGGGCGCGATGGTCGCCTGGCTCTGACTACGCGCCCAGGCCTCGTCCCGCGACGGGGCCCCGTCCGGGGATGGGGGTCTGGTAGCGGGATGGAGCTGCTGGGAGCTGGAGCGTGGGATCCCTTAAAGCCCCCGGTCCCCTTGCCAGCAGACCTCCCCAAGACGCCAGGCTGTGTCTGTAGCCAAGAGCCTGGGTTTGCATTCACATCCTGGTGCTAGTTCTTCCCAGCTGTGTGGACCTGGGCAAGTCCTTCAGTTTTCTGGGCTTTGCTCCACATCTGTAAAATGGGGTCGATGATGGAGCATTACTTCATGAAGGAGTTTGGAGGGGAGGAGTTTCTGTGGTTTTGTGGGGGAAGGGGAGGGCTCCAAACAAGGACAGTCACTTTGGACACTGCCTACCTGGATTCTGGACCCTCCCTTTTGTTATTGTGGCCAGAGAAGGGCCTGCACTCAGCCAACAAAATGCTGTGCTCCTGCTGGGTGAGGAGCCTGTGTTACTGAAGACCCAGCAGCAGATACCAAACCCCTGTGCCAGGGACAGAGGAGACCACCAGCTCAGGAAGCAAAAGTGTCTAGACATCTAAGAAGGCCTGGGAGAGAGTTGTTGAGTTTGGGGTGCTACTTTCTATGTGATGATTTGGGGGAAATCCACTGAAAAGGTGGTGAGTACACAAATCCAGAGGCGACGGACACCCTAGGGGTGTTCCAGACAAGGACCCAACCCAGAGGCTCCTTGGAATCACAGTTAGGAGTCTTGGGGCTGCAGAGCCCAGGGAAATGATGGAGGAGAAATGGAAGCTACAGTTCACCCACTTTTCTGAAGACCTGGACTTCTCTGAAGCCTGTGGTCAAATGAGGTTTGCAGAAGCAAGTGGTTCTGACCAGGCTTGGCTTCTAGGTGGCAGGCACTCTGGTGGCAGAAGGGCAGAAGCTGGGGTCAGCCAGAAGGCAGACACTATGAAAATAGGAGGTGGGTCTTTGGAGGCTGGGATAGGGCAAGGGACAATCAGTTCCCCCCACCAGATGTGGTTGGGAAGAGAAAGCAGGTGTTTCTCAGTGGCTCTAGTGAGGATAGAGAGGAGTCAGGGGTGTCTCCTAGAATCTTGGCCTCCCAACCTGGAAGGACCAGTGTGACTTGAGGTAGAAAAGACTTGGAATACAGAGGAGGTCAGTTTTGAGACACTCTTAAGTTCTCCCTGTGGTGACATTGTCCAGTAGACAGTTGGATTTGCGAGTCTGGAATTGAGGAGGTCTCCAAGGAATTGTTGTTTAATGTGACCTGGCAAATTCCTTGAAGAAGGTAAAGGTAGGTGGAAATGAGGACCGGAGAGATGGGAAGTTTGGGACAGAACCAGACAAGAGGGGTCCTGGGGCAGGAAGAGTCAAATAGATGAGTTCTCTAGTGGCTGCATGGTTAGTAGAAAAACCTCCCTGGCTGATTTGGGAGCAAACCAGGCTATGTGCAGATGCAGTGAGCTACATCTCAGATGAAATCACAGCACATTTGCATCATGACAGGAACAGTGGTCTCTAAAGGGGCAACCTACAGCCTGCCATTCTTGCTGCTGTGGTCTGGTTCCCTAAGTCTCACCAACTAGAAAGCAAGCTGGAAATGTGCCCTGTACCAACTGTCTTCTCTACCTCATCTTCCTAAGATCCCTGGTCAAACAGTTAACCTACCAGCCCAGCCTAGCCTTACTGTCAGTCTTTCCAAGGAAACTCTTGTGTTTGGTGAACCCAAATAGGCTCTGTCTGTTGGTAGTGTCAGCTCTGCTGTGTGAGGCCTGGATGCCAGCCATGCTGAGAATGACCAGCTGTACTCAGAGGCTTCCTCAAGCCTACTTGCAGAATCCCCGAGGTCTACATGGAACTAGAGAACAGATAATCGCATAAACTACCACAGCCATGGCAGAGCTCTTAGAAGATGCGAAACATTGCAGTTGGCTTCCTCCTAATCTTTCTGCCAAATCTATAAGCCATATTCTTATAGGTAAGGAACATACAGTTCAGAGAGGTTAAGCTCTTTGCTGAGGTCACGTAACAAGCAGTAGACCTGGATATCAAACTCAGTTGGCTGTGGCCATAAAAGTGCAGGCTCCTGGTCACAGCACCCTGTATCAGGCTATCCATGGAAAGGGGTAGTGAGTGCTTCTGGGTCCAACTTAGCAGGTCACCTGGCAGGGATTCTTAAAAGAGGAACAACTTTGTAAAAAAAAAAAAAAAAAACTGTAGAAGATCTCCATCTTGAGACCAAGGATCAGGCAGAAGTGACAGGGGGATGAGCTGGTAGGCTCTGTCTGCAAATGTGTTGTTTGAAGCCTCTGGGTCAGGATTGGGTAGGTGAGACAATAAAAGCAGGAAAATCCAGGCTTGTTGTGTGTTTTAGTCTATGATTTCCTCTGTGTGTGTGTGTGTGTGTGTGTGTGTGTGTGTGTGTGTGTGTGTGTGTGTGTGTGTGTGTGTGTGTGTGTGTGTGTGTGTGTGTGTGTGTGTGTGTGTGTGTGTGTGTGTGTGTGTGTGTGTGTGTGTGTGTGTGTGTGCTTGATCCTGTTCACCAGGTATTACCTTTGGCCTGGCAGAGAAGTAGCTCATTTGGTGAGGAAGGGACTGTTCTTGGGCCTCGGAACCCTGACCAAGTTGGAGGCGTCTGAAGTCTGGGTGGCATGTATAGGATATGGTGAAGGTAGCTTCGGTTTTTCCCTTCAGCCCTTCCTACCCCACCAGCTCTCCAGGCCCTCTCCCATCACATCCCCGTACTAGATTTCTCTGAAGTGTAAATGGATGCTATGTTCTTATAGGACTGAGGCAAAATTTTGTGTCTGATGGGATTGTAGGAACCAGAAGCCTCACTGGCTGTCCTTTTTCAGCCTCTACCCTCTAAAAAACATGGGCAGTTCCATGACATCCACAGTCCCCAGGTATCTCTCTAGCCACTATGGGTTTTCACCTGGCATCTGGTGTGGTTTTAGAAGCCATGACACTCTGAAATACTATAGTTAGACATTACCTTCTAGGCCAGGTGTTGGTGGCTCATGCCTGTAATCCTAGCTACTCAAGAGGTTGAGACCTAAAATCAGAGTTTGAAGCCAGCCAAGATAAGCAAGCCTATGAAACTTATCTTCTGTCAACCCCTCCCCCCCCCAAAAAGAAAGCCATAATTGGAGTGGTAGCTCAAGTGGTAAAGTGCTAGCCTTGAGGAAGAAAAAAAAAAAAACTCAGAGACAGAACCAAAGCCCTGAGTTCAAGCCCCAGGACTGGCACAAGAAAAAATATAATAGAGCTGGGCACCAGTGGCTTACACCTGTAATCCTAGCTACTCAGGAATCTGAGATCTGAGGATCACGATTCAAAGCCAGTCCAGGCAGGAAAGTTCATGAGACCCTTATCTCCAGTTAACCACCAGAAAACCAGAAGTGGTACTGTGGCTCAAGTGGTAGAGTGCTAGCCTTGAGCTGAAAAGCTGAGGGACAGCACCCAGACCCAGAGTTCAAGCCCCACAGCTGACAGAAAAAAGAAAAGAAATTACCTTCTAGGGGCTGAGTGTGTAGCTAATGGTGAATGCTTGCTAGCATGTGTGAGGCCTAAGCCCCACTTCCACATGGCTAAAACAGAACAACCAAGATCTTCTACCAGAGTAATATAATACCAAGTCCTTCATAATAAAACAATAAAGGGACTGGGAAGGTGGCGCTTGCCTTGCATGCCAGAGGCCCTGGGTTCGATTCATCAGCACCACATAAACAAAAAGAAAAAAGCTGGAAGTGGCGCTGTGGCTCAAGTGGTAGAGTGCTAGCCTTGAGCAGAAGAGCTGAGAGACAGCGCCCAGGCCCAGAGTTCAGGCCCCACGGCCTTTCCTCTATCTCAACTCCTACCCTGGCATCCCAGGCTCTGTTTTACTTATACCTTATGCTCATGGAGAACTCCCATGTTCCCTTGTGCCCCTCTCCCTAGCAGATAGATGACCCTTCCCCCTTCTGCCCCCCCCCACGAGCCTCCCCTGAAAAAAGAACTGTGTCCACAGCCCATGAGGCTGCCATCCACCCTGATGCTTAGTCCCACCTGGACATCCATGTATGTCTATTGGTTCTGGTACCCTCCCAGTCATTTCACAAGGGAGTTACTAACATGCAATTGGCCAGGCCCAAGCCTTAAGAGATGACCTAGCCCCTGTTCAGGGGTCCTGATACTAGGATCTGCTCTCTAGCCACCCCTGCCCCCTTGTGCTGCACCTTCTAGAACTCAGGACTCCTTTTCTCAGCCTAGTGTCCCGCAGGAGGGCACAGGGGAGTTAGGTGGCATGGGAGAACTGGGGGAGCCCTTGTAGGTAGGTAGGACTGGAGATGAGCTGTTTGTGGTACTATTCCATTTCTGCCCAGGGTCTACTTCCTGAGCACCAACACTTGAGTCTTCCACATCTGTAATGGCGCCCAGCACACGTCAAGGCCATAACTACCTTTCTAAGGCAGTACCCAGGGAGGCCACATAGGGACTGGCTGGGGGGTGGGAGGAGGGTGGGGAGAGGGGAACCCTAGTGCAGATGAAGATTAGGGAAGCGGCTGTAGGGAGGAGGAAGTCAGGTCACGCTCAGTCGTCCTTTTTCGGCTCACAGTCCCCAGGTGTTCACGTGCTGCGCTGGCTGGAGGCAGCAGGGGGACGAGTGTGGGATCGGTGAGTTCTTCATCCTGGGAACTGGGGGTGGAGGGCTCGAGGTGGGGGGAGCATGTGCCCACAGCTCGGCCTGTGCCCTCCCGCAGCGGTGTGCGAAGGCAACTCCACGTGCTCAGAGAACGAGGTGTGCGTGAGGCCGGGCGAGTGCCGCTGCCGCCACGGCTACTTCGGTGCCAACTGCGACACTAGTGAGTGCGGGGCGGGGAGGGCACTGGGCGCCTGCGCTGCAGGCTGGAGAGACGGGGCGGGGTCTAAGCGAGGTTCGGGGCGGGGCGAAGTCTGTCTCCACTACGGTATAGAGTCTTGGCGTTGTGACGGTGGGAGGATGCGGGCGGGGACGCCAGCCACGCAGAAAGTGGAGGCTCCCACTCCCGCGTCTTTGCAGAATGCCCGCGCCAATTCTGGGGTCCTGACTGCAAGGAACGGTGTAGCTGCCACCCGAACGGGCAGTGTGAGGACGTGACGGGCCAGTGTACGTGCCACGCGCGGCGCTGGGGCGCGCGCTGCGAGCATGCGTGCCAGTGCCAGCATGGCACGTGCCACCCGCGGACCGGCGCGTGCCGCTGCGAGCCGGGCTGGTGGGGCCCGCAGTGCGCCAGCGCCTGCTACTGCAGCGCCACGTCGCGCTGCGACCCCCAGACCGGCGCCTGCCTGTGCCACGCGGGCTGGTGGGGCCGCAGCTGCAACAATCAGTGCGCCTGCAACTCCTCGCCCTGCGAGCAGCAGAGCGGCCGCTGCCAGTGCCGCGAGCGCACGTTCGGCGCTCGCTGCGATCGCTACTGCCAGTGCTTCCGCGGCCGCTGCAACCCCGTGGACGGCACGTGCGCCTGCGAGCCGGGCTACCGTGGCAAGTACTGTCGCGAGCCATGCCCCGCCGGCTTCTACGGCTTGGGCTGTCGCCGCCGGTAAGCGTGGGGAGGAGGGTCCCGCCTGCTCGGAAAGCCGAGGGGGAAAAGGGCGGGCCGCCGAGGGGGGCGGGGTCGAGGGGGGTTCCCGCTCCGCCCCACTTCCTGACCCCGCCCTAGGTGCGGCCAGTGTAAAGGCCAGCAACCGTGCACCGTCGCCGAGGGCCGCTGCCTGACCTGCGAGCCAGGCTGGAACGGAACCAAATGCGACCAGCCCTGCGCCACCGGCTTCTACGGGGAGGGCTGTGAACACCGCTGCCCGCCCTGTCGCGACGGGCATGCCTGCAACCACGTCACTGGCAAATGCACACGCTGCAACGCGGGCTGGATTGGCGACCGGTGAGCAGCCCGTGCCTCCCTCGACCCAGACCTGCAACCTGCCCGCATCAAGGCCTGCCTTGCCCCCGAAGGCCCTCTGCGGAGGACTCTCGGTTTGGGGTCCTTTTGCTTCTGTTTCCGCTGATGCCTCTTCTCGTTGCAAGGTGTGAGACCAAGTGCAGCAATGGCACTTACGGCGAGGACTGTGCGTTCGTGTGCGCGGACTGCGGCAGCGGCCACTGTGACTTCCAGTCAGGGCGCTGCCTTTGCAGCCCTGGTGTCCACGGGCCTCAGTGAGTGTCCTCGGGATTCGTAGGGGTTAGAAAGTATGTGCCGGACACTGGGGGCTCCAGCCAGACCTCAGACACAGACAAGGTGGGACCCAGGCTGGACTCTCCGTCCTTAGCCCCTAACTCAACTAGGGAGTGGCAAAGAGTTTGGGGGTAGGTTTCCTGCCCTGATGAGGTACCAGGATGCTGTATAGAGAGTAGGGACTTCCATTTAGTCAGCAGTCTGCACTGGCAGCCCTTCTTCCAACCCACACAACAGTTAGCTCCAGAAAAAGATTCTGAGGCTGGGTGACCACCCCTCATCCTCCAGATCTGCTCCTACTGATGGCGCACACGATCACTTCCAAATTATTGATCATCCAGTGTGTGCCTGGCCGCAGGTAGGAGTGAGCTTCAATCCCTACATAATGGAACTGGATAGCCAGGCCTGGGCCTGCTAGCGGCTGGGGTAAGGGAGGGGGAAGCATTTCGGTGGGCCTCCGTGGCTCCGTCTGACTTAGAACCCTTGCAGCTGTAACGTAACATGCCCGCCAGGGCTCCACGGCGTGGACTGCGCCCAGGCCTGCAGCTGCCACGAGGACTCATGTGACCCGGTCACTGGTGCCTGCCGCTTGGGTGAGTGCATGAGGGACATCGGGTTAGGGAACACGGGGGCTTGTTGGTGCCCACACTTACCTGGTACACCCGCAGAAACCAATCAACGCAAAGGCGTGATGGGCGCGGGCGCGCTGCTCACCCTGCTCCTGGGCCTCCTGCTCTCGCTACTTGGCTGCTGCTGCGCCTGCCGCGGCAAGGACCCCGTGAGTCGGTGAGGCCCGCCCCCCACGCTCCACTTGGCTCAGGCCACACCCTCGCGCTTTCTGGGCCCAGACTCCGCCCTCCCCTAGCTCAGCCCCATCCTTAAAGCGCCCGGGAAGATCGAGCCTCCCCTCCCAGCCCCTCCCCTTCGCTCAGGCCCTGCCCCCGCAGGGAGCTTTCGCTTGGAAGGAAGAAGGCTCCACAACGCCTGTGTGGTCGCTTCAGCCGCATCAGCATGAAGCTGCCCCGGATCCCACTCCGCAGGCAAAAGTTGCCCAAAGTCGTAGGTAAGGATGAGAGCTCGGAGTCGCAGGAGAAAACACTTCCCTGCGCAGGAGGCTCCTGGGAAATAGGTGTGAGGGGCCTCCAGGGATAGGTGAAGTGGGGACCCTAAAGCGTTTTTTAATGTTTTAAAAAAAATGGTTTTCAATAAGAAAACATTATTGGGGCTGGGAAGGTGGCTCAGTGGTAGAGCGCTTGCCTTGCATGCATGAGGACCTGGGTTCGATTCCCCAGCACCACATAAGCAAAAAGAAAAAAGCCGGAAGTGGCGCTGCGGCTCAAGTGGTAGAGTGCTAGCCTTGAGCTGAAAAGCTGAGGGACAGTGCCCAGGCCCAGAGTTCAGGTGATGTACGGGGTTTTAATGTGGGTGAGCTTGGAGGAAGTGTGACCAGAGTGAAGGTGTGCCCCACTTGCTAGGAGCATGGCCAGAGAACCAGGCAGGAGTCCTAGATGTCAGAGCAGATGTGTGTGTGAGGGGGAGGCATGGGGTGCTGTGAGTGGTTGCATTAGCGTTGTGTGAATGACGAACTGTCAGGCAACCCAGCTGAAGGATGGTACAATATATACATCCTGATGAGGAGCTGCCAGGAATGCACAGGGATGTAGAAATGGGAACATTCTGTCCCAAGACCCACTCTCCTGCTTGGATTCCCACCGGTGCTCTGAGCCCTTCCAGGGAAGTGGCAAGCTGGTCCTTTGCCCTCCCCACCCCAAAGGCCCTCAGGCAGGTGTCTTGCTGCTCCTTTCTGTGCTGACACACAATGAGATGGACTCTCTGTTTTGCACTTGTTTCTGAAGATAGATTGGGGGGGGGGGGCGGTTGTTCAGGCTATTGGAAAGTTAAGGAGACCACTGAGGAAAAACTCTGGTTTACACAGCAGCGTGACATCTATGGACACAGGTGCAGGGCTTGTAGACAGAGAAGGCCAATACACCTCTGACATTCATCAATGTGGGGTCTGCATCCTTGAAGGCTAAGCCTATGGGATACAGGCAGCTGAGATGGGCTCAAAAGGGTTTGCTTCAAATGCCGGGCGCTGGTGGCTCACGCTTGTAATCCTAGCTACTCAGGAGGCTGAGATCTGAGGATCGCGGTTCAAAGCCAGCCCGGGCAGGAGAGACCGTGAGACTCCTATCTCCAATAACCACCAGAAAAACCGGAAGTGGCACTAAAGCTCAAGTGGTAGAGCGCTCGCCTTGAGCTGAAGAGCTGAGGGACAGCGCCCAGGCCCAGAGTTCAAGTCCCATTGCCGACCAAAAAAAAAAAAAAAAAAAAGGGTTTGCTTCAAGGCTCCCCAAGTTCTACAAAATAGACTTCAAAGCATAGCTTTGAAACCCTGGTGGTCCAATTCTTTACACCTGTCTTTTTGTGTGTGTGTATTGGTACTAGGACTTGAACTCAGGGCCTGGCACTTGCTTCTATTTTGTTTTCTCAAGGTTGGTACTCTACCACTTGAGCTACACCTCCATTTCCAATATTTAGCTGGTTAACTGGAGATAAGAGTCTCACAAACTTTTCTGTCCAGGCTGGCTCTGAACTTTGATCCTATACCTCCTGAGTAGCTGGGATTATAGGCCTGTGCCAGCAGCACCCAGCTCCAGTTATTTCTTTCTAACCTTTATCCACACTTCAGCCCAACCTTTTCCAGCTCCCTGTCTGCACATACCTGTCTTCCATCATTACATATATTGTCCCTTTTTAAATTCTAGTTTGCTGCTATCCCTGTCTGTTAAGTTTCTTGCCCTGTCTACAGTCTTACAGAAGAGCTGGTCTTTAGCATTTCATTCACAATTGGCTAATGAGAGCACAGACTGGGGCAAAGCTGAGCCCCTGGCAACTCTGCCTCACTCCTTCCCAGTGGCTCATCATGACCTGGACAACACACTCAACTGCAGCTTCCTGGAACCACCCTCAGGACTAGAACAGCCTTCACCTTCATGGTCCTCCCGAGCCTCCTTCTCATCCTTTGACACCACAGATGAAGGCCCTGTGTACTGTGTCCCGCATGAGGGTGAGTATGGTCTTGTTTGAGCATCCTTCCAGCATAGCTAAATGTTCCTAAGATCTCTGCTAAACAGGATTGCAGACAGGGAGCAAGGCCAAGGTCATGCTGGGAACTGGGGGTCGGCCAGAGCTCCAGCTGTAGTCAAGCCTCTGTACTATTCAGCAACTGTCTGGGGTGGGGTCTGGGGAGATATGTAGGCCCTCTTGTCACTACACATAGACCAATTTCACCTCTAGGGGAAGCCAGACAGAAATTTCTGGACCTGGATAGGGAGTGGAAGGCAGATGGGAATGGACCCGTTGAGTAAAGGGAGGCCACCTTTGCCAGCAGCCTCCAGCCCACTGCCTAAACACTGAATAGCTGGGAAGCTGGCCTCTCTTTTCTCTTGGCCATAGCAATGAGTGACCTCGGGCAGGTGCCTAATCTTTGAGCCTTAGGAGCCTTCTTAGAAAAGAAGGAGGTAAATTTGATGATGGTGGCTCCTGAGGTTGGGGGTCTGGTGGGCAACAGGCGCAAAGTCTGCACAAATCTGGGCTTCAGCCCAGAAAATGTGTCCATTTCTCCAGCAGTCAGTAGCACACCTTGTGGCTCTAAACTGTTTGTGGTTGATGGCATGAGTATGCCAGGCTCACCTAAATGCCAGGGCGACGTGGCGATAGCCCAGCTCTGGTTTGTGAAGAGGGAAAGTCACCTTTGGAGGTGGTGATCTGGATGCCTTCTTCCTTCCTTAGAGGCCACAGCGGAGAGCCGAGAACCAGAGGCCACAACCTTGCCTCCTGACGCACCAGCGCCTTCCCCGGCGACCTTGACCACCCGGGCGTCCGCCGAGGAAGCAGCGCCCCTCCCGGCGTCCTCTGACAGCGAGCGCTCAGCGTCCAGTGTGGAGGGGCCTGGCGGGGCGCTGTACGCACGCGTAGCCCGGCGCGAGGCCCGGCCGGTCCGGGCCCGAGGTGAGGCTGGGGGCCTGTCGCTTTCGCCATCGCCCGAGCGCAGGAAACCGCCGCCACCCGACCCTGCCACCAAGCCCAAAGTGTCCTGGATCCATGGCAAGCACGGAGCCGCCGCCGCGGCCCGCGCGCCCTCGCCGCCACCTCCGGGTCCTGAGGCTGCACCCAGTCCCAGCAAGAGGAAACGGACACCCAGCGACACGTCGGCGCGGCCCCCGGGGCTGGCCGAGGAGCTACCAGGTCTGGCCGCGCCCTCACCGCCCCGGGCTCGAGCTCGGGGTCGCGGACCCGGTCTCCCAGAATCAACGGACGCCAGTGGTCCTCCGCGCAGCGCGCCCGAGGCCGCCTCCATGTTGGCGGCAGAGCTGCGCGGCAAGACTCGAAGTCTGGGTCGCACGGAGGGAGCGCTCGTAGCCCAGAGCCCGCGGGAGAAGCCGGCGCCGCCGCAGAAGGCCAAGCGGTCAGTGCCGCCCGCCTCGCCGGCCCGCGTGTCCCCTGCGACGGAGGTTATAGAGCCAGACAAGGCGGGGTCTGGCACGCCGGCGAATGAAACCCCTCGGAAGAAGATTCCCATCCAGAAGCCGCCACGCAAGAAGAGCAGGGAGGCGGCGGGAGAGCTGGTTAGGGTGGGCGCTCCCACTCTGTAGTAGGCGTTGGGCCCCATCGCGCCCACAGCTGCTTCCCCTGGCTTAGCACCATGCTTGCCACCCTGAGCTCCGCGTCCCCGTGTTTCCCACGCAGCCTGGGCATTGACAGCCTTTCATTGGCCCAACCCCCTCAGTGGCAGGGCGGGAGGCTGTGATTGATTGGCTCAGGCTCCAGCAGCTGCTTCTTGATTGGAGCAGTGCTCAGGGGCAGTCGTCCCCATCCTATTGGTCGAGGCCTGACAGGCGCTTAGCAGGCTACTCCCTTCCCATTGGCCAAATTATAGAGCTCTTCGAGCAACCCGTGTCTCATTGGCCAAAGTCAGGAGGGTTCTGCCTGGAGACCGCCTCCTACAGTAGGCCAAGCGTACTCTTGGCTAGGCTTACCATCTTATTGGCTGAGGCCCCGAAGCCCTTCTGCCCCGGCTGCCTCTCATAGGCCAGGGCCTGGTGCTTCTGGCTAGAGATTCCTTTCCTTGTAGGTAGCTAGAGGCTACCACTGACTGGGCTACAGGGTATCTGGTTGACCAGTCTGGGGAGGAGGGCTGGTCCCTGCTCCTTAGGGGACTTGGAGCCCTGTTGCCTGTGTCACGTCTTCCCTCTCCTGTGCCTGGTCCCTTGGCTGTCAAGCTGGTTTTGATGGCCTCCCACCATCCCACATGTCTTGGAAACCCCAGGAGTGATTCCAGTGGCCTGAGGAGATGTATTTATAGGCCCCCAACAGGGCTGCTCCTGTCCCATCTGGGAGCCCCAGGATGGGCTCCTCTTAGCAGGGGCTCAGCCAAAGCTTTCTTAATAAAGTGCCTTTCCCCCTTTCCTGTGCTCTGATTGCTTACTTCCTGCAGACTTTGGCCAAGATGTACCACTAAAAACTCTGCATGTGGCCTGAACTCATTACCAGGCCCTTTCCTCCAAATCCAGCCTTGGCACCCTAAGTATGGATCTCCATGGCTCATATAGATAGTGAGCCATCCATCGTGTGTTTGTTTGCCAAGCTTATGAGGCCCTTGCCCAGGCCTGCCTTGTCCTGAACTGATTGCCTGGGAGGAAGGATGGATTATAACAGATGGAGGAAGCAGGGACCCTTGATTGGAAAGGACAGGTGATAGGGCTTGCTTCTGATCTGAACCTTTCTCATAAGCTGTCACTGTTAAACGTGGAGGTCAGAGCTGTTTGGGGTGGGTCAGAGGCCAGGGCCAAGGGGCCAGTGGGCCATGGCTGCAGCCTCCAGCTGGGCCTCATGTGGCATAAACAAGAAGGTCTGTTGCTGCAAGGGGTCCTGCTGTCCCTCTCAATGAGCTCCTTGTCCTCAGCCGGAAACTCCTTGGCTGCCCCTGCCTTCTGGAGAGATGGGAGGGGGCGGGGGAAGAGGGGAGCCAGCCTGGCCTAGAGCCACTCTCCATCCCTCCAATCCTCCACTTCAACTCAGAGGCTTTGACCAGACCTTACTCTGGCCTGATCATCTCTGTCTCCATCTGTACCTTTCTGTTCCTAGCAGGTCTCTAAACTGCTTAGGAGAAGAGCTGTCTTATTGCTTCTTTCTTCCTTTCTAGCCTGCCTTTCCTCCCTCCTTCCTTCTTTCCTTCCTTCCTTCCTTCCTTCCTTTTTTCTTTCTTCTTTCCTTTTTCCTTTCCCTTTCTCTTTCCCTTTCCCTTTCCCATTCCTTTGTCTGGAACTCAGAGCTTCTCACTGTCTTGCTTACAGCTGGTGCTTTACCACTTGAATTATGCCTCTGGTCTAACATTTTTGCTGGTTAAGTGGAGAAAGAATCTCATATGCTTTTCTGCCTAGGCTGGCTTCAACCCCTAATCCTCAGAATCTCAAACTTGAGTAGCTAGGATTGCAGGCATGAGCCACCAATGCCCAGCTCCTGGCAGCACTCTTGCCATTTAGTCAGATAGTTCATGAGGTTACATTGATCACTGATAGGCTCAGCCACCTTAGCGGAAGTAGCCTCCTATCATGAGGGGGGGAGTGGGGGACACCATGCATCTGAGCAGTCCTTGTGTCTGGCAGAGTCAGGTAGCACGTGTGGGTCACAGGCTGCTTGTTTCTGGGTCACACAGCTTTTCTTGAGCTAGTGAGGCACATTCCCAGCAATGGCCCTATTGCTGTCTGGCTTCAAATCCATTCAGGCCCCAAGTCATGTGCTACTTGGGTTAAGGACACAGGCACAAGGTTTGCCAGGATGGGACAGATGCTCAGCTGGACTCAGCAAGCTCAGGACAGAGACTTGAGGGATGGGCAGCACAGTGGCTCAGGCTCTGCCCTTCCAAACTATGCCCCCCCTCCAAGAGCCATCATGTCACCCCATGCCTCTTTCTGACCCCAAACCCCTAGCTTGGGCTCTGCCGCTCCCAAAGCTTGGAACAGCATGATTTGGGGAGTCCAGTTCTATTTCTCTCTCAAACCTGGAAGCCCCCCCCCCCAAGCATTTGAGGTTCAGTCTTTAGGAGCTCCTCTGTGAGTACTTCCCAGAGCAGGGACTCCCTCCAGCAGCTGCCTTCCCCTCAGGAGGGCCCCCTCCACCATAGTCTGCCCTCCCCAGCCCACCCATATGCCCCACCCCCTTGGAACTAGAGCAATGCCAGCTCCCAGGGCAGGCGCCACAAAAGGGAACCGCGGCTGCTGGAACCGCCGTTGTCATGGGGACAGGACCACAGGACCCACATCTGGTAGCGATTGAGGAGGAAAAATTATGAGTCGTGGAAAACGCAAATATTTTTTTGTAGCACAGAGCACAAAGGAATGTGGGGACTGGAGAAGGTCCTGGGCCCAGTCTGGTTTCCAGCATGGATGGAGGCACACGTCACACAGAGAGGCTGTGTTGCACAACACACACACACACACACACACACACACACACACACACACACACACCATAATACATACACAGCAAAACCAGTAGTTGCTAACCCTGTAGACACACACACACACACACACACACACACACACACTATGGAATCATCAGCATGCTCAACCTGAAATACACATATTCATATATACAAACTATCAGAACCCCCAAAAGACAAAACAACATACAGTCACCATGGACCCCCACTCCCACCCCACAACTGGACCCAAAGAAACAAAGAAGCACAACTCACTGAAACAGAAAAGCTACATACTACATTCTACAATTTATCCAGACAACACAGGAACACAAAGACAAATACATATTGAAGTACACAAACCTCATCTGAACTGGTGAAAACCAGAAACGACACAGAAATGGACTATCTGAGACACACAGATTCCCAGCAACACACACACACACACACACACACACACACACACACACACACACACACACACACACACACAATTCTTTCTTTTCATTTTCTTTTTTGTACCAGCATAGGGGCTTGAACTCACAGCCTGGGTACTGTTCCTTAGAATTTTGCTCAAGGGTAGTCCTCTAATCACTTGAGACAGTTTTACTTCTGGTTATTTTGGTGATTAATTGGAGATAACAGTCTCATGGGCTTTCCTGCCTGGGCTGGCTTTGAACTGTGAACCTTAACAACTCAGCCTCCTGAGTAGCACAAGTCACTAATGCCTGGCTTATATGCAATTCTTCATACACTGAAACAAGAGACAAGTCCTGGTACCAGGAGCACCAGACACAGAAACATGGAACAAACACATCAAACACAACAAACACATCACATAATATGCCATCACACACAAAACATCCACTTAGGGCTGGGAAGGTGGCTCAGTGGTAGAGTGCTTGCCTTGCATGCATAAAGCCCTGGGTTCGATTACTCAGCACCACATAAGCAGAAAAGGCCAGAAGTAGTGCTGTGGCTCAAGTGCTAGAGTGCTGGCCGTGAGCTGAATACCTTAGTGGCAGCACCCAAGCCCAGAGTTCAAGCCCCATGACTGATTAAAAAACAAACAAACAAAAACATCCACTTACACATTCAGCAACACACCATCCTGCAAAATGAGTGTGTGCACACACAAAACCTGATGCACAATCACCAAGAGGCACACTCATCCCATAGACAAATAGAAATACAGACAGCCAGGCACTTGTGGCTCACACTTGTAATCCTAGCTACTCAGGAGGCTGAGATCTGAGGAATGAGGTTTGAAGCCAGCACTGGTGAGAAACTTCATGAGACTTTTTATCTCCAAGTAACCAACAAAAAGTGGTAGAGCACCAGCCTTGAGAAAAAAGGCTAAGGGACAGCTACCAAGTCCAGAGTTGAAGCGCTTAGTACACACACACACACACACACACACACACACACACACACACACACACACAGACACACACACACACACACACACACACACACACACACACACACACACACACCTGAAACAAGTAGAGCACAGAGATGATCATTTCCTCTGAAACCCACTCATTGTTAGCAGACCTCCACCCCCAACATAGGGAGACACATGATGGAGACCCATTCACAGTCCTCCAAGCCCACTGAGTGCTGAGATCCATAAAACCTTGGGGGTAGGGATGAGAGCCCCTGACTGAGAAATGACCAAACCTGAAGGACTGCCTTGTCTATATGAAGACTCACTCTGAACAAAATGTGTCTGGTGGATTTCCTGTGTCTGCCATGGCCTGCATCAGGGGCAACAAGGGATCCTTCCTTTGAGGCACTCCTTACTGTGTATTTCTATTCTTGTTTATTTTGTTTTTAGGTAGCACCATGAAAATTTGATTTCGGTTCTCGTGTGTGTGTGTGTGTGTGTGTGTGTGTGTGTGTGTGTGTGTGTGTGTGTGTGTACTGAACTTAGGGTTTTGGGGCTCTCCCTTGGCCTTTTCACCCACAGCTGGCACTCTACCATTTGAATCATGCTTCTACTCCAGCTTTTCAGCTTTTTTCAAATTGGTTAAGTGGAGATAGAGTCTTGCAGACTTTTCTGTCCAGGCTTTAAACAATGATGCTTAGATTTGAGCCTCCTGAGTAGCTAGGATTATAGGTGGGAGCCACTGTTGGCAGTACTCGGGATCTCATGTTGCTAGGCGAGTGATCTAGCATTTGAGCCACGCCTCCAGTCACTTTTGTTTTTCATTTGTTTTCATATAGTTTTTCCTTTCTTTATTCTTTTATGCCAGCCCTGGGGCTTGAACTTAAGGCTGGAGTAATATCCCTGAGCATTTTTTGCTCAAGACTAGGACTCCACCACTTAAGCCACAGTTTTACTTCTGACTTTTTGGTGTTTAGTTGGATATAAGAATCTCATGGAGCCTGGTGCTAGTGGCTCACACCTGTAACCCTAGCTACTCAGGAGGCTGAGATTTGAGGATCACAGTTTAAAGGCAGCCCAGAGAGGAAAGTCTGTGAGACTCCTATCTCCAATTAGCCACCAGAAAATCAGAAGTGGAGCTATGGCTCAAAGTGGTAGAGTGTTAGCCTTGAGCATAAAGAAGTTCAGGGACAATTTCCAGGCCCTGAAATCAAGCCCTATGAACTACAGAAGAAGAAAAAAGAAGAAAAGAAGAAGAAGTAAAGAAGAAGGAGGAGGAGGAGGAGGAGGAGGAGGAGGAGGAGGAGGAGGAAGAGGGAAAGAATAATCTCATGGAATTTTCTGTTTGGGCTGGCTTCAAATTGCAATCCTCAGATTTCAGCCTCCTTAGTAGCTAGGATCTGTAATCCTGTAATCCTCACACCTGTAGTGTGAGCCACTGGTATATTCAGCTTTCAGAAAGGGTCTTGAGCTTTTGCTCAGACTAGTCTTAGACTGTGATCTTCTTATTTGTACCTCCCGAGTACCTGGAATCACAAGTGTAGGCATCATGTCTGACTTGTGTGTGTGAACGCATGTATATATGTGCATATATATGCACACATATATGTATATACATACACAATATATACATGTTCATATATCAATTGTACAAAGGGATTTCATGGTGATCTGGTTGGTCTTGTTAAACTTTTTGCCTAGGCTGGTTTTAAACTGCAATTCTTCTTTCTCCACATCTCACAAATAGCCAGGCAATCTGAATTTCTTGTCTGAGTGATTATCTTTTTTTTCCCCTCCTAGTTGTGGGACTTGAACTCGGGGCCTGGGTGCTGTCCCTGAGCCTTTTTGCTCAAGATTAACACTCTACCACTTTGAGCCATAGCTCCACTTCTTTCATGATCCTTTTGTGTGTGTGTGTGTGTGTGTGTGTGTGTGTGTGTGAGTCCTGGGGTAGAACATAGCACCTGGGCACTATCCCTGAACTTTTTTGTTCAAGGCTAATGCTTTACCACTTGAGCAACAGTCCACGTCTGAATTTTTTGATGATTATTTGGAAGTAAGAGTGGCATGGATTTTGCTGCCTGGAGTGGCCTCAAATGAGGATCCTCAGATCTCAACCTCCTGAGTTGTTAGGATTGCAAGCAGGAGCCAGCAGTGTCCAGCTTGATGATCTTTTTAAAGGCTTATGGTTTCAATAGGTCTTGCGTCTGTTGAGTAAGTATGTGTTTTGCTTGCTTATTTTGAGCTGAGATCCAGTAAGGAATTTATGTCAGCAGCCAGTGTCTTACTCTTGTAATCTTACTTACTCCGAGGGCTAAGATCCACAAAACAAGGGTTGTAACCAGCCTGGGCAGAAAAATCGGCTAGATCCATCTCCAAAATAATCAACTAAAAGCAGGGCTGGCTGGGTGCTGCCTGTAATACAAGTTACTCAGGAGGCCCAAGCAGAAAAGTGTATAAGACTCTTACCTCCAATTAAACAGCAAAAAGCCAGAAGTGGAGGTATGGTTAAGGTTACAGAACACCACCCTTGAGTGAAAAAGCTAAGGGCCAGTGCCAGGCCCTGAGCTCAAGCCCCACTATGGGCACAAACAACAACAACAACAAAAACCAGGGCTGGAAGCAGGGCACAGAATGCCAGCTGAACAAACACAGCGAGCAAGTGTAAGGCTGAGTTCAAATCCAGTGCCCCATCACACCAAAAAAAGCATTTATGAACATTGGGGTTGGTTTGGAGACCTGGCCAGCTGAATAGATGGATAGAGATGCGCTGTCACAGGGTTGAATTGACTGCAGTATGCATAGGAAAGCAATATGTACAATTCATTTGCTTCAAAACATGGTCTGTGACAGTGCCAAGGCCCTACGATCTCCCTCCCCTCCCCCCAAAAAAGGTCAGTGAATGAATATGTGGAGAATGAATGGCATGGGGCAGAAGGACAAGTGGGGACAATTGGACAGAGTATCAAGGTGGAGAAACCTTTGACAGGGGTACAGAAGGGCATGGAACGGTGTATGTTTACCCCTGGGAACAGGCTCATAGGCATGATGCAGGCATCACCTTGGGTGATATCATCAACAGGGTGAGGCAGCTGCAGGACAGAGGTCACTTGGTTGTTTGTCAAGAAAATGGTTGGAGCCGGGCCCCAGTGGCTCACTCCTGTAATCCTAGTTACTCAGGAGGCTGAGATCTGAGGATCATAGTTCAAAGCCATCCTGGGCAGGAAAGTCCATGAGACTCTTATTTCTGATAAACCACTAGAAAACCGGAAGTGGCATGTGGCTCAAGCGGTAGAGTGCTCACCTTGAGCTGAAGAGCTGAGGGACAGCATTCTCAGGCCCAGAGTTCAAGCCCCACAACTAACAAAAGAAGAAGAAGAAGAAGAAGAAGAAGAAGAAGAAGAAGAAGAAGAAGAAGAAGAAGAAGAAGAAGAAGAAGAAGAAGAAGAAGAAGAAGAAGAAGAAGAAAAAGAAGAAAAAGAAGAAGAAGAGGAAGCAGCAGCAGCAGCAGCAGCAGCAGCCCTGCTTTCACTGTATTTGATGTTGTTATAATTTGTGGAGGGGAAGGGAAAAAACAAATTGTTTAAATAGGGATACAGGTGGACTCATTGCAACAATGAGACGTACAAGTCATTATGTTGAAAATGAACTTTACAACTTTGGTGCGGGGGGAGGAGGGTTGGGGGGGAAGGGGAAACAAAGGAGGAGGCTACAATGCTTGATAAGAAATGTACTCATTATCTTGCCCATGTAATTGTAACCCCTCTGTACAGTATTTTCACAATAAAAAAAGAAGAAAAAAGAAGAAAGAAAGAAAGAACAAAGAAAGAAAGAAGGAAAGGAAGGAAGGAAGGAAAGAAAGAAAGAAGGAGAAAGAAAAAAAAGATGGTTGGGCTGCAGTGTGACTCAGGGATAGAACACATGCCTAGTGTATGCAAGGCCCTGGGTTTCATCCCCAGCACTGCACGACAGGAGGGGGAAATTCTAGGTCAGAATAAGGTCATGGATCCCCTTGGTTTGTGATAGCCTTGGGCTAAACAATGGAGCTAGAAACAAGCCTGATCAGAGATTCACAGAATCTTTCACTGTAGCTGAGTGGTGATTGTGAGAGCTGCAGGAGTGTTTCCTATAGGGAAATATTCCAGTTCTTTCTATTACAGTCAAATGTGCTTCTTGAGAGGCAAGAGACATGTACTGACCATTCATTCTAGAGGCTCCAGTAGGCATTCCGAGCACACTGCTGCCTCCTGTGCCTACGACATCCTTGCAGATTTTAGACAGGCCATTGGGATGTGGTTGAAAACTAGCAGGTGAGGTAGAAGTGGTCTCCTTGCGCCACCTAGTGGTTATCTGTAGCAACATCTTAGCCAATGCTGGGTACCACCACCTCTGCCGAATTACGTACAATTTCATTGTACTGTCAAAAGGGGCCTGGTTGAGGGAGTGTGGGGTCCTAAGCTCACGTTATTCCCTGCAGTAGGCATATCCAAGTGGAGAATCCAGGAGCTAAAGGGGAAGGATTTGCATGAAAGTGCTATAACCCGAGGTGTCAGGCAATCTTTGATGAATATATTGCTGAATTGGACTATGGACATAACTCAGAGGGTAAAACAATGTTTGCCTAATAAGTCCTGAAAGTCCTGGGCTCCTTCCCAGACCAGAAGAAAAAAGATCCTGTGTACACTAGTAGATGTATAAGAATCAAACAGGGGCCGGGTGCTGATGGCTCACACCTGTAATCCTAGTTACTCAAGAAGCTGAGAGCAGAGAATGGTGGTTCAAAGCCAGCCCAGGCAAGAAAAACCATCGATTCTTATCTCCAACTAACCACCAGAATGTCAAAAGTGGTGCTGTGGCTCCAGGTAGTAGAACACTAGCTTTGAGCTCATTGACAGCCACCAGGCCCTGAGTTCAAGCTCATGACTGACAAATAAATGAATGAATGAATGGATAAATAAATAGAATTGAACAGGATTTTGAGCAGTATGTGTAGTGAAAAGCGTAGTAACTAGGCTGTCTTCTTTCTAGATACTGCTGGAGACAAGTTCTTCCAGCACAAGTGTGCCACCTAGTGGGCAACAGAGCAAGGTGAGTGATGGGCCTTTAGAAGACAGTGTGATGGCCAAGAAGGGAAATTCTCACACATACTACACGGATGAGCCTCATTAAGTAAAAGAAGGATGGCTATGTCAGATGGCCGGTGTGTCACACCTGTAATCCTAAGTACTCAGAAGGCTGGGATCTGAGAGCCCCAGTTCAAAGACAACCCAGGCAGACAAATCCAAGAGACTCTTTGGGGATTTTTTTGTTTTTTGTTTTTGTTTTTTTTTAGGTCGGGGGCTTGAACTCTGGGCCTGAGTGCTGTCCCTCAGCTCTTCAGCTCTTCAGCTCAAGGCTAGCACGCTACCACTTGAGCTACAGCGCCACTTCCTGTTTTCTGGTGGTTTATTGGAGATAAGAGTTTCTTGGACCTTCCTGCCCGGACTGCCTTTGAACAGCAATCCTCAGATCTCAGCCTCCTGAGTAGCTAGGATTACAGGCATGAGCCACCCGTGCCCGTCCCAAGATACTCTTATTTTGAATTAACCAGCAGAAAGCCAGAAGTGGATGCATAACTCAAGTGGTAGAGCACTAGTTTTGAGTGGAAAAAGCTAATCAAGAATGTGAGACCCTGAGTTCAAGCTCCTGTACTGATACAAAAAAGGAGGAGGAAGAGGAAGGACTGCTTTTTTTTTTTTTTTTTTTCCAATCTGGGTCTGGGCACTGTTCCTTGAGCTTCTTTTGCTCAAAGTTAGCAAACTACCACTTGAGTCACAGCACTACTTTTGAGTGGTTTATTGGAGATAAGAGTCTCGTAGAGGGGCTGGGAAGGTGGCTCAGTGGTAGAGTGCATGCCTTGCAAGCCAGAGGCCCTGGGTTCGATTCCTCAGCACCACATAAGCTGGAAAGAAAAAAGCCGGAAGTGGTGCTGTGGCTCAAGTGGTAGAGCGCTTGCCTTGAGCTGAAGAGCTGAGTGACAGCTCCCAGGCCCAGAGTTCAGGCCCCATGACTGGACCACCCCCCCCCCAAAAAAAAAAGAGTCTCGTAGATTTCCTGCCTGGGCTGACTTTGAACCATGATCCTCATATTTGAGTCTTCTGCGTAGCTAGGATTACAGGCATGAGCCACCAGTACTTGGCGAGAAGGACTACTTCTACAGCTCCTCTAAGTAGTCATATCTGAATGGAAAGTAGAATTGTGGTTGTCTGGGCTATAGATGGGAGCTAGTGTGTAGTAGAGAGTTTCAGCTTGTGATGATAAAAATTTCTGGAAATAGATGGTGATGAACGTACTTAATGTAAACTATGTGCTTAAAATAGCCAAAATGAGCTGGAGCTGGCCACCAGAGTTTCAGGCCTGTAATCCTAGCTACTCAGAAGGCTGAGGTCTGAGGATCACAATTCAAAGCCAGCCTGGGCAGGAAAGTCCCTGTGAAACTCTTACCTTCAATTAACCACCCTCAAAACTGGAAGTGGCACTAGAGCTCAGAATGGTAGGATGCTAGCTTTGAGCAAAAAATCTCAGGGACAGTGTGTGGGCTTCATGACTGACAAAAACAAACAAGCAAGCCAGAAGTGGAGCTGTGGCTTAAGTGGGAAAGCACCAATCTTGGGCTAAAATGCTAAGGGATAGTGCCCAGCCCTGAATTCAAGCCCCAATACCAGTACAAAAAGGAAAAAAAAAAATAAGATGAGCATAGTAGTGGCTCATGCCTGTGACCTTAGATATTAAGGAGGCAAAGATGGGAAAGATCAATGTTCAAGGCCAGGTTATGCAAAAAAGTTTGTGAGACACCACCTCTTCTGAAATCAAAAGCTGGGTCTGGGGTACATGCCTGCCATCCCAGCTACCCAGTGAGTAAAAAGACGAGTATCTCAACGCAGTTCTTCTATTTTTTTGGGGGGGGGGTCCGGTCGTGGGGTCTGGGTGCTGTCCCTCAGCTCTTCAGCTCAAGGCTAGCACTCTACCACTTGAGCCACAGCGACACTTCTGGCTTTTTTTTCTGCTTATGTGGTGCTGAGGAATCGAACCCAGGGCCTCTGGCATGCAAGGCAAGCGCTCTACCATTGAGCCACCTTCCCAGCCCCGCAGTTCTTCTAAAGATGAGACTTCATGTGAGAAATAATGAAAGCAAAAAGGGCTGGGACACAGCTCAAGTGGTAGAGAACTTGTCTCGCAAGCATGAAGTCCTGTGTTCAAACCCTAGTATGCACCACCCCCCAAAAGTCAAAATGGTGAATTTTATGTGATGTATATTCTGCCATGAAAAGAAAACTAGAGCCAGGCACTGGTGGCTCACACCTGTAATCCTTACGACCCAGGAGGCTGAGATCTGAAGATTGCAGTTTAAAGCCAGCCTGGGCAGGAAAGTCCATGAGACTCTTATCTCCAATTAACCACCTGAAAACCAGAAGTGGGGCTGTGGTTCAAAGTGGTAGAGAGCTAGCCTTGAACAAAATAGAAGGACAGTGCCCAGATTCTGAGTTCAAGCCCCTTGACTGACAAAAGGAAAAGAAAACTGAAGAAAAATAGTGAGTGCAAACAGAGGCTGTTGAAATAGGTCCTGTATGGAACATTGTAAGCAAACTACAACCCCAAATATTAGCCCCTGGAAACCTAATGGGGATATATCATGGGGGTGCTGTTGCCCTGAGGGCTAGCAATAGAGCGAATTAGGTAGTTGAATACAATACAGAGGGGGTAGTCGCCTATTTTCTTCACTCATCCATGTAAACTTTTAATTTATATTATACCATAATAATCATTTTAGGACATGGACAGGATTCTAGAGTTCTGTTTGAAAAAATATGGGGTAAACTTTTATATTCCAATCAGAGCCTTGATTTTAACATTGAGAAATGCAAGAGCCAGAGTACTGGGCTATTTGACAAAGCAGTAAGTGTATGACATGGGACTCCATTTTTAATTTTTGTGACAGTACTGAGTCTTTAACACAAGGCCTTGTACTCCTCACTCAGAGGAGTGTGGTTTTTTGTTGTTGTTTTGTTTTTTGTTTTGGGGGTCATGGGGCTTGGACTCTGGGCCTGGGCACTGTCCCTGAGTTTTTTTGCTCAAGACTAGCACTCTACTACTTGGAGCCACAGCACCATTTCTAGTTTTCTGGTGGTTAACTGGGGATAAGAATCTCATGGACTTTCCTGCGGGGCGTGGTTGGCTTCAAACCAGGATTCTTAGATCTCAGCTTTCTGAGCAGCTAGGATTACAGGCATGAGCTACCTCACTCACTCAGTTTGTTTGCTCATGACTGGTCCTATACCACTTGAGGCACACCTTCAGTCCAGCTTTTTGCTAGTTAACTAGAGATAGAATGTCTCTGGGCTAGCTCTAGATTAGGATCCTTGATTTCAGTCTCCTGAGTAGCTAGGATGACAAGTGTGAGTCACCAGTGTCCAGCTCTAATTTCATGTGTTAGTGCCTTTAGAATGTAGAAACTTCCTTCTTTATAGTTAGTAGAGTCTGGGAAAATGTGTCACTGAAGACCAAAAAGGTTTCTGGGTATGTGGAAACCAATGGACCACTAAGTTTGTACAAAATATTTTCTCTCAGTGGTGGGCAGGGTCACACTGTGCAGCACTGGATGGCTACCATTGCCTGAGTTCAAGAAATGTTATAGGAGCCCATAACTCGAGATTTTCAGTTTGGATGATTTCTATAACTTGTTTTAGAGGAGCTCTTTGAAGTCTTACTCAAAATCTGATTTCAAGGTGCCAATATTGACTGAGGTGGAGTGAGGATGTATGGCCAAGGAAGTTCAGAAATGGTGGCCATGTCTGCTTTTGATGGCTGTAACAAATATTTAAGATAACTTATAGAGAGAAGAGTTGCCGGGCATTTGTGGCTCATGCCACAACTCCTAGTTTCTTAGGAGTCTGATATCTAAGGATTGTGGTTCAAAGCCAGCCTGGGCAGGAAAGAGGAGGTGGGGAAGAGGGGGGGAGGAATTATTTACAGTCATAATTTTCTTTGAAAAGTCTATGACCAGGCTGGGAAGGTGGCTCAGTGGTAGAGCGCTTGCCTTGAAAAGTCTATGACTAGGCAGACCTGTTGCTTACAGACATCTGGGAGAGGAGCTAGAGGGAAATGCTGGGTAGCAATGACAGACAGCATGGTAAAACAAAACCTCTTACCTCGTGGCAAAGAAGCAAAAGAAAGAAAGAAGCAGCTAGATGTCTGTAGCTAACACCTGTAATCCTAGCTACTCAGGAGGTTGAGATCTGAGGATCATGGCTTAAAGCCAGCCCAGGCAGGAAAGTCCAGGAGACTCTAATCTCCAATTTACAAGCAAAAAGCTCCAAAATTGGAACTGTGGCTCAAGTGGTATGGCACCAGCCTTGAGTAGAAAAAATGATTAAGGGATAGTGCCCAGGTCCTGAGTTCAAGTTCCAGGACCAGCACCAAAAAGAGGAGACAGACAGACACATAGACAGACAAAGAAGAGGGGCATGAATGGTAGGAAGAGTCCTATTAACTCATTTGAGGACATACTACCCAATGACCTAAAGACTTCCCTCCCAAGATGTCCCACCTCTTAAAGGCCCATTGCCTCCTACACCACCTCAAGGACCAAGCCTCCAATACATGAACCTTTGTGAGGAAGGCAAGAACTTACAAAACATAGCATTTCGTAGCTGGGGGCTGTGGTTGTAATCCTAGCTACTCAGGAGGCTGAGATCTGAGGATCGAGGTTCAAAGCCAGCCTAGGCACGAAAGTCCATGAGATTCTTTTTTTTTCTTTTTGGGGGGGGGGGGGGAGTCCGGTTGTGGAGCCTGAACTCTGGGCCTGGTGCTGTCCCTCAGCTCTTCAGCTCAAGGCTAGCGCTCTACCACTTGAGCCATAGCGCCACTTCCAGCTTTTTTCTTTTTGCTTATGTGGTGCTGAGGAATCGAACCCAGGGCCTCAGGCATGCAAGGCAAGCGCTCTACCACTGACCCAACTTCCTAGCCCCAGAGATTCTTATTTCCAATAAACCACTTGGAAAACCGGAAGTAGTGCTGTGGCTCAAGTGGTAGAGCACTAGCCTTGAGCTGAAGAGCTGATGAAAGACTGCGCCCAGGCCCAGAGTTCAAGCACCATGACCAACCAAAATAAAAACAAAAACAAAAAACATAGCACTTCGTTTCCTTTTCTTGTCATGTTGCATTAGCTAGGTCTTTTAAAATGATGTAGTAAAGGAATTGTGAAAAGTGATGTCCTTGTCTTCTTCCTGATCTTAGCAAGAGAGGGTTTATTTTCTGATTATTCAGTAGGATGCTAACTACACTTTTTTTTTTAAATGCAGATGGTTTTGTCAGCTTAAGACAGTTTCTTTTTTTTTTTTTTTTTTTTTTTGGGTCCGGTCGTGGGGCCTGAACTCTGGGCCTGGGCACTGTCCTTCAGCTCTTTAGCTCAAGGCTAGCGCTCTACCACTTGAGCCACAGAGCCACTTCTGGCTTTTTTCTTTTGCTTATGTGGTGCTGAGGAATCGAACCCAGGGCCTCAAGCATGCAAGGCAAGCACTCTACCACTGAGCCACCTTCCCAGCCCCTTAAGACAGTTTCTTTGTCTAGTTTGTTGGGAATTTTATAATGAATGAGTATTGATTTTTTTTTTTTTTTTTTTTTGCCAGTCCTAGGGCTTGAACTCAGGGCCTGGTTACTGTCACTGGACTTTGTTTTTTTAACCTCAAGTTAATCATTCTACCACTTTGAGCCACAGCACCACTTCTGGGTATTTCTGTTTATGTGGTACGGCGGAATCAAATCCAGGGGACCATGCATGCTAGGCAAGCACTCTACCACTAAGCCACATTCCCAGCCCTGAGTATTGGATTTGTTAGGATAGTTTTTATGTCCCCATTGATATGAGCATATAGTTTTTCTTTGGCCTGCTGATGTAATTATTACAATTACTTTTTTTTGCCAGTCCTGGGGCTTGAACTCAGCGCCTGGGCACTGTCCTTGAGCTGCTTTTGCTCAAGGCTAGCACTCTAACATTTGAGTCACAGAGCAATTTCTGGTTTTTTCTGTGTATGTGGTACTAGGAATCGAACCTAGGGCTTCATGCTAAACAAGAACTACCACTAAGCCATATTCCCAGCTCAATGTAATTATTTGATTTGTTAAAAATATTCAAAATATGCTGGGCACTGGTGGCTCACACCTATAATCCTAGCTACTCAGGAGGCTGAGATCTGAGGATCATGGTTCAGAGCCTTCCAGGCAGAAAAGTCCATGAAACTCTTACCTCCAATAAACTACTCAGAGAAAGCTGGACGTGGCATTGTGGCAGAATACTAACCTTGAGCAAAAGAAGCCCAGGGACCCTGCCTGGGCCCTGAGTTCAAACCCCAGGACTGGCACCAAAAAATTCAAAACATATTTAAAATCAGCCATGGACACCTAGAATAGATCCTACTTGATCATATTATTAAGTTACTTTTATACATTACTTGATTTAATTTGTCAATTAATTTTTTTCTCTTTTGTTGGTCATGGAGCTTGAACTCTGGGCCTGGACGCAGTCCCTCAGCTCTTCAGCTCAAGGCTGCTGCTCTACCACTTGAGTCACAGCACCACTTGTGGTTTTCTGGTGGTTTATTGGAGATAAGAGTCTCTCGGACTTTTGTGCCTGGGATGGCTTTGAACCATAATACACAAGACTCTTATTTCCAATTAACCAGCAAAATGTCTGAAGAGAAATTATAGCTCAAGTGGTAGAGCACCAGCCTTGAGCAAAAAAGCTGAGGGACAGTGCTCAGGCCCTGAGTTCAAGACCTAGTATAGGCACACAAGAAAAAGAAAGAAAGAAAGAGAAAGAGAGGGAGAGAGAGAGGGAGGGAGGGAGGGAGAGAGGGAGGAAGGAAGGAAGGAAGGAAGGAAGGAAGGAGAGAAAGAAAGAGAGAAGGAAGAAGGAAAGAAGGAAGGAAGGAAGGAAGGAAGGGAGAGAGGGAGGAAGAAAGGGAGAGAGGAAGGGAAGGAAGGGAGAGAGGAAGGGAAGGAGGGAGGGAAGAAAGAAGAAAAAGAAAAAAATCAAGATTCTTTTGGGAAGAGGGACAAAAGGTATATTAAAACAATTTTTTAAGAAGGAAGACCCGACTGGGCACTGGTGGCTCATGCCTGTAATCCTAGCTACTCAGGAGGCTGAGATCTGAGGATCACAGTTCAAAGCCAACCCGGGCAGAGAAGCCTAAACTGGAAGTGGTGCTGTGGATCAAGTGGTAGAGTGCTTGCTTAGAGTTGAAGAGCTGAGGGACAGCGCCCAGGCCCAGATTTAAGGCCCATGACCAACGACAACAAAAAAGGATTATCAGGAATAAAAATATGTTCAATCCCATTGGTTATCAAAGGTGATGCTTTCGGCTGATTATGTCAGCATATGCAGGGCAGAGAGCTAGCATGTCATCCAGGACCCACAAATAACTTTCATTTTAATTTCTGTAAAATAAGAGGAATTAATGTGATAATAATGAGCCAAGTCAATAATGAATCAATGCAGATGCAGAGTGTGACTCTTTCTACTTGTCATGGAGAAAGGAGCTGCTACCATGTGGCCCATGTATGAGAGGCCAGGGCCTGGGCATCTCCAGCAAGGTAGCAGCACCCATGTATGCTGCATTGACCAAGTTGCCCTGGACCCTCAACTTCCAAAAGCCCCCTCTCACGACATCAATGAGCCAACTTCCCATCCGATCAATATGTTTCCCTCCCTCCTTCTCTCTCCTTCCTTCCTCTCTTCTTTCTTTCTTTTTTTTCTCCTTCCTTCCTTTTCTTCCTTTCTTTCTTTTTTGTCTTTTTTTTTTTTTTTTGTCAATTGTGGGATTTGAACTCAGAGCCTGGGTGCTGTCCTTGACTCTTTCTTTTTTTTTTGGTTGGCCGTGGGGCTTGAACTCTGGGCCTGGGCGCTGTCCCTCAGCTCTTCAGCTCAAGGTGAGCGCTCTACCACTTGAGCTACAGCGCCACTTCCGGTTTTCTGGTGGTTTATTGGAGATAGGAGTCTCATGGTCTCTCCTGCCCGGGCTGGCTTTGAACCGCGATCCTCAGATCTCAGCCTCCTGAGTAGCTAGGATTACAGATGTGAGCCACCAGCGCCCAGCTCTTCCTTTTTTTTTTTTATTGTGAAAATACTGTACAAAGGGGTTACAATTACATGGGCAAGATAATGAGTACATTTCTTATCAAGCATTGTAGCCTCCTCCTTTGTTTCCCCTTCCCATCCTCCCCCTGCCCCCCCTTTTTTTTTTTTCTTTCATTCTTTCTTTTTCTTTGTCAGTTGTG
This sequence comes from Dipodomys merriami, assembly GCF_024711535.1. Lineage (NCBI taxonomy): Eukaryota > Metazoa > Chordata > Mammalia > Rodentia > Heteromyidae > Dipodomys > Dipodomys merriami. Next base: position 2,390,401 of record NW_027206013.1, read on the forward strand.
GGGCTTGAACTCAAGAGCCTGGGTGCTGTCCCTGACTCTTGCTCAAGGCTAGTGCTCTACCACTTCAAGCCACAGGGCCACTTCTGGTTTTTGAGTGGTTAATTGGAGATGGGGACTTTTCTGCTCTGGCTGGCTTTGAACCATGATCCTCAGATCTCACCTTTGTGAATGGCTAGGATTATAGATATGTGTGAGCCACCCAGCACCCAGGAAGCTTTTTTCATTGAGGTGGAAGCTAGACTTTTCTGGGTGAGATGGCATGGAACCACAGTTTTCCAGATCTCAGCCTCCCCATAGTTAGGAAGACAGGCATGTATAGCAAGGCCTGGTTCTGAAACTGATTTCTCAATAATTCAACTTGACTTATTATATGAATTATTATATGCTTTCAAAGCATACAACTAAATGAAACAAACTTTAATCCCTTAAGATGTGCATTTCCTTTGTCTCAAAATCTTCACTTCTAGAAATCTACTCTTAAGAAGTATAACTTGGCCCTGAGTTCAAGTCCAGATATGGACACACACTTGCATGCACATACATTAAGTATAAGGCAAAAGGGGCTCTTTGAATAACATAATTAATGATAAGGAGTAAAATAACATGTACGTCTAAGAAAAGAATATCCAATAAACCAGCATGCTGCCACTTAAACTTATAACAAGGACATTTAATTATTTAGGGAAAAGAGAGTTACACAGCTAAGTGAATAAAGAAAAAATAATCTAGGCCGGGCGCTGGTGGCTCACACCTGTAATCCTAGCTACTCAGGAGGCTGAGATCTGAGGATCGAGGTTCAAAGCCAGCCGGGGCAGGAGAGACCTTGAGACTCCTATCTCCAATAAACCACCAGAAAACCGGTAGTGGCGCTGTAGCTCAAGTGGTAGAGCGCTAGCCTTGAGCTGAAGAGCTGAGGGACAAGGCCTAGGCCCAGAGTTCAAGCCCCACGGCCGACCAAAAAAGAAAAAGAGAAAAAAAAAATAATCTATAAGCCCTTTTGGGGGCAGTACTGGGGTTTGAACTCAGGCAAATGCTCTACTACTTCAGTCATGTCTCCAACTCATTTTGCTTTCTTTTCTGTTTCAGATAGGGTCTTGTGCTTTAATCTGGGCCAGTCTTAGACCTTGATCCTTCTACCTCTGCCTCGCAAGTAGCTAGATAAAGTTGCAGCCTGCACCCCAATGCCTGCACTCCACACTATCATTAAAGTACTGTAAAACTGTTACATGAGCTGGGTGCCAGTGGCTTACGCCTATAATCCTAGCTATTCAGGAGGCTGAGATCTGAGGATCACAGTTTGAAGCCAGCCCAAGCAGAAAAGACTTTTTTTTTTTTTTTTTTTTTTTTTTTTTGCCAGTACTGGGGCTTGAATTCTGGGCCTACGCACTGTCTCTGAGCTCCTTTTTTTCTCAAGGCTAGCACTCTACCACTTGAGCCACAGTGCCACTCTCGGCTTTTGCTGAGTAGTTATTGGAGATATGAGTCTCATGGACTTTCCTGCCTGGGCGGGCTTTAAACCACAATCCTCAGATCTGCAGATCTCAGTCTTCTAAGTAGTTAGGATTACAGGCATAAGCCACTGATACCTGGGTCCCAGAGACTCTTATCTTGAAAAAACTACTCATAAGGTAAAAGTGGTGCTATAGCTCAAATGGTAGATTGCCAGCCATGAGCACAAAGAGGCTCAGGGACAGGGAGCAGGCCCTAAGTTCAAGCCCCAACACTGGGGAAAAAAAAAAGAAAGGAAAAGAAAAAGAAAAAACAAAGTTAATGCATCAAGGTGCAAAGAATTCCTGGTGTTTTATTTTCCTTAAGTTACACTTTTCTAAAACATGGTTATTTTATCTCTGTAATTTAAAAAAGTTCACAGAAAAGCATTTTTATTAACTATATCATTCTGTACAAAACTCAAACTATTACCGTGGAGAAAGGCAGCTCATCTTTGCATAGGATTAGGTAGAAATAGATTGCAGATTAATATCCATGAAACTTGACTTCAATAGTTCAATTTTTAATGCTCTAACTTTATGATGGTGTTCAAGTGACACATTCAGTAGAAACCATACTTTGAATTTTGTTTTATTCTTGGGCTAGTGATTATGCCCTTTGATTCTCTCTTAAATGCCAGGCAGTGTCACTGAGCTGCAGCTCTCAGGGGGTCATATGATCATGAGGGGAAACAATCATATACTACAGTGTTATTCTGTTAAGCAAAAGTTAGAAGTGGAGCAGTGGTTCAAGTGACAAAGCACCAGCCTTGAGCCAAAAAGCAAAAAAAAAAAAAAAAAAAAAAAAGCTAAGGAACAGCACACAGGTCCTGAGTTCAAAGCCCAGTATAGGCACACACAAAACATGTTTTCAATCTACAATGGGTTTATCAGGACAAAACTTTATCTTAAATGCTGGGACATTTATCCTGTCTTCGTGTGGGTGGAGCATGGGGATAGAGGAGGGTTGCTGTTCCCACAATCCACTGTGCGATGGCATGAAGTCAGCTGCCGTACTCAAAAATCAGAAGTGAAGCTGTGGTTCAAAGTGGTAGAGTGTTAGCTTTGAGCAAAAGAGCTCAGGGACAGTGCCTAGGCCCTGAGTTCAAGCCCCATGACCAACAAAAAACCAACAAAAAACTAAATGAGGGAAAAGAGAGGTGATGGAGGGTGCTCGTAGTGTGAGGTACCTGCCTTGCACTAACCAGTGAAGGCCAGCTTCTAGATACATCTGCCCCAGGCATATGCCCACCTTCCAAGCCAGGATACGCTAAGATTCTCTTGAGGGCTATCAGTTTGGGATCAGGGATTAAATGCCAAGGTATGATGTTGTTGACACATGAAGATGTGGTCACAGCAGGCAGGGCAATGCTGGTTCTGCCATGGGGACCCACTAGTTGACTCACTGCAGCTCTACCCCAGAGCTACTTGCCTGAAGCAAGTCTGGGAAATCTGCTTTATTCCAAATACCTACCATCTAAGATTCTTCTCCCCTCCAGTGGGGGTTGTACTGTTGGTAACTCTTGTTTTATTATTACTTTGAATGTAAGTTTACAAGGGAATCCCTAGCCGGGTGCTGGTGGCTCACACCTGTAATCCTAGCTACTCAGAAGGCTGAGATCTAAAGATTGTGATTGGAAGCCAGCCCAAATGGAAAAGTCCCCTTAAGATTCTTATCTTCAATAAACTAGTCAAAACAGCCAGAAGTAGTGCTGTAGCTCAAGTGGTAGAGTGCTACCTTGAGCACAAGGAGGCTCAGGGACAGTGCCCAGGCAGAGTTCAAGCCCCAGGACCAGCAGCAGCAGCAGCAGCAACAGTAACAATAACAACAACAACAACAAAAATGGAAGGGCTGGGAATGTGGATTAGTGGTAGAGTGCTCGCGTAGCATGCATGAAACCCTGGGTTTGCTTCCTCAGTACAACATACACAGAAAAAGCTGGAAGTGGCGCTGTGGCTCAAGTGGTAGAATGCTAGCCTTGAGCAAAGCAGCTCAGGGACAGTGTCCAGGCCCAGAGTTCAAGCCACAGGACTGGCAAAAAAAAAAAAAGGAAATTACTGATGGAAAACCATAACACTATTCAAGGACTGCACACCTGAAATGTCTTTCTTTCTTTCTTTCTTTCTCTCTTTCTTTCTTTCTTTCTTTCTCTTTCTGTGTGTGTGCCAATGCTGGGGCTTGAACTCAGAGCCTGGATGCTTGCTGTTCCTGAGCTTCTTTTGCTCAAGGCTAGTACTCTACAACTTAAACCATAGCTCCACTTCCAGTTCCTTTTTTCCTAATTAATGAGAGATAAGAATCTCACAGACTGGCGCTGGGAAGGTGGCTCAGTGGTAGAGCGCTTGCCTTGCATGCCTGAGGCCCTGGATTTGATTCCTCAGCACCACATAAGCAAAAAGAAAAAAGCCGGAAGTGATGCTGTGGCTCAAGTGGTAGAGCGCTAGCCTTGAGCTGAAGAGCTGAAGGACAGCGCCCAGGCCCAGAGTTCAGGCTCCACCACCGGACTCAAAAAAAAAAAAAGAATCTCACAGACTTTTCTGTCTCAACTAGCTTCAAATCCTGATCCTCAGATCTCAGCTTCCTGAGTAGCTAGGATTACAGGTGTGAGCCACAGGCCCAGAATATCTTTTTTTGTCTGCGGGCTACACCCTCCTTGTTAATGATCTCCAATCCAAGGAAAACAGGATGGAAGCGACTGGAAGTGGTCAGCTCTAACGAGGGGGTGGGGGGGTTGGGGCGGCCGTGGAGCCTTGGCTTGTGGGTCTCATCTGAGACCAGAGACCAGGCCTTGCAATGGGGGGGTCCAAAAACACAGAAGCGGTGAAGGCTCCTTAGTGATGGTGGAGCTCAGGACAGCTCCAATGACCAAGGGCCCCCTCCCTAATTGCCCGCCTTACTTCCCAGCGGTGAAGTCCTGCTAGGTGGTGGCTGCACCACACACAAGAGCTTTGCCACCTCCAGTGCATTCACGGCATCCACATCCCGATCGCCTGTGTCCTCCGTGCCTAGCAGGTCTCCAGGCACATAGTAGGTGCTCAGCAAGTGGCCGCCCAGCTGCAGGGAGAAAGGTCTCTCTGCAGCATGCAGCCTCTGGTGTTCCAGGAGGTGCGAGCTCCAGCCGAAGGCCTCGCCGCATTGGCTACACTGAAAGGCTTTCTCCCCGGCGTGGACCTTTTGGTGCTTGATCAGACAGTGGTTCTGGCTGAAGGCCCTGCCGCACACGGGGCACTTGTAGGGCTTCTCCCCGGTGTGGACCCGCTGGTGCACGATGAGCGACGAGTGGCAGCTGAAGGCTTTCCAGCAGGTGCTGCAGTCGAACGGCTTCTCTCCGGTGTGCACCCTGCGGTGCACGATGAGGTAGGAGTGCGAGTTGAAAGCCTTGCCGCAGTCGGTACACTTGAACGGCTTCTCCCCGCTGTGGATCCGCCGGTGCACCACGAGGTACGAGTGGCAGCTGAAGGCTTTGCCGCATTCGGGGCAGGGGAAGGGCTTCTCCCCGGTGTGGCTGCGCCGGTGCAGGGTGAGGCGCGCGCGGCTGCGGAAGGCCTTGGCGCAGTCGCCGCACTGGAACGGTTTGTCCCCGCTGTGGGTCTTCTGGTGCGCGGCGAGGGACGAGGGGCAGGTGAAGGCGCGGCCGCAGGCACCGCACTTGTGCGGCTTCTCAGCTGAGTGCACGTGGCGGTGGCGGGTGAGGTGCGTGCGCTGGTTGAAGGCCTTGCCGCACTCGCCGCACGCGTACGGCTTCTCCCCGGTGTGCACCCGCAGGTGCATGGCGAGCAGCGAGCTGCAGCTGAACGCCTTGGCGCAGGCGCCGCACTTGTACGGCCGCTCGCCCGTGTGGGTGCGGCGGTGCACGTTGAGCGACGAGCGGCAGCTGAAGGCCTTGCCGCACTCGCCGCACGAGAACGGCTTCTCGCCCGTGTGGCGCCGCTGGTGCTCCACCAGGTTGGTGCTCCACGGGAAGGCTTTGCCGCATTCCCCGCACGTGTAGGTCTTCTCGCGCCGGTGCCAGCGCCGGTGCAGCGCCAGGGCTGCGCTCTGCGGGAACGCCTTCCCGCATTCGGCGCACGAGAACGCGCCAGGTCCGGCCACCGCCCGGCTCCGCCTCCTGCGCTCAGGCGGCGGCGGTGATTGCCTTGACATGGCCGATCGCAAGTCCTCCGTGCCTGGGCACTCTCTCTGGTGGCCTTGGTCTAGCTCCCGGGTACCCTGGGCACCTGGGGGGCATCTGACAGGTGAGTGTTCTCCTGCAAGGTCGGTGGGCGTGGCGGTGCGGGGACACCGGCCGGGGGTACCCTCCTCAGACCCACCGTGTCCCCAGCTCTCTGGGAGGATGATGTCCCCTCGGGGCACAGCCTCCCAGGCCTGTACCCTGCCCACACTGGGCCTCGGCAGCTGCTCCAGAAGCCACTCCTGGGCCATTTGTGTTTTGCATTTGTTCTGCTGTGCACAGTCCTCCTCCTTCATTGTAGGTTTGGGTTCCCATTCTGAAAGAGATCCAAAAGGGAATTTTCTATGAGCAGGGGGAAGGGTGGCCTGGGAATCCCAACTGGAGACACCGAGAGAGACAACGAGCTCAAATGTATGACACAGAGGGTCAAAGAAGACACCCAGGGTAAACGATGCACAGAATCAGCAAGGAAGGAAAAAGGAGAAAACCAGAAGGAGCCAGGAAGAATGTGAAGATGCAGTGAGACGGAGAAACCATGGAGATCCCCACAATGAGCAGCCTCAATTGAGTAACAAGGGGCTGAGAAAGGGTCCCCCTCAGGGAGTCTGGGGGTCAAGATACAATGTCACTCAGTGATGGACTGCCAAGTGGCCACAGCAGATACATCAGGTACTGATGTATACTTGTCTAAAGAAATAAGCACCAGGCACTACTGGCTCATGTCTTTAATCCTAGCTACTCAGGAGCCTGAGATCTGAAGATCAAGATTTGAAAGCTGCCAGGGCAGAAAAGTCTGTGAGACTCCAATAAACTATTCAGAAAAGGCGGAAAGTAATGCTGTGGCTCAAGTGGTAGGTCACTAGCCTTGAGCAAAATGAAGGTTAGAGACAGCAGACAGTATCCGCACCCTGAGGGCAAGCCCCCAGCACACACAAAATAAATAAATAAAAGCATTCTCTCCAACCCAAGGTAAAGCACACCTGCAATCCCAGCTACCAAGTAGTTGACAAGTCTGTAGAAGGTGTGTACAACAAAGAGAAGGGATCGGGTGCCGGTGGCTCAGGCCTGTAATCCTAGCTACTCAGGAGGCTGAGATCTGAGGATCGCAGTTGAAAGCCAGTCCACTCAGCAAAGTCCATGAAACTCTTATCTCTAATTAACCACCAGAAAACCAGAAGTGATGCTGTGGCTCAAGAGGTAGAGTGCTTACCTTGAGCTAAGAGCTCCAGGACAGTGCCCAGGCCCAGAGTTCAAACCCAATGACCAACCAAAAAAAAAAAAAAAGAAGGGGTCCAGGTTAGGAAAAAAGAGGTATGGTAACAATTAGGGCTGATGGAATGACAGCATCCATAAGAAGGGATACTATACAACCAGTAACAAGCACATCCCAACACGTAGCACAGTGGTTCATAAAGTCAGTGAAATGGCAAAGTACATGGCCAGTCCAGGTGCGTGTTTTAAAAACATACCTATCTATGGATTCATCCCACAGTACTTTTGGGATTGGTACCAGGATCTCTCAGACACTAAAGATCAAATGGCTGGATGCTCCTGGCTGACATCTGTTACCCTAGCTACTCTAGAAGCTGCGACCTGGTGAATCAAAGTTCAAAGCCAGCCAGAAAGTCTGTGAGAGGGGTTGGAGTCATGACTAATTGGAGCCAATCAGCAAAAGTTTCAGATACCCAGTTCAAGTCATGATCTCTGATAAAAGAAAAAAAAAAGTCTGTGAGACTCCATCTCAAATTAACCAGCAAAATGCCAGACAGGAGGCAAGGCTCAAGTCATAGAGCATCAGCTAGGAACAATAAGCTAACTTGAGTTCCACAAACCTACAGATGCTCAGGTCCTAAATAAAATGGTACAGTATTTTATACAACATACACATGTCCCCTGTATTTATTTTTTTGGTGCAAGACTTGAGCAATGTCCTTTAGCTTGTTCACTCAAAGCCAGTTCTCTACCACTTGAACTACAGCTCCACTTTTAGCTTCTTGGAGGTTAATTAAAGAGAAATCTCATGGACTTTCTTTGAACAGCAATTCTCAGATCTCAGTCTTCTGGGTAGCTAAGATTATAGGCAAGAGCCATGGGTACCTAGCCTATGTGTACACTTTAAATCATGTCTAGATGAATTAGAATACCTGATCCAATGTAAATGCTATGTAAATAGGTATTATACTATACTGCTAAGAGAATATTGATAAGAAAACAGTCTGTACATGTACAGGGCAGGTGACATTTATTTTTTTAAGTATTCTGAGTTGAGGCTGATTGAACTTGCAGGTTTAAAACCTGCACAGGTCACCAGGCACCAGTGACTCACATCTGTAATCCTAACTACTCAGGAGGCTGAGCTCTGAGGATTACAGTTCAAAGCCAGTTTGGGTAGAAAAGTCCCCATGAGACTCTTATCTCCAATTAACCCTCAGGAAACCAGAAGTAGCATTATGGCTCAACATGGTAGAGCACTAGCCTTGAGTGAAAAAGCACAGGAACAGTGCCCAGGCCCTGAGTTCAAGCCCCACAACTGACAAATAAAAAACCTTGAGCTGGGAAGGTGGCTCAGTGGTAGAGTGCTTGCCTTGCATGCATGAGGCTGTGGGTTCGATTCCTCAGCACCACATAAACAAAAAGAAAAAAAGCCGGAAGTGGCTCTGTGGCTTGCCTTGCATGCATGAGGCTGTGGGTTCGATTCCTCAGCACCACATAAACAAAAAGAAAAAAAGCCGGAAGTGGCTCTGTGGCTCAAGTGGTAGAGCGCTAGCCTTGAGCTGAAGAGCTGAGAGACAGCACCCAGGCCCAGAGTTCAGGCCCCATGACTGGGAAAAAAGAAAAAAGAAATCTGCACAGGTGGCAGGCTGGCTGTTTGGAGGATCACCTGAGAGGAAATGGGAAGTAATACACAGTTATCTTTGAGTGGAAAGATTCTGGGGCATCTCAATTCTCTGTACTATCCTAATTCTTAGGATACATAATATCTGAGTTGAACAAAACTGTGATTTTTTAAATGTAATTTTGGCTAGATGGAGAGGCTAGGATGTGAACCAAAGTTGGGTTTATTTTCTCTTTTTGTGTTTGTGTGTGTGTTTGCACTGGGGACCTGGATGCTTTCCTTTAGCTTTTTTGCTCAAAGATGGCATTCTACCCCTTGAGTCACAGCTCTACTTCCAGCTTTTTTTTTTTTTCTGGTGGTGGGGCAGGCCTGAACTCTGGGCCTGAGCACTGTCCCTCAGCTCTTCAGCTTAAGGCTAGTGCTTTACCACTTGAGCCACCGTGCAACTTTCGGCTTTTTCTGCTTATGTGGTACTGAGGAATTGAACCCAGAGCCTCATGTATGTGAGGCAAGCACTCTACCACTGAGCCACAGAAATTTCTCTTTTTGAGAAACAGTCAAGAAAAAGCCATCCCATTTCCTGCTTAGACCTACCTACAGCTCCCTTTCAGTCACAGAGGACAGGGCACCTCACATAAACATAGCTGTAAGTAAGGCACTGATGGTTCATGCCTATAACCCTAGTTACTCAGGAGGCTGAGATCTGAGAATTGCAGTTCCAAGCCAGCCCAGCAGGAAAATCCCTGAGACTCTTTTTTTTCTTGTCAGTTGTGGAGCCTGAACTCTGGGCCTGGGTGCTGTCCCTCAGCTCTTCAGCTCAAGGCTAGTGCTCTATCACTTAAGCCACAGCGCCACTTCTGGCTTTTTCTGCTTATGTGGTGCTGAGGAATGGAATCCAGGGCCTCATGCATGCAAGGCAAGCCACCTTCCCAGCCCCCTGAAACTCTTTTCAGTTAACCACCAAAAAGCTGGAAATAGAGCTTGACACAAGGGATAGAGAGCTAACCTTGAGTGAGAAAGCTAAGGGACAATGCCCACATCCTGAGTTCAAGCCCCAGTGCTGGCATACTATCCCTCCCCAAAATACAGATGTAGTTCTGCCTCTCACCAGCAGAGGCCAGGTGCTTGTTTAGCTAGTTTTGCTCACTGCTGTATTCCCAGCACAGTTCCTAGCGTATAGGTAGTACTTAATAAATGTTGAGGGGACGGAGGGTTTATCAGGATATGGGGAAGGCACAGATGGGGCCTGAGCAGTGGGACTGAGGAGGAAATGAGAAATGTTATGGGGAGGGCCATATAGGTGGGGGGGGGCAGGTGGGGATTCAGGGGACTATCACCCTACTCACCTGCACAAATCCCTGTGTGGACTTCTCTGTACACCCTCCATGGCTCCTCACCTCGTTCCAGGTGGCAGATCACATCTGGCTTGTGGACAGGAGGCCCTGCTCATGGGGAGAGAGGGGTGGTGCTAGGTGGGGCTGTACTCTGGGGCCCAGCTGAGCTTACACATGACCCTTGGACAATGACAAGGTATTGCAAACTATGTGCCATCTCTAAGGGACAAGGAGCCCTCTGAGCCCCAAAGTGGCGAGGGCTTCCTGTCTAACAGGCAGACCCAATTCACAGTGCACACTCTGAGAACATCTTCCCTTTTAATCTCCTAAGGAAAGTTCCAGGCAGATGGGTTTTAAGTATCTTTGGTCATGGCTGGGCACCAGTGGCCCATACCTGTAATCCTAGCTACTCAGGAGGCTGACCTCTCAGGATCAAGGTTCAAAGCTATCCTAGTCAAGAAAGCCCATGAGACTCTTATCTCTAACCACCAAAAATCTTGAAGTGGAACTGTGGCTAAAATGGCAAAGTGCCACTAAGGGAGAACATCCTGGCCCTAAGTTCAAGCCCCAGTGCTGGCAGCAAAAAATAAAATAAAATGAAAATAAATTTCAAAAAAGTATCCTCAGTCCCCCTTTCTTCCCCTCAGCAGGGCTTCCTCCCCTCGATGTACCTGCTCTGGTACCACCACAACTCCAAGCCAGGATGCTGTCAGCTACCAGCTGAACTGTGGGAACTTCTGGTATGGTTGAGCCCCTAACCCCAGTTGTCCTGAGGCTGAGACCATGTTTCCTAAGTCATGCCATGTAGGATACCAGAAGTAGTGCTGAAGGGTTCTTCTGTAGCAGCTACCACATGGAAGGAAGCTGAAAGCAAAGTTCAGCTTTGGTGGAGGGAGGCATATTGGCTCACCGAGGGCAAGAAGGTTCTGGTAGTTCTCCAGCATTACATCCCGGTAAAGGGCCCTCTGAGGAGAGTCTAACTGACCCCACTCCTCCTGGGTAAAGTCCACAGCCACATCCTTGAATGTCACTGATTCCTGAAATGACACACACATTCTCACTCACCCAGGATGTGAGGGATTCTAGGTCCCAGATTGTCTCAAGTACGCCATAGATAAATGCCCTGTGAGAACAAAGTGAACATCAGCCAGCCTCTGAAACACAAAAATCTGACCATGGCTGGGCTAAGGGCTGGGAACAGGTGGGGAGCTGAGAACTGACCTACACTCCTAACCCCACTTTCTGTACTAGAAGTGAGAGCTAAATGGATACTGTGACCCTGGCTACTCTGGGGGCCTAGAGTCTGCAGGTGGCAGGGTGAGATGGGTGTGCTTTCTGGGGTTGAGAATTCCAAAACACAAAACTTCAAATAGCCAGGCACTGGTAGCTTATGCCTGTAATCCTAGCTACTCAGACTACCGAGATGTGAGGATCCTAGTGCAAAAGCTAGCCCAGGGAGGAAAGTCCATGAGACTTTAAACTACCAAAAAGCGGTGTTGTAGATCAAGTGGTAGAGCACCAGCCTTTAATGAAAAAGCCAAGGGTCAGTGCCATGAGTTCAAGCCCTAGTATTGGCACAAGAAAAAGAAAGAAATCAAAGGATCATCAATCTTATAAATCTTTCATGATCTACGATCTCTTTCCAAAGGAGGAAAATTCCTCCACACTTAGCAGCAGATCTTATGGCCAATCCCTAGTGGATCATTGCAGATTCTCTAAACCTCTAGGAGCCTATACCCAGGAATGCACCGCCATTACTCTTACCCAGTGCTTCCATGCACCCCTGCCAGATCCCAGACTGGTAAACTCCCCCAATATGCTCTAGATCTGCACCAGGTCCTGGGTGACAGCAAAGGTGGGCAAAGTGACCTCACACTAGATTGAGTTCCACTAAATTCACTTCTCAAGGCTCTGAACACAACTCCTGGACCTTGAGGGCCTGGTGGACTAAATCTGGCTGGCAAGAACATTCAGGAGAGTTTGCCTTGTGTCCACCTGCTGGAATCCAAATTATCTTCAACTAGAGCTGTTGTCACCCAAGAAAACAGGATGCTAGGTCTGGGGCAATGGCTACCTGCATATCCAAAGATGGGCAAGGAATGTGCACATCCTCTTCATGAAGGAAAGAACAATGTTACTCACCTCAGCTCTGGCTTCCAGGATACCCCTACTGGATTCATCCTCTGGCTTCTCCTTGGAGAAAAGAGCAAGGTTCTGAACAGAAAGGCCTGGGGACAGAAAAAGGAATCAAGAAATGGGTCGGATCTGCCCACAACCAAGGGGTCACGGCTGACTTAAAGCCCACCCACCGCTGGCACAGTGAGGAATCAGAGAGGAGGCAGGGCGGGGGGCGGCGGAGAGCCCCCAAATCAGGCACAACCTAGTCGAACATCAAGGTGCAATTCTGCTTCTCAGCGTCCCTAAGCACTTTAGTAAATGAGGAAAAGGAGGTCGTTCTTTTCCCTTCGCGCTTGAGAGTGGGGAAGGGCTCGGGACGAAGCGGATCTGCTGGTGTTTCTGACCTGTACGGTGTGGCAATCTCAGAAGCCAATCCACAAACCTACTGACCACGGGAGCCAAGCTGTACCTGTAGCCTCGGGCGTCGGGGCTGGGGTTTTCATGGCGACCCTAAGCAGCACTTCAAGGAGTGAGCAGATCCGTGACCTCGCGGACCCCAGGTCAGGTCCAGAGGCGCGGGTCGCGCTGCCGGGGCTCGGGACGGCCTGGCCTGCAGGGCGGCGACGGGGGCCGTACGCGCGCTCACAGCGCCCCCGGCCGCGGACGCTTCAACGACACGCCGCACCCCAAACTAAACACACCCCATCGTCCTCTGCAGACCACACACGCCCCCATCACCCCGTCTTTCTCTCTTCGGAAGAACACTGGGAAGACAGGGTCAGGCTTTGAAGCTAGTAAGCGAGGGGTACGGCCCGCAGAGATCGTCCGCGGGACTGCCCAGCCAGCGAACCACACTCCGGTGAAAGCACTAGCGACCACCACAAAGAGCAACCCCGCGGCCGCCTCAGCGAAATGCGTATGCGCACAATGGATTCAAACTACATTTTCCAGGAGCCTTTGCGCCGTACAGGCGTCTGGCCTATTTCCCAATAGGGTGATGGAGCCCCCGCCGAGGAGAAGCACAGGCTTCTGGGAAATGTAGTTTAGGGGCACTGCAGCGCAGTCTCTGAGCCCTCCTGATTCCTTGCTTTAAAAAAAAAAAAGCTTCCCTACGGATTACAGTTCCTGTGGATGACTGCGCAGGGGGTCCATTTGCGTTTGTAGGAGATCAGAGACTAAAAGGTTGGCATTGTCCTGTATCCTTCCACACCTCCAGGCTGGGAGAGTCGGGCTCTCACTCGGATCTTCCTGCAGGAAAGGCTCAGGCTCCTGGCCTTAGGAATACTGACAGGCCAGCCCTCCAGAGTTTCCCAGGAGTCCTGTCGCTTCGGAGCCACACACCTGAGACCTGGGGGGAATACCCCCTCACAGGACAGATAGCCCCAGGCGTGGCCCTGGATCACAATCCACCCTCAAGACATTGGAAACCATGGCCTGCATGGTGTCCCAACCTTGGCACAGTGGATTTTTAATTTTGCTTTGTTTTTATTTTGTTTTGTGACAGCAAATTAAGATTAATAGACTTTGCCAGAGCATCACGCAGACATCCAGGTACAGAGAACAAAGAAAGGTTTATTGCCAGCAACTGGACCGGCAGGAGCTCTTCTCACAAGAGCAAGAAGAAGCACCGGCTATTGTCTGGGGTGATCTATATAACCTAGGAGGTTTAGGAGGGGCTAGAAGGGGCTAGGAGGCAGAGACCTTGGTGTGGACATGTGGGCCAGGGGCTTTATCATGGCGGACTAGGATTTATGGCTGCCATCCAAGTAGATAAGGGTCCTGCAGCTGCCCCAACCTGAAGGTCACTCTAAGAGGCTCTTGTTGCCTTATATGGTGGTAGCTGCCCCAGAGAAGTACCATCCCAAAGTAAAGGGAGTTGGAAGTTGATTATTTACTGCCTATACTTCTTGGGCCTAGTGTTGCATAGGTAGGGAGCATGCTAAGTTGTGGAGAAGGGAGGGAGTGGACTAAGCTATAGGAAGGGACTCATTTTGCTAACATTTTGTTTTTGCCAGCCCTGGGGCTAGAACTGAAGGCCTGGGCTGTGTCCCGGAGCCTCTTTGTTCTCAAGGCTAACACTCTACTACTTGAACTACAGCGCCTCTTCCAGCTTTTTCTGAGTAGTTTATTGGAGAAGTCTCATGGACTTTCCTGCCCAGTCTGGCTTTGAACCGTGATTCTCAGATCTCAGCCTTCTGAGTAGCTAAGGTTATAGGTGAGAGGTCATGACAAAGAGTCACCCTAGAGATAACCCTCTTTCAGGCTACTGAAAGTGTATTCCTTTCTTAATAAAATTTCCTGCCACTACATTTGTTTTCCCTGAGTTCTTTTCTCACTATGTGCATGGACTGAGGTAGATAGCAATACTGACTTTCTGGTAATGTTTGGGGTTATCAGTTGGATGACTTCTTGACTCACATCAAATATGACTATCTGACTCCAATCCACTGTCTGGTAACTCACTGACTCCTCCTCTTTCAGACATTTTCCTTTTACCCAGAGTCTCCTACTTTCTTGTTTCTGACCCAGATCTTTTCTTGTGTTTCTGGTATCTATCACATCTATTTCTATAGGAAACAGATCCACCTTCCCCACTTCTGTCTCCATGTTTGCTCCTCTCTGCAAGCACTTTTCTACCATTTGCACTCTGACTCTCTTTTCCTTACCCAATTTTGTCTTTAGGCAGCTCAGCTAGGCATGACTTGCTTTGAGATTGTTTTCCCCCATGTACTGCTACTTGCTTTCTTTCAGGGCTACTAATTGCCAGGTGTTTCTTTCTTTTTACCAAATATTCACTTGGCTCTTCTATCTGCTCTTTCCCTATTAGATGCTGTTTGAACTGATTCTGTTCCAATATTATGCAAAGCTGTAGTTGTTTGTCCCTGGTTTAAAAAGTAAAGCCAGTGTTGGTGGCTCATGCCTGTAATTCTAGCTACTGATGAGGCTGAGATCTGAGGATTGCAGTTCAAAGCCACCCTGGGCAGGAAAGTCTGTGAGATTCTTCAATGAACTACCAGAGAACTGAAAGTGGCACTGTGGCTCAAGTGGTAGAGTGTTTGCCTTGAGCTGAAGAGCTTAGGAACAGCACCCGGGCCCAGAGTTCAAGCCCTACAACACACCAAAAAAAAAAAAAAAAAAAATAGAATTTTATCCAAGTAATCTCTAGAATTCCTTTTACATTAAATATAGAAGACCTCTAAGATAATTATCTATCTTCCAATATCCCATCCAGAATGTGAACTTTCCATTTTACTTTACACTTTACTTTCCATTTTTGCTTTAGTCTTCCGTTTATAGATCTCCCCTCTCCTCAATCTTCTGGATAGAACTAGGCTTTTTTAAAAATAGATCCTAACCCCAGACAAAACTTATTCCAAGTATGACTTTCCACCATTATTAAGACATTTCTTTAGTTGTTGGCTTACTGCTGGATCTTTTCAAGGGCTTCCCTTCATGCTATCTCTGATTCAATTATATGAAACACTCTATTCCTTGAGAAATATCTAAAGATTTATAACTAATATGCTAGAATAAATAGAAGCATTAGGAGGAGGGCTGCAGAGTGTGTGTATTGCTTCACCCTATAGGGCAATAAATAGAACGTATCCGCACATTACTACTAAGTGTTCCCCCAAAGTTTGCCTAGATTGTGGCCTAGGGAGAAATCCTTCCCTCTGCCTAAGCCCAAGGATTCAAAATTTCATGGGAGCTGGGCTACTAGTGGCTCACGCCTGTAATCCTAGCTACTCAGGAGGCTGAGATCTGAGGATCGTGGTTCCAAGCCAGCCCGGGCAGGAAAGACCATGAGACTCCTATCTCCAATAAACCACTAGAAAACCGGAAGTGGTGCTGTGGCTCAAGTGGTAGAGTGCTCGCCTTGAGCTGAAGAGCTTAGGGACAGTGCCCAGGCCCAGAGTTCAAGCCCTGCAACCAACTCCCCCCCCCCAAAAAAAAAATTCATGGGATTTTCTCTCAAGTAAAGGATGTTCTGCTTAGATAACAATGAAGACTCCTTCCCTTTCTTCTCCAGAGGCCAGGCTACCCATTCTCACAGACTCATTCCTGGATTGTATTCTCTTTTTTCTTTTTCTTTGTCAGTCGTGGAGCTTGAAATCAGGATCTGGGTTCTGTGCCTTGCTTCACTTCCAGTTTTCTGAATCTGCCCAGCCTGGCTTAGAACCACAAACTTCAGATCTCAGTCTTCTGAGTAGCTAGGATTACAGGTATGAGCCACCAGCTCCAGGAGAGGCTGGATTTCTTGATCACACAGTGTGTAAGTTAGCCAGGCCATATTACAAAGAATTCAATTCAAACCAGGTGCCATGAGACTCTTATCTTCAATTAACCACCAGAAAACTGGAAGTGGCTCTGCAACTGAAAGTGGTAGGGCAATAGCGTTGAGTGAAAGAGCTCAGGGACAGTGCCCAGGCCCTGAGTTCAAGCCCCATGACTGACCAAAAAAAAGTCTAGCCTCAAGACAGCACTCTTACTTCTCCCTCCCTCCCATCTTCCTTCCTTCCTTCCTTTCTTCCTTCCTTCCTTCCTTCCTTCTTTCCTTCCTTCCTTCTTTCCTTCCTTCCTTCTTTCCTTCCTTCCTTCCACCAGTCCCAGGGCTTGAACTCAGGACCTGAGCACTGTCCCTGAGCTTCTTTTTGCTCAAGGTTACCACTCTACCACTTGTGCCACGGCGCCACTTCTGGCCTTTTCTGTTTATGTGGTATGGAGGCGTCAAACCCAAGGCTTCATGCATGCTAGGCAAGCCCTCTACCACTAAGCCACATTCCCAGATCATACTTGAAGTTTTCTGCTATAATGCCTCTAAATAGTCTGAATTCCCTTTTGCCCAGAACCTCATGCATTTCTGCAAGATATGGACCTTCAAAAGAGATAATAGATAGGTCTTCTCCTGTGCACGACATTCCGGATGATACCCAGCTCTCTTGTGTACCTGTCTTCAACCTGTATAGCCCTTTGGTCGACTAGCCTGTATGTCACTACTCAAAAAAGTGGCTTGTGCTCTTACTTTCTCTGCAGATCCCACTGGAACTCTTTAAAGACTTAGCTGTTCTACTCTGTGCCCTGAGGGAAAGCTTTTCACTCTCCTTTTTGTATTGCTGATTAAAGATCACAGCAAATCTGTTTTTAAGCCATCGGAGAAAAGGACATTCTCACTAGTCTGGAAAAGCTTTTTAAATTAATTTCATTGCCTTCAGCCTCTGGGGGACCCAAATGAGAAAAAAAAATCCAGTTTGTTCATGTGTTCTTTGTTCTGTGCTTATATGTTGAGTATTGCATTTTTTATATATATATATATATATATATATATATATATATATATATATATATATATATATATCTCAGAGAGGCTCAGGGACAGTGCCCAGGCCCTGAGTTAAAGCCCTAGGATTGGCAAACAACAACAACAATAAAAGAAAATATTTTGGAAAAATGATCATGGACTGAACAAGCTGGGGAAAAATGTTTGTGTCATGATTGGGCTGGCACACTTTTACCAAGCCGACTATAGCAGCCATCTCTACCTTAATGGCACCACAATAGCAGACACAGGGTCTGCACCATCTTGTTAACTTCTAGGGAAAATTCTAGCTAACCTAGGGCTAAAATATAAACTACTAAACTTGCTTATATGTGATATATATATGTATGTGTATATATATATATATTTTTTTTTTTTTTTTATTTTGCTGGGCCTGAGGCTTTTACTCTGGGCCTGGGCACTGTCCTTGGCTCCATTTCTTCAAGAGTAGCACTCTAGGGGCTGGGAATGTGGCTTAGTGGTAGAATGCTAGCTAGCCTAGGATGCATGAAGCCCTGGGTTTGATTCCTCAGTACCACATACACAGAAAAAGCAGCAGTGGCACTGTGGCTCAAGTGGTAGAATGCTAGCCTACAAAAAGAACACTTTAGTCTTGTCATGCCTAAGCCAAAACTGTGTGTGTGTGTGTGTGTGTGTGTGTTTGTGTGTGTGTGTGTGTGTGTGTGTGTGTGTGTGTATGTGTGTGAGAGAGAGACAGAAAGAGAGAGAGAGAGAAAGAGAGAGTCTAAGGATGGTCCTTAGACTCCTATTTTAAAGTTAATAGAAAAACTATTGAAGGGCTGGGAATGTGGCATAGTGGTAGAGAGCTTGCTTTGAGCAAAAGAAGCTCAGGGACAGTGCCCAGGCCCTGAGTTCAAGTCCCAGGACTGGAAAAAAAACACAAAAAACTATTGTACTCTCTCTCCCTTTCTTTCTTTCTTTCTTTCTTTCTTTCTTTCTTTCTTTCTTTCTTTCTTTCTTTCTTTCTTTCTTTGTCTCTCTCTCTCTCTCTTTTTTTTTTTTTGGATCTCAGCCTTCTGAGTAGCTATGATTACAGGTGTAAACCACTGGTGCCTAGCTAACACTATTGTACTCTTAAAAAAATAATTATCTTGATCTAGGAATGTGGCTTAATGGTAGAGTGCTTGCCTAGCATGCATGATGCCCTGGGTTGAATTCCTCAGTACCACATAAACAGAAAAAGCCAGAAGTGGAGCTGTGGCTCAAGTGGTAGTGTGCTAGCCTTTAACAAAAGTAGCTCAGGGATAATGTCCAAGCTTGAGTTCAGGGATAATGTCCAAGCTTGAGTTCAAGCCCCATGACTGGGGGAAAAAAGTTATCTTATTTCAATCAGTTCTAAACAAAATACAGGCTTTCAGAAATCAATTCAGGCAGGGTGCTCATGCCTGTAATCCTAGCTACTCAGGAGGCTGAGATCTGAGGATGATGGTTCAAAGCTAGTCTTGGCAGAAAAGCCCATGAGAATTATATCTCTAATTAACCACCAGAAAACTGGAATTGGTGCTGTGGCTCAAGTGGTAGAGTTGAAGAGCTGAGGGACAGCACCCAGGCCCAGAGTTCAAGCCCCATTATTGATCACAAAACAAAACAAAACAAAACATTACAGGCTTAACCCAAAGCAAAAAAAAAAAAAAAGAAAGAAAGAAAAAGTGGGACATAATAATTGCATAACAATTTAGATCTTGGGAACTGATTATTTGGATAAATCATAATTTGTTTTATTCTGTCACAAATTTACTTTGGATTCAACTTTTCTTTCTTTCTTTTTTTTTTTTGGGTCCGGTCATGGGGCCTGAACTCTGGGCCTGGGCGCTGTCCCTCAGCTCTTCAGCTCAAGGCTAGCACTCTATCACTTAAGCCACAGTGCCACTTCTGGTTTTTTTCTTTTTGCTTATGTGGTGCTGAGGAATCTAACCCAGGGCCTCAAGCATGCAAGGCAAGCGCTCTACCACCTTCCCAGCCCCTCTTTTTTTCTTTTTTGTTGGTTGTGGGGCTTGAACTCTGAGCCTGGGTGCTATCCCTCAGTTCTTCAGGTCAAGGCTAACGCTCTACCAATTGAGACACAGTACCACTTCCAGTTTTCTGGTGGTTAATTAGAGATAAGAGTCTCACGGACTTTCCTGCCCAGACTGGCTTTGAACCATGATCCTCAGATCTCAGCCTCCTGAGTAGCTAGGATTACAGGTATGAGGCACCAGTGCCCGGCTTGTCCCAGTTTTGTAATAACAATTTTGTTTAAAAAAACGTAATAGGAAGCCAGGGACCAGTAGCTCACGCCTGTAATCCTAGCTACTCAGGAGGCTGAGATCTGAGGATCAGAGTTGAAAGCTAGCCCAGGGAAGGAAAATCTTTGAGACTCTTATATCCAGTAAGTCACCAGAAAACCGGAAGTGATGCTGGTGTTGTGGTTCAAGTGGTAGACCGCTAGCCTTGAACCTAAGAGCTTAGGATCCTACCCAGGCCCAGAGTTCAAGCCCCATGACCACAAAACAAAATCAAAGCAAACGATCAAAACCCACAAGCAAAAACAAAAAAAAAAATTTTTGTTAATAGGGCTATGATGTAGCTCAGTGGCAAAGTACTTACCTAGCAATTGTAACATCGTGGATTCAATCCCCAGTGTCAAAAAAGAAAAGAGAAAAAAAATACAGTTAAAAAATAACAAACTAAAATTATTGATAGGGCTGGATGTCAATGGCTCATGCCTATAATCCTAACTACTCAGGAGACTGAGATCTGAGGAGCACCATTCAAAGCCAGCCTGGGTAGGAAGTCTGTGAGACTCTCATCTCCAATTAACCACCAAAAAGCTGTATGTGTAGAAAGTGGAAGTAGAGCTGTGGCTCAACTGATAGAGTGGGACAGCACCCAGGCTCTATGTTCAGGATCAGTGAAAGAGGAGAGAGTCAGAGACAGAGACAGAGACAGACAGAGAGACAGAGTGAGACAGAGGAGCTCACAAACTTTCCTAGTTAGCTTCAAATTAGGATCCTCAGATCTCAGCCTCCTGAGTAGCTAGGATTGTAGGCGTGAATCATTGGCACCCAGCTCTCTCCTTACAAAGCTGTCAGTATTCAATCATGAAGAGCTCCCTCTGGTGACCCTACTTCCTCCTAACCACCTCCCAAAGCCCCCACTTCTAACTAAACACTATATTCAGATAGTTTCCATCCCCTTCATCCTCACAATGGGGATTAAATTTTAATACAAGGACCGTCAGAGGGCATACTTGCACCACAGCACTGAGTATTTAGTCTGCACAGTTTAGATTGCCACCTGGGCAGAAGTTGATGGTGTAGCAGCCTGTATCAGCAATCTCAACTCAGATTGTCAAGGATTTAAAAAAGAAAGAAAGAGATCAAATTAAAATCAATGGAGAAAACCTCCACCCTAAATCCTACATGGATTTAGAGATAGACAGTAGTGGCATGCAGGCCCAGTGGTGCTGGCTGGCTGGAGGGGGAAAGCTCAGGTAGGTGTCAGATGTGGCTCTGAGTGATGGCAGGGCTGGATCCTATGGATTTCTGGGCATGCAGCAGCCAGTCAGACACACGGCCACACAGGCACACCAGTCATGTGGTATCAGTGTCACCCAGGGATTACAGACATTGAATTTCTATCAAAAATGAGTCTCACGCTATCACATATATACCTGGGTTAGCACTGGCCCATGGAGTAGATAAAACTATTTCTTGGATACCAAAACAGGCTAAAAAACAATTGCCATGGGACTGGGAAGGTGGCTCAGTGGTAGAGCGCTTGCCTTGAATGCATGAGGTCCTGGGTTTGATTCCTCAGCACCACATAAGCAAAAAGAAAAAAGCCAGAAGTGGCGCTGTGGCTCAAGTGGTAGAGCGCTAGCCTTGAGCTGAAGAGCTCAGGGACAGTGCCCAGGCCCAGAGTTCAGGCCCCATGACCGGGCCCCCAAAACAACAACCACCAAAAAAAAAACCAATTGCCAGAGTTAAATGCTAAAATGCTTTTTGTTAGAGTTAGTCTCTGCCAGAAAACCATGCAGACATCCAGGTACAAAGAACAAAGGAAAGGTTTATTGCCACTAAAGGGATTGGCAAGACCGCTCACTTCTCACCAGGTAAGAGGAAGTGAGAAGAGCCAGCTATTGTCTCAGGTGACCTTTTATAACCTCCAGGATTTGGGGATCTCTTGCCTTATATGGTCATAGCTAGCCCACAGGATGTTCTCTCAGGGAAAAGGGGTAGGGGCTGCTCATTTGCTGCCTTTACTACATGGGCTTAGTGTTGCCTAGGGAAAGAGCACGGTAAGTCACAAGGAGGAGGCTTCTGGGCTAACATCTTTTTTTTTTTTACTGAAGCTTGAACTCAGGGCCCCACACTCTTGCTTGGCTTCCCCCCCCCCCAAGACTGGCATTCTACCACTTAAGCCATACTTCCTCTTCTGGCTTTTTGCTTGTTAATTGGAGTCTCACAAATGTGTCTGCCTAGGTTGTTTTAGAATTGTGACCTTCAGATCTCAGCTTCCTAAGTAGTTAGGCTTTTGTTGTTGTTGTTTTGTTTTGATGTGAAAGATGGGGCTTGGAATGTGGCTTAGTGGTAGAGTACTAGCCTGGCATGCAGGAAGCCCTGGGTTCTATTCCTCAGAACCACAGAAGCAGAAAAAGCCAAAAGTGGAACTATGGCTCAAGTGGTAGAGTGCTTGCCTTGAGCACAGAAGAGGCTCAGAGACAGTGCCCAGGCCCTGAGTTCAAGCCCCAGGACTGGCACAAAAAAAAAGAAAAGAAAAGAAATGAAACAAAAAAAGTGAAAGACGACTGAGCCCTGGTGGCTCATTCCTCTAATCCTAGCTGCGGAGGAGGCTGAGATCTGAAGATCAAAGTTCAAAGCCAAACCTGGCAGAAAAATCTGTGAGACTCTTATCTCCAAATTACCCACCAGAAAACTGAAAGTGAAGTTGTGGCTCAAAGTGCTAGAGAGCTAGCCTTGAGCAAAAGAGCTCAGAGACAGCACCCAGGCCCTGAGTTCAAGTCCCACAACCGATCCCTCCCTGCCCCCACAAAAAATCAGTTCTATACAGATACGAGACCAAGCAGTAAAAACAAAACTTTTGACTTTCACATGAAAATGTAGAATACTGTTTTTGTTTTATTTTGTTTTGTTGCCAGTCCTGGGGCTTGAACTCAGGGCCTGGGCACTGTCCTTGAGCTTCTTTTGCTCAAGGCTAGCACTCTATCACTTGAGCTGTACTGCCACTTCTGGCTTTTTCTGTTTATGTGATACTGAGGAATCCAACCCAAAACTTCATGCATGCAAGGCAAGCACTCTACCACTTCATTAAAAACCTAACACCACTCAGCTATATTCCCAGGCCTAAAATACTGTTTGCTGGTAAATATTAAGACAACTTTTATTAAGGCAGAAATATGTGCTAACAATAAATGATTGTTAACTTCAATTACATTAAAGTTCAAAACTTCTGTTTAGTTAGGTGCCAGTGGCTCTCTCTTATAATCCTAGCTACTCTGAAGGCTAAGATCTGAGGATAATGGTTTGAAGTTCTTGAGACTCTTTTCTCCAGTTAACCATCAAAAAGCCAGAAGTAGAGCAGGTGCCTCAAGTAGTACAGTGCCATCCCTGAGTGAAAAAGCTCAGGGCTAGGGCCAGGAATGTGGCTTAGTGGTAGAGTGCTTGCCTATCATGCATGAGGCCCAGGGTTCTATTTCTCAGTACCACATTCACAGAAAAAGCCAGAAGTGATGCTGTGGCTTAACTGGTAGAGTGCTAGCCTTGAGCAAAAGATACTCAGGGATAGTGCCTAAGCCCTGAGTTCAGTCCCCAGGACTGGTAAAAATAAAATAAAAAAAAAAATCTCAGGGACTGTGCCTATGTCCTCAGTTCAAGCCCCAGGACTGGCATACACACACACAAAAATCCTCTGTTCAGAGACAATACATAAACTATTTGCAGGTAGAACTGAGAAGGGAAATGTGTACATATATACACAAAGTAGACAAAAGAAAGCACAGTAAATACCTAACATTTTCTGACTAAATAGCAATTACTTTTTGGGTAATATTTGACTGGAAGGATTTTTTTTGGTTGGTTGTGGGGCTTGAACTCTGGGTCTGGGTACCATCTGTAAGGTCCACTCCTGGATGGTTCCTGGATGGCGAGCAGATTCCTCGCAGCAAAGTCTCCGCCCAGTACCTACATTACCTAGGCAACTGGCACACCTGGAAGAGGTCACATCTGCATCCGCTGAGGTCACATCTGGATTCGATGTGGTCCTACCCTAGATAAGGCCTAGCCCAGGGCCAGATGCCCTCTTTCCCAGGCCTTTACCAGCCGTGTGGAGTGCCAACATGGCCTGGTGCCAGGTGGAATGATGAATAAACCTACACCTTACCTGAATACCACGTGCGTGGTGCTGTTCTTTTTTTTTTGCTGGGCGTGGGCCTGAACACTGGGCCTGGGCGCTGTCCCTCAGCTCTTCAGCTCAAGGCTAGTGCTCTACCACTTGAACCACAGCTCCACTTCTGGCTTTTTCTGCTTATGTGGTGCTGAGGAATCGAACCCAGGGCCTCATGCATGCAAGGCAAGCACTCTATCACTGAGCCACCTTCCCAGCCCGTGTGGTACTGTTCTTACTCAGCCTCTTTTTAAAAACCTACCACTATCCTTTAGCTCTTCAGCTCAAGGAGAATACCACTTGAACCACAGCACCACCTCCAGGTTTCTGGTGGTTCATTGGAGATAAGAGTCTCATGGAGGGCTGGGAAGGTGGCTCAGTGGTAGAGTGCTTGCCTTGCAAGCAAGAGGCTGTAGGTTTGCTTCCTCAGCACCACATAAGCAGAAAAAGCACGAGTGGCGCTGTGGCTCAAGTGGTAGAGTGCTAGCCTTGAGCTGAAGAGCTGAGGGACAGCGCCCAGGCCCAGAGTTCAGACTCCATGACTGACCAAAAAAAAAAAAAAAAAAAAGAGTCTCACAGAGTTTCCTGCCCGGGCTGTCTTTGAATTGATATCCTTAGATCTCAGCCTCCTGAGTAGCTAGGATTACAGCCATGAGCCACCAGCACCCAACTGGAAGGAATTTTTTTTTTTTGGTCCGGTCGTGGGGCCTGAACTCTAGGCCTGGGCACTGTCTCTCAGCTCTGCAGCTTAAGGCTAGCACTCTACCACTTGAGCCACAGCGCCACTTCCGGTTTTTTTCTTTTTTTGCTTATGTGGTGCTGAGGAATCGAACCCAGGGCCTCATGCATGCAAGGCAAGCCCTCTACCACTGAGCCACCTTCCCAACCCATGGAAGGAATTTTTTGGATGCAGAAAATACATGTTTTGATTGAGGTGTTTATTAGATGATTGAACATAAATGTAAAAGTGCATGTGTACTCTGTGTGTATTATACTGTATGCAAGCCATTAAAAACATGTTTTTTTAGATGGGCACCAATAGCACATGCCTGAAATCCTAGCTACATGGGAGCTGAGAGTTGAGGATCCCAGTTCAAAGCCAGCTCGGGCAGGAAAGTCCATGAGATGCTTATCTCCAATTAACCACCTGAAAAACTGGAAGTGGTGCTGTGTCTCGAAGTAGTAGGACACTAGCTTTGAGCGATTAAGCTCAGGACAGTGCCTATTCTCTGAGTTCAAGCCCCATGACTGACAAAGAAATAAAATAGGGGCTGGGAAGGTGGCTCAGTGGTAGAGTGCTTGCCTTGCATGCATGAGGCTCTGGGTTCGATTCCTCAGCACCACATAAGCAGAAAAAAAAAAGCGGGAAATGGCGCTGTGGCTCAAGTGGTAGAGTGCTAGCCTTGAGCTGAAGAGCTGAGGACAGCGCCCAGGCCCAGAGTTCAGGCCCCACGACCAGACCCCCCCCCAAAATAAAATATTTTATTGATATCAGAGATTGAACTCAGTGCTTTGTGCTTGCTATTTTGGTGTCCTACCACTTGAGCTTTGCCCCCAGCCTCTTTGTGCCTTGGTTATGTGTGTGTGTGTGTGTGTGTGTGTGTGTGTGTGTGTGTGTGTGTGTGTGTGTGTGCGTGCGCATGCACGTGCCAGTATTGGAACTTGAATTCAAGGCCTTGCACTCTCACTTAGCATTTTTACTCAAGGGTGGCACTCTACCACTTGACCTATATCTCTACTTTTTGCTAGGAATAAGAAGAAATAAGAATCTCATGGATTTTTCTACCCAGGCAGGTTTTGAACGATGATCCTCAGATCTCTACCTCCTGAGTAGCTAAAATTACGGGCATGTACCACCAGCACCCAGCCATGCCTTGGTTATTTTTGTTTTATGCCCCAGCCAGCCTAGGCTGAGATTCTCCTACTAATGTTTCTCCATGCCACTGGGAATAGCATTCCTGGACCAGTGCACCTAGTCATTGTACTTCCCTTAAGTCTTATCTTAATTAAATAAAGCATAATTTAATAAGAAAAAATAACAATGGAAACAGAAGTCATGAAAACTTCTGCAGAAAGCAAAAACTGTAAGTGGTCAGTAAGCATTCTAAAAGATACTTAACCTTACCAGTAAGAAGGAAAATTAACACACACACACACACACACACACACACACACACACACACACACACACACACACATTAAAATGTCATTTTATACCTACTTGACTAGCCAAAAAAAAAAAAAAAAAAAAAGCAAAACCAGAATTCTGAATCAAGACATCCTTGCAGCTAGGTATGGTAATTCATAGTTGTAATCCAAGCTACTTTGTGGAACCAGAAGGATCAAGAGTTCAAGGCCAGTCCAGGCAAAGATAGCAAGAACCTATCTCAAAAACAAATGTTAAGAAAGAAAAAGGCTTAGGCATAACCCAAGAACACCAAGTGTGAGTTCAACCCTCAGTACTGGGTTATAAAAAAATTAAAGTAAAAAATATATATCCGTCTGGTGCTGGTGACTTATGCCTGTAATCCTAGCTACTCAGGAGGCTGAGATCTGAGGATCTCAGTTCAAAGCCAGCTCGGGCAGAAAAGTCCATGAGATTCTTATCTCCAGTTAGCCACAGAACACTGGAAGTGGCACTGTGGCTCAAGTGGTAAAGCACTAGCCTTGAGCTGAAAAGCTGAAGGACAGTGCACAGGCCTAGAGTTCAAGCCCCACAACTGACCAAAAAATAAATTTAAAAAATATATCTATATCCGTCAAACCATGATGAATTTGGGAGCTGGGAAGCAACTTGCCACATTCTCTAATATTTACATAAACTACGAAACACCAACTCTATACCTCAATATATTCTGAGAAATTCACATACGGGCCCTAGAGGATGAGCAAAACAAACAAAAAAAAACCTGGAAATGATGCAAATGTCCATTGATAAAAATAAATTAATCCATTGAAACGTTATACAATGGTGAAATGAACTATAGCCACATAACAAGATCCACACTCAGTAGATACACTTTTTTTTTTTTTTTTGTCGGTCGTGGGACTTGAACTCTGGGCCTGGGCGCTGTCCCTCAGCTCTTCAGCTCAAGGCTCTACCACTTGAGCTGCAGCGCCACTTCTGGTTTTCTGGTGGTTTATTGGAGATTGGAGTCTCACAGTCTCTCCTGCCCCGGGCTGGCTTTGAACCTCGATCCTCAGCTCTCAGCCTCCTGAGTAGCTAGGATTACAGGCATGAGCCACCAGCGCCCGGCTAGTAGATACACTTTTATAGCATGCAAAGGCAAGTAGAATCAAGTCACATGTGGCACACAGAAACAAATCTATAAAAAGTCAGGAAAGCCAGATGCCAGTGGCTTACACTCATAATTCTAGCTACAAAATAACCAGCAAAAATCACAGCTGAAGGTGTGGCTCAATTAGTAGAGACAAGCTTATGAGCAAAGCAAGCCAAAGGAGGATATGGTAGTGCGTGTGCATGTGCACACATGCGTGCACACACACACACACACACACACACACACACACACACACACACACGCCAGGCACTGGTGGCTCATGCCTATAATCCTAGCTACTCAAGAAGCTGAGGTCTGAGGATCACAGTTCGTAGCCAGACTGGGGAAGGAAAGTCCTTGAGACTCTTATCTCCAATTAACTACCTAAAAAAGACAGAGTGCAGCTATGGCTCAAGTGGTAGAGAGAGCCTTGAGCACAAAAGCTCAGGGACAGTACCTAGGCCTTGAGTTCAAGGCCAAGAACTGGTTGGGAGCGTGCGCGCGCACGCACACACACACACACACACACACACACACACACACACACACACACACACAAGTAAATCATGACAAGCAAACAGGTCCCTGTAGAGAGGAGGAAGAAGAGCCATTAATACTAAGGGGAGGTTCATGATTGAGAAGCTGATTCCTAGGTGTTTGTTATGGATGCTTTTAGCTTAGGTAGATGTTAGGTAGTGTTTTGTGTGTTATCACATTACAGTAAGCACATAATAAAGAGAATAATTAACCACCTTCAAGACTGGAGACAGGAGGATGGAGAGAAAAGACCTTGGTGGGGGGTTGGTTACAAGGTCAGGGTACAATGTCTGCTATGAGCTGATATAAATCTGATTCAAACCTTAGCTCCAGGTCTATCTCTGCTCTGCCTCACTCCCACTCACCAAGGTTCAGTGGGGTGGGTGGGAATTGGCAAAAACTCTGCTGCTGTGAACACCCACCCGTGGGGCTACAGTGTCCTTCTCTCTGTGGGTGAAGCTTCAACTTTGCAACCACAAAATGAAGACAGAGGATTTCAAACCTCAAATGGGCTGGGGAGGGTCCTGCCCTGGTTCAGACGCTTCAAAACTAGGCTGGATATGCAGCCAGCCCCACAGCTCAGCCCCACTATGAGGAAGAGAGGCCCAAACACACCCCTAAACAAGCCTCTAAATGTGAAAGGCAACAAAAGCCGGGCATCAGTGGCTCATGCCTGTAATCTTATCTACTCAGGAGACTAAGATCTGAGGATCACGGTTCAAAGTCAGCTCAGGCAGAAAAGTCCATGAGACTCTTATCTCTAATTAACCATTCAAAAAACCAGAAGTGATGCAGTGGCTTAAAGTAGTAGAGCATTAGCTTGAGTACAAAAGCTCAGGGACAGTACTCAGGTCCTGAGTTCAAGCCTCACAACAAATAAAAGAAAGCCAACAACTATTAAATGTCTACTGAATGCTAAGCCTGGGGCAGACAACTTCTTTCATAAACAGTGGACAAATTTTGTGTGTGTGTGTGTGCTGGTTCTGGGGCTTGAACTCAGAGCCTTGCACTCTTGCTTGCTCTACCACTTAAGCCAAACCTCCACTTCCAGCTTTTTTTCTGGTTAACTAGAGATAAGAGCCTCTCAGAAGCCAGCTACTGGTAGCTAATGCCTATAATCCTCGCTACTCAGGAGGCTGAGATCTGAGGGTGGTGGTTCGAAGCTAGCTGGGGCAGGAAAGTCTGTGAGATGCTTATTTCCAATTAACCGCCAGAAAAACAGAAGTGTTGCTGAGACTCAAAAGTGCTAGCCTTGAGCACAAAAGGTCAGGGACAGCATCCAGACCCTGAGTTCAAGCCCTGTGACCACACACACACATACACACACACACACACACACACACACACAGAGTCTCTCAGATTTGTCTGCCCATGGTGGCTTCAAACCATAATCCTCAGATCTCAGCCTCCAGAGTAGATAGGATTACAAGAGTGAGCCACCGGCTCCTGGCAGTAGACAAGTATTTGTTATGCATGTTTTGTGCCAGCTCCTTTCCCAGAGGGCATAGGACATAAGGAAGTCCCTGTCCTAACAAAGCCTGGATGCCAAAGCCAAAGGAGGACAAAGATCACAGTGTCAGGAAGAATTACAAAGAGAAAAGAGCTCCAAGCAGTGAGACACAGGGCCAGCATGGAGAAGGCAGAGAACACAGGAGGCCCCCGAGGGGTAGCAGGAGAACTATCCTCAGCAACAGGATGTGCATAAGGCCCAGAGTGGGATCTGACAGGCAGGTGAACATGGGCGTATGTCAGTGTCACTAAGGGCACAGCGACGTCCTCTGAGCAGGCTGATCTAGCAGAATGGACCAGGTTCTTCTCCAGGATCTGGTCATCTTGGAGATGGCCTTGGCCCAGGGACTTCAGCCTCACAGGCAAAGGGGGATGAGGAGCCACTGAGAGACCCCTATACTGGCATGACATAGCCGTCCATGGTGGCTCCACACTGCCCAGCAACCATCTTCCATGCTGATGTTCTTTGGTCTCCAGGGTTAAAGGAATCAATTGAATGACACTCTTTCAACCAAGCACAGTGAGGAAGACTCCGTTCAGATGCACAGTATGAGAAGCAGGAACGGGGCAATGCAGTTTTACAGTGGGGAGTGAACGATTGCCCCCCCCCCCATTATCCCAGGCACATACAGATGCCAGGCAAAATCCCAGGGATGTGCTAACTTGTTTGATGGGCTGGCAGGGCAATCCACATAAGCCCAGCTGCAAACATCCCATTGTGAGTCCAACTGGAAAGACCCCACTTCTCTTGACCTAGTGGCTTTTTCATTAATCTCTGCCTCCTTGCTCGGACCTCATATAAAACCCCAGCTCCTGTCCCAACTCTCGGGTACAACCTCCACACCCCCGGGAAGGTCTGTGTCCTTCAATAAACAGTCCTTGTCTGTGGATGATCGAGTCCGGCCTATTTCTTTTCCATTCTCTTCCATTTTCCCAACAGGGAGAGATGGCACTCAACTCTGACATGGATGGCTGAAGGGAACTTAGGGCCAAGGAATATGGCAGGCTAGTGATGGAAAGTAAATGAGAGGTTTGAGGTGTTGTAGCTGGAGGCAGGCCAGGTGATTAGACATCACCTGAGACATGATGGAGGCCAGAATCCTGACTGAGTAGGGAGGGTGGACTGTTGGGGGAGGGATGGTAGGGGTGGGGACTTGTGCTAAATGACTTGGCAGGGTTCTTGCTAAAACTGGATTTTAAAGAGAAATGCATAGATGGGCCTACAAGTCAGTTTAGGTGATGTGTTGGGAGCTTGTATCAAGTTTGAGCAAGCAAAGGAGCTCTACCGCTCCCACCTATGGTGGGGTGGGAAGATACAGTGTTACCTACTTGGTTGTACAGATGAGAGGAGTCTGTCAGGAAGCTGCCCCTCAGAGCCCACACAAATATTGATGGTCCCATGTCCCATTCCCCTCTGGGGCAGGCTCCAGAGCTGAGACCCATGGCATGGCCATGGCATGGACTGGCCAGGGCCACCTCAGTCCAGACATTCCTGGGGTATATGGAGGGTGCAGCTGCTGACGCCAAGACCAGGCAAACAAAGCCATTACCAGTTAATGAAGTCATTAAGAAGTCAGACAAGGTCATTACTGTGTAATGAATTACCTCCCCCCCCCCACAGAACCACCTGGTCTCACCTCTATCCAGAGTGCCATCAGAAGGTGAGGGCACAAACAGTGCCAGGGCCCAGAGGCATTCCAGAGCAAGATGTGCTCCAAGTTCAATCCCCATAGGAAGCCCCGGACCATGTCATGAAGCATGGAGCAAGTCACTTCTCTCTGACTGCTTCTTTTTATTTTTGACTGTCCTGGGGCTTGAATTCAGGGCCTGGGCACTGTCCTTGAGTTTCTTTTGATCAAGGCTAGCACACTACCACTTGAGCCACCATGCTACTTTTGGCTTTTTGAGTAGTTTAATGAACTTTCTGGCCCAGGCTAGTTTCTAACCATGATCCTCGATATCAGCCTCCTGAGTAGCTGGGATTATAGGCATGAACTACCAGCACCTGACTCTAACTGCCTCTTTGAACAAAGCCTACCTATAGCCCAGGAGTCCAAGAGGCTGGATCTCCCAGAATTAATAAACTTGCCTGCCACATAGACACACACTCCCTCCCACCTTCCTTTTGCTGCCCTCACTATCTCCCGACCATTTTAGACTCATCCAGGATGAAACAGGATGGAGAGATGAGGCAATAGGGAAATCAAAAATAATAAATATTATCATGTGCTGTTGGCTCAGCCTGTAATCCTAGCTACTCAGGAGGCTGAGATCTGAGGATCACGGTTCAATGCCAGCCCAGGCAGGAAAGTCCATGAGACTCCTATCTCCAATAAACCACCAGAAAACCAGAAGCAGTACTATGGCTCAAGTGGTAGAGCACTAGCCTTGAGCTGAAGAGCTGAGGGACAGTGCCCAGGCCCAGAGTTCAAGTCCCACAACTGACAAAAAAAAAGAAAGAAAAGAAAGGAAAAGAAAGAAAGGAAGGAAGGAAGAAAGGAAGAAAGAAAAAAGAAAGAAAGTGAGTCATCATCATCTTGAGGCTTGGTTTCTTCATTCCTATTGATTTCGTGGGATGTCTCCCTCTTTCCTGTCTCTCCCTACTTTCTCCTGTTTTACTAATACAAAGCCCTGTGAAACTTTGACTCCAAAGGTTTTTCTTTTGGTGAGACCCCTTGAAATGCTTCCACCATGGGTCTCTAGTCCCTGTGATTTGCATGGAAACAGAGGAGCCAAGGGACTTCTTTTGTCCTCCTCCTCCATAACACTTTGACAGGTGGGGAAACTAAGACAAAGTGAGGGCAGGCAGCAAGCATGGGGGTTCCTGGTTGCCATGGCAACTGACTGTCTCACAGACACATACATCTTCATATAAGCAGCATCCCAAGACTGGCAATGATCTTCCCTAGGGAACAGTAAAGGTGCTGATCTAGATGCTGATAAAGCTGGCACAAGGTTCTGATGACTAAGGGGGCTCATCTAGCAAGCAGGGCCTCCTTCTCAGTGCATATGCACCATAGTGCCCAGAAGTCTCACTTCCAGACTATTCAATCTATAAGGAATCTGTGCACAGCATCCCAACAGATATAGGCATGTGCAGATTTATGTGTGCTATGTAGGCTATATATATACACACATCAATCCATCCACAGAATTCCCACTTAACCTGGAAATATTTTTTAAAAAAACACAAAACAGCCGGGCGCTGGTGGCTCACGCCTGTAATCCTAGCTACTCAGGAGGCTGAGATCTGAGGATCGCGGTTCAAAGCCAGCCCGGGCAGGAGAGACCGTGAGACTCCTATCTCCAATAAAACACCAGAAAAGTGGAAGTGGCACTGTAGCTCAAGTGGTAGAGCGCTCACCTTGAGCTGAAGAGCTGAGGGACAGCGCCCAGGCCCAGAGTTCAAGCCCCATGGCCGACAAAAAAAAAAAAAAAACAAACACAAAACAAAACAACAAAAAGATCCTCAGCTATACAAAGCCCCTTGGGTCTCTGGATCCTTGCTTGAACCAGAACAGTTCAGACATACTAACTAGTATTCCCTGTCTTCTGCTTCCCTCCCCTGGGGTTCTCTACCAGCCAGTTCACAGATCCCCCTCCAGCTCAACCTTGAGGCTTTCCTCTGCTCCCCAGAGCCAGCCCAGGAATTCATATTGTGCCAGACTCAAGTGTTTGTCTAGACCCTGCCTCCCCCAAACTGCATTGGCTGAACTTGGTGGTCAGATATGTGGAGAGACAAAGATGTGCTTCTACCTCACAGGTACCAGAGAGATAGTGAAGCTGCAGTCATATCTGCGCTCCCTTCCTCCCCTGACCAGCCAGCCTCCTAAAGCTGCTCTCTCCTGAGAGGCCCCCAAAGGCTTCCCCAACATGGTTGAGTGCTCTCCTGGCTCCCAGATGCCCTCAGGCTGTGGGAAATAAAATTCCCCGATCCTGGTGGTTTGCAGGACTACGGCAAAGAGTGCAATAGTAATCACTAGTGACGAACAACTGCCCCACAGGAAGATTGCCCCATTCAGACCCCTGCCTGGAGTGCCAAGTTTTCTGTGCCAGGTCCTCCTCCTGCATTGTTAACGACTGAATGAGAGGCCCTGGGTCCTAG
This sequence comes from Dipodomys merriami, assembly GCF_024711535.1. Lineage (NCBI taxonomy): Eukaryota > Metazoa > Chordata > Mammalia > Rodentia > Heteromyidae > Dipodomys > Dipodomys merriami. The sequence continues at coordinate 2,423,502 of NW_027206013.1, forward strand.
AAGAAGATCCTGCCTAAATGTACAGAGCTGGAGCCAGGGGTCCGTGGGGACATCACACAGCCCACCAGCCCTCACCGCCACTGTGTCTGGCTCAAGGGATCCTCAATACAAGTAGCTACCAGGATAGGCATGGTTCCTGGAAAAGCCAAGGAGGCAGGGCTGGTGGCTCATGTCTATAATCCTAGCTATGTATTGATGCTGAGATCTGAGGATTATGGTTCAAAGCCAATCTGGGCAGGAAAGTCCATGAGGCTCTTTTCTCCACTTAAGCACCTGAAAACTGGAAGTGGAGCTGTGGCTCAAAGTGGTAGAGCACTAGCCTTGAGCAAAAAGCTCACAGACATTGCCAAAGTCCTGAGTTCAAGCCCCATGACCAAAAGAAGAAAGGAAGAAAGGAAGAAAGAAAGAAAGAAAGAAAGAAAGAAAGAAAGAAAGAAAGAAAGAAAGAAAGAAAGAAAGAAAGAAAGAAAGAAAGTCAGGAGACAGGACTGCTCCCTCTTTCCTCTACCCTTCTAGTTTTGCCCCTGCCTCTGCCCATCCCTTCTATCCATTCCCTAAGACTAACATCTCTGCTCTCCCAGCCAGCCTGCACATCCCACCTCACCTCACTCCACCCCAGACATCAGCATCCACTTGGCCTGCCACCACTACTGATGCCTGGGCCAAGGTCTCCACACAACCCTGCACTTGAGCTTAGGAGCTCAAGGTTGGGCATCACTCTGCATAAACACCTGAGTATCTCATCGCAGAGCCATCATGGGCCTCCCTTCCAAGTCACCTGCTACAGGTGGGTGGTCAAGGAGGTAAGAGCCTAGATTCATATGAGTCACAAATGAAAAATCGAATGAAGGGACTCTCTCTGTCTTGCTCTCTGTGTCTATCTCTGTCTGTCTGCCTGTCTTTCTGTCTCTGTCTCTGTCTCTGTCTCTCTGTCTCTGTCTCTGTCTCTTTCTCTGTCTCTCTCTGTCTCTGTCTCTCTCTTTCTCTGCTCTGTCTCTCTCTCCCAAAGTGGCAAAACAAGGAATTTAACTGAGAGAAAGTAGCTGGAGTGCTGGGTACTCATGCCTGTATCCTAGTTACTCAGGAAGCTAAGATCTGAGGATCATGGGATCATGGTTCAAAGCCAGCCCAGGCAGGAAAGTCTGTGAGACATGTAGCCATCTAAAAACTGGAAGTGGAGCTGTGTGGCTCAAAGTGGTACAGTGCTAGCCTTGAGCAAAAAAGTGCAGGGACAGTGCCAGGCCCTGAGTTCAAGCCCCATGAATGAAAAGAGTAAATAAATAATAATAGAAAAGTAAGCTTGTACTAGATGGTTTAAGAGCAAGCATGTGATGAACATTTTTAGTGTTTGTTTTTTGGTTTTTTGGTTTTTTTTTGGTCCGGTCGTGGGGCCTGAACTCTGGGCCTGGGCGCTGTCCCTCAGCTCTTCAGTTCAAGGCTAGTGTTCTACCACTTGAGCCACAGCGCCACTTCCGGCTTTTTGCTTATGTGGTGCTGAGGAATTGAACCCAGGGCCTCAGGCATGCAAGGCAAGCCCTCTACCACTGAGCCACCTTCCCAGCCCCTGTTTTTCTTTTCTTAAGGTCCAAGACTGGGACTCAAACTTGGTACCTGACACTTTAGCTCATTGGCTGGCCTTCTACCAACTGAGCTATGCCTCCAACCCTACATTTTCAGTTTTTCTAGAGTAAGAGCTTAGACGTTCATAGTAATGATAGTGGACTGATCTTAAGGAAATGAGGGATCATAAATTGAGGCAGATTTTTTGAAAGAATCTGCCCACGTACAAGGATATCATCCTGTAATTTTGTACATGTATGAGATGCAACTCATATGCATGTAGCCTTAAGTACAAAGCTCAGCATAAGGATGTATTTGTTTCCATGGTGCAGGTACCTCAGTTGGATTAGAACTGACCCAGAGTTTTTCTGTTCCTAGGGAGAAGTCTTAACTGCAAACTGATCCTCCAAAAAGAGTGTTGATGGGATGAAGTAGGGAGGAGATGGGACAAAGGGGTATTCCTGGGGCAGGACTAGTTGAGTGGGTTGGGACCAGCATTCTTTCCCTGCAGTTAATCTCCTTCCTCTTCTTCCAAAGAGATGAGCTCTTCACATTTTCTTTTTTTGGTGTGCAGAAGGGATAGAATGATCTTTTTCTGTAACTTCATTGCTAAGATGGGGCTGTAGACCACATCTATCATGGATTCAGTCTCCAGGAGGAGGAGGAGGAGGTTGGTTGTTAGATGTTTGCATTGTTGTCCTGAGTGATTGAAACCATTGAGGGAGAGTTCAGGCACTTTGAACAACAGGTTGAAATTGCTGTCGGAGGAGAAATTATCCCTGTATGAGCATAATCTGGCTCCTGAGGACTTCAATAAGAAGATACAGCAAGATGGTCCAAAACTGAAGAAAATGAACAAGAGGATTAAAGGAATAATGAATGACCACAACCATTTTAGGAGCTGGTTCTGAAAAGGAATTGTACAGCTAGGTATTGGTGGTTCATACCTGTGAATTCTAGCTACTCACGAGACTAACAGCTGAGGATGGAGATTCAAAGCCAGCCCCAACAGGAAAGTGTGTGAGACTCTTATCTCCAATTAACCATCAAAAACAAGCCAGAAGTGGAGCTGTGACTCAAGTGGTAGAGCACTAACCTTGAACAAAAAAGCTTAGGCCCTGAATTTCAAGCCCTAAGCCCTCAATCTCAGATCAACAAGAAAGTCTTTGGAGTGGAACAATAGGCAGCCATATAACATTGCAGTAGGGCTGAGTTGAACATCAGGCCTGAAAGTTTTTCCTACCCTGATCAGGGCAAATAAGCAAGAGAGTGAACCAATTTTCTAAGTTCTCTTGACACAGTTTAGTCAACAGCTTTGACTAAAGTTCAGATTTGGTTGGCTCTTTCTACCTTTCCCTAAGGCTTGGTGTCTCCAGGCAAAGTGCTGGCTTCACCTTGTAAGTCCTGGGAAATGAATGCTGGGCTATTGCCAGTTGGAATGCTTTGACGTTATCCAAACCTGAGAATTATTTTTATTTTTAAAGAGGACTTTTACTACGTCTTTGACTTCCTTCTGGCTAACTACTGAATTTCCTGCTTTTCATTCTCCATTTAGTACATAACTACTTTTCTCCATGAATCATTCACAAGCTAGGTGCAGTAGAAGCTTGTCTGTCAGGTCTGACTTGTTAGCAAAGGTTTGTAAGATCACTTGCTTATTATATTTTGACCCAGAAGAGGAGCAGGTTAACCTAGAATAATGAAAATTTATGTGAGAATGCCTGATCCCCAATTTTGCAAGACAGGTCATAGATATTTGGTTTTTCCATCTACCCCAATTACAATGTCAGTATGAGAGAATTTCTAGATATTTGCTTACCCAGGATGTCTGGGATTATTCAAATTTCCTCATAGGAGACAGTGTTTTTACAGGGGCTGCTAAGAGTGTTTCGGTACTTCTCTGTTTACTTCTCTGTTCCTGAGTGTGTCTTTGTAACTAGAATCTTGGCTGGCTGGCTTTCACCCTGAGGGTAGGAATAATCAAGTCTTCAATGTCACGTTTTCTCTCCCATTTCTTTTTTTTTATTTTTTATTTTTTTTTATTTTTTGGGTCCGGTCGTGGGGCCTGAACTCTGGGCCTGGGCGCTGTCCCTCAGCTCTTCAGCTCAAGGCTAGCACTCTACCACTTGAGCTACAACACCACTTCCGGCTTTTTTCTTATGTGGTGCTGAGGAATCGAACCCAGGGCCTCAAGCATGCAAGGCAAGTGCTCTACCACTGAGCCACCTTCCCAGCCCTTCTCTCCCATTTCTGAGGAGTAGCAAACACAGACTGGGAGGGGCCACTGAGCAACCCCTCATGAAATGCCATGGCTTTTTACATTCGAAGCAGACTTTCTGGGCTTGCCACTTTCTCCCTCTGGGACAGCCTCGGGCCTCTGAAGGCTTTCTTAAACATGGTAGCCACAACTCTGGCTCACCTTTCCTCCATATCTGGTCCCTATTTTTGCTCCCCCAATTTGTGGTTAGTACATACCATGAAGGCACTATCCAACAACTGGATTCCAGTAGTTTGTGGGTCTTAAGCCTTTGGAGCTTCTGAGTCTGAGGCTGATTGAAGGGAAAAAATGCTGGGGCCCTAGAAAATGTAAAGTGCAGCAGATTGCCCAGATGAACTAGGTGTTCCTCCAGGACAAATCAAAGGCTAAGGTGAGGCTTTCGAATCCAGATGCAAATCTGTCTGGATCCCCTAATATATACTTAATTACTTAAATTGTCCTTGTACCATTTGGTATCAGCCACTGATGAGGGAGGATCTGAACTCCAATGGGACCCTCTAACCCCGCCATCTCTAAAAGTGGCAATAGAGCTTCAAGTGTTTGTGAATATGAGTAAGAGAGGTGACCCTCCAAGAAGGGAATCAGCAAGGATGTTTATGTCTTCCTCTTTTAGTTTTTTCTGACAGAAGAGAGGTTCTGGTACAGGCTCATTAAGTACCTAGATCTACTTCCCCTTTTTCTTATAAGAGAGATCTAATTGCATGACGGTATTAACACTTAGATTCTCACTTGGGGAGTCTTTTTTTTTTTTTTTTTTTTTTTTTGGTCAGTCATAGGACTTGAACTCAGGGCCTGGGTACTGTTCTTGAGCTCTTTTGCTCAAGGCTAGCTCTCTACCACTTTGAGCCACAGTGCCACTTCTGGTTTTCTGATGGCTAAATGGAGATAAGAAGCTCCTGGACTTTCCTGCTCTGGCTGGCTTCAAACCTGATCTTCAGATTTCACCTCCTGAAGAGAAAGGATTACAGGTGTGAGCCACCAGCGCCTGGCCTGAGGGTCGTTTTTCATGTTCCCTTAGCTGATAGGGTCAGGTTATATTTCAGTAAAAGATGAGGCAGTTCTTCAGGTTACAGAGATCAAAGTGGTGCAAATGCTTAAAATACTGCTAAATGAAGATTCTGCAGGAATGGAACCAGATCCCTCTGTATTAGGAAGGAAGGAAGCAAGCCGGGGGCAGGTGACATCCCTAATACATCTCTGGAGGAGAAGCAGCTCCAGGAAAGTATAGTAGAATCTTAATTATTAATCTGGAAGATCAGTAAGTCTAGAAAGCAGGGGAGGAGTTGCTACCCCTATTACTAACCCAGAGAAGCTTCTAGAGGACAGCTCCAGAAAGGAAAGTGGAATCCCCTATGACTAATATGGAGGGAGTCCTAGGGTCCCATCAGGTATCCCCTTCTAAGACCCAGGATCAAAGTGGTCTACTCAGGGGAATACTCAGCTAATAGCATCAAGGAGGATATTTTAGGTAGCATAGGAAAGCCTGGAGGAGAATGGGTGATCATGAAGTAAAAATCTCATATTCTTGGCATCTCAAACAACTGAATACACCACACACACACACACACACACACACACACACACACACACACACACACACACACACACACACACACACACAGAGGGGCAAAGCAAACAATTTAACAGAAAAAGTAGAACATCAAGGGAAAACAGTGGGCCTTAAGTAGTTCAAGAACAAACAGTTTTCTAGCATTCAGGAAGAATGGAAATAGTTTATGGTAATGATCATGGGCTGATCTTAAGAAAATAAAGGACACCCATCAGCTGCACTGGACATTGACCAAAATGAACTACTAAGTAACTCAATGGCAGCGATAGGAGGGAGGGAGGGAACAAGTGGGAAAGAGGGAACAGCTGATGCTATGCAAAACAAAAGAAATGTACATACCACCCAATGTGGAAGAAATAACTATTGCAAAGCTCATAGAACTCATAAATGTTAAAGACCATGATAGACAATTTGCCCCATGAAAGTTAGAATGTGTTTGTGACTAACTAAGCATCACTATCCCACAATACTGTGAAATTTGGGAAGTTATGTAGCCACATAATCACAATAAAAAAAATTGAAAACAAAAACAAAAAAAACCCCACAGCATCTGAAACCCAGATCCTGTCCCTGCTTGTTCTCAGGGGAATGTTTTCAGGGCCCCACCCTTCCATGACAGCAAAACATTTGCAGACCTCAAGGTCCTCCTACAAACTCATGGTGTCTTCTCAGAGCACCAGCCTATAGCTGAAGTCACACAAACCTTTTTTTTTTTTTTTTTTTTTGGTGCGACTTGAACTCTGGGCCTGGGCGCTGTCCCTCAGCTCTTCAGCTCAAGGCTAGCGCTCTACCACTTAAGCCACAGTGCCATTTCTGGTTTTCTGGTGGTTAATTGGAGATAAGAGTCTCACAGACTTTCTTTCCCGGGCTGGCTTTGAACCGTGATTGTCAGATCTCAGCCTCCTGAGTAGCTAGGATTACAGGCTTGAGCCACTGGTGCCTGGCTTTTCTTTTTCTTTTTCTTTTCTTTTCTTTTTTTTTGTGCAGGTTCTGGGGCTTGAACTCAAGGCCTGGGTGGGTACTGTTCTTGAGCTTTTGTACTCAAGGCTGGTCATCTACCACTTGAGCCATTAGCTCAAGCTAATTAGAGATAGGAGTCTCACAGAATTTCCTGTCCGAACTGTCTTCAAACCTTGATCCAAAGATCTCAGTGCCCTGAGTAAGCTAGGATTACAAGTGTGAGACACCAGTACCCATCCAGATCTTCCTCTTTTTAATCATAGTGAAAGTGTTGGGGACCAGCCCCAGGCCACCCATGTGAAATAAGCACCCTCTCCTTGGGCTTCCTTCAACCCCATCTCTAAGCATTTTCAGCAATAAAATCCATCAATGTAATGAACTGATCCTGCTGATTTAGTAATAAAAACATAACTTCATAAAAAAAAGAAAGAAAATGAAGGACATAATTGGGTAGATTTTTTGGGAAAGGATCTGCCATGCACAAGAATGCCTTGCAGTTTTGTACATGTATGAAATGTGACACATATGCATAACTTCAGTAGGGGAATTGTGCAAAGGGCAGGCTAAGGACACTAACATTTCCATTGTGCAGGAACCTCAGTTTTGTTAGAATTAGCCCAGAGTTTTTCTAGCCCTCTGGAGAAGTCTTAACCACAACTAGACCACTAATTCTCCACAAGGAAGAATGGCCATGGAAGGAACTAGAGAAGCGATAGAACCTAGGAGATAGAACTCACTAAGTGTGTCCCAGGGTAAATTGGTTTCAGCATCCTTTCCTTGTCACTAACTTGCTTTACATCTTCCCTCCTTCCTGTACAAACCATGGCTCTGGGACACTCTGCCTCCAGGGTGAGGTCTCACATCTGCAGCCCCAACCTGAACTCCTGGCAAAGATTCAGCCTGAGCCAGGCACTGGTGGCTCATGCTGTAAGACTATCGACTCAGGAGGCTGAGATTTGAGGATTATAAATCAAGGCCAGTCAGAGCAGGAAAGTCTGTGAGACCACCAGAAAACAAGAAGTAGTGTTGTGGCTCAAAGTGGTAGAGCACTAGCCTTGAGTGAAAAAGCTCAGGGACCGCACCCAGGCCTTGAGTTCAAGCCTCATAATTGGCAAGAGAAAGAAAGAAAGAGAGAAAGAGAGAGAGAAAAAGAGAGAGAGAGAGAGGGAAGGAAGGAAGGAAGGAAGGAGAGAAAGAAAAAGAAAGAAAGAAGGAAAGAAAGAAAGAAAGGGAAAAAAAGATGAGCCTGTATCCCAGCCTGTCCATAAACCTCCTAGACAGGAGCAGCAAGATCAAACTAGCCTTTGCCCCTTCCAAGCTCTCTGATTTCTCACACTCCTATCTGCTGGTCTGCAAACCTAGAGTCCCACCTTCCCACCTCTTGACTTCCATGCCATTCCATCCTGGGATCTTAGGATCCTCCTGCACTTCATGGGTGCACGCTTGGATGACAGGAGGCAGAGCCCCTGGGTCACACAGCCTGACTCCGGCAGACCCGGGGAAGGACCCAGGACTCTTGAGGCAGCAGCACTGGGGTTGGTGTGGGGGTATGGTTAACGAGGCTCTAGGGATCCACAAAGCCAGATGCTGAAGGCCCCAGGGGGGAGCAGGTGACTCAGCGGGAATGGGGGAGGGGAGTCAGAGAGGTTGAGGAACACCAAATTCTCATCTACCCTCTGCACCTTCCATATAGCTGCAATGAGGGAATGAGTGAAGTAAAGGGAGTCAGTGGCTTTCTGAAGTGGCTGCCCAAGAACAAGTCGACAGCATCCCTTAGTCCCCTGGATATACATACACACATAGCCAGACACTCAGTGCCAGCCTCCATGCCCTCTAGGGACCTAGGTTCCATCAGCTGTCTTACAGCCTCTCTATCCAGCCCACCTGGCTCTATGCCAGTCCCTCCTTCCTCACAATTTGCTGGGGAGGCCTCAGAGCCAGAGCACCCAGAGTCCTAACTAGCCCCTAGGGATGCGGTGCAAACAACATGCCTGGTGGGGAGATGCTGCCCTTTAGAGGGTCTCACAGTGCACCGTGATGGCATAGAATGAAGGGCACGTACAGAGGGAGTGAGAATAGGGTGTTCAGGGGAGGGGTTCTGCAGGGACAGCTAGGAGGGCCTAGATGCCTGGATGAGAAGGTATACCAGTTGGCTAGAGGACATGAGAGAAGCTGGTGAACACCCAGGACGTGGTCTTGGGCCTCCCATTCAAAGGCCATCCTAGCCCTGGGTTCAGAGCCCTCACTGTGGTTGAATAGCCAGCTATACAAGAGGCTGACATAGGAGATCACTTGAATCCAGGAATTTGAGGCCAGCTTGGGGAATGTAGTAAAACCCCACCCTGTCTCACAACAAAAGGCTTGTGGTTGAGTATTAGTGGCTTATAACTTTAAACCTATTCTCTCTAGAAAAAAAAACTCACTAGACTCCATCTCTAAAATAACCAATAAAAAGCAGAGCTGGAGGCATGGCTCAAGTGGTAGAGAGCAGCAAGAAGGACAGGCTTGAAGCCCTGAGTTCAAACCTTGGGACCACCAACCAAATAATAAAAATAAAAATAAAAAGGCTATTAGCTGTGCTAGGATAAAGGACTTGTGTTACCTGCTATGGGAATGGGTGGTCAAGAAAGGCCTCTGGAAGCCGAGTGCCAATGGCTCACACCTGTAATCTTAGCTACACAGGAGACTGAAATCTGTGGTTCAAAGCCAGCTCAGGCAGGAAAGCTTCTGAAACTCTTATCTCCAGTTAACTACCAAAACAAAAAAGCCAAAGTGAAGCGGCAGTTCAAGTGGTAAGGAGCTGGCCTTGAGAAAAAGAAAATCACAGAGACAATGCCCAGGCTGAGTTCAAGTCCTGGCACTATCACCAAAAGAGAGGGGAGAGGGGAGAGGAAGAAGAAAGGGAAGAGAGAGGTGCTTCAGGCCTCAGTGGGATGAATGAGAACCACAGAACAATGATGGTCAAGGGCAGCAGGGGCCTATGCAAAGTCGGAGAGAGTTGAAGGTTGTTGCTGAGTTAGAGTTTAAAAGGGTGAGGCCAGGGCTGGGGTGTAGCTGTGTAACAAAGCACTTGCCTGGCAAGTGCAACACCCTGAGTTCAATTCCCAGTACCAATAAAGAAAAGATGAAAAAAGGGATGGGGGTGAAGTTAGGACATGGTGTGAAATATTAGGACCTCAGCAGCTTTATTTAATTATTTATTTTTGCTGCTGGTACTGAAGCTTCAATTCAGGGCCTGGGTACTGTCCAGTAGCTTTTTCATTTCAGTCTGGTGCTCTACCACTTGAGCCACAGCACCACTTTTGGCTTTATGTTGGTTAAGTGGAGATGTCTCTTACACTTTGCTGCCCAAGCTGGTCTCAAACTAACAATGTTCAGCTTTCAGCCTTCCAAGTAGATAGGATTATAGGGGTGAGCCCCCAGTATCTGGGCCTCAGACAACTTTAGAGAGCGCTGGGACACATCTAGTCCTGAAGAAGTTGGCAGGGCAGACTAGGATGGAATTCTGCAGCCACGTGTGGACACAGGCGCCCTTTAGAGTGGCCTGGACTGGAGGTGTAGCTCAGAGGCAGAGAGCTTGTCTAGCACCCAGGAGGCCCTGGGGCTCCTCTTCACCTGGAGAGAGGTGATAACTGAGCCAGTGAGGTCTGTGTGGTCTCTGTGATGGAGACCGCAGCTTCTAATAGGTTTGAGCTGGGGTTCTGTCTGGGGGTGCCTGCGTTTTCCAGCCAGTTCCTCCAAGTCCTGTCATGTCTTGCAGAAACCAGCCCAGCCCCAATGGACAGTGTGATCCCCGTGGGCAAGTCCCACACACCCATGCCTGGTCCCATAGACCTTGTCCCCCAGGACTCCCTGGAACCCCAGTTGCCTAGGGCCTGGCCCTGCCCGGGTTCCCCGGGCCCCGGGCCGGATTCCCTTGGCTATCTTGGTCGTTCCCACAGCCGTCCCAGAGGCCCTCTCCAGGGCGCATCGCCCGTCCCCCTCTCCCCCCACCCCGCGATCGGTCGCTAGGCTGCGGGCTGGGGCCAGGCAGAGGTGCTGGTGGCAGTGGTGGATTGGTGGCAGCGCAGGATGGCGGCGGAGTCCGGACGCTCGTGGACTCAAGCGCGCAGCGTCTATGGTGCCAGCGAAGCTTTGCGGCGAGGCGCAGGCCGCCGGCGGGACCCTGGATCGCAGACCAATGGGCCAGTAGTCTCGGAGGACATCCGCGCCCCAGGCCGACTGGCTCGCCTGCGGGGACAACTGCGGGCCGAGGCGCCGCGGCTGCTGCGGGTGGTGGAGCGCGCGGGGGCTGGCGCGGCGGGGATCAGCGAGAGGACGGATGCGCGCAGCGGTGGCTCGGTGTGCTCCGTGTGCGGGGAGCCCCGCGGCGGGGCCACCTACCCCGCGGGCGTGCTCGAGGTGAGCGAGCGGCGGCTGCAGGAAGGCCTGGCGGCCGTGCGCGCCGAGCTGGGCGCAGGGCTCGAGGCGCTGCGCGCGGAGCTTCGGGCCGAGCTGGACGCCCTGCGCGCGCTGCTGCCACCGCAGCCCCCGCCGCCGGCCCCGCGCCGCGAGCCCCGCGCGGCTCCCCGCGCCGCGCACCGCGGCCCCTCCCTGCTACGGGCTCTAGGCACGGTCAACGCTTTCGTGGCAGCCACAAAAGCTGCGGACGACACCCTTGAGGACCCTGCCGACGGCGGCGCCAATCGAGTCCCAGCACGCAAGAACCATAAGAAAACTCCAGTGCCACCCGGAGCCCAGCAAGGTGGAGGAGATTGAGGATGGCCACACCTTGGGCTGACCTGGGAGAGGTGCAGAAGTTGCCTGCTAGCCGGAAAGTATCCCCAGAGGCAGATCCGCCCTCTCCGCGGCTCACAGGGAGACTCCAGGCGCTACTAGCCAGTGCTTGTGCCTTTGGAAGGTGGGGGGCAGATGCTGCCCGGCCTGGCAGTCCTCTGGTGGAGAATGGCTCTGGTGGACAGGGGCAGATGATCACCGTTGGAAACTGAGTGTGAGCCCTTTTTGGGGGGACCAGGGAGTGGCAGCAGGCATAGCTTGGGGGTCTACAATCTGACTCCTAGGGGTGGGGGGTTGTGATTACAAATAAGAAAGTTCTAGGGCTTCTGGATTCAAGATGTCCACACACGATGTAATAGATGTGGCGCAAGTGGGTGGCTGAGACACTGTGGCCTGCAGTCAGTGCAACCCCAATACATCAACACATGCTCCACATGGCATCAACTGGGCTGCAGCCTACCTTGCCTGCCTTACTCTGCTGACTGCGGGCTTTCCAGTCTCATTTACTCTATGTCATTTGGACTCAGTTTGCTTTGGGCAGTGACACAAAGGACACTTATACCAGTTGCTTACAAACCAGCATCTCCCCCACAGTGTGGCTCTGTACTCAAGACTCCACAGCCTGACTTCCCAGACTGTACAGGGACATGGCTTCGCCACTTGGCTAGCAATCTGTCACCAGGAGCCAGTACACAGTGAAGCCTGGCCCACCAGAGTCTGCAACCAGTAACCTTTTATTTCCTCTCTTGGAAGTCATTTAACTAGGCATATTATCCCTAGATTGATCACCCAGCTTGATTTTTTTTTTTGGGGGGGGGAGTCTGGTCGTGGGGCCTGAACTCTGGGCCTGGGCGCTGTCCCTCAGCTCTTCAGCTCAAGGCTAGCGCTCTACCACTTGAGCCACTGCGCCACTTCCGGCTTTTTTCTTTTTTGCTTATGTGGTGCTGAGGAATCGAACCCAGGGCCTCATGCATGCAAGGCAAGCGCTCTACCACTGAGCTACCTTCCCAGCCCCACACAGCTTGGTTTTTAAATAAAATGTATGATCTTGGAATAAAGTTGGGTTGTTGTTGTTAGTGGTGGTGGTCGTGGGGCTTGAACTTAGGGCCTGGGTGCTGTCTCTGAGCTCTTTTGCTAAAGGCTAGTGCTCTACCACTTTGAGCCACAGCTCCACTTCCAGTTTTTAAGTGGTTAATTGGAGAAAAGAGTCTCACAGAGACTTTTCTGTCCAGGCTGCCTTTGAACTATGATCCTCAGATCACAGTGAGCCACTGTGATCTGTGTCCCCTTCCTTCTTTTCCTTCCTTCCTTCCTTCCTTCCTTCCTTCCTTCCTTCCTTCCTTCCTTCCTTCCTTCCTTCCTTCCTCCCTACTTTCCTCCTTCTCTCTGTCTCTGTCTCTCTTTCTGCCAGTACTGTGGCTTAAACTCAGGGACTCAAGCTCTCCCACAGCTTGCTCATGGTCAGTACTCTACAGCCCCAACCACACCTCTAGCCCTGCTTTTTGATGACTATTTTAGAGATGAAGTCTCACAGATTCTGCCTGGGCTAGCTTCAAACCCTGAGTCAGCCTCCCGAGGAGCTAGGATTGCAGATGTGACAGGCTTTTCTAAGATGTTCTGTGTTTTTTTCCTCCCATCTGACCAGGTGACTCTGGAAGGGATCTAGGGGTGGTGCTGGAGATTTGGGTAGAGGGTACGAGCTGACTGTGGTAGGGGAATCGGAGGCTCTCTCAGGAGTCTCCTCATTATACAGACAGTAAACTGAGGCTACAGGGATTGGGGCAGGAATCCTCCCTGGAGGGAGGCAATTCAGCCCAGCCCAGCCCAGCCCCTTCCCCAATCACAATAGGCCAGAATCACTCTAAGCCTTCTTTATTGCCATGCTTGGATCCTAGGGGCCATGCCAGAGCCACAGGCTAAGCCCCAAGCCCAGCAGAACCCAGTGCAACCCTCCCTGAGTGTGGTTGGAGGATGGCCCTGCTGCACCACGGATGGAAGCTCCCGGAGAGGCCCAGATCCTGCGACCCCCAAGAGGCTGCTGGGGGCGGAAATTATCTGTGAGCGGCCTGGGGTGCAAACCTGGTAGCTGGGTCTGGGGCACAGTCTGGAACTGGGCTACCTGAGAGTTCAAGGAAAAGACTGGTCAAGACAAGAAGGACGTAGGCAGGGAAGGGGTGATGCTGTGAGCAGGAGGGCCCTGGCTCACCATGGTGGTCAGTGGTCTGTGATCATGGCCTCACCTGGGAGCGTCCGATGGGAACAGTGTTCTCAAAGACTGTCCAGAGCACTGATGGCTCGCAACCCGGGGTGGTCAGGGACCCCATGTAGCGGTAATATCTGGAGAGTCCAGAGGTGCCTGGCAGTAACGAGGCCAGTGGGAAGGTGGATGTCAGATTTGAAACCCCTGGACAGAGAAGGGGAGAAGAGATTGGAATCTGCTGACTTATGTTGTTGCCCTTCACCCCCAGAAATGTCCAGCCCAAGTGGGTGCTGCTCCTCACCAGGTAAAGACACGTTTGTCAGGCTGGCCACAATGGTAGAGAAGTTGGGGTTGTCCAGGTCCTGTTCCTGGGAAGGAGGATTTCAGTGAGGGTCTCTGAATGAGGGAGTCTCCAAAGATAGGGACGCTAGGAGCAGGGAGACGTTTCTAGAGGAAAGCTTCCAAGGATGATGGGTTACCCTCACTGACCTGGAAAAAGCCACCTCCCCTTGTTACCCTTCCCATGGAATCCTTTAAATTCCACAAACCCTATAAATTGTGTGTGTGTGTGTGTGTGTGTGTGTGTGTGTCCACACGCACGTCCATCTTGAGGCTTGAACTCAGGCCGAGGTGCTTAAGACCAGCACTTTATCATTTGTACCACAGCTCCTCTTCTGGTCTTTTGTGCTTAGTTGGAGATAAGAGTCTTACAGACTTTCCTGCCTGGGCTGGCTTTAATAGGATCTCAGCCTCCTGAGTAGCTGTGATTACAGGCATGAGCCACTGGTGCCTAGCACTCTATAGATTTGAGAAGCTCTTCACACTACCCCCAGAGAGGCCAAAGCCCCACCCTGATACCTCTGCCTCACTAGAACCCCCTTATTGATTTTGGTTTTGTTTGTGCAGGTATTGGGCTTGAGCTCAAGACCTCCTGCTCATTCAGCATTTTTGATCAAGGCTGATGCTCTACCACTTGTGCCACACCCCATTTCCAGCCTTTTCTTTTGGTTATAGAGCTTGAATTCAGGGGCCTGGGAGCTGTCCCTGAGATGTTCTACTTGAGGCTAGCACTCTACCACTTTGAGCCACAGCGCTACTTCCAGTTTTCTGGTGTTTAATTGGCGATGAGTCTCACAGACTTTCCTTCCCTGGGCTGGCTTTAAACCTCGATCCTCATATCTCAGCCTCCTGAGTAGCTAGGATTTCAGGTGTGAGCCATCAGTGTCTGGCCAATTCTGGCTTTTTTGCTGGCTAATTGGAGATGCGTCTATCCTGGCTGGCTTTGAGCTTCAATGTTCAGATCTCAGCCTCCTGAATAGTTAGGCTTGCAGGTGTGAGCCATCCATACCCAACTAGAGAACCCCTTTTTGAACACACACATGGAGTTGCCAGGCTTCTCTCTCACCTCTAGCAGCACTGCCAGCACTGCAATCCCATTGGCGTGGCTTCGTGCTTCTGCCATGCTCTGGTACTTTATATTCATGTGGACCAGGTGCATCTGGGGAGGTGAAGACCTAGGAGGTGCTTGGCTGCCCTCTCCCCCCTCCCTCAGCTCCATGTAGCCCTCCCCCTAGCATCCCACCTCCATGGAGTGCCGCTGCCCATTCAGGCTGTGCTCGGAGCCTGTGTGCCTCCAGGCTCCCCAGTGGAAATGCAGCTGCAGCAGCCGGTAGGCAGGTGAGGGCAGCCCTCCTCCCCGAATCTCCAGGTGGTCCTGCAGACCAGCATCCACGTGGAGCAGCACTAAAGTAAAGGGAGCACACATGACGCTGGCTTTCTCCCTGCTTGAACTGCAGGACCACCAGCTGGGCAAGGGAGGGACATAGCTCCAGCTATATGGTGGTAGGAGTGGAGTGGTAGAGACTTTTTCAGGTGAACTGATCTTGAGGGGAAGGGGGATCCCCACTGTTGTGTGTCCTGTCTTCAGGGGCCAAAGTCAATTATTTTTGTGTGTGTGTTCCAACCCTGGGGCTTGAACTTAGGGCCTGAGCATAGTCCCTTAGCTTTTTTTCCACCCAGAGATGGCATTCTACAACTTGAGCCACACTCCTACATTTTTGGTGGTGAATTAGAGATACAGAGTCTCATAAACTTTCCTGCTCAGACTGGCTTCAAACTTGTGATCCTCAGATCTCAGTCTCCTAGAGTAGCCAGGATTATAGGCATGAGCTCAGTGCTCACCCAGTTCTTATTTGTAGAGAGAATTCTGACACCTATTGGAGAGAGATGTGTTGGCCACTGTATGTGGAAGTTCTGCCTTCTTCTGGAAGTTGTTATTCCTATGGGAGCGGTATAGAGCTTTTTAGCCCATGTGTGGGGATCAGTGACTCATAGAGGTTTGTAACCTCCATGGGTAGCTTGATCTCTGTTTGATGTCTCAGCTCCTGTGTGAGTGCTCTGATTCTGTGTAGCTATGGGAGTTCTTTTAAGCGTGTGTGGAGTTCCTGCCACGGTCTGTGGGGTGAGGGAGGTCCTGACTCCAGGATGCTGACCTGTATGGCCATCATTCTCTAGAGTCCAAGGGCCTGGAGGTATCGAGTTGTAGCCCCGAAAGATGAAAGGTCCTAGAGTGCTGTTCCGCTGGACTAGACGAAGGTCAATGTTGATGGGAGACTGGGTTGGGCCCCCACAGGCAGGAGCTAGTTCTTTCCAATGGGTGGGGCCTGAGAAAAAAAGATCTGAAGTTTGCATGGGAGGGATCTCAGAGCATGAACCCCAACCCCCCAAAAATAGCCGAGGCTTGGGGAAGTCCTTGCTCCCTGGACAGGTCACCTCTCCACCTCTTACCTACATCTGACCTAGTCACTAAGTCTGTAAACCCACTGGCCCACAGCAAGACAGAATAGAATATTCTGGCACATGGTTACAAACCTTCATTGGGTACCTCTTCTATACCAATAGGCTCAGAGACCCTGACTAGTAAGAGTAGGAGTGGGTATCACAGCAAATGAGGACACACACAAAGGACAGCCACATGTGGACCACCAAGGAGCCTGCAGAGACCCTAGAAGTATGATAGCCATGTTTGAACCCCTCTAGTGGCTTCAGGACACAGACCAATCTCACACAGCTTCATACAACACTGTCCTTACCACATTTGGGGTCCTGGGAGTCGTAGCACCAGGCATCTGCAGACAGTGAGCAGGAGAGTGAGCTGAGAGACCATTTGGATCTTCAAGTCCCTTCCTAGCCAGGGGTCCAGAGTGGGAAGCAGGCTTACCCAGTAGTCTGGCTCAGAACCTGTTTCCCTGTCATTGAAACTACCTCCCCCTCCCACCACCACCAGTAGGACCCAGTGGGTGGCAGAGAGTACCAAAGGGTTGGGTAGATTGGAGACCAGATGGGTAAGGTTATGGTGCTCACCCTCAGAGTTTGATCGCACCACCAGCTGCACCTGAAGGAAAAAGAGCAGGAAACTCAGGGCCCGCATGGTGCCACAGCAGCTGTGACTAGGGAGAACTAGCAAGCGTCGGGAAAACCTTGGAGCCAGGCTGCTAGCGAGACTGCTACATATTTATTAGTGGGGTGGGCTAGAGGCGTGGCTATCTGGGGACAGTCCTGGGTAGGGTGGGAGTGGGTGGTACTCAAGCACAGCCACCAGGGAGTGCTCTAAACTCACCAGGCATGCGCTCTGATCCTAGGGCTACACTCCAGCATGTGCTGCAAGCCAGCATAATGCCCAGAATTAATCGTGTGTGTGTGTGTGTGTGTGTGTGTGTGTGTGTGTGTGTGTGTGTGTGTGTGTGTGTGTGTGTGTGTGTGTGTGTGTGTGTGTGTGTGTGTGTGTGTGTGTGTGTGTGTGTGTGCCTACCCTTCTTGTTTATAGTAGAGGAAATGGAGATGGGATCAGGAGTGACTTGCTAAAGTCACACCAGCAAGGAAGTTAGTTAAAATGGTTAAGTCATCAGGAGCAACAGTGGTAGGGTATATGTGGATATTTCTCACACTAACCCCATCCCAAGACCACAACCTCCTTCCTACTGACATCTCTTTGCAAGAACTACCCTATCCAAGGATCCCAGGGAAGCTGTTTCTCTCCTGCTCTGCCCCTGCCTGGCACAGGTGGGCAGCAGTTGCAGAGGCCTGGGCTTGAGCCTAGGTGGCGGTCTTTGAAAGTGGTCTGTGATTCCTCTGCTGCTCAATGTATCCAAGAGAGGAGACATGCCTGGAGAGAGGTCCACACTGCACACCCATGTGCCTGTGGGTGTCAGCTCAACTTGGGTGTGCTTGCAGTTTTCAGTGCTGGAGAATAGGCCGCAGCTTTCTAGTTTCCTCTGCAGCTCAGTGAGCGCGCTTGCCTGGAACATGCAAGGCCCTTGATATCCCTCCCCCTGGGGAAAACTGCTAGGGGTCAAGCTTTTCCAATGTTAGTGAAGGGGTTCAGGCATGGCCATGGTGTTGGCATGGCTCAAGGAATCCCTACCAGCCATGACAGATGTGTTCTAGCAAAGAGATGAAGCTGTTTTTTCTTTTTTTTTCCTTTCTGGTTCTGGGGTTTGAACTCGACTTGGGCGTTGTCCCTGAGCCTCTTTGTGCTCAAGGCTAGTGTTCTACCACTGGAGCCACAGACACTTCTGGCTTTTTTGAGTAGTTTATTGGAGGTTAAGTCTCATGGGTATTTTTCTGCCCAGGCTGGCTTTGAACTGCAATCCTCAGATTTCAGCCTTCTGAGTAGCTAGGATTACAGACATGAGCCACCAGCATCAGTTTAGGAATGACAGAATGGGCAGAATGATGCTTCTATCCCTGTCAAAGGACTCAAGTTTCTTCCTAACTTTAAGCCCTTCCACATCCTGCCTCCAGTTTACTACCTTCACTCAGCCTAGTTGTCTCCCCTCCACCTGCATAGCCTGGCCTATCACATCACCTCCCAGTGGAGAAAAGTGAAGTTAGGGAAGTGAGCCTGAGGGGTCTCTCCCAGGGCATGTCACTCAGGACCCTTCCTTCCTATCATGAGTTGGGTGTATTTTATTGGAAGTACAGCCGTGGGATAAGACAGTAGAGCCCGAGAGTCCAAGATTTCCCCGTTAGTTTCCACTAGGCTCCTGTGCTCAACCTGTGTGAGCGCTTCAGGGCTACAACTCATCTGGGCCTGTGGCCTTAGCTCCTTTGTGTGCTGTAGGGCCTGGCTCCCCCACTTCCCACCAACTGAGCCCTAAAACAGAGAGTCAAACCCATCATTGACTCTTGCTTCTTCTAGTGCTACAGGACTCTGCCAGAAAAGCAAGAATGTCCAGCCTATTTTAGAGAAGACTCCCACAGAGGGAGCTCCGTCCATATCATAAACATTGAGATAGAGACATGCGCCATCCCAGCTCTCTGGGGCTATAGCCACCCCCCGCCCCCCATCCTGAGACCTATAGATATTCTGGCTGGGCTTCAGAACAGGTATGAAAAGGCCTGAAAGAGGCAGATCACTTGTACTGCAGGGAGGGAATATTTACAGCTACCAGGAGAGAGACTAGAAAAAAATCTAGGCCAAGTCCCAAGCCTTCCTTTATATACACCCCTCCTCACACTGGCTCTCCACAGTCAGATGACACAGCAGCCTAGTTAAAATAGAATGAGAAGTCCACAAGTGTGGACCCCATATGAAGCAGCATTCTCTGAGGCACAGGGTTTGGGTGCCAGGGGGTGCAGCTGAACACAGGGCTAACCCCTCTTACTGTATACTCTGCTCAGAGGCGCCAAGCTCAGCTCCACCTGGTCCTCGGCCGAAGAACATCAGGGGGTGTTCTGGATGCCTGTAAACTCCAGGAGAATCCAGCTGAAAAACGGTGCCCTAGCTGCCGCCACCATGGGGAGCTGGTTCACACCAAGGATCAACCACGCCTCTTCCAGAACACGTTTATTTGGCATTTGGATGAAATGGTTCTCACAGCATCTTAAGAAAAGGATTAGTGCCAACCCGACCAAAAATACACCCAAACTAAAACCCTTAGTGAAAGGAAAACATAAAAACAGGCATGGAGACAATGTACAGTATCAAATTCTACCTCCAGGCAGGTCAGAGGGCACCTGGTCTCAGAAACAGTGGCAAGGGAGTCCAGGGTTGGGGCCTACCAGGGGCTTGGCCTGTCCCTCTGGGACTGGCACTGGGCACATCTCTCACAAGAACACAAGACTCTGCAAATGCTAGCCTTGGGATCAATTAGCTCTTGACAAGGCAGCAGACAGGATGGCAAGGTGAGGACAGATGAGCAGACCCCCATGCCTGCAGCTGCAATGGGCAGTGGTCCCTCTGCCTGGCCTCAGGAGCTGGTGGGCTGAGCACCCGGGGGAGGCCTGATGCTTCCCAGGGGAGGGAATCACCCGGCAACCCTGAGAACTACTTGGACAGAAACCCTTGCCAGTCCCGAAGAAAGCCAGCCACTTCCTCAGTGCCTCCTATGTGTCCGTCCTTAGGTCCCCAAAGGAAGCTTACTATTTCATACACCTAACAGCTGCCTGGCCCTATAAACAGCTGAGGCCTGGTAAGGCCCTTCTCAGCTGTGGGGCCAGGCTCCCACTGGCTCTCCTGGGGTGGCCCTCAGGACCCTCATAAATCTCTGGACACTAATAAGACTTGACTGCCCTTTTGAAGCCTGGCTGTCCAGCACCCAGAACATGCCAGAGGCATGAGAGGTTTCCTGCTCTGGCCTCTGTAGTAAAGGTGAGGCTCTTGTGGCCGCCATGTGATATGAAGGAAGTTGTGCCCTTTGGCAAGGGGAGTACTGCCAGCAGCATCTAGTTCCTGTGGGCCAAGCCTAGGGACAGG
Source organism: Dipodomys merriami (assembly GCF_024711535.1). Taxonomy (NCBI): domain Eukaryota; kingdom Metazoa; phylum Chordata; class Mammalia; order Rodentia; family Heteromyidae; genus Dipodomys; species Dipodomys merriami. Next base: position 2,443,603 of record NW_027206013.1, read on the forward strand.
CTGCTCAGTGACAAACCATACACTTCCCACCAGTTCCGAGATGAAGTTCTGGGGCTCTCTAGCTAGTGTGAGAATGTGAGCACCACATGACTGCCCACGACATCACCCCTCCTACCCAGATTCCTTAGTAACCACTGCCAAAGGCAAAGGCTCAGCACGGCTGCCTCACAGCAGCCCACACGGACACAGCTGACCCCATACAGTGGGGTTCCACGGAGGTCCTGGGAGCCACCACTATTTGAAAACATTTGGCCACAAATAGACACACATGGACGCACACAAAAGAAAAGATCCAGACATTCAACGTAGAAAAGATATGGATGTGCTAAAAATCGCACAGAACCCGCTTCATCTCCAAACCTCAGAAATGCTAAAGGTTCATGTCAGGAGACAAGACCACTGCCTGCAGCAGGCAACAGGGTCCCTTGGGCAAAAGGTCCCACACTCAGAGCTGCAGTGGGGTGGGGAAGCGTGCATGTGGCCACCAGGCACTGGACCCAGTGGTGGAGATGGTATGGCCCTGGATGCTCCTTTATGCACCCCTCTCCCAGTGAAATAATCCTTTATGGCACAAACAAGATGGGGACAGGGCCTCAGACCTGGGGGCCATTCAACAGGAGGCAAGGTCTCAGGGCTCCAGAGTGACAGAGAGGAGCCAGCGTGGCCCAGGCCTCGGGAGAGGTCCAGACTCCTGGGGGAGCCATGCAGGGCAATGCCACAGGGATGAAAGGGGTGGGCGGGGGCCTCCTGCTATGGAGCCAGGCTTGCAAGGCCCAGCTAGAGAGGGCAGGGAGATCAACTTCTTTCCAGCCCCGACTCAGCACCTCAGGTACCTCAGTGTCCACTGCTGTACTAGAGGCCATCCCCAGAGGATGCTGTACTCTTGGGCTGTCTACTTGAAACAGACCCCCTACATCAACACTGATGGTCTGCAGGCAGCCCTCAGGGCAGCTACCATAGGATGCACTGCAGAGGTCCCCACACGTCACCCACTCTAGGACTCAGTGATTTGTTGGTGACTGGCTAGCCAGCCACATTATCTGAGTGGCACAGTGCAGTGAGCAAGCCAACCCAAGATTGGTTTGAGCATGGCCCAGTGCCTCCTGTTCCCTTCCTCTGAAATGTGTGATGTGAACACATTTGCCATTCTTCTGCCATTTAAAGAGACAGTGACCTGCAGCGATGCATGTTTGTGAAGCCCTCAAGGAAACAGCGCAGGTGCTTGCTCCTCCCAGAGGGAGGCTGGCTGTAGTCTCTATGTACACATGGGCTCACTGGTGGAAGAGTGGCAGTGGAGTGGGATCCAGGCTGTTCCAGGGCCCCTCCAAGTTTCCTGCAGGGATGGATGGTTTCTCAACAGCAAAGAGATGCTCCCAACCCACTTGGGGCTTTGGGCTGGGCTGTCTAGACCACAGTGTTGAGGGAGCCACGGCTGTGATGGCTGCCTCCTGGTGGTGGCTCTGCAGCCGGGGCACTACCAATCTGTGCAGAATCAGGGGGCACAAGGAGGGTGCTGCTGCTGTCAGTGGAGTCTTCCAGGTCTGCCAGGGAGGTCCCAGCAGGAGGCAGAGGCTGCTCTAGGCACCTGGGCAATGCACCTTCAATGCTACTATCTCCTGGGGTTGGCAGGCCAGTCTCCTCAGGCTCAAAGGCGTCGTCATCTGCAGGAGATAAAGGGGGTGTCAGGAGGTGTCCGAAGCAAGTACAGACTCTCATGGGGACACAGCAAAGCTGGGCAGACTGGAGACTCCCCTGCCTGAACACTCCTACCACTGATGAGTAGTACACTGACCCCCTAAACCTCAGGGCTGGGAAGAGGGCCCTTCTGACACGGGCTCTGGAGTGCCTGCTGCTCCCGAGAGTTGGGGTCAGTAGTAGATGCACAGGCCCATACATTCAGGCAGCACAGCTTCTCTGTGCCATCATAGCTTGAGGAGGGTAAGACACAGTGACAAAGGGAGGTGAGACTCGGCAGAAAGGCAGGAACACTGGTTGCCAGGGCAGAAGAACACCCAGGGCTTCAGCTGGATTATAGCAATAACAATGTTGAAGCAGGCAGCCTGTGTAAGGCACCCGGAGGTCAGCAGAGAGCTGTTTCAAGGGAGGTTTGGGGAGAGGCAATCCACTTGCTAAATTTTGTCTGCTCATTACTATGAGCTGCTTCAGAAAGCTGGTGGAAAGAGGCTCTGCTAACGCACCTTTCTCCTGGCAAACTCTCCAGACTCCCTAGCTGATAACCTGGTTTAGTGTCTGGGACCTGTTGCCACTCTTATAGGAAGTTTATCCCACTCTGTCTCCCCTACCCCTCCCATCCCTTGTGTGGGCATGGGGATCTAATTCAGGGTGGGTGAAAACCAGACAAACATTTTACCACTGAACTATACAGCTATACCTGTAGCCCCTATCCTGGTCTCTTTGACAATCTGCTTTGTTGGCAGGATCAAATCCAAGGCTTTCCCACACACCCCACACCATACAGCAGAGCACACCTCTGGATGCCCACTGTGCTGTGTGCAGGCCCATAGGAAATAGGGACAGAACACCTTCACTGCAGGCCAGAAACAGCAACAGAGCAGCAAGTGGGTAGAGAGGGAACATACTAGATATTTCTTCTTAGCTACACAGTCCCAGGAGTTTCAGGGTCAGATGCAGAACAGACTCAAGCAGCTGGCCTACCTCCTGAGCTTCTTCCTGCTATTATGTGAGGGACTCTTCCAATAGTGTCTCTTCATCTTTCCACACATACATGGGTAGTCTATACAGCCAAGAGACTAGCTCTTTGACCTAGGTCAGGGCCAGCGCTGTCCCCATGACCACCTTGGCCTGGCTCCCCACTGCTTCACAAAGCTGGGCAGAGAGGGTACTGAAAACTGCTCAACAGGTGCTTATGGGAGGGAGGAAAGGAAGGTCCCATGTACTAGAGGCCATGTCCTTTCTGTAAGACCAATCCTGGGAAGAGCCCCTAATGGAAAACCAAAAGGAAGGACAGAAAGAAACAGGGGTTCCCCAGGACTCTGGAGCTCAAAAAGACCAGTGGTCTTGGCCCACTTGGATTGTGTCCCCTCCCTGGGGTGGGCAGGCACCTGCAGGGTCGTAGAACACGCTGTCAGGATTGATGGAGGCCTCATAAGGTGGCGGTGGGTCATCCGGCTGGTCGATGTCTGGGTATTTGTAAGCTGTGTAGGGAGGTGGAGGGTCATGGAAATGGAAAGTCCCACCTTCCCCGTCGTCAGAAAGGTGCAGTGGGGTGAGGCCTGTGCCAAACCCATCTGGGCCATAGTCAAAGCCAGGGATCCTCCGGCCAAGGTTGAAGTGGTGCACTGGATCATGGAGAGTGAGAAACAGGGGCAGAGTTGTGTCATTTGGAGGCAGGCTTCCTGGTTTCTGAGCCTCCCTCCCAAGACTGAGCCTGCCACCAGCGTGCCACACTCCTATAACCAGATGGGTATCCTACATGTCATATTAAGAAGCCTAACTTGGAGCCAGACTTGATAGCTTAGATTGGGATGATCCTGATTCAAGCCAGCCCAGGCAAAAAGATCCCATCTCAAGCAATAAAATGTTGGGTGAGGTACCATGGGGCCTGTTACTTCAGCTACACAGGAAGTATAAGATGGCAGTTCATGCCAGCCTGGGCAAAAAGGAAGACTATTTGAAAAGTAAAAGCAAAAAGGGCTAGGAGTGTGGCTCAAGTGGTAGGGCACTTGTTTAGCAAGCACAAGGCCTTGAGTTCAGGGCCCAGTACTCTCCCACCCCATCATCCCCTAGCGCAAAGCCTCTCCTGATCATTCCTATCCTTCCTTCCTTCCACCAATGTGCCCTTACCCCTCACCCACATGCAATCTGTCACTGTGTCCTGTCCCTTCATGGACAAGGCGAAGTCTTAGGACTGTCACACCCTCCAGCTCTAATGTCCTTCTTGGTGTCCAACCCTCAAAGGCCTTTGAGTTCTACCCACCCTGGAGCTCAGTGAGCCTGAAGGAGGCTCATGAGGAAGGCTCCTGCCCATGGTAGAAACCTGGCAAACCCTGGTGATGGGAGGTTTCCAGACTCAGCCTAGGTGCCATAGGAGGCCTCAAAGTTCCCTTCACACACAGCAGATAAACCTGCTGGCCAGGCATATGGACTGCTGAGGAACTCAGGGTAAAGAAGGCTCGACACACTGCAAGCTGCCACTGGTGTCAGGAGCTCCTTTTCTGGCTAGTGGCTCCCACTCACAGCACAGGTCACTGAAAAGGGACATCACTGTGTAAACGAACAAATTGTTCTTTCTGCTTTAAGGGTTGAAGATGGAAGGCCCACCTCTAATTTCAGCCATGGACAGCTTTTTCAAAGTGCCTGCTTGTGTCTCTGCCTTCCCAGGGACACCCCTGCATTCTCTACCAACATAGACGGGCTCACCTTCCCCTTCCTCTCCAACTCGTTCACCAAGAAAATTACCGCACCTCATCTTACCCTCTTCCTAAGGAGTAAAACCCAGGACAGGGGAGTCCTGAGACCCAGAGAGGCACTGGCTTAGGGCCCTGGCTGTGGCCTTCAGAGGGCACTCACAGTTTGCTCCAATCAGGGACTCGATACGCTCCCGGCGCCTCTGGCGTAGCCGGTGAACCATGAAAAGCAGCAGCGATAGGATGAGGAAGGAGGAGATGCAGCTGACGACCAGACGCATCCCGCTGGCCATAGAGTCGAATAGGCTGTTGCCGTCTGTGAGGAGGAAGGAAGCCGATGGCTCTGAGAAAAAGACCTTGCAGGGCTAGAGGGGTGGGTCAGTGGCAGAGCCAAGGCTAACATACATGAGGTCCTGGACTTGGCCCTAACAACACACATGCAGACAAGCTTGCACTGAAGGACACCGCTGTACTTGATAATTGTACACTAGATGGTGAAATAAAACTCAAAAAGAGAATACTGAAATGACACAGAAAGCAGAAAAAGGAATTCACACAGCGCTGTTATTAGGGTCACTGTCCTGCTCACCTGGCTTGTTCTGAGCACCTTCCTTTGAAGAGCTCCAGGCCTTGGATGGCTACATGTACAAATGCCCTCCACCTGTCACTTAGGCAAGCCAAGTGGAGACTTCTGTCTCAAGACTGGAATTTCTAGGGAACCAAGCATATGAACTTGTATGTGCAAGTGCAGCTGGAGTGCAACACACCTGCTGAGGCTCCACTGCTTCTCCCCAAGTGCAAGGCTGCACACAAGGTCACTGCCTGTGCCCTCTTGATAAGGCATATCACCATCCCTGCCTCCCCTCCTCACTTGTCTAAGAAGCAGATGTGACCCCCAACATTATTTTTATCTATGCCCAATGCTTCCCCCAAAATAAGGAAGCAGGACCAAGGGAGAAAGGCAAAGGGCAGTGGGGGCCAGGCTGCTTTGCTATCTGAGGCTTACTGTGCTTTGAAGGAAGGACCCAGGGTGGGGTGTGACTGAGAGTGATGGCCCTGCAGAACTTGGTCCAAGGCAGGTGCTGTACCATGGACAGAGGAGCATGGGGTCAGGGAATCCATGAGGAGCCTCCATGGCATCTAAAAGAGGAAATGCCAAAGGCCAGGACAGGATAGTGAGAGAAGGGGAGAACTGCAAAAGAGCAGTCTGGGCTTCCCCCAGGAACCCGAGGCAACTGTCCTTCCAACAACTGTCAGGGACAAGGCTCACAAAGAACAGTCAAGCTGGCGCCGGTGGCTCACACCTGTAATCCTAGCTACTCAGGAGGCTGAGATCTGAGGATCATGGTTCAAAGCCAGCCTGGGCAGAAAAGTCCGTGAGGCTCTGATCTCTAATAAACCACTAGAAAACTGGAAGTGGCACTGTGCCTCAAGAGGTAGAGCGCTCACCTTGAGCTGAAGAGCACAGGGACAGCGGCCAGGCCCAGAGTTCAAGCCCCACAACCGACAAAAACAAAACAAAACAAAACAAAGGACAGTCAACTTGGATCACTCACCAATGGGCATCCACTGTGGCTGTGAATGTGTCGTCATTCTTTAGCAAGCCGCAGTAGAGAAAACACTGTTTCATTAAATACCAGTGTTGGCACACCAGTGCAGCCGAACACTGAGCTGGCCTTCCCCACAGATACATGATGAAGTTCTCTCTGGCCCAAGTAGTACACCTGTGCATCTATGTGGGCATAGGAGGGGCTAGTGTGGCACCAGCTGTGTGTTTTTGCTGGGCCAGTGTCAGGGGAAGAGGCCATCAAGCTGACCTCCAGCTGGTCCAGGAGCTAAGAAGCAACAGGTCCAGACTGTAGAGCCTTCTTCAGCCCTTTCCAGCACCTTATCCATCACTCCATCCCTTTGGTAATCACTGCTTGGGAAGGGGTCCTACTGGCACCTAGTGAAAGTAGAGGTTAGGGGTGCTGACTGATAGCCTAATGTGCCCAGGCCAGTACGTCAGGAAGTAGAAGTGACACCTTGCCCTGCTTTGAGCCATACTGGAGTCTCCTTAGGTGTCAGCCATGAGCTACTATGGTAGGAGAAGAATGATGTGAAAGAAGGGGACTACTTATACTGGCTAAGTGCCTACACTGTGACTACAATTCCACTTGTTCTCAACGTAGAGATTAGTAACTCACACAAAGTCACAGACTGATGGCAGGCTTCAGTGGGAGGAGCTGCCTATTGCTCCTAGAAGCAGGAGGACCCTACCAAACTTCAGGAAGAAGGAAGCAGGTTATCTCCAAGCAAGCATATCCCCCAAGGCCAGCCTTGAAAAATGCTTCATGACCCACATGAAAGTGACTGGCTCTCAGAGCGCTTAAGTCATTCCTGCCTGTCCAACTCATTCCACCACACAGGTGGCAAGAGCTGGCTACTGCCCCCCTTTTCCTATGTGATCAGGAAGTATCTCTGAAAGCTACATTTGTTGCTGACAACACTTGTGAAGCACATGTGTGAAAAAGATACACTCTCTCACTAATTAGCTGCTTTCTCCAGGCCTTGACCCTGGGAAGAAAGCCATTGGCCCAAGAGGCTGGTGACATGTCTTTTAATTGGCAGCCAGCTCAGAGATCCCAGAGGAGCAACTAAGAGTGTATGCCCCTTTGCAGTGAATAATTCCTAATCAGTCCTAAAATAAACTCAAGGGCATGGTCAAGGTCCCAACTGTCCTTTCACAATGAGGACCAGAAGAAGCATCTCTTAAACCAAGCCAGCTGTAGTGAGGCATAAAGAAGAGAACCTGTCTCAGGACCCAAAGGTCAATCTAGAGGTCCAGAGGCACCTGTGACATAGCTGTTTCCTCACTGAAACCCTGGGTTCCTAAAAAGAAGACACAGCCTGCTAGGGTAGATGCATCTGGAACTAAAGGAGCCCTTAAGTCGATCAGCCTGATGCTTAATCTGATGCCTGCACCATCCATGTCCCCAGGTAGCCGTTTTAGTCAGTGTAAGAGCTGCAGTAATGAGTTGAATTTCAAAGAGCATGATTACATGATGACAGTTTCAAAATCTGTCAGAGATGGCAGATGAAGATCAAAGGTCAGGGGCCTGGATCTCAAAGTGGACCCCACTATACCACTATCTGGGCATCTATGTTCAGCCCTAGAGGCCTTAAGATACCAGGGCTGCCTCAAAGCTTGAGAGTGCCAGCTGTTCTAAGCCAGCATTTGGTACCATAGGTTTTATTATTTTAAGCTCTCTGAGTAGGTCTCATGTGGATTCAATGTTTCCTTAATGACCAATATTAAACATCTTTTCAAGTGTTTCATTGTCATCATATATGTTTTTGGTGAAGTATAATTTATTTATTTTTTTTTTTTGCCAGTCGTGGGGCCTGAACTCTGGGCCTGGGCGCTGTCTCTCAGCTCTTCAGCTCAAGGCTAGCACTCTACCACTTGAGCCCCAGCACCACTTCCAGCCTTTCATGCATGCAAGGCAAGCCACTGAGCCACCTTCCCAGCCCCGTGAAGTATAATTTAAATATGTCTCTTTCTCCTTCTTTTGCATATGGATGTCCAACTATTCCAGCACCATTTGTTGAAAGACTGTCCTCTCTTCGTTGAATTACATTTGACATACCTGTCAAATATTACTTGACCAGTGTTGGACTATTTCTGGACTATTTTGTTCCATTAATCTGTATTCTCATCAATACCACAATGTTTTGATTACTAAAGCTATATATAAAAATTAAAATTCTGTATGGGCGATGTCCAAAAAGAAATGTACTCTTAGCTGGGAAGGTAAAAATTGTTTTAGTTATTTTATTTTAGTTTCTTTGCCATTACACATTTATTTTATTTTAATTTTTTGGTCGGTTGTGGGGGCTGAACTCTGGGCCTAAGCACTGTCCCTGAGCTCTTCAGCTCAAGGCTAGCACTCTGCCACTTGAGGCACAGCACTACTTCTGGCTTTTTTTTGCTTATGTGGTGCTGAGGAATCAAACCCAGGGCCTCATGCATGCAAGGCAAGCACTCTACCACTGGGCCACCTTTCCAGCCCTACACATATATTTTAGACATAACATCTACTAGAATTCTGATTTGGACTGAAATCTAACTATAGGTTCTTTGGGAGAGAATTAATCTACAAATTATATTAAACCTTTTAGTCCATGGACATGGTATATCCCCTTTTATTTTAAAGCTTTAGTCTCTTTCTTTCCTGTGTTTTTTATTTGCAGCATAGACATGTAAGATTTATAATTAAGAATTTCATGCTTTGTGGGTGCTGTTATAAATGATACCTTTCTTAAAAATTTCAATTCCCAAATGTTACAGATAGTATAAATAAAACGGATTTTGAATATTGACCCTATATCTGAAGGCTTTTAAAAATACACTTACTAGGGCTGGGAAGGTGACTCAGTGGTAGAGCGCTTACCTTGCATGCGTGAGGCCCTGGGTTCAATTCCTCAGCACCACATAAGCAAAAAGAAAAAAGCTGGAAGTGGCGCTGTGGCTCAGGTGGTAGAGCGCTAGCCTTGAGCTGAAGAGCTGAGGGACAGTGCCCAGGCCTAGAGTTCAGGCCCCACGACTGGACCCCCCCCCAAAAAAATACACTTACTAGTCCTATTAACTTTCCTATAGATCCTCTAGGATTTTCTATTGCAATCACTTTATCTGCAAAGAACAATGGTTTCAATTCTACCCCTCTAATTTAAAAGCCTTTCATTTCTTCCTGCCTCCTGACATGGCTTCCTGTGGCCTCAAGTAAATACTCAATGGAGAGGTGAGAGCAAATACCCTTGAAGGTAACAGATATCCTATTCCTAGTTTCTTCACTTTTGGTGGCAGAGTTTTGCTCCTTGGCACTTTCCAGGAAAGGATTTCTGTGAGAGTCAAGAGCCTATGGAAATACAGCCACTTCGCAGACAGAGTGGATTCTGTTTATGCTGCTCTGACAGTGCAGCAAAGTGGCTTGCAGCAGCACTGGACCTATCCAGATACACTGAGAATCTCACTCTACTGAGAAATTCTTGGGTTGGGCAGGCCCAAGAGGCTATATATGCCATAGAAGGACCATCCTCTATAATGTTGGTCATTTTTACAAAGTTTGGACAGAACAGAAAGGTAAAGTACTGGGAAGCTTCTGAAAAATGGAATGGGGAACCAGGATGACATGGCTTGTGAAAGACAGAGTTTGACTCCCATAGGTGGTAACTGAGCTGGAGTCTTGAAGTGATATAGCTAGGGGCACAAAACATGGTATGCACTCAATCACTATTATTTTACTACCTTACCTGAGCAGAAAATTGTCTACTCTGTGGGAAGAGAAAAGGCCAAGTAACCACCTTCACTGTCCCCTGGTGAGCTCACCTGCAAACACGACTTCTGGGCTTTCTCAGTGGACATGACTTCATCAGCTGTACATGTCTAGTGGTACATGTGCAGAGTGCCCGCTTCTACCAAGCCTCAGACATAGCCTCTGAAGGATGGCTCTATTCTTCCATTCAGCAGCCTTCCTGCTGTGAGGGAGGCTGATGGTAACTACTCATGGAAGCTCTCATTGTTGACACCTCACACTACAGTGCTCTGTTCCACAGGGTCCCTGGGCGGGGGTGGGGGGGTGGGGGGGATAGCTTGCCTAGGTTGCCATTTTGCAGGATCTACACGTCCAGGGCTTCCACAAGTTTCTACTACATCAATCTCTTATTGTGGTACCAAGAAAGAAACAAATTCATGCTTCTGAATCATACTTCCATTGAAGGTTGAATTCATGTAGAGCTGCCAGCGACTTGGGGGTATGGCAAGGAAGCGTGCCATAAGAAGTGTCCATGGGTGCTGATGAGCCCAGGGAGCTGGACTCCACGTGCTCTCTCTCTTTCTTTGTTTCCCCCTCTCTCTCTCTCTCTTTCCTTCCTTCCTTCCTTTCTTTCCTTCCTTCTCTTTCTTTCTTTCCTTCCTTCCTTCCTTTCTTTCCTTTCTTTCCTTCTTTCTTTCTTTCTTGTTTCCCTCTCTCTCTCTCTCTTTCCTTCCTTCCTTCCTTCCTTTCTTTCTTTCTTTCTTTCTTTCTTTCTTTCTTTCTTTCTTCCTTCCTTCCTTCCTTCCTTCCTTCCTTAAAATTTTTGGCTGGTCCTGGGCTTGAACTCAGGGCCTGGGCACTGTCCTTGGGCCTCTGCACTCAAGGCTAGCGCTCCACCACTTAGGGCTTTTTTTTTTTAATAGTTTATTGGAGATAAGAGTCTCATGGGGACTTTTCTACCCGGGCTGACTTTTAATTGTAATCCTCAGATCTCAACCTCCTGAGTAGCTAGAATTACTGGTAGGAGCCACTGGCACCTGGCTTATATTTATTTATTTATTTGAAGTGTTGGTAAGTACTCCACACAAACTATACACCTAGCCTCTGTAGCTATTTTGTTGTAAGTGGAAGAGGGACGAAGGTCATCCTGAAACCAGAATCCTGTTTAGCATCTTCTTAAAGCACCACCTAGTGGTAAAGAGTTGTGTCTTAAAACTGAAGGTAATATTGAATCTCTTCTTGAAGGGTCTATCAGTAAACACTGAGAAAGGACAATTGTTACTACCTTCTATACCGTACTGTTTAAGGAAAAAATATGTGGACATAAATTGCAAGTCTAGTTCTGAGTCTTTTTTTTTTTTTTTTGGTCAGTCATGGGGTCTGAACTCTAGGCCTGGGTGCTGTCCCTCAGCTCTTCAGCTCAAGGCTAGCACTCTACCACTTGAACCATAGCACCACTTCCGGCTTTTTTCTGCTTATGTGGTGCTGAGGAATTGAACCCAGGGCCTCATGCATGCAAGGCAAGCACTCTACCACTGAACCACCTTCCCAGCCCTAGTTCTGAGTCTTATAAAGAGAAGAGAGGTTTGAAGCTGCCAGTTGCAGATAATGTATAAAAAATCAGGTGCAAATTCATGTTCAAGTTCATTTATGAAAAGAATCTGCTGCCTGAGAATAGGAATAACACAATGTGAAGGGTGGCAGTCACAAGGGTCAGGGACATGATCAAACTGGCTGTTGAAGCCTCAGGGCCAGCTCTGGGAGGAAATACTGCCATTGCTGCTGTGTCATGTGTAGTGACCTGTTGTGAATCCCACCATGCTGGCCAGATCATGTTTGAGAGTCCTTCCTGGGCTATAATACTGTGGATCTGCTCTATTGTACTGGTAGTCATCTGAAAAGTAAAGGGACATCTAAGCTTCTGGCCCAGAAGAAGGGGGCTGACTTCTTCTCACCAGTCTCACCTGGGTCCAGACACATGAACTTGCAGCATTCCTTAGGATCTTTACGGTATTGCTGACAGCCCTGGGGCCGCTCACAGAGAGCCGCAACACACATCTCAGGTTCCCCTCCATGGCAGGTGCAGCTCAAGCATGGGTCATCCCCCTTGGGAGTGAAATAGAATCCTTCATCTACCACGTTGTCTTTGATGTCGACACATGTCTGACCTGTAACAGGCACAGGTGTACATTATTAGTAAAATGAGCCCTCATTCCCTGCTCTCTCCTCCCCCCCCATCACTAGACCTTTAGAGACAAAAGGAAAACTGAGGAGTTGGCCGGATGTCTGAGAGTCCTCTAAGAGCTAGAATGGTGTGGTGGTTTCTGCTCCACTGCACAGGGAGGGATTGTCTGAGAGGAGACACTGCAACAAACTGCTACAACAGAGCACTCCCAGTCACAGCAAGTGAACCCACAGAGCCCAGGGGGCCAGGACGTATAACATCACATTCTAGAGTGAAGGATCCTGCAAAAGCATTTGCTTTTTTGTTGTTGTTCTTGGTCATGGGGCTTTAACTCAGGGCCTTCATACTGTCCCTGAGCTTTTTTCCCTCAAGGTTAGTGCTCTACAACTTTGAGCCACAGCTTTATTCTGGTTCTGGTGGCTAATTGGAGATAGGAGTCTCACAGACTTTCCTCCCCTTGCTTGCTTTGACTTTCAATTCTCAGATCTCAAGTCTCCTGTGTAGCAGGATTATAAACGTGGGCTACCAGTACCTGGCTACCTTTTTTTTTTTTTGCTGCTACTAGGACTTAAACTCTGGGTTTGGACACTGTCCCTGTTCTTTTGTGCTCAAAGCTAGTATTCTACCACTTGAGCCACAGCTCTACTTTCAGCTTTTTGGTGGTTAGACATAAATTTCAGAGACTTTCCTATCTGGGTTGGCTTTGAACCATAATCCTCAGATTTCAGCCTCCTAGGTAGCTAGATTACAGGCATGAGCCACTAGCACCTGGTAAGCATTTGTTTTTAAGTAGTTAATCTGGGAGATTTCCTGAATTCTAGCTGCGGCTGTTATGGACACTTACTCATTTTAAAATCAGATGTGTTGCCAAAAAAGCCTCCCCCTCTTTGTCTGTTTGACTGCCTGCTTGCTTATTCAATAAAACTGTGAAGGTTTCTTACTGCTCATATATGTATAAAACATATACACATATACATATATGTATAAAACATAAATTTATATTACATTTACATATCTATATATATTGTGTGTATGTATGTGTGTGTGTATACACTTTTTTCTTTTTTTTTTTTTGCCAGTCTGGGGCTTCAACTCAGGGCCTGGGAAGTCCCTGAGCTTCTCTGTACTCAAGGTTAGTGCTCTACCACTTGAGCCACAGTGCCACTCCAGCTTTTTCTGTTTATATGGTACTGAGGAATTGAACCCAGGGCTTCATGCATTCTAGGCAAGCATTCTACCACTAAGCCATATTCCCAGCCCTTTCCTACTTTTATTTTGTTGTTGTTGGTGGTGGTGGTGGTCATAGGGCTTGAACTCTGGGCATGGGCACTGTCCCTGAGCTCTTCAGCTCAAGGTTATCACTCTACCACAGTGCCATTTCTGGTTTCCTAGTGGTTAACTGGAGATAACTCTCACAGACTTTCCTGCCTGGGCTGCCTTTGAAGCATGATCCTCAAATCTCAGCCTCCTGAGTAGCTAGGGTTACAGGTGTGAGCCACTGGAACCTAGCTTTCCTACTTTTCTTTTTTTTGTTTTGATTTGTTTTGTTTTTTGGGTCTGGTTGTGAGGCCTGAACTCTGGGCCTGGACACTGTCCCTCAGCTCTTCAGCTCAAGGTTAGCACTCTACCATTAGAGCCACAGCGCCACTTCCGGCTTTTTTCTTTTTGCTTATGTGGTGCTGAGGAATTGAACCCAGGGCCTCAGGCATGCAAGGCAAGCACTCTACCACTGAGCCACCTTCCCAACCCCTTTCCTACTTTTCTTAAGTGACTGAAAAAGCAGTTGCGGGGGTGTTGCTCAGAGGTAGAGTACCTTACTAGTACACATAATGCTCTGGGTTCCATTCCCAGCACTAGCCTAAAAGAGAAAAATTAAACAATAAAAAACAATTGTATAGCTGTGTACCAGTGGCTCATGCCTGTAATCCTTGCTACTCAGGAGGCTAAGATATAAGAATTGAGATTCAAAGGCAGCTCAGGCAGCAAAGTCTGTGAGACTCTTATTCCAATTAAACACACACACACACACACACACACACACACACACACACACACACACACACACACACACACACACACAAAGCCAAAAGTGGTGCAAAGGCTAAAGTGGTAGAACTTGAACAAAAAAAAGCTAAGCAAGAGTGTGATGCTCTGAGTTCAAGCCCATACAGGGACAAGAAACAAAATATGAAGAATGCCCTCAATAGGCTCCTAAGTATACTTGATACAGTCCTGAAAAAGTGTTAGGAAATTTCTAGCAATGACAGGAAAAATCATATGTACTCTAAGACAAAAAAGGTCATGATTCTGGATTAGAAGGCAATCCGGTGAAAAGTAACTGTAGATGTTATTGGAACCACTGGCAAAACTGGCATAATGAACTGTGAGTTATTAAGTAGTATTATTTTGTGCTAAGTGTCTTGATTTTGACAAAGTACTATAGTTATATAAAAAGATACTTTGGGGGTCTGGAAATATGGCTTAATGGTAGAGTGCTTGCCTAGCATGCATGAAGTTCTGGGTTTAATTCCTCAGTACCACATAAGAAGAAAAAGCCAGAAGTGGAGCTGTGGTTCAAGTGGTACAGTGCTAGCCTTAAGCAAAAGAAAAGAAAAAAGATACTTTGTTCATAGAAAATACACCCTGAAAAAGTTAAGCACTTGCCTTCCCCACTTCCTATCTCCCACTCCCACCTCCTAGGCCCTCCCCAGTCTCCCTTTTCAAGCCCTCCCCACTTCTCCAGCAATGGAAGGAGAGGGCTCACACAAACTGGGTCCTGCCCGACTGTGTCTGGCACCACTTCTGAAGCTCAGAAAATTCTGACACCAGAAGTCCCATTTGTCATTGCATGACTCTCAACCAATGGTCAGTTGGACAAAATGGAGGTCATACTGTACACATCATTGTTCACATCATACTCTGCTTTGAGCCTTTCTTGGAGTCACCAAACAGATTCTGTGTTCACATTGTTGTGAGTGACTGATTAAGCTTTCTCTGTATAGATATTCTGAAACTCATAACTCTTGGCAGTTTTCGGTCATTTCTAAATTTAGATGTTTAAGGTGAGTTTATGTGGAGCTGGTGAAAGGCCTCTTGTTTTCACAGGGCCTTGTCAAATGCCAGAGAAGGATCCAGAAACTTTATATTTGTAATTGTATTCTTTGGGATAAGGGTTCCCTTGAAATTGTATAAATTTCAAGCTCTACAAAAGCTGGATGTGTTGTTTGGCTGTAATAAATGTTCTTACACTTTTTTCCCCCCTTAAAAAAAAAAAAAAAAAAAAAAAAGAAAATACACCCTGAAGTATTTAGCGGTAAGGGTCTACAGAATCTCCAATTGACCTTCAAGTAATTCAGAAAAAAAAGCATAGAGAACGGATTAATAAAGCAAATGTAGCAAAATACAAACACCTGGAAAGTTTGTAAAAGGGTGTATGAGAGGAAGTTCAATATACTATTTTTGCAACTTTTCCATAAGACTGAAATTGTAGCTGGTCACTGGTGGCTCATGCCTGTAATCCTAGCTACTCAGGAGGCTGAGAATGAGGATCTCAGTTCAAAGCCAGTCTGAGCAGGAAAGTATGAGAGACTTATCTCCTATTAACTATCAAAAAGCTACAAATTGGAGCTCAAGTAGTAGAGTACCATCCTTGAGTAAAAAAAAAAACTAAAGGTCAGTGCCCAGACTCGAGTTCAAGCTCCAGTACTAGCACTGGTACATGCATGAGTGCACGCATACACACACACACACACACACACACACACACACACACACACACACACACACACACACACACACACACACACACACACACACACACACACACACACACACACACACACACACACACACTCCTTTAAAATACATAAGGTATAACTTGTTCTAGGCAAACCAAGAATGGAAAGGTAATTTCTTTTTATTTTTGGTGTTACTAAGTTGTGAACTCAGAGCCTTATGCTTACTAAGCAGGCTCTGTATTACTTGAGCCATATCCTCCAACCCTTTTTGCTTTAGTTATTATTTTTTGTTATTGTCTGTCATGGGACTTGAACGCTGGGCCTGGGCACTGTCCTAGAACTCTTTAGCTCCAGGCTAATGCTCTACCACTTGAGCCACAGTGCTACTTCTGGTTTTCTGGTGGTTAATTGGGGATAAGAGTCTGATGGACTTTCCTACCTGGGCTGGCTTTGAACTGCAATCCTCAGATCTCAGCCTCCTGAGCCACTAGGATTACAGGTGTGAGCCACCAGCACCTGGCTTGCTTTAGTTATTTTTTTAGGTAGGGTCTCATATTCTCGCCTTGATATTCTGCCATGATATTCCTACCACTGGCCTCTCTTGTAGCTGAGAACACAGGTTCATGTCATCTTGTTGGGCTTATTGATTGAAATGGGGGAACTGCTAGTTTATTATCTGGGTTGGCCGTGCGTGCGTGCGTGCGTGTGTGTGTGTGTACGCACGCATGGACATGTATGCCTGCCTAAGTATAGGGCTTCAACTAGGGCCTCCTGTTCTCATTCGGTTTTTGTTTTTCTATTCTACCACTTGAGATTTTGCTAGAGATAAGAATCTCTTGGACTTGTTTGCCTGGGATGGCTTCAAACTAAATCCTTAGGTCTTAGCCTCCTGAATAGCTAGTACTACACCTGAGATACATCAGCAGCCGGCTGGCCTAATAATTCTCCTCATCTCTGCCTCCTGAGTAGCTGGGATAGCTGTATCCAGCCCATTGCAAAGGTAATTTTTTTTTGTTTTTGTTTTTTTTTGTTCAGTCAGGGTGCTTGAACTCTGGGCATGGGCACTGTCCCTCAGCTCTTCAGCTCAAGTCAAGCACTCTACCATTGAGCCACAGCACTACTTCTGGTTTTCTGGTTGTTAACTGGAGATAAGAGTCCTATAGACTTTCCTGCCTGGGCTAGCGTTTAACCTCAATCCTCAGATCTCAGCCTCCTGAAATAGCTAAGATTATAGGCATAAGCCACCAGCATTTAGCCCTTCTTTTTTTTTTTCCTTCTAGAATGTATCTTTATGAGGTTTAGAAATTACCTTGGTAGCAGGTGGCTCAAACCAGAATCCCAGATCTCCTGAGTAGCTAGGATTATAGGCATGAGCCTCCTGCTACCAAGGTAATTTCTAAACCTTATAAAGATACATTCTAGAAGGAAAAAAAGAAGGAGGGGCTAGATGCTGGTGGCTCATGCCTGTAATCTTAACTATTTCAGGAGGCTGAGATCTGAGAATCCTGGTTTGAAGCCAACCTGTTCAGGAAAGTCTGTGAAACTCTTTTTTGTTGTTGTTGTTGTTTTTGTTTTTTGTTTTGGTCAGTCGTGGGGCTTGAACTCTGGGCCTGGGCGCTGTCCCTCAGCTCTTTAGCTCAAGGCTAGCACTCTACCACTTGAGCCTCAGTCTCATTTCCAGCTTTTTCTGCTTATGTGGTGCTGAGGAATCGAACCCAGGGCCTCATACATGCAAGGCAAACACACTACCACTGAGCCACCTTCCCAGCCCCGAAACTCTTATCTCCAATTAACCACAAAAATCTGGAAGTGTGATTCAAGTGGCAGAGCATCAGCCTAAAGTGAAAAAGCTCAGGGAGAGTGCCTAGGTCCTGAATTCAAGCCCTAGTACTAGGGAAGGAAGGAAGCTTTATTGCAGAAGGAGGTAGTAAAATATTCTCATTTTTCTTTACCATCTTTACAATACTATTATTTACTTTATTCACGTATTACCTATAATTTCCAAATATGTTATTCTTTTTTTTTGGGTCCGGTCGTGGGGGCTGAACTCTGGGCCTGGGCGCTGTCCCTCAGCTCTTCAGCTCAAGGCTAGCGCTCTACCACTTGAGCCACAGCGCCACTTCCAGCTTTTTTTTCTTTTTGCTTATATGGTGTTGAGGAATCGAACCCAGGGCCTCATGCATGCAAGGCAAGCGCTCTACCACTGAGCCACCTTCCCAGCCCTAAATATGTTATTTTGATCAAACTACTGGTACTTCAACTAAGAATATGAAAAATGAAATTTTATTTTGCCTTAAAAATGTAAATATTTCCTTAAAAATGTTCTAAAATGCTATAGAAAGCATGTTTAATGTTTACTTCCTAAAAGTATAAATTTTTAAGTTGCTCACACTACCCAATTTGATCAACTGTGCTCAATACATCAGCCAAAGAACACTGGCGAGAGGAAATAGAAAAGAAATGAAAGGCTAAGAATTGAAAGAAACAAACTTATCTACATTAATATAGGAAAATGTACACCCTGAAAGAATAGAGAAGTTTTTTTTTAAAAAAAATCCTACAATTCATGTAGAATTTTAGAAGAGAGAAAGGTCAAGAAAAGGCAACATGATTGTCAAAAAGAAGAGAAATAATGCTATCCAGACCCATCATGAGCTACTGTATGGATGAAACTGTGACATTGACACAGGATTGACAGAGAGCCAAGGGTCAGAATGGAGGACAGAAACAGATTCAGACATATGTGGGAGGCTAGTGTGTGACCTATTAGCAGGGAAGGGAGAACTGTCCACCTGAGGAGAGCTGAGATCATTAGCTCAACAGGATTCCTACATCAGCAGCAGTCAGCAGCTGCCAAAGCTGATTATATCCTTTTTACTCCCAATGCAGATGAATGGGTGGAGGGGAGTTATTCCCTTGGTTAGCACAACCATACTATTAAACCCTGAAAGCTGAAAGAGGCCTTTTGGGTGACTGTGGTAACACAACTTAGGGAAGGAATTATCCAGATAAAGCAAAGAGAAAAGCAGAGGGAAGGATCATGGAGAAACAGGAGAGGTGATAGGGGGACTCAGATGCTCCACAGGTACCCGGGTATTGCTAAGCCCTTGATCACTAGTTCCAATTTATCTCCTACCAACACTCAAGTGGGCAGGGAAGGAATTATGGCCTCTACCTCAGGGAAAAAAACTAGGGGCTCATAGATGTTCACAACTGCTCCTGCCACAGAGCTACAGAGACCACCTGGGTTGGTTCCACCTTAGAACAGCTGGTAGAGGCTGACCCCAGGGACCTAATGGTTTTCTAAGAAAGCAGGTTCCAGGAACTTACTTCTTTTACACAGAAATGAAGACTTCTCGTAGCAGCTCTCAGCATGCCAGCTGTGCAGGTCATGATGTCGGAGAGTGGGGAAGTGGAAACACTGAAGCTGAGCACAGAACACGTTGTCATTCTCAGACATGGCAGAGGTGAAGATGGGGTCTGGTGGAAGGAATACTTGTGACGAACCTGGAAGGGAGAAAAATGATGGGACTATCTACAACAGAACATTAGTAGCCAGTCACATGCAGTCTGCAAGGGGACTACAGTGTCAACACCACCATCAACCAAAGAGCTTACTGACCACCAAGTACTGGTAGTCCCTGTGGCTCCAGCTCTGTTAACTCCTGTGACCTCCAGATAGTGGGCCTCATAGGGCCTCAACAAACACAGCTAGAAGAAAATCTTGCTTACTAGGTGCTGGTGGCTCACATTTGTAATCCTAGCTACTGAGGCTGAGATCTGAGGATCGAGGTTCAAAGCCCACCCAGGCAAGAAAATTCTTGAGACTCTTATCTCCAATTAACTACTCCAAAAAGGCAGAGTGCAGCTCTGGCTCAAGTGGTAGAGCACCAGCCTTGAGCAATAAAGCGCAGGGACAGTGCCCAGGTCCTGAGGTTCAAGCCCAGGACCGACAACAACCACAAAAAAAAAAAAAAAAAAAAGGAAAAAAAGAAAGTAAAATCCTGGTGACAAGTAGAACCCAAGAAAGAGGGTGTGGGATAGTGATATGCTAGGATTGTTAAAGTAAGAACAACAACATAATAAATACTGAATTTCAGCATACTGGATTAAAATGCAGATGCTCATACAAACAAGGGAACAAAAAGGGGAATGTTTTCTAAGACATGAGCACCCAGGCTTATGGTTTAGATATGAAGTATATCCCCAAAAGCTCATGTATTGAAGACTTGGTCCCAGCTAGTACATCATTGAGAAGTGATTAGATAATGAGGGATCAGTCTTTATCAATGAATTATGATTTCATAATGTGAGGGCTTTACTGGAAGGTGGTAGGAACTTTTGGAGGTAGGCCCTAGTTGGTGTTAGTAGGTCACTGGTGGCATGTTCTTGGAAGTTGTATCTTGTCCTGAGGTCCTTGCTGTCTTTACTTCCTGGCCATTATGAGTTGAGCAACCTTTGCTAAGCACTCCTGCAGCCATGTTCTTCTGCTTTGCCTTGGTCCAAAACAATGGATTTAGCTAACCTTGGCCTGAAACCCTTAAAACTGTAATCGACAATAAGTTGATATTACCTCTTTTTGTTGTTTTTTGAGACAGAATCTCACTATGAAACTCAGGATGGCCTTGAATTTGAATATGTCATCCTCCTGCTTCAATTTTATTTTTTTGCCAGTCCTGAGATTGAACTCAGGGCCTGGGCACTATCCCTGAGTTTTTTGCTTAAGGCTAGCACTTTACCATTTGAGCCACAGCAATACTTTTGGCTTGTTCTGCGTGTTACTAAGGAATTGAACCCAGGTCCTCATGCATGCTAGGCAAGCACTCTGCCACCGAGCCACATTCCTAGAACCCTCCTTCGACTTCTTGAATGCAGGGATTACAGGTATGCCCAACCATGCCCCTTGAACCTGAAAGTCAGCACCAGGCACTGGAACACTTTTAAGTTGTCTCTCTCAGGTATTTGTTACAATGATAAAAACTAACATACTCAGTAAATACATGGAGTACTCAAATTGTCCATGTATCTGTGCTCCAACTACCCTCTGGGCCATCAGCTGGCTAGCTCCCTAGGACAATGTCCCAGTTCAGGGCAAATAGCCATTTATTTAATTAGCTCCCACTGAGTGTTCTGAAACTCAGACATGGGGCATGCTTTGGAAGGGACTGCTAACCTTCAACAACTCTTTCAAGACCAGGCTATCAAGATTCCTTTTGTCTATTCCAATACAGATCAAGACAATACAAATGCCACCTTTCCCAGAAAGCAGAATTAAGACAAAACAACTTAAGCTCATTCCCGAAGACATTAATGCCATCTATCCCTTCCACAGGACACAGAGATTGCCACACACACCTTCCTGACCTATTTCCTGCAAGCAGTAAACACAAAACTCACTTTGCCAACTGCTATCATGTCTTGAGGCTGGTTGTGTTCAGGGATAAGATGACTAGCTTTCAGGAGACAAAGGCCTGGCCCTGGCTGGCAGGCACAGCCACAATGGCAGGGCATCTGGGCTAGTGTCCTGCCTGCCTAATGTGTGAAACAGATTTACAGGCAGAGGACTAGGCCAGTTCCCTGGAGTCTTCCTCCCATACCATCTGGAGGGTCACACTACGCAGAGAGGGGGCTGCACCAACACGCTGTGTACCCACCACTGTACCTCAAGGATCCCTGGGTAGGCTTTCCCCTTTAAAAACTGATTCCTATGTTTTCTTCACATATATTTTTGGGGCAGGGTCTTGCTATGTAGTTTAAGCCGGCCTCAAACTTGAGATCCTCCTGTCTTGGCCTCTGAATTTCTGAATTACAGGCATTACAGCCAGGTATGCACCATCATACCCAGCCACTATTTGATTTCTTGTCTGCTGAAAAAAAAAAAAGTCTTCCCCTTTCCTTTAAAAAAAAAAATACAAGTAGGGCCTGGGAATGTGGCTTAGTGGTAGAATGCTTGCTTAGCATGCATGAAGCCCTGGGTTGGATTCCTTAGTATCACATAAATGGAAACAGCTGGAAATGGTGCTGTGGCTCAAGTGGTAGAGTGCTAGCCTTGAGCAAAAGCAGCTCAGGGACAGTGCTCAGGCCCTAAGTTAAGCCCTAGGACTGGCAAAAAAAAAAAAAAAAAAAGAAAGAAAGAAAGAAAGAAAGAAAAGAAAAGAAAGAGAGAGAGAGAAAAGAAAAAGAAAAAGGAAAAAAAGAAAAGAAAAAAATACCAGTATTCAGGGCGGAGGCTAAATGCCATCTCAGAGTTCCTGAGCACAACTGCTTGTACCAAAAAATGGCCAAAAATGACCTGTCAGGACATTGGAGGATGGCTCCAGCATTCAACAGAGCTGGGTTCCTATAAGACCTTTAGACAAGGCCACATGGAAACAAGCAGAAAAAGGTCAAAAACCCTCACTTCCAGGTTGAAAATCTCATCAACATGTGTGTATCATGTCTACCCATGGATGCTGTGAAAGATCGGAGTCCAAGGTGCTGACTGTGCTCATCACATGAGCAGCCCCTTCCCCCGCAACGTGCAGACTGACCGTCTGCTGTAAGTCCCGTGGCTTGTGCAATTGAGGCTGGTTTGGTCAGCACTACCAAGTTGCTGCCAAATTTCCAGACAATCAAGACCTGTACTTGTATAGGGCTCTTGAGACCCCAGAAAGGAGCATCCTAGGAAATGATCACAATGGGAGCAAAGAGTAAAGCAGCATTGGGGCTGGAGAGGAGAGCAGGGGTGGTGAGTGTGGGCAGAGGGCAAAGGCTGGCTGGCCTTGATGAGGGCTGTGGCTGTGAGAAATCAGAGGCATGAAGGACTAGAGCTGAGAAGAAAGAGACTTTCAGCATGTGCGTGAGGGAATATGGAGTACATAGGTGAATGATAACTGGATGGGGACTTCAAGGTTGATGACTAGTGTTAAGATCCTGAGAAGATCTGAAAGAACATGAGTGAGCTGGGAAGGTGGCTCAGGGATAGAGTGCTTGCCTTGCATGCCTGAGGCCCTGGGTTTGATTCCTCAGCACCACATAAGCAAAAAAAAAAAAAAGCTAGAAGTGCCTTTGTGGCTCAAGTTGTAGAGCGCTAGCCTTGAGCTGAAGAGCTGAGGGACAGCGCCCAGGCCCAAAGTTCAGGCCCCACAACCGGACCCAAAAATAAATAAATAAATAAAAATAAAGAAAGAACATGAGTGAAAGGAGGCAAGAACTCTCCATACTGCACTGGCAGTGACTCCTGGACATACCTGCCCCTTGAGCCACTTGCCTTTCTCTAGGGCCCTTCAGGAAGAAGAAGGTTCATTGGCCAGCACTCTATCAATTAAGCCACACCTCCAACACCTGTAATTCTTAACTTCCCGGTTGTCCTTTCCTCCTTGGTTCATGTCAACAGCACACTTTAAATGCTCACTGACATACCCCAAAGTCCTTTTTACTCCGTGTGTGTGTGTGTGTGTGTGTGTGTGTGTGTGTGTGTGTGTGTGTGTGTGTGTTGTCCTTTCCTCCTTGGTTCATGTCAACAGCACACTTTAAATGCTCACTGACATACCCCAAAGTCCTTTTTACTCCGTGTGTGTGTGTGTGTGTGTGTGTGTGTGTGTGTGTGTGTGTGTGTGTGTGTGTGTGTGTGTGTGTGTGTGTGTGTGTGTGTGTGTGTGTGTGTGTGTGTGTGTGTGTGTGTGTGTGTGTGTGTGTGTGTGTGTGTGTGTGTGTGTGTACTTCTGAGATTAAAACCCAGGGCCTTGCAGATACCAGGCAAGCACTTTACCACTGGGCTATACATAATAATGGTGTATCAAGTGATGTTTCCATGCATGTTTACATTGTGTAACAAAATGTACCTATCTCTTCCAACATCCTAACATTTCTTTGTCATGAAAACATGACTGGAGGGGCTGGGAAGGTGGCTCAGTGGTAGAGCGCTTGCCTTGCATGCCTGAGGCCCTGGGTTCGATTCCTCAGCACCACATAAGCAAAAAGAAAAAAGCCGGAAGTGGTGCTGTGGCTCAAGTGGTAGAGCGCTAGCCTTGAGCTGAAGAGCTGAGGACAGTGCCCAGGCCCAGAGTTCAGGCCCCACGACCGGACAAAAAAAAAAAAGAAAAAAAAGAAAACATGACTGGAAATAGTGGGACGGAGTAGGGGAGATGCCTGCAAAGTCCTCTGATTCCAGTCAATTCCTTTTTATTTATTTATTGTCCCTGATCCTGCACTTGAACTCAGGACCTGGGTATTGTCCCTAAACTTTTTCAGCTTGAGGCTAGTGCTCTACCACCTGAGCAACAGCTTTGCTATTGGTGTGTGTGCTTTTTGCTTTGGTAATTAACTGGAGATAACAGCCTCATGGACTAGATTTAAACTGTGATCCTTAGCCTCCTGAGTAGATATGATTACAGGTATGAACCCATGGGTACCTGGCCAATTTTTTTTAAGCCAACTGGTATATATGAAATGTACATAGTAAGGGGTCTCATCATATTTCCATAGATGCATGTAATTTTTAAATTACTTTTTGTTGGTCCTAGGGCTTGAACACAGGGTGTGGCCTGCATCCCCAAGCGCCTATTTGTACTCAAGACTAGCATCTACCATTTGAGCCACAGCACCACTTCCAGCTCTTTCTTAGTAGTTTATTGATGATAAGAGTCTCATGGAGGCTGTGGTGCTGCCTGTTCTCATTCAGTGCAGACCTCATTTGTGAAGCGGAATCTGAGGAGACTCTGGTGCTCACAATGGCCAACGAAAAGCGTAAGGAAGAAGTCAAGACAGAACAACGATCATATTCATTTGAAGGTGGCAGGGCAGAATGATTCTGTGGTGCAGTTTAAGATTAAGAGGCACACAACACTTAGTAAACTAATGAAAGCCTATTGTGAATGACAGGGTTTGTCAATGAGGCATATCAGATTCTGATTTGATGGACAGCTGTAAGGAACCTGAGAGTGAGAAAATCCACAGAGGCATGGTTAAAGGTGGCAAAGAAGTTTTATTAGTTGGTCTACAATTGCCCTGTCCTGGGTTACCTCAGAACTAGGAGCAGCTGCAACCTCCAGGGGGGCAAGATTTTTGCCTTTTTCCTCCTTTCCACACAGGCCTCGCCTTTCTGCAATCCACAGGTCTCTCCATTCTCCGAAGGACTCTCTGCAGGTCTCTAAGCTCTCTGCAGACCTCTCACCTCCTCAGGCCTCTCTGATCTCTGTAGGCCCCTCCAATCTCTGCAGGCCTCTCCACAGTCCTCTCCGATCTCTGCAGGCCTCTCCGCAGGCCTCTCCATCTCTCCGCAGGCTTCTCTGGTCTCCACAGGCCCCCTCTGGGTCTCCGTAGGCCTCTCAGATCTCCACTCAGATCTCCACAGGCTTCACTGCAGGTCTCTCCACTCTCCACTTCTCCAAGGGCCTCTCAAATCTCCTCAGGCCTCCTGTGGGCCTCTCAGCTCTTCACAGGCCTTTCTGCAGGCCTCTCCAACAGCCCAGGTCTCCTTTGGCGTGTCCTGGGGCCTCTTCTTGTGCCTCTCTGTCAGCCTGGCCTCTCCTCACTGCTCCACTCTGCTCCGGGAGACACGCCTTTTTCCTCTCCCTCTTCTCTGGAACCCCCTGCCTATCTATATCTGGTGACCCACCACCCAAGCCACCCACCGCCAGACCCCCTTTGACACCCTGTCCCCACCCCAGTGGGGGCATGGTGGTGATGTTAGCATCATGTTCTCATGTGACTTCAAGTTCTCACACAGCCAATCAATGAAAGAGACACACCTGCACAGTTGTTGGATAAAGATACAATTGATGTGTTCCAGCAGCCAACAGGTGGTATCTGCTAGACAAGGGAACCTACTACTTTGCTCCAGAACTTTGTTCTTATAGACCAATAATACATTCTTAATTAGAAAAGTGCAATTTGGTTCAACCACATCCTGACTACTACAGTATAGTTTTCTCTATTCTTTCATTTTCCCCTTCCCCATTCCTTTGTTGTACATAAAGTAACTGGTGTATGTGTACATGCATATTGTTTTTCTTTTTTCTTTTTCTTTTCCTTTCTTTAACTAAATGGCCAATGGTACATTTTGATTGACATCAAATGGAGATGGGATGTGGAAAAATACTGGTTCTGTGAAAATATCCCCCTTCTCTATTAGTGGCATGCTATTCAGCTTTTAACTTTATATTTCAGTAAGTTATTTTGCTCTCCCTGTTTTAACAAAAAAATAAAAACCAACAACAAAAATCCTTGCATACCTTGTTTGGTTGGAGAATTTTAATGTTTTCATTTATTATTGTAAAATCAAAGACAAATTTGTAACGTTTTTGTACATAGCTGTTACATGTAGGGCAATCTATCTTTAAGTACGGGTAAATTACTCAAAAAAAGAAAAAGAAAAAAAGAATCCTAGATAATTTTCCCTTCAAGTCAAGCATCTTGTTTAAATAAAATTCTTGTTTGAAAAAAAAAAGTCTATGGACTTTCCTGCCTGGGCTGGCTTTGAACCGTGATCCTCAGATCTCAGCCTCCTGAGTAGCTAGGATATAGGAGTGCACCACTGATGCTCAGCTTCATTTCATTTTTCTTAACAGCTGAATTAAACTCCACTGTGTATATAAACCACATTTTTCTTTTATCTATTCATCTTCTGATGGGTAATGAGGCTAAATCTATAACTTTGCTATTATAAATAATGCCTAATAAACATGGATATGTAGGTATCTCTTTAGGAAGCTTACTTTGACTATTTTGAGTGTATACCCAACAAAGGCTTACCTTTGAATGCGACCTCCCAGCGACCTTCTAAGGAGTGATTCCGATCAGTAATGACATACTGATAGCCAACCCACAGCCTGCAGGGTACAGAAAGAGACACCTCAGCACCAAGAGAGAGGCATCCAACCAAGACTATATATTTTCATTTATTTATTTAGTGGTGCTGAAGATGTTTATCTATTTATTTGTTCTTGTGTTTATTTTTTTGTTGTAAGGACTGAAGTCAGAGCTTCATGCATGCTAGATGGGGACAGTACCACTAAGCTGCACCCCCAGCTCTATGTACATGATATTGTTTTTTTGTCAGATGTGGGGCTTGAAATCTGGGCCTGGGTGCTTTCCCTCAGCTCTTCAGCTTGAGGTGAGTGCTCTACCACTTGAGGCACAGTGCCACTTCTGTTTTTCTGGTGATTAATTGGAGATAAGAGTCTCATGGACTTTCCTGCAATCCTCAGATCGCAGACTCCTGAGTAGGTAGGATTTGGCACCCGGCCTCCTCAGCATGTTCTTGTCCCATAAACAACCCAAGTTTTTGGCACTAGGAAGATGTACAGATGGCTGCCATTTCTGTGCACAGAGCCTGGGGGGTGGGGGGGCTAGAATTAGGGCTCCTAGGGTAAGACTACAGTCACATATGCACCCACCCTGGGTTTCTAAGAGGAATGAATAAAAAGCACTGCGCACAAAAATGGTAGAATTCTGGGCTGGGAAGGTGGCTTGCATGCATGAGGCCCTGGGTTCGATTCCTCAGCACCACATAAGCAAAAAAGAAAAAAGCCGAAAGTGGCGCTGTGGCTCACGTGGTAGAGTGCTAGCCTTGAGCTGAAGAGCTGAGGGACAGCGCCCAGGCCCAGAGTTCAGGCCCCATGATCGGAATCAAAAAAAAAAAAAAAGAAAGAAAGAAATGGTAGAGTTCTGAAAAGCTCTCAGAAGAAATCCAGACTCCTCGTGCATCCCTCATACCAGGCTCATACAGCCCCATTGGGTAGCCCTTGAGATATAGGCCAGCACACTCTGGCCATACTCATAAAATCAGTTGCACCCATAGGAAGGGACCAATGAAAGGAACTGATCATGGTCCCACAAGGCAATCCAGCAAACCCTCACCTGAAGCTTAGGTAATCCAACTCCAATCCCCCAGAACTCACTTGCGCTGGTCTTTCCAACCAAAGCTCCGCTCTGGCTGGTCCCATTCCTGAGCCAGAACAAAGCGTAGCTCCTGGTCAGTGGAGAAGGTGGCAAGGGAACCATTCACACGCTGGCAGGTCTGTGCAGCATCCCAGTAGTTCTCCCCACTCAAGTAGACTCGGTAGCAGCTGGCTGTGCCTTCATAGTGGTGCCACCCTGTTGGGCACTTTCCTAGGAAACATGAAGGTCGGAGGGGAGTTGTCCCCAAAATTAGGATCTTGACTTCAGAAACAAAATTACATGTGCTGCATCAGGGACAGACCTCTCAGCATTCTAGAAAAACAAAGGCTCAGGGTGACAAGCTTATGTTCCTATGGTCACATACTTGTAGAAATGTTCAAATTTCTATCAGATGCAAGTTTAACCCATTACATATATTCAGTGATTGGTCCCATGTCCATAAGGTCTTTTAATTTACTCAGTAGTCAACAGTTGCTGAGTTATTTCTATACACAGATTTCAGCTTCTGATTAAATCTGGTATCAAGACAGCACCATTCTCCACATATTCTTAGTGATGCCCTGCTGAAAATGAGCAGGAAATAATCTCAATGCCTAGAATCCTTGCCTCTGCTGCCAACAAGCCCACTGCTTCCTGAGCCACGTCCCAGGTGCTGCAACAGCTGGGGAAACCAAAGACCAGCTGGAATTCTGTCACCTTGAGATGGGGTGGCATCTTTTCATTTTGTCAATCTGAAAAGGGAAGGCTGTACTATATAGCTTACCAGACATAATGTAACTGGTTGGCTTTATGGAATCTATAACCTTCAAATGTTACAATGCCTCCTATTAGTATACTGAAGGGTTCAGTATCAACTTTTAGCAAAGCCAGTTGAATTAAAAAAAAAAAGAAGAAGAAGTTATCCAGGCTCTTGGGGTTCATGCCTGCAATCCTAGCTACTTAGAAGGCTGAGATTTGAGGACTGCAATTCAAAGCCAGCCTGGGCAATTAATTAACTAATGAATTAACCTCCAATTACTTAATTAAGTAATCTCTAATTAATTACCAAAAAGCCAGAAGTGAAGCTGTGGCTCAAGTGGCGAGTGCTAGCCTTGAGCACAAGAAGCTTAGGAACAGTGCACAGGCCCTGAGTTCAAGCCTCAGGATTAGCACAAAAGAAAAAAAAATGCTATTTTTAAATGCACTTATGTGCTACAGAACTTGTAAAGTTTCTTATGAGTTTATGCTGATTTTATTTATCTATTTATTTATTTCTGTGTCTCCATGTACTAGTAGTAAGACTTGAACTCGGGTTTGGAGCGTTTACACTTCCTCTACCACTTAAGCCACAGCTCTATTTCCAGCTAGCTTCAAAACTCT
This sequence comes from Dipodomys merriami, assembly GCF_024711535.1. NCBI lineage: Eukaryota > Metazoa > Chordata > Mammalia > Rodentia > Heteromyidae > Dipodomys > Dipodomys merriami. The sequence continues at coordinate 2,472,449 of NW_027206013.1, forward strand.
ATCCTCAGATCCCAGCCTCTTGAATAGCTAAGGTTAGAGGTGTGAGCCACTGGAGTCCAACTTACGCTGATTTTATATAAGTGTGTATGCCTGTGACTAACCACAGCATGGAGATTATAGGAAGGAAATGGCAAGTTAGGCCCCTGAGCAGCTGAGGTATGTCTACAGCACTGTGTGTAAAGATAAAAAACTGGACAGCATCATTGCTAAGGTCTGGCTAGTTACACTTGACTGTGTGAGACTAGTTGCCAGCCCTAGAAGAGACAGAGTAGTATGGTGGTATTGGAACGGTATGCCAACTGAGGGGGTAAACAGGGTAACACTGAAAGATTCCTTCACACCTATGAGATGCATTCTTTCTGAACACATACCCTCACTGAGTCCTCAGTAGACAAAGAACTGGGGCTCACTGAAGGGTAAGAGCCAAGAGGAATGCTTGGACCTGCAGGTATGTGACTTTCCAGGGCCTCTTTACTCCTGACAGTGTTAGGTTTCCAAAGAACCACTGTGGCTCAGCCTAGCCCAAGGCTAGCACCTTGAAATTCCTTTGAAATGCTCCCCAGTGCTGTGTCTGGGGATCAGACAAGTAATGGTCAGTTCTCAACCTGGCAGGTATTTGTAATGTTTCATCATGAGCATGTATGCTCAGCATAAGGCTTTTCCTACCCTCAACCTTCCTTAACCTTGTTATTCTCCTCAAAATTTAACATCACAGGTTAGTCATTAATTACTTGAAAATTCAGAGAAAGCCAGGCACTGGTGGCTCACGCCTGTAATCCTAGCTACTCAGGAGGCTGAGATCTGAGGATCACGAAGCAAAGCTAGCCCGGGTGGGAAAGTCTGTGAGACTCTTTTCTCCAATTAACCACAAGAAAACCGGAAGTGGCGCTGTGGCTCAAGTGGTAGAGCACTTGCCTTGAGCTGAAGAGCTGAGGAACAGCGCCCAGGCCCAGAGTTCAAGCCTCATGACCAAAAAAAAAAAAAAAAAAAATTAGAGGGGGGGGGCGGGGAGAGACTTTCTCTGCAGACTGTCAGCTCTACCTAATCTCTCAGAGCTGATTCTCATCTATAAAAGGGAATAGCACAGCTAACTATGAAATTTCCCAGGGCCAGTTGGGGACTAGCCCTGCAGGCTGCTATGGCTTTGGAGACTGGGTACAAGTCTCACTTTAATACTCCAAAGCTGGATTATCTTGTTCTAGTCACCATGCTGCCTCATTCCTGCTGCTCATTCAAGCTGCTTTAGCAAACAACCCCACCTCCCATAATGCAATGGGAGAGCTATGGGCTGAGTCTCTGGCTGCAAGTTTGAAGTGCAATGCATATAGTGGGCAGCATAATTAGGGCAGGTCTGCAACTTACTGCTGAAGCGGACAGGCTGTGCCACATTCACTGGGTGGAAGTGTGTTGGGTCGCCTCCTCTGGTCCGCCCCTGTCTTGGATCCACAGCCTCTTTCCCATGGTAAAGACGTGCCTCCCCGGTTACTTCTGAAAGCAAAAAGATGTGTGCTGTAAGCCCCACTGGTATAGCAACCAGGGGGTAGCCTGGAGGTTCTTCAGCCAGTGCCAAGTTGTACAGCCACTCAGTTCACACTACTTAGGGCTGGAAAGAGGTTAAGTGCTAGGGAGATGCAGGATGTGGCAGCAGAGTCAATTTGTTCTGGTTTACTTTGGATCTCCAAAAAGATGCTGCTGCTCATAACAAATGGGTCACATGTGCTTCTTATGAGAATTTTACCTTGATAGTCTTCCTTTTTCTCTTTTTGCTTGTGTCAGTATTTGGGCTTGAACTCAGGGCCTGAGTGCTGTCCCTTGGCTTTTTCACTCAAGGCTGGTGCTCTACCACTTCATGGATTTTCTGCCCAGGCTGGTTTTGAACTGTGATCCTCAAATCTGTCTTCTGAATAGCTAGGATTACAGGTGTGAGCCACTGGTGTCTGGCTGCCTTTCTCTTTGTTTTTGTTTTGTTGTTGTTTGTTTTTGGTCATGGTGCTTGAACTCAGGGCCTGGGCCCTGAGCTGTCCTTGAGCTTTTGTCCTTAAGGCTAGTGCTCTACCAACTTTGAGCCACAGTGCTATTTCCAATTTTGTGATAGTTAATTGGAGACAAAAGTCTCACAGACTGGGCTGGGAAGGTGGCTCAGTGGTAGAGCGCTTGCCTTGCATGCATGAGGCCCTGGGTTCAATTCCTCAGCACCACATAATCAAAAAGAAAAAAGCCGGAAGTGGTGCTGTGGCTCAAGTGGTAGAGCCCTAGCCTTGAGCTGAAGAGCTGAGGGACAGCGCCCAGGCCCAGAGTTCAGGCCCCACGACCGGACCAAAAAAAAAAAAAGTCTCAGACTTTCCTGCCCAAACTGGCTTTGAGCCATGATCCTCAGATCTCAGCCTCCTGAGTAGCCAGGATTACAGGCATGAGCCACCAGCGTCTGGCCTGCCTTTCTCTTTTTTTAATTGCTATTATGAAATGAGGGGTCTCTCTTTCATTGTATTTTCTTTTTTTTTTTTAATTTAATTTTATTTTATTTGAGAACATACTGTACAGAGGGGCTACAATTACATGGGCAGGATAATGCATACATTTCTTACCAAGCATTGCAGCCTCCTCCTTTGTTTACCCTTCACCTCCCTTCCCAGCCTCCCCCCTTTCATTGTATTTTCTAATGAGTACTACTAGCATAGCAGAGGACCTGCCATTTCTTTTTTTTTTTGGGGGGGGGAGGTCTGGTCGTGGGGCCTGAACTCTGGGCCTGGGCGCTGTCCCTCAGCTCTTCAGCTCAAGGCTAGCGCTCTACCACTTGGGCCACAGCGCCACTTCCGGCTTTTTTCTTTTTGCTTATGTGGTGCTGAGGAATTGAACCCAGGGCCTCAGGCATGCAAGGCAAGCGCTCTACCACTGAGCCACCTTCCCAGCAGGGCCTGCCATTTCTGCTTCAGGGCCCTCAGCAGTGGCAGTCCCACAGAGATGCTGGGTATGGGAGCTCTGTCCAGGCTACCTTCTCCTCACCATCACCTCCTGCTTTGTTAGGGGGGAAGCAAATGTTCACCCCTCCTCTGCACTGTCAGTCACTAGGTCTGAGCTACCTGTTTACCTGAGGCTTGCAGGAGATTCCAGGCCAGGGCCTAGCATGTTTACATCTTGCTACAGGCACCTGGTATCTAACAAATCCTAAGTAAGCAATAGGCTTCAGTATGCATCTGAACAATGTGAATAGCAAGCAGAAGATGAGTAAGGCATTCTAGTTTTATGTAGTATGCTCTAAAAATAATTTGCAGGTCTGGTTTTGTTTTGTTTTGTTTTCAGTCTCTTTTGGAGTCCTCCAACCCCTGGGAGACTGAGAACCACTGTCTTCCCACCTCAAAGCTAAGGAGCATATTTGAAGAAGTGATTTATCCAAGGCCATTGAACTGCAGAGAGCCAGAGATGATGTCTCTCCTGACCCAACCACCTATCACCTACGTGGTAAGGGATATCCTGCATGTACTCCCAAGGATAGCCTATTTGTTGAGATGAGTTTCAAAAAACTGTTGACCCAAGTAGGCCTCAAACCTCAATCCTCCTGATTTTCACTACTGGCTACTCATACTTTTGCTTCCTTCCCTCACTCAGCAACTAGTGTTTTCATGATTCCCTTAGGTATGTGATGGATGGAATTCACTTGTTACTAGATTGGAAATCATTGTTGAATTCAGTGATACAAGAGTACCTAACTGATGCAAAATACAAAGTAATGACCTTGGTTATTGCCATGCTAGTGGGACAGCCCATCACAAAGACAGGCCTGATTTGATGCTGCTCTCCATGACTGAGCATCCTATCTCTTGTCCTAAAGCATCCCACCCTAGCAATGGGTTGTGACACAAGAGGCAGACAGAGGAAGCCCATTGGTACAGGTGTCCAAGTGCTGGCTAGGGAAGGGAAGAGCACCCCCTCAACACCCCCCCCGCCCCCACCCATGCTGGCAGCTTTTGAGCCATGGCCAGACTTCAGACAGGAAGTTTAGGGGCGGGGAGTGGGGGGGGGGGGACAGAAGGGTTCTACAGCAGAGGGAAAAGGGCAAAGGCAGGCACATGTGGGACAAGCCCAGGTATTGCTAAAGCATATTTTACTCTACCTAAATTGCACATCTCCCTTCTGTCAGCTCAATGGAGCAAGACCTGTGATTTCACTTGGTATCTTGGCAGCTTCCCCAAACCACACTCAGTACCTGGCAAATTGCTCACACAAAGATGAATCCAGGACAAAGGAAGGGGGAAAGAAGGAAAAGGTTCCTCAGAGAGATTGCTTGGTTAGTCACACGGACACTGAAGACAGGTATGTGGATGCTGACAGATTGAAGCCATTCGTAGCCTGGGAGTGGGAACTAGGTGGAATATTTAAGTAACCAGAAAGCCAAATGGTCTTCAGGGGAATTCTGTGCTGAATGGCTTTTCCTATGGCTCAAGGGACAACTTTGCAGCCCTTATTTCTACTGGCTCTCTTCCTACACACTCACATTTATCACCTCACATATTCAACATTCATCCCATGCCTGCCAACACACAGGCCTTTGCCAGCAAGTCAGAGGACAGCCTAGGATCCATAGCAAAATTGTGTCTCAGATTGTCTCCAAGTTAGGAATGAAGCCAGCAGGACCATCTCTATGACCATGGTAAGTCTATAAAAACTTCTAGCTGGCTACTGGTGGCTCATATTTGTAATCCTAGCTACTTAGGAGGCTGAGATCTGAGGACTGTGGTTCAAAGCCAGCTGGGGTAGGAAAGTCTATGAGCCTTTTATTTCCAATTAACTACCAAAAAAGCCGCAAATGGAACTATGGTTCAAGTGGTAGAGTGCTAGCTTTAAGAAAAAGAAAAAAACAAAAACAAAAACCAACAACTCAGGAACAATACCTACACTCTGAGTTCAAGCCCTAGGACTGGCACAAAATAAAACAATCTTTTTTGAAATTTTAATTTTATTTCTTGTTTATGTGGTACCAAGGAATTGAACCCAGAGCCTCATGCATTCTAGGCAAGCACTCTACCATTAAGCCACACTCCTAACCCAAAACAATCATTTCTTTTTTTGGGGGGGGGGGCGTCCGGTCATGGGGCCTGAACTCTGGGCCTGGGCACTGTCCCTCAGCTCTTCAGCTCAATGCTAGCACTCTACCACTTGAGCCACAGCACCACTTCCGGCTTTTTTCTTTTTGCTTATGTGGTGCTGAGGAATTGAACCCAGGGCCTCATACATGCAAGGCAAGCGCTCTACCACTGAGCCACCTTCCCAGGCCCCAAAACAATCTTTTCTAAGCCAAATTTTCCTATAAAAACTACAAAGAAATATAATATACCACACCAAATTTTTACAGGAGAAGAACAGAAAGCCCATGTCACCAAGGCCAAACTGGTATAGATTCTACACTCCCTGTGAGAGTGACTAACTGCTTGTTCTAGAAGTCAGGGACTAGAAGAACCTCCTACTCTGGCAATGAGGTCAGGCACAGACAGTGGGAGGAGAGTTGGGAGAAGCCTCAGCAACTCTGCATTTAGGAGCCTGCAGGTACCCCAGGCAGTGAAGAACTCTGAAGTCTATTGCATATTGCACATGGAAATTGCACTGGGAAGGCCAGGATCCCAGGGCGCATTGTTGATGTTATATCCTGGCTTGGAGTTTACCCTGGCTATTCTCCATATCAGTAAGAATATCCCAGAAGGCCTTCATCTTTCACCACCTTTGTACAGCCAATGAGTAACCTCAACACACTTCAGGAGACACATGTGAAAAGTGAGGCTGAGGCCCTGAGGGCAGACTGTCAGGGAAGCAGAGAGAAGGAGGAGCCAAGACAAATGATCTGGCAATTAGACTAAAAGCAGAAGCCCTCTTGAAAAATGCTGAATGAAAGCTGAATGCTCACACCAATAATTCTAGGAAGCTGAGGTCCAAGGATTGCAGTTCAAAGTCACCTCAGACAGACAAGTCTCCAGTTAACTAGCCTTGAAATTAACCAGCCTTGAAATTATTTCACTGAGCCGAGGGTCAGTGGCTCATGCCTGTAATCCTAGCTACTCAGGAGGCTGAGATCTGAGGATCTCAGTTCAAAAGCCAGCCCCAGCAGTAAAGTCCCTGAGACTCTTATCTATAATTAATCACCAGAAAAACCAGAAGTAGCACTGTGGCTCAAGTGATAGAGCACTCACCTCAAACTGAAGAGCTGAGGGACAGCACCCAGGCCCAGAGTTCAAGCCCCATAATACACACACACAAAAAAAAAAAAAGAAAAAGGAAAAAAAGAAATTGTTTCACTGCAGAAATAGATCACTCTAGTCTTAGGACATTAAGCCAAATCTTGAGCCAATAACAAGATGGGCAGAAAATAGAATCTGGCAATACTTAAAATTACAAATACATTTACCCAGTGATACTGCATTTAGGAATCTTATAGGAAAGATATATTCCAACAATTCAGAGGGGGAAGAGTGATAGTATACCCAAGACTATTTATTTTGACATCTGTGTGTGTGTGTGTGTGTGTGTGTGTGTGCGCATGCTGATCCTGGGGCTTGAACTCAGGTCTGGGCACTGTCCTTGAGCTTTTTTGCTCAAGGCTACTATTCTATCACTTAAGGCCCAATTCCAATCTTTTTTGGTAGTTACTAGGAGATAATAATATCATGAACTTTCCTGGGCTGGCTTTGAACTGTGATCCTATCTCAGCCTATTGAGTAGCTAGGATTACAGCTGTGAGCCACTAGGGATCAGCTTCAATTTTCTTTATCCTCCCCCTAGGCACACTTCCCCTCTCACTTGCTCCCACCTGCTCTCAGAATCTATTTCTCTTCCCTCTCATCAGTAAAGTGCTTTACCACTTGAGCCACAGTTCTACTTCCAGATTTTTGTTGGTTAATTGGAAATAAGACTTTCATGCCTGGGCTGGCTTTGAACTTTGATCTTCAGGTCTCAGCTTTCTGAGTAGCTAGAATTATAGGCATAAGCCACTGACATCCAAAGATTATCTTCTTTTGTTGAGTGTCTTTGTGCTGTTTGGCATCTTTTTTTCTTTATAATTTTATTATTAAGGTGCTACCATTTTGTAAGTTAGATAATGAGTGCACTTCTTCTTTTTTTTTTGGCAATATTGGTATCATTTTTAATAGCAGATTAATGAGAACAACTGAAAGGCCCCCATACAGGATTGAAGTTATGGTAGAATCTTGAAGTGGAGTTCAAAGTAGCTGTAAAAAAAAAAAAAGGAGGAGGAGGAAAAAACTAGGTACATGTGACTCACTCCTGTAATACTAGCTATACTCATAAGATTAGATGTGGAGGGGCTGGGAAGGTTGGTCAGTGGTAGAGCACTTGCCTTGCATGCATGAGGCCCTGGGTTCGATTCCTCAGCACCACATAAGCAAAAAGAAAAAAGCTGAAAGTGGTGCTGTGGCTCAAGTGGTGGAGTGCTAGCCTTGAGCTGAAGAGCTGAGGGACAGCGCCCAGGCCCAGAGTTCAGGCCCCACGACCGGACCCAAAAAAAAAAAAAAAAGATTAGATGTGGAGGATCAAGGTGCAAGGTCAGACTGGACAGAAAAGTCCAGGAGACTCCATTTCCAAAATAACCAGCAAAGAGTCAGGCTGGAGGTTTAGCTCAAGTGATATAGTACTTATTATTTAAGCATGATGCCTAAGTTCAAACTCTCATATCAACTCCTTCTCCAAAAAAAGAGAAAAAAACTTGGAACTATTTAGAAAGAAATTTCAAGAATAATCATAGTGTAATTCACACTTTGTAGAAATCACATTGTAAGACTTTTTTTTGTGTGTATGTATGTACTAAGGAACAAACCCTAGGCCTTGACTATGCTAAGCAAATGCTCTACCACTGAGCTACACTCACAGGCTCTAAGATGCTTTTTGATATAAGAAAGAATGGGCAGCTGGGTGCTGGTGGTTCACACCTATAATCCTAGCTACTCGAGAAGCTGAGATCTGAGGATTGCAGTTCAATACCAGCCTGGGCACAAAAGTCCATGAGACTATTATCAGACTATTACCAGAAAACCAGAAGTGACATCATGGCTTAAAGTGGTAGAGCACTAACCGTGATTGAAAAATCTCAGGGACAGTGCCCAAAACCTGAGTTCAGGCCCCATGACCAACAACAACAACAACAACAAAAAAAAAAGAAATAAGAAAGGAAAAAATGGGTACAGAGAAAGAAACTGTATGAGTGTGTGTGTACAAATATGTGATATATGTGCTTATTTTGGCAAAAAAAAAACTGAAAAGTTAAAAACTAATTAAATTACCTTAATCTTATGAGTAGGGACACAATAAAGGGTCAAGAAAGGAAATAAGTTCTTTTCTTTTTCCTATAACTTATTCTCCGCCTCCCCCCCCCAATTTTGGGGCTTTAACTCAGAGCCTGGGCACTGTCCCTGGGCTTCTTTTGTTCAAGGCTAGCACTGTACCACTTGTGCCACAGAACCACTTTTGGCCTTTTCTTTTTATGTGCTACTGAGGAATTGAACCCAGGGCTTCATGCATGCTAGCTAGGCATGTACTCTACCACTAAGTCACATTCCTGGGCTTGAACTCTGGACCTGGGAACTGTCCCTGGGCTCCTTTTGCTCATGTCTAGCACTTTACCACTTTGAGCCATAGTACCACTTCTGGCTTTTTCTGTGATTATTTGGAGATTAAGTTTCATTAACTTTCCTGTATGAGCTGGCTTCAAACATTACCCTCAGATCTCAGCCTCTTGAGTAGCTAGGATACAGGCATGAGCCACTGGTGCCCAGATAATTTGGTTTTTTGTTTTAGTTTGTAATTAAATTTTATTGTCAAGGTGATGTATTGAAGGGGTTGCAGTCAGGGTAAGGTAGTGAATACATAACATGTCAAACTTTTTACCCCCTCCCTCATTTCCACCCCTCAAGTTATTTTTATTATTATTATTGTGAAAATACCATACAGAGGGTTACAATTACATGGGCAAGATAATGAGTACATTTCTTATCAAGCATTGTTGCCTCCTCCTTTGTTTCCCCTTCCCATTCCCCCACCATTCGCCCCCCCTTATTTGGTATTTTTATTAGCATGTTTCATATGATATTTTCATATAGGATCCAGAGCTCAAGGCGAGTGCTCTAACACTTGGACCACAATGCACTTCCGGCTTTTCTGAGTAGTTTTATTCGGAGATAAGAGTCTCACAGACTTTCTTGCCTGGGCTGGCTTCAAACTGTGATCCTTAGATCTCAGCCTTCTAAGCAGCTAGGATTACAGGTATGTGCCACTGGTACCCAGCTGCCTATATTTTTTTATATTTCAAAAGTAAATTAAATATCTACACAACCTTGTGAATATACTTAAAACAAAACAAAAATGCAGCTGTATATTTTAAAGAGATGACTTTTACAGTAAATGAATCACAGCTCAAAACTTTGAATTAATATGAGATGAAAGTATGACCAATTACAAACAAGACCCAAATGTTAACACCACAAAGAAGAAAGCAGTGATTCTAGTGACTTTTTTTTTGTCGGTCATGGGGCCTGAACTCTGGGCCTAGGCACTATCCCTCAAGCTCTTCAGCTCAAGGCTCTACCATTTGAGCCACAGTTCCATTTCTGGCTTTTTCTGCTTATGTGGTGCTGAGGAATTGAGCCCAGGGCCTCATGCATGCAAAGCAAGCACTCTACCACTGAGCCACCTTCCCAGCCCTACAAATATATTTGCTGAAATTGACTTAGCAGGTTTGTTATGAGCAGTGGTATTGTAGTGTAGTACAGCCATTCCTCAAAATTGGGGATTGTCCCAGTATCCTTATTCCCTTACAGAACCCACAAATCCAAGAGCCCCCAAGTCCCTTGAATAAAATGGTGTAGTATTTGCATATAACCTTCCTACAATTTTCTATATACTTGGCAATCATCTCTAGATGACTTATAATACCTAACATAATATAACTGCTATGAATGGTTGTTGGACTATATTGTTTAGGAAGTGAAGACAAGGAACAAAGCCTGTACATGCTGAGTAAAGGCACAGTATTTTCTACAAATATTTTTGGTCTGTGATTGGTAGAATCCTCAGATGTGGATTGCTAGTAGATATAGAGAGGCTAGTCTAAGCTCAAAACTATTTTGCATTCATTGTAGAATTAGCCAAATTTGTAAATACATGGAAGATGTGGGGACCAGGGTCTTGCTGTGAAAAAAGAAGAAATAAATATGAAATGGGAGGTAAGAACTCTTATGTAGAATACAATCAGATGGATCAATAAATATGAGCTAATAATAAAAAAGGTATTGTGGGAGGAAGGACCTGGAACCAACCATACAGGTTTAAATCCTTATGATATCTGGCACCCAACATGGGGCACGGGGCTCATGGTGAACAACAGAGAACTGAAGAATTTGAAACGCTGAAGAGTTTGTGATCCAGAAATAGGCACCAGGACACACTTCAGGACTGCCAGGGTAATTAATAGGGTTAACTCAAAGCAAAGGGGCCAGGTATCTTGAGCTGGTGAGCATGTTGCTAGCAGTCAGGAATACAAGTAAAAAGAAAGGATATGGAGAAATTAGCCCTGTAGAGGTCAGTATGGAGGCCCCACTTCTCACTCCCTACTCCTGACATCTGAATGCCCTTTCTCTCCTTTTTCCAATTAACAGGCCAGTGTTTTTGAGCAATAACAGTTACATCTGCTCAGGTATCTATAAATCCTCTAAACCTTTTATGATTCATGATGAGATTGCACTCAGAGTAGCCAGGCCCAATGATAATATTGTACCAAATTTGTTTGTTGGTGCTGCCAAAGCCTCCTTCCTGCTGATTATTCATGTGGGGGATGGGAGGGTAGGGGGGGGTCCTTATATGGGAGCAATCTGGGCAATTCTGTCTCCTGCTTTGATGTGCAATGGAGACAATGCTGAGGCCATAATCCTTGTCAATCATACATGAACTTTTAGGGCTTTAAAGTCCAACTACTTCTTCCTATAATTAATCCTACTGTAGATTTAGATATAGGTCCATAAACTTGTGTGGATATTTTAACAACACCCTGATCAGTAGTTAAAAACACAGGAGCTGCAGTTTTAAGTTCCACTGCCATGTTGCAACCAAATATGTGTTCCTCAATCCACTGCAACTGGGAACAACAAAAAGGTGTCTAGCTCTATCCATAGACAAAACAACAGGTGTTCTAGTAAAAATGAGCTCAGCCATCACTGAGATGTTAAGTGTTTGTCAATACCACTCCCCGTAATAGAAGCATACTTCTGGGGAAAAATGGCTGAGTCCATGCTGGGCAGGTAAAGTAAAAGATGAACCTGAAGCACCTTGTACTGCCAGAAAGCAATGAAGAAGTAGGAAATTTTTTTATAAAAAGAGGATCATTGCCAAGTGTGGTGGCACATACCTATAATCCCAACACTCAAGAGGATGAGGCAGAAGGATCGAGATATCTGGGCTTCATAGTGAGATCTTGTCTAAACAAAACAGACAAAACAAAACAGAGTGTCACTTATAAAATGTGGTGTGTGTGACAATTACAGAAATCATGGGTTTTCAACCATTACTGTTGAGGTGGATGCAGATAAAAATCATCAATACAAATGAACACAACTTGGTGGGAGGGGATTCGAACACTATTCTACGGCTTACTTTCTCAATGCCTATTCACAAACTGCTTTTTTATTATGACAGGGGAATAATATTCACAATAGTAACTTCTAATAGATATTAGTGTAGTCAATTGAAGAAACCCATCGTTACTAATAAGACAAACTAACCTCATGCCAAGTAGCATGTGGCATGTAGTATTCCTGCTTAATACAAAAAAAAATTGTGAACAAACAGACAAATCTAAACTAAGGAGATTTTACAAAACAACACAGCCTATACTCTCCAAATATGTCAATGTCACCAGGTAGCTCATGCCTGTAATACTAGCTACTAAGGAGGCTGAGATCTGAGCATTGTGGTTTGAAGCCAGCCCAGGTAGGAAAGCCTATGAGACTAACAATTTAGAAGAGCCTAAGTGGAGCTCTAGTCAAGTAGTAGAGTGATAGCCTTGAGCAAAGAAGTTCAGTGACACTGTTCAGGCCCTGAGAACAAGCCCAGACCACCACTTACACGCGTGCGTGTGCGCACACACGCACACACACAGTTCAAAAGCCAGCCCACGCTGGGTGCTGGTGGCTCATGCTTGTAATCCTAGCTACTCAGGAGGCTGAGATCTGAGGATCATGGTTCAAAGCCAGCCCAGGCAAGAAAGACTCTTACCTCCAATAAACCACTAGAAAACTGGAAGTAGCACTGTGGCTCACAAGGCAGAGTGCTCACCTTAGCTGAAGAGCTAAGGGACAGTGCCCAAGCCCAGAGTTCAAGCCCCACAAATGACAAGAAAAGAAAAAAATAGCCAGCCCAGGCAGGGAAGTTGTAAGACTCTTATTTCCAATAAACCTAGCAAAAAGCCAGAAGTGGAACTATGGCTCAAGAGGTAGAGCAAAAAAAAGCTGAGGAACAACAGGCCCTGAGTTCAAGCCCTACTATGGGAGGAAAGGAGGAGGGATATATATGTAAGATATATATATATATATATATATATATCTTATATATATCTTATTTATATATATCTTATATATATCATATATATATATCTTATATATATATATTTGCACAAACACATACATACTTTCTATATACATATGTATGTGTATACGTATGTACATGTCGGGGAAACAAAAGAGAAGGCTACAATGCTTGATAAGAAATGTACTCATTATCTTGCCCATGTAATTGTAACTCCTCTGTACAGTATCTTCACAATAAAAAAAAGTAAAACAAAAAATGTATGTACATGTCATGAAAGACCCATTCTTATTCCCAATACTGACTGTAGAAGGCTTCCAGATTAAAGAACAAAGCAAGAAATCAATAAAATATAATATGTAATTCTTGAATGAATCACAGATTTATAAGTCTAGGATGATAAAAAGTTTAAATTTGGACTATGTAAATGATATTATAGTTAATTTCTTACATGTGCAAACTGCATTCACATTGTTAGATGAGAGCAGCTAGGAGAAATGTCATATCCATAACACACTTTGAATTAAGAAAAACACACAAAATAACTGTGGCACAATATGATCAGCTAGTGGGTCCAGGTAAAGGTGATCAGCGCAAATCTGTAATCCCTCATTTTTATTTTTATTATTTTTGGGGGGCGGGGGGTCTGGTCGTGGGGCCTGAACTCTAGGCCTGGGCGCTGTCCCTCAGCTCTTCAGCTCAAGGCTAGCACTCTACCATTTGAGCCATAGCTCCACTTCCGGATTTTTTTCTTTTTGCTTATGTGGTGCTGAGGAATCGAACCCAGGGCCTCAGGCATGCAAGGCAAGCACTCTACCACTGAGCCACCTTCCCAGCCCAATCCCTCATTTTTAATGGGGATGGTAAATGAGCAGCTAGACATACCCAGGTCCCTTTACATACCATTGGTGATTCACTAGTGTGAATAGGAGGTCTCCTTGTTGAGAATACCAGTTGAGTTCAAAGTTAGGATTCTTTAGTCTGAGAGGGGAGATAAACCCTAAGTACTGCCAGGTACAGTGGTTCAAGCCTGTAATCCTAGCTACTCAGGAGACTGAAATCTGAGGATCATGGTTCAAAATCCAGCCTGGGCAGGAAAGGCCATGAGACTCTTATCTCCAATAAACCACCAGAAAACTGTAAGTGGCACTATGGCTCAAATGGTAGAGCACTTGCCTTGAGCTGAAGAGCTCAGGGACAGTGCCCAAGCCCAGATTTCAAGTCCCACAACCAACAAAAACAAACAAAAACCCAGGTACTTATTTTGCCAAGGTCCCTGAAGCCCAAACTACAGACCCCAAGAAAAGCCTGCCTAGTCCAAGCAAAACACCCACAGGGCTCTAAGCACCTCTGATACATATATCAGAGGAAGGCCCACCAAACCTCTGAGAAGAACCTTCAAATGAAAGGTTCATCCTCTCTGACGTTTGCTTCTAGCAAACCCTTTACCTTTTGCCAATCTTAGCATTTGTACATCGGTATTTTACTGCAGTCTTAAAACATTAAGAGTTTTTTTGTTTTGTTTTTTGTTTGTTTTGTCAGTTGTGGGGCTTTAACTCAGGGCCTGGGCACTGTCCCTGAGATTTTTTTGCTCAAGGCTAGTATTCTACCACTTGAGCCAAAAGCTCCACTTCCAGTTTTCTATTAGTTAATTGGAAATAAGAGTCTCATAGGCTTTCCTGCCTTGGTTGGCTTCGAACTTTTGATTTTCAGATCTCAGCCTCCTGAGTAGCTAGGATTACAGGTGTGAGCCACCTGGTAAGAGTACCTTTTTCTAAGTCTAATCACTATCAGTGTTGATTTTTCTAGGAAATGTTTTTTTGTGGCACTAGAGCTTGAACTCACAGCTGGCATTCTACCATTTGAGCCACACTTTCACTTCCAGCATTTTTCTCGTTAATTGAAGATTAAGAGTGTCTTCAAGGCAGGGCGCTGGTGGCTCACGCCTGTAATCCTAGCTACTCAGGAGGCTGAGATCTGAGGATCGCGGTTCAAAGCCAGCCCGGGCAAGAGAGACCATGAGACTCCTATCTCCAATAAACCACCAGAAAACCGGAAGTAGAGCTGTAGTTCAAGTGGTAGAGTGCTCGCCTTGAGCTGAAGAGCTGAGGGACAATGCCCAGGCCCAGAGTTCAAGCCCACGACAGACCAAAAAAAAAAAAAAATGTCTGCCGTGGCTGACTTCAAATAGATATTCAGTTCTCAGCCTCATGATTATAGGTATGAACCACCAGTACCCTGCTTTTCTAGGAAATTATGTACATCTTTTGTCTGTTTTATATACACTATATACAGGTTACAAATATTACAAATATTGTCTCTCCACTTTGTGCTGGTCTTTCTTTTCTTTTAGGGGGACTGAAAAGTCCTTATACTTGCTAGTAGGCACTCTTACCATTTGAGCCATGATTTCCCTTTTTGCCTTTCAAGGTAGAGTCTACATTTGTGCACAGGCTGGCCTGGGCTCCTATCCTCATATTTATGTTTCTCTTTGTTGCTGGAATGAGAGATAAGGGATACTATGCTCAGCCATTATTTGAGATGGGAGTCTCACAAACTTCTTTTGCCTGGATTGACTTCAAACCTCTATCACCCAATCTCTAGGATTATAGGTTTGAACCACTGTACCTGGCTTTTTGATAAATAGATCTTAATTTTAATCTAGTAAAATTGGTTGTTCTTATTTTAAAGTTAATATTTTTGTAATAAAAATTTTTTGCTTATCGAAGTCATAGAAATATCCTTAGTTTTTCTTTAATTTACCCCAAAACTCATTTTTGTATGCTATAAATTAGGGATTTGATTTCTTTCTTTTTCCAACTGTCACAGGAATGAGAAATCTGTCTTGTGCCCAGTTACATGTAATTCCAACCAGCATGTATCATGCTTCCTCGGCCCATTTGACAGCTTCTGTCTTATGGGCCAGTTGATGTCTCCCTAAGCTAACTTTTTTTTTTTTTTTTTTTGGTCCGGTCCTGGGGCCTGAACTCTGGGTCTGGATGTTGTCCCTCAGCCTCTTCAGCTGAAGGCTAGCGCTCTACCACTTGAGCCACAGTGCCACTTCCGGCTTTTTTTCTTTTTGCTTATGTGGTGCTGAGGAATCAAACCCAGGGCCCCATGCATGCAAGGCAAGCGCTCTACCACTGAGCCACCTTCCCAGCCCCCCCAAGCTAACTTTAATGTAAACTTTGATCCTCATATGTAAGTATTATATCCACCCTTCTTTAAAGTGGTCTGCTGTACTATTCCCAACATTTTATAATCATCTTGTCACATTTCCCATAAAATCCTTTGGCGGTTTAGATGAAGATGTACTGAATCCACAGATCAATATAAAAAGCTTTAGTATGATGAGTCTTCCTAGCCAAGAACATTTTCTATTTATTTTGAGTCTTCTTTAATATCTCAATAAATCTTTAAGTTATTTTCCATCAAATATGTTAGGATTTGCTGGGTGCAGTGGCTCACACTTAACTACTAAAGAAGATAAGATCTGAGGATCACAGTTCAGAGAAAGTCTAGGCAAAAATAAATCCAAGAGACTCTTATCTCCAATTAACCAGCAAAAAGCCAGAAGCAGAGGTCTAGCCCAGGTGGTAGGGTGCCAGTTGTGAGCAATAAAACAGAAGCCTAGGTAACAAGTTGGGAGTGTAGCTCAGTGGCAGTGCATACATTAGCATTTATGTGGCCCTTGGTTCCATCTTTAGCATTAAGAACACAATTTTTATTTTATTTGTCGGTTGTGGGGCTTGAATTCAGAATCTGAGCACTGTCCCTGAGCTCTTTTGGCTCAATGCTAGTGCTCTACCACTTTGAGCCACAGTGCCACTTCTGGTTTTCTGGTGGTTAAGCGGAGATAAAGAGACTCACAGGCCGGGTGCCAGTGGCTCACGCCTGTAATCCTACCTTACTCAGGAGGCTAAGATTTGAGGATCCCGGTTCAAAGCCAGCCCGAGCAGGAAAAGTCCAAGAAACTCTTTTTTTTTGTTGTCTTTTCTTTTTTGGTACTGGGGATCAAACCCAGGACATTGCACTTGCTAGGCAAGCGCTTTGCCACTGAGCTACATCCCAGCCCCCACGAAACTCTTATCTCCAATAAACCACCAGAAAACCAGAAGTGGTGCTGTAGCTCAAGTGGTAGAGCATTAGCCTTGAGCTGAAGAGCTGGGGGACAGACTTCAAGTCCCAGGACTGACCAAAAAAAAAGTGTCTCTCGGACTTTCCTATCTGGGCTGGCTTTGAACCTGTGGTTCCCAGATTTCAGCTTTCTAAGTAGCTAGGATTAAAGGTGTAAGCTACCAGCACCTGGCAAGAAGAACAAACCTAAACATCTTTCATTTCTATTTATATCAAAGTTGGTTCTGCTACTATACTGTTTGGTGGGAATGTAAACTGGTTCAACCACTCTGGAAAACAGTATGGAAGTTCCTCAAAGACTAAACAAAGAGTCGGGCACCAATGGCTCATGCCTGTAATCCTAGCTACTCAGGAGGCTGAGATCTAGGCCAGGAATGTCTGTGAGACTCTTCTCTCCAATTAACCACCAAAAAACTGCAAGTGGTGTTGTGGTCCAAGTGTTAGAGCACTAGCCTTGAGCTGAAGAGCTCAGGGACAGCATCCAGGCCAGATTTCAAGCCCTGAGACAAATAAAAACAACAACAACCATAACAACAACAACAACAACAAAAGACTGAACATAGAGCTCGCCTGTGATCCAGCAATCTCACTCCTGGGCATTTACCCAAATAATCACAAACAAGGCCACACTAAAGCATCTGAAATACAGAAGACCCCAGAAAGGAGTGGAAAGATGCTGAGAGTGCAATCTAGCACACTACCACCCATTTTCTTTCCTTTTTTTTTTTCCTTTCCTTTTTTGAAGCAGGATCTTACTATGTAGCATAGGCTGGCCTTGAATTTCCTCCAGCCTCAGCTTGGGTACTGTTGTATTAACTCTGGCTCCTATCACCCATTTTTCATGCTCAACTGTGAGTGGTGACTTTAATCCCAGCTACTTGAGATAGCAATCAGGAAGACCGAGGTTCAAGGACAGCCAGGGCAAGGTGTGGTAGTACATATCAGTGATCCTAAGTAGGAAGACATAGTAGGAGGATCAAAATCTGAAATCAACCCTAGGCAAAAAGTTTAATAATCTATCCATAAAATAACAAACAAAAAAGAGCAGGAGGTATGTGGCTCACTATAGTGGTAGGGCATACTTTCTAACCCTAGGCCAGGTCCCATGAGGAAGAGGGAAAGTCTCCTGTACTTGGGAGCTTATAAACTATAAGAAGAGATCAAGAGTGGGCCTCAAAAGGGGGGAAAACTAATGACTCATGTAAGGACAGATCAAGTGCTGGCAAAAGCCAACTCAACCAGAGGGACAGAAACACTCTCTCACTGTGGTAAGATCTGAGGCAAGCCTTGCAAGGTTCCAAGGTCTGTCTAAAAAGAAACAAAACAAGGGAATTTGAGGAAAGCAAAACGAAATAAAGGCAGCATGCAGCTAAGCAATTGTTAATGTGTTGGGGAAAGGAAACATTTCAGCTGAGCCACTGAAGGGAAAAGAATGATAAATCAGCTGGGCATTGGTGGTTCTCATCTATAATCCTAGCTACTTAGAAGGCTGAGATCTGAGGATGATGGTTTGAAACCAACTTGGGCAGGAATGTCTATGAGACTCTTATCTCCAATTAATCATCAAACGAAGTAGAGCTGTGGCTCAAAGGGGTAGAGTATATCCCTGAGCAGAAAAAGCTCAGGGACAGCACTCAAGCCCCTGAGTCTAAGCCTCATGACCACCACCAACAACAATAAAAATAATAAATCAGATTGATGAATTATACGTTAGTGAAAGAACTTGAAAGCTGAGCTAGAAAGCTCAGGACAGAAATTTTTGAATTGAGATAAGACTCAGCTTCCTCTTTATGAAAACTATCTGTGATCTTTTTTGTTGTTGTTGTTGGTGGTGGTCATGGGGCTTGAACTCAGGACCTGAGTTCTGTCCCTAAACTTTTTTGCTCAAGGCTAGTGCTCTACCACTTTAAGCCACAGCTCCACCTCCAGTTTTCTAGTGGTTAAATGGAAATAAGGGGCTCAAGGACTTTATTACCTGAGCTTGCGTCAAACAATGATCCTTAGGTCTCAGCCTCCACAGTAGCCAGGATTACAGGTGTGAGCCAGAGCCTGGCTCCATCTATGATCATGAAGCATGTACATGTATGTGTATCTTACATACATCCACATCCACATCCACAAACAAGAAGCTATCCTTCCCACCTACCCCAAGCTGAGAACGAATAGTTCAGACTTTTTGTTGCCTTGTCAAACAGTTTTAGGAACCCACACCAAGACTGCCAAAGCCAGTTTGCAAGGACAAAATCATCAGGACTATAGCCAGAGCCAGAGCAAGGAGAAGATCAGAGAGGTACCAAGGGCACACACCTCTAGGAGTCACCAGATCTCAGGGCTGGCATCATTTCGCCTCGCCCCCCATACCTCGAGCCCTGTCAGCGTGAGATCTGAGGGCCTATGCTAGGAATTTGGCTTCTGAAAAAGAGAGGTAGAGACTACACAGATTACCAGGTCACACCTTTCCACCCTTCATGTCAACTAGGACAAACAAGTGGGCCATAGGTACACTCACACACTCACCTGGACAGTCAGCTTCATCGCTCTTATCCTCACAGGCTGCCAAGCCGTCACACTGCCACAGGAGGGGGATGCAATGGATGGCACCACTCCGACAGGCAAACTGCCCAGGGTTGCACCGCAGCTCTGTGGAACCAAAGGGTGAGAAGGGTGAGAGACTACTGAGGAAGTAGCAATAGATATAAGAAACTTGGAATCGGGCTGGGAAGGTGGCTCAGTGGTAGAGCGCTTGCCTTGCATGCATGAGGCCCTGGGTTTGATTCCTTAGCCCCATATAAGCAAAAAGGAAAAAGCCGGAAGTGGCACTGTGGCTCAAGTGGTAGAGCGCTAGCCTTGAGTTGAAGAGCTGAGAGACAGCGCCCAGGTCCAGAGTTCAGGCCCCACGACGGGGACCCCCCCCACCCGCAAAAAAAAAAAAAAAGAAACTTGGAATGTAAGGCCCTACTAGTCACAAGTCCTGGACATTCTCAAAGGAGGGCCAAGAATGTTATAACACTACAGAAATGTGGCTCTTACTATCATGTAGGTGGCTGCATGAGGAAGGCTCTGTGGAAATTTAAGAGATGGAGGCCCCTACCACCACCACCAGGGTGAGCGTCCCACTATCAAATCCCATGTAGGCAGAGAGAAGATCAGTGAAACTTCATTCCACCCCTGAGGCTGGAGACAAAAAAGTTGGTTCTTTGAAAAAGTTAATAAGATTGACAAATCCCTAGTTAATTTGATAAGTAAAAGGAGAGAAGAGACCCAAATCAACAAAATTAGAGATGAAAAAGGAAACGTTGCAACAAACATCCAAGATATTCAACAGATTATGTGGGACTATTTTCAAAACCTATTCTCAAGGAAGATGGAAAATCTTGTAGAAATGGATAAATTCCTAGACATATGAGTTGCCTAAGTGGAACAAGAAGTTATAAGCCACTTAGACTTTATAACAAGCAATGAGACCAAGGAAATAATAAAAAGTTTCCCAACAGGGAAAAGTCCAGGTCCCAAGGGATTCACACCTAAATTCTATAAGACCATTAAAGAACTGACTGGGGGGGGGGGGGGGGATGGGAAGGGGAAACAAAGGAGGAGGCTACAATGCTTGATAAGAAACATACTCATTATCTTGCCCATGTAATTGTAACCTCTCTGTACAGTATTTTCACAATAAAAAATAAAATTTTTTAATTAAAAAAAAAAAAAGAACTGACACCAGTACTCCTCAAACTTTTCCATGGTGGGGGCTGGGAAGGTGGCTCCGTAGTAGAGTGCTTGCCTTGCATGCATGAGGCCCTGGGTTCGATTCCTCAGCACCACATAAGCAGAAAAAGCCAGAAGTGGTGCTGTGGCTCAAGTGGTAGAGCGCTAGCCTTGAGCTGAAGAGCTGAGGGACAGCTCCCAGAACTAGAGTTCAAGCCCAGGACTGGCAAAAACAAAAAACAAAAAACAAAAAACTTTTCCATGGTGTAGAAATGGAAGGATCACTAGTAACTCATTCTATGAAACCAGCATTACATTCATCTCAAAACCAGGTAGGGACCCAACGAAAAAAGAGAACTATAGACAAAAGGTGAACAAATGCAGTAATGGAACTCACTGGACACTATGCTGAAAATGAACTATACAACTTGTGGGTGGGATGGTTGAAAAAACTGGGAGAGAGTGAGGGAAGGGGTGACATTATCCAAGAAGAAATGTACTCTTTTTGGGGGGGGGTTGGGGGAGGGTTGGTTGTGGGGCCTGAACTCAAGGCCTGGGTGCTATGTCTGAGCTTTTTCATTCAAGGCTAATGCACTACCTCTTTGAGCCTCAGTGCCAATTCCAGTTTTCTGGTGGCTCATTGGAGATAAGAGTCTCACAAAGCTGGGCACTGGTGGCTCACGCCTGTAATTCTAGCTACTCAGGAGACTGAAATCTGAGGATCATGGTTCAAAGCCAGCCAGGGCAGGAAAGACCATGAGACTCCTATCTCCAATAAACCACTAGAAAACCGGAAGTAGCACTGTAGCTCAAGTGGTAGAGTGTTCACCTTGAGCTGAAGAGCTAAGGGACAGCACCCAGGCCCAGAGTTCAAGCCCCATGACCGACCAAAAAAAAAAAAAAAAGAGTCTCACAGATGCCGGGCGCTGGTGGCTCACGCCTGTAATCCTAGCTACTCAGGAGGCTGAGATCAGAGGATCACGATTCAAAGCCAGCCCAGGCAAGGAAAGTCTGTGAGACTCTTCTCTCCAATTAACCACGAGAAACTGCAAGTGGTACGTGGCTCAAGTGGTAGAGTGCTAGCCTTGATCTGAAGAGCTGAGGGACACGGCCCAGGTCCAGAGTTCAAGCCCCACAACTGGGAGGGGGGCAGGGGAGTGTTTGTTTACAGACTTTCCTGCCTGAGCTGGCACTGAACTGTAATCCTCAGATCTCAGCCTCCTGACTAGCTAGGATTATAGACATGAGCCACCAGCCTTTGTTAGAAATATGCTCTTCACCTGACTTATGTAACTGCAACCCCTCTGTATATTACTTTTTCTTTTTTCTTTTTTCTTCTTTTTGCCAGTTCTGGGGCTTAAACTTAGGGCCTAGGTACCGTCCCTGAGCTTCTTTTGCTCAAGACTAGCACTCTACCACTTGAGCTGCCTACTCTGGCTTTTTCTATTTATGTGGTACTAAGGGCTTCATTCCCACATTCCCAGCTCTGTACATCATTTTTATAATAACAAGAAAGGATGGAGGTGGGTATAGGCCAATCTCTGGTCTATACTTGCCAACAAAATTTAACTACTAATAAAAAAAAAAATCACTCAACCCATGCACCGGTGGCTCATGCCTGTAATCCTGGCTACTCAAGAGTCCTGAGGATCAGGTTTGAACCCAACCTGGGCAGTAAAGTCCAAGAGACTCTTATCTCTAATTAATCACAGAAAAAAAGTTGAAAGCGGTGCTGTGGGACTCAAGCAGTAGAGTACTAGCCTTGAATAAAAGGAGCTCAGAGACAGCACCCTGACCCAGAGTTCAAGCCTCAGGACTGGGGGGGGGGGGGGGGGGAGAGGGGGGAACCACACTCATTATGATGAAATCAATTTTATCCCAGATTTAAGGCTAATTTAATTTATATAAATCAATAAACACAATATACCACATTAACAGAGCCAAAACAAGAATCAAATGATCAGCTCAGCACTGGTGGCTCACAGGTGTCATCCTAACTCAAGAGGCTTAGAACAGAGGATTCAGGTTCAAAGCTAGCCTAGGCAGGAAAGTCTAATTAACCTCCAGAAAACAGGAAGTAGAACTGTGGCTCAAAGTGGTAGAATGCTTGACTTGAGCAAAAAGAGCTCAGGGACAGTGCCCAAGCCCTGAGATGCCCTCCCACCATATACACACACGCCCCAGGCACCAGTGGCTCACTCCTGTAATCCTAGCTACTCAGTCAGCTGAGATCTGAAGATTGTGGTTCAAAGCCAGCTTGGGCAGGAAAGTCTTTGAGACTCTTATCTCCAATAAACCACCAGAAATCTAGAAGTGGCACTGTGGCTCAAGTGGTAGAGTGCTCACCTTGAGCTGAAGAGCACAGGGACAGTGCCCAAGCCTAGATGTTCAAGCCCCATAACTGACCAAAAAAAAAAAAAAAAAAAATCTGGAAGTGGCCCTGTGACTCAAGTGGTAGAGTACTAGCCTTGAGCTAAAGGGCTGAGGGGCAGCACTCGGGCCCAGACTTCAAGCCCCACAACCACCACCAACAACAAAAAAAACAAAACAAAAAGTCAGATATCAATGGCTAATGCCTGTAATCCTAGCTACTCAGGAATCTGTAATCTGATGACTGCTGTTCAAAGCCAGCCACAGCCAGGGCAGTCAAGTCCATGAGACACTTATCTCAGAAAACCAGAAGTGGTGCTGTGGCTCAAGTGGTAGAGCACTGGCCTTGAGCTGAAGACCTTAGGGACAGCACCCAAGTCCAGAGTTCAAGCTCCACAACCCACCACAAAAAAAAAAGTCATATATCACCTCAAAGATGCAGAAAAGGCCTTCAACAAACTCCAACAATCATTTATTATAAAAGGTCCAAAAGGAGGAGGGTGCAATGCTTG
Source organism: Dipodomys merriami (assembly GCF_024711535.1). Taxonomy (NCBI): domain Eukaryota; kingdom Metazoa; phylum Chordata; class Mammalia; order Rodentia; family Heteromyidae; genus Dipodomys; species Dipodomys merriami. The sequence goes on from NW_027206013.1 coordinate 2,495,746, forward strand.
GTAAGAAATGTACGCATTATCCTGCCCATGTAATTGTAACCCCTCTGTACAGTATGTTCACAAATAAAATTAAATTTAAAAAAAAAAAAAAAAAAGGTCCAGACGGGCTGGGAAGGTGGCTCAGTGGTAGAGCGCTTGCCTTGCATGTCTGAGGCCCTGGGTTCGATTCCTCAGCACCACATAAGCAAAAAACAAAAAAAGCCGGAAGTGGCGCGGTGGCTCAAGTAGTAGAGCATTAGCCTTGAGCTGAAGAGCTGAGGGACAGCACCCAGGCTCAGAGTTCAGGCCCCACGACCGGACCCAAAAACAAAAACAAAACAAACAAAAAGGTCCAGAGAAGCTAAGAATAGAAGGAACATATTTCAACATAATAAAGACTATAGATAATGAATTTACAGCCATCGTACTGTTAAAAAACAAACAAACCATTTCCTCTAAAATCAGAACAAGACAAGAACATTGGGCGCCATCCCTCAGCTCTTCAGTTCAAGACTAGCACTTTATCACTTGAGCCACAGCGCCACTTCTGGTTTTCTGGTGGTTTATTGGAGGTAAAAGTCTCACTGACTTTCCTGCCTGGGTTGGCTTTGAACAGTGATCCTCAGATCTCAGCCTCCTGAGTAGCTAGGATTACAGGCATGAACCACCAATGCCCAGCTAAAATGATAAAATTTTATATGATGTGTATTTAATCACAACCTCTCTTTTTTAAAAAAAGTTACTGTAAAAGTAATATACAGAGGAGTTCCAGTTACATAAGGAAATGAATACATTTCTTGTTGAACAGTGTTAGCCCCTTCCTCATTTTCTCCCGCTCTCTCCCCCTCCAACTCCCCTTCGCACTAAGTTATAAAGTTCATGTCCAACATAGTGTCTTGTGAGTATTACTGTTACATCGGTTCCACAATCTCTTTCTTTTTGTGCTGGTCCTGGGGCTTGAACTCAGGGCATGGGCACTGTCCCTGAGTTTTTTGTTGGTGGTGGTGGTTCCACAATCTCTTTCTTTCTTTTTGTGCTGGTCCTGGGGCTTGAACTCAGGGCATGGGCACTGTCCCTGAGTTTTTTGTTGGTGGTGGTGGTGGTTGTGGGGCTTGAACTCTGGGCTTGGGAGTTATCCCTGAGCTCTTCAAGCTCAAGGCAAGCACTCTACCATTTGAGCTACAGTGCCACTTCCGGTTTCCTGGTGGTTTATTGGAGATAAGAGTCTCATGGCCTTTCCTGCACGGGCTGGCTTTGAAGCATGATCCTCAGATCTCAGCCTCCTGAGTAGCTAGGATTATAGGTGTGAGCCACTAGCACCTCGCTGTCCCTCAGTTTTTTGTTTGGTTCTGTACTGCTTTTTGCTCAAAGCTAGCACTCTACCACTTGAGCCTCAGCTCCACTTCTGACTCTTTGGTGATATTAGGGTCTTATGGGGTTCCCTGTCCAGGCTGGTGTGGAACCACGATCCTCAGATCTCAGTCTCCTGTAGAGGTAGGATTACAAGTATGAGCCACTGATGACTGGCTCACAATTTCTTTTAAATTCTTTTTTTATTTTGGTCAGTCATAGGGCCTGGGCGCTGTCCCTTAGCTCTTCAGCTCAAGGCTAGCACTCTACCACTTGAGCGTCAGCCCCACTTCCGGCTTTTTCTGCTTTTATGGTGCTGAGGAATAGAACCCAGGGCCTCATGCTTGCAAGGCAAGCACTCTACCACTGAGCCACCTTCCCAGCCCCATCTTTTAAATTCTTAAAAAGAAAAAGAACTATGCAATTTAAAGGCAGGGAGAGATTGGAAAAGGAAACTGGGGGAAAGCAAACAAAGGAGTAACATTGTCCAAAAAAGTGATATATGCATTATCTAACTTGTGAAATGGTAACCACTGTGGTTACCATTAATAACTGTGGTAACCTTAAGAATAAAATTATATTTAAAAAAAAAAAAGACTTGGAATGTTGGCTTAAGTGGTAGAGTGCTAGCCTTGAGCTAAAGCAGCTCAGGGACAGCCATGTGCCAATGGCTTATGCCTGTAATCCTAGCTACTCAGGAGGCTGAGATCTGAGGATCACAGTTCAAAGTCAGCCTGGGCAGGAAAGTCTGTGAGATTCTGATCTCCAAATAAAACCAGCAGAAAACTGCAAGTGGTGTTGTGGCTCAAGTGGTAGAGCACTTGCCTTGAGCTGAAGAGCTGAGGGACAGCATCCTGCCCCAGAGTTCAAGCCCCAGGAAAGAAAGAAAGAAAGGAAAGAAAGAAAGGAAGGAAGAAAGAAAGAAAGAAAGAAAGAAAGGAAGGAAGGAAGAAAGAAAGAAAGAAAGAAAGAAAGAAAGAAAGAAAGAAAGAAAGAAAGAAAGAAAGAAAGAAAGAAAGAAAGAAAGAAAGGAAGGAAAGAAAGAAAGAAAGAAGAGAGAGAAAGGAAGAAAGAGAGAAAGAAAGAAAGAAAGAAAGAAAGAGAGGGAGGGAGGGAGGGAGAGAGGGAGGGGAAAGGGAGAGAGGGAGGGGAAAGGGAAGGGGAAGGGGAAGGGGAAGGGGAAGGGGAAGGGGAAGGAGGAAAGGAAAGGAAAGGAGAGAGAGAGAAAGAGAGAGAGAGAGAGAGAGAAAGCAAGCAAGCAAGCAAGCAAGCAACTCAGAAACAATGCTCAGGGGCTGAATATAAGACCCAGTATTGGAAAAATAAAGGGGGGGGCTAGGCGCTGGTAGCTCCCACCTGTAATTCTAGATACTTTAGAGGCTAAGATCTGAGTATTGCAGTTTGAAGCCAGCTAGGCAGGGAAGTCTGTAAGATTCATCTCCAATTTAAAAAAAAAAAAATTGAAAGTGGTACTATCGACTCAAGTGGTAGAGCACTAGCCTTGAGCAAAAGCAGCTCAGACAGCACTCAGGCCCTAAATTCAACTCATAGGACTGGAAAGAGGGAGGGAGGGGACAAGCACTGATAGCTCATACTTGTAATCATAGCTGAGACTGAGATCTGAGGACTGCAGTTCAATCATCTCAGGCACAAAAGTTCTAGAGATTACATCAAAAAGTCATCAAAATAACCATCAAAAAGTCAGCTAGGGGCTGGGAAGGTGGCTCAGTGGTAGAGCGCTTGCCTTGCATGCATGAGGCCCTGGGTTCGATTCCTCGGCACCACATAAGCAAAAAGAAAAAAGCCGGAAGTGGTGCTGTGGCTCAAGTGGTAGAGCGCTAGCCTTGAGCTGAAGAGCTGAGGGACAGCACCCAGGCCCAGAATTCAGGCCCCACAACTGGACCAAAAAAAAAAAAAAAAGTCAGCTAGGACTGGGTGCCAGCGGCTCACACCGGTAATCCTAGCTACTAAGGAGGCTGAGATCTGAGTGAGGATCACAGTTTAAAGCCAACCCAAGCAGGAAAGTCTTATCTCCAATTAACCACCAGAAAACCAGAAGTAAAGCTATGGCTCAAAATGGTAGAGCACTAGCCTTGAACTGAAGAGCTCAGGGACAATGCCCAGGCCCAGAGTTCAAGCCCCATGACCGAAAAAAAAAAAAAAATTAAAATATGAATTTAAAAAAAAGTCAGCTGCCAAGCATGAGTTCAAACCCCAGTACCTGATAATTACAAATAGGGAGAGAAGAGAGAAGCAATGATGTCATATAGTTTCTGAAAATGCTACTATGCACTTTCAAGAGGTAAATGCCACTTATTATGAAGATAGTGATTTTCTTCGTGATCCCCTGAAAAGGTCAACAACACCCTACAAGCCTCTGGGCACTAGGAGAACTAGTGCTTTACACATTGCATGGGAACTAGTGGATTGGTGTCCTGTAGAATTCAGGAGTCTCTGCAATACAGATTCTTTCTCTGGATTCAATTTCTTCTTTGTCAGCAAGCCTTGGCCTCATTTTAAATTATGTAATCTGAGCTGTCTCAAATTACTGTATAAAATTTAGTATGCTGCCTAAATTGTTTGGAATTGATTTCTCTTCAACATTTGTCCAAGAGGAAGACAGAGTATTAGCAGAAGAACACATGTCCACACTTAACATCACAAAGGCAACAAAAAAATTGCAGCAAGGAAATGGAAGCGAAAGTTCTAGTTGGCTTCCTTCCATTGCAAACAGATGGGGCTCTACCATGGTAGATTGAGATATCTGAGCTGCAGCCTTCCACACCAGGAATGATGAGCATCCACATCCTGCAGGGGTATCCCAGCACCAGGAAATCCCAGGGTCCCTGGTTGGCAGTGAGCAGCTGAGCAGTGAACCTTCTATTGCCCAGACAGTCTATCTTGGACAGAACTTGGGGGTGCTTCTTGTCAGGACTCTCCCCAGCTCACAATCCATCTTCTCTGTAAGATACTTCCATAAGAGAAAGATACGGGAAGCAGAAGACAGGATTTGGAAACAGTGCTGGCTGGGGCTCCTGGCCAAGTGGCCACACAGCAATAGGAGGCCAACTACAGATACAGGGATATACCCAACACCATGGAATCTGGGCCAGGAGTCTTTTCTCAGGACATCTTCAAAGAAACAAAGAGTCCTGTCAACAAACACAAAAAACTAAAATATCCCCCCCAAAAAACAAAAAATAAAGCATACAACAGAGGGCATACTGCTGTCACCTCTGTCCTAACATAAGAAGCTGAAGAAGAGCCTTGAATAGAGACCCTGGGGCGGGCCAATGGACGACAATGCAGCCTAAACAAGGTCTGCCCAGTAGGCAGGGTGGCTAGTACTCTGGAAGTCTGCACTATGTATGTCTGCACTATGGCTCTAAGAAGGGATGCAACTGGAAACAAGACAGCAACATCAGAATGCTTTCCTCGTGTCCACAGCAGACTGGGCTGGTCAGAACGAGAGAGAGAGAGAGCAAAGCATGGTCGGGCATTCAGAATGGTGCACAGACCATTCTAGAATCGAATGTCATCATATTACAAACTCTCCACCATCCCAAAAGGACATTATAGTAGTAGTAGTCATGCTTTAATGAGGACCAGGATCACCTCTAGCTTTTTCCCCAAGGTTTTCCATCTTTTTGGCCTCTGGTTTGTCATTCTCTGTGACTCTTCCACTTCAACCTCAATTCTTTCCTGGTCACTACCACTTCTCTTCCAGTAGCTTTCTTGGAATGACACATGGAGAGATCAGTTGGAAAGAAGCTCCAGAACCATCATAAGACAAAGGACAGGCCCCAGCTGCCTCAGTTGGACTGTGGGACTATTTGTCTATAGCAGGCTCCATCCCTTCATCTGTAGAACATTGAAGTGACCGTCCTGCTCTGCCCACCCTTCTGACTTCCTTAGTAGTCCTGGAAGCCCAAAGAAGAAAACCACTCAGTGATATTTTTGCATGTTCCATAGCTAAGAATATTTCCAGGAGACGTCCAAACAGAAAAATGCTCTGAGAAGGTTCCATACCAGCGAAGAGTAGATGGAGGCAGGACACTAGGGACAGAGGCTTTGCCCGGCATGTCATCCTGATGACCCTCCACAGAGCAGCCTGATGATAGCTGCTGCCGCCTGCAGATCTAGGCATCCCTCGCTCTGCCAGCCACCAAGTTGCCCCAAGACACCAGCAACTCAACATCAAACTGAAGGAATTCAGGGTCCATCCAGGCAACTGCCACCCAGAAGTCCCCATAGTTCACAGCAGACAGTTGTACACAACTCATAAAAATGAAAGAACTGTTTCATTAGCAGAAAGGAAAGAAGGCCTGAGGTTCTTCAACTTATTAAAGCACCCATCTAATCTTGTTGGTACACATTAAGGACACTGGCTCAGTGTCCCTCATTAACTTGACAACAGAACAGGCCCAAGAAACAAGGCTCTTTCACTCAAATCCCTGTTCTCAATGACTTTTAGCAGAGCTCTCCCATCAGAATATCCCATGTTCTGACTGCATCACAGAAATTTGAGTCCAAACTTTCCAGTTCTGACCATTTTCTCTGTTGAGATAAAAGACAGAAAGCTTAGGGAAGCATAGAGTCTCTATGGAGTGTGGCTGGGACAAAATTTTAGAAAACCAGGAGGCACTAATGCCTGGCCAACAGTTTGGGACCACAGGGCCATGGATGTAAGAAACTATAAACAGGGGCTGGGAAGGTGGCTCAGTGATAGAGCCCTTGCCTTGCATGCATGAGGCCCTGGGTTTGATTCCTCAGCACCACGTAAGCAGAAAAAAGCTGGAAGTAGCTCAAGTGGTAAAGCACTAGCCTTGAGCTAGTCCCTCACGAGGGACGAAAGAAAGAGACAGACAGACAGAGGAAAGAGAGAGAGACACAGAGAGAGAGACAGACACAGACAGACAGACAGACAGACAGACAGAGGGGAAAGAGGAGAGAGAGAGACAGACAGAGAGAGAGAGAGAGAGAGAGAGAGAGAGAGAGAGAGAGAGAGATTATAAACAAACAGTCCTGCCATGGTTTTGAAATGCCTTCAGGATCTTTTTGGCTCCCTAGATGGCAGTAGTGCCTTAGTCACCATGGCTCATTTCCAAATACCTTCAGGCAACCTGGCTAATGGCTCCACCTCAAGGACCAGAGTTCCTCGATATCCTGTCACTAGAAACCTAGCAAATCTGCTATGATAGTGGTAGAGGTAGGACTTCTAGGTAGGGCCTACGTCAGGAATCATAAGACTTACACTAGAGAATGTCACACCAGAACAAAGTGACAGGGGCTGGGAAGGTGGCTCAGTGGTAGAGCGCTTGCCTTGCATGCCTGAGGCCCTGGGTTCTATTCCTCAGCACCACATAAAAAAAAAAAGCCAGAAGTGGCGCTGTGGCTCAAGTGGTAGAGTGCTAGCCTTGAACTGAAGAGCTGAGGGACAGCGCCCAGACCCAGAGTTCAGACCCCACGACCGGACCCAAAAACAAAAAACAAAAAACAGAACAAAATGACAGGGCTAAAATGGAAGTATTCATCTCTTAGAATTGTATCTTCTATATGAGATGCAATGACTATCACCTATTCCACCTATACAGATACTCATGAACCTATTGACTCATTTGTCCTGTAACTTCTTCTTAGTCAGGTTAGAGAAGAAATAAGCTTAAAATAAGTAACCTATATGCTATGCTGAGCACTGGTGGCTCATGCCTATAGTAACCCTAGCTACTTAGGAGGCTGAGATCTGAAGATTACAGTGTGAAGCCAGCCCAGGGCAGGAAAGTCCATTAAGACTTATCTCCAATTAACCACCAAAAAACTGGAAGTGGAAATGCAGCTCAAGTGTGGGCACTAGCCTTGAGCAAAAAAAGCAAAGGGCAGCACCAGGCCCAGTTCAAGCCCCAGTATGGAAGGGGGAGGGGTGGCCTTTGGCCCAGCACAGATGGCTCATACCTATAATGTTAGCTACTTTAGAGGCTGAGACTTGGAGAATTGAAGTTTGAAGCCAGCTTTAGCAGAAAAGTCTGCAAGACTCCATCTCCAATTAATCAGCAAAATGCCAGACTAGACGCATGGCTGGGCACAGGCTCTAAGCAAGCAGGCCAAAAGCAAGGGCATGAGACCCTGAGTTCAAGCCCCATTCCCCTCATAAGTGAATGATACTCTTCAAGAAAAAAAAAATCCTTCCGTTTCTAATTTGTGGAAGCTTAATGGGAGAGAAAAGAGAGCTCAGAAACTCAGAAAAAGGCCAGCACAACATGAGGCAGGATGAGAGGTGGTCATTCAAACCTATATCCTACTCAGGAGGCTGAGATCTGAGAATTGAGATTTGGAGCCAGCCTGGGTAGACAAATCCAAGAGATTTGTCTCCAATCAGACAGGGGGAAAAAAAAGTCTGAAGTAGAAATATGGTTCAAGCAATAGAGGATAACCATTAGTGGTAAGTGGAGTGAGAATTTAAGGCCGAGTTCATCCAACACTCCCCGGACAGCTTGATCAGAGTACAGTATTACCCATTCACCTCAAGGAGAATACCTGCCACAGCAAAATTGGGAAGTGTGTGTGTGTGTGTGTGTGTGTGTGTGTGTGTGTGTGTGTGTGTGTGTGTGTGTGTGTGTGTGTGTGTGTCTGTGTGTGTGTGTGTGTGTGTGTGTGTGTGTCTGTGTGTGTCTGTGTGTGCGCGCACACACACGCTCACATGCTGATACAGGGGCTTGAACTCAGGGCCTTGTGCTCTCTCTCAGCTTTATTCCTTATTGCTAGTACTCTACCAGTTTTGAGCCACACTTCCAGTTCCAGCTTTTTGTCTGGTTAATTGGAGTTAGGGACTCTCAATCTTTGTTTGCCTGGGCTGGCTTCAAACTGAGATTCTCAGATCTCAACCTCCTGAGTCACTAGGATTACAAGCCTGAGCCTGCAATGCCCAGCTAGAATCAGATTTTGAATGTTCATTTTATTGTTTTGTTTTGTTTTGTTTTGTTTTGTTTTGTTTGGGTCCGGTCGTGGGGCCTGAACTCTGGGCCTGGGCGCTGTCCCTCAGCTCTTCAGCTCAAGGCTAGCGCTCTACCACTTGAGCCACAGTGCCACTTCCGGCTTTTTTCTTATGTGGTGCTGAGGAATCGAACTCAGGGCCTCAGGCATGCAAGGCAAGCGCTCTACCACTGAGCCACCTTCCCAGCTCCTGAATGTTCATTTTGTGTTTCACTTGGTGTACCAAGTGCTTGGAAAATATCCTAAATCTTAAAGATAAACCTACTTACTCATTCAACGCACCCTACCTTGTACTTCCTAGGGGCCAGCACTATGCAGGTCTTAAATGGGAATGTAGAACAACTAGAACTCTATGCATTGATAATGGGAATGTAAATGGTGTATCACTATGGAAGAGTATGGAGTGTCCTTAAAAAAATTGTACCCAGAGTTCAAGATCCATGACCAACCAAAAACAAAGTTGTACTCTGGCTAGGTGACAGTGGCTCTTGCTTATAATCCTATCTACTCAGGAGGCTCAAGGTTCAAAGCTAGCCCAGGCAGGAAAGTCTCTTATCTCTACTAAACTACCAAAAAGACAAACAGAGCTGTGGCTCAAGTGATAGATGCTAGCCTTGAGCAAAAGAGCTGAAGGACAGTGCCAAGGCCCTGAGTTCAAGCCCCAGGATCAATACACACACACACACACACACACACACACACACACACACACACACACACACACACACACACACACACACACACACACACACACTTACTCTAATGTTTACAGTGGCACTATTTACAACACACACACACACACATACACACACACAAATTTAATGTTTACAGTGGCACTATTTACAATAGCCAAAAGGTAGAAACAACCCAAGTGTTTGTCCTTCGTTGGGTGAATTAGACAAATAAAATGTGGTAAATGTGCAATGAAACAGTACTAAAGCTGGGTGCCAGTTGCTTATACCTATACCTGGAGGATGGAGGTTCCAAGCCAGTCTGGGAAAAAATGTCTATATAGCTCAATCTCCAATTAACCAGCAAAATGTAGGACTAGAAGTGTGGCTCAAGTAGTAGAGGGCCAGCTGTGCGCACTAGATGGGACCCTGAATTCAAGTCCTGGTACCAGCACAAATATACACATATGTATGTGTGTGTGTGTATGTAAATATATATATATACATGATTCATAATATGATTCATAATACAATATGGTTGACACTGACACTTGATGCTATTATGCTTACTGAAAAAAGGCAAATTTAATATGATATATCTGATATATAAGTATGATGTATCAGGTATCTAAAGCACTGGACTCTCAAAAACAGGAAATAGACTGGTGATTATCAAGAGGAAGGAAGAAGAGAGACTGTTGTTCAGTAGGCAGTGTTTTGTTTTTGCAAGATGAAAACTTTCTAAAAGTTTCTGTCATGGTGACATGACAAAACTGTATACTTAAAAATGGTTATGATGATTGGGGCTAGGAAGGTGGCTCAGTGGTAGAGAGCTTGCCTTGCATACATGAGGCCCTGGGTTTGATTCCTCAGCACCACATAAGCAAAAAGAAAAAAGCCGGAAGTTGCGCTGTGGCTCAAGTGGTAGAGCACTAGCCTTGAGCTGAAGAGCTAAGGGACAGCGCCCAGGCCCAGAGTTCAGGCCCCACAACCGGACCCGCCCCCCCAAAAAAATGGTTATGATGAAGCTGGGCACTCGGTGGCTCACACCTATAATCCTACTCAGGAGGCTGAGATCTGAGGATTGTGATTCAAAGCCAGCCCGGGCAGAAAAGTCCATGAGACTCTTATCTCCAATAAACCACGCAGAAAACCTAAAGTGGAGCTGTGGCTCAAGTAGTAGAGTACCAGCCTTGAGCTGAAGAGCACCCAGGCCCAGAGTTCAAGCCCCACAACCAACCAAAAAAAAAAAAAAGACAAAAACAAAATCTTACTTCCTTTGAGATGGGTATCAGCCCAGGCTGACCTTATAACAAAATTCATCCACCTACTTATCTACCCACCCACATCTCTCCTTCCCTCCCTATTCTCTGACTCCTTGTATATGCTAGACTAGTACTCTACTATTGAGCCCTACATAAAGGTAATAATAAAACTAAGTAAGGAAAAACTGGTTCAGGAAAGCTGGAACTCAGTAGTGGAAGGCAGCTTTGTCCCAGCTCCTCCCTTATCCTAGATCTAAATACCAGTGCATACATGAATCATTACAGGGAGTTCACTCCCAAAAGCACACATACCACTCTGGGCTCTCTCTAATGGTTGTTCAAAGGTAACATGGCCTGAAAGCTTCACTTCACACACTTATTTGGAAACTGAAACTGAGTTCAAGGGTTTGGAGGTGTAGCTCAGTTGGTGGAGTGCTAGCCAATGAGCAAAACCATCAGGTACAGAGTTTGAGCCCTGTTCTCATCCCAGAAGGAAAGAAAGAAAGGAAAGGAAACGAAAAAGAAAAATATACTGAACGCAAGATTCATTGTACAAAAAAATTCTATCATAAAAGGGAAGTTATACTTTAGGGTTACCTCAGCTACTTATTATATTTAGCAAGAGTGCAGGAAAGAGGTATGTTTAGCTCCTGGAAGGTCAAATACAGGGCTTGCTGACAGGTATGCTGACAAGATGCAGAAATGAGAAGGAAAAAGGTGAGATTGAGGAGCTACCATTGGGGCTCTGGTAGCCAAGGCTAGAGTAAGAAGGTGATAAGAGTAGGGGGGTGGAGAGTTGGAGAACGGAGGAGGTTCAAGGCAAGATGACTGTCCACTTAGCTCTGCAGTCACACAGTACTAAATGATTTTGGAATTATGGTTGGTTCAGGAGGTAAAATCAGTGTTCTTTTTCTCCTTTTGCTTAAAAGCTAAGATATGGGGGCTGGGAAGGTGGCTCAATGGTAGAGCGCTTGCCTTGCATGCCTGAGGCCCTGGGTTCGATGCCTCAGCACCACATAAGCAAAAAGAAAAAAGCTGGAAGTGGCTCTGTGGCTCAAGTGGTAGAGCACTAGCCTTGAGCTGAAGAGCTGAGGGACAGCGCCCAGGCCCAGAGTTCAGGTCCCACGACCGGACCCAAAAAAAAAACAAAAAAACAAAAACAAAAAACATGGTTGTCAAGTAACTGTGCACAACTACACACAAACTTCCGAGCTAGGCTGGACTCCCTGCTTATAGCTAGTGCTCCCACGCTGCAACACACACTGGATGGTGATGGTCAGGAAATAAATATTAATAGATGGAGTCTAATGTTAACAAGCCAACTAGCTCAGAGACTGTCAGCAGCTGAATCCAAACATCTAAGCCGTGGGGCGGAGGAGGGGGAGGTGCAAATCTAGGCTAACCAGGCCTCAGGATGCTTAGAAATACAAAATAGTAGCTGGATGCTGGTGGCTCACACCTGTAATCCTAGCTAATTAGGAGGCTGAAATCTGAGGATTGTGGTTCAAAGCCAGCCTGGGCAGGAAAATCCATGAGACTCTTACCTACAATTAATCACCAGAAAATTACAAATAGTGCTGTGGCTCAAAGTAGTAGAGTGCTGGCTTTGAGCAAAAGAGCTCAGGGATAGCACTCAAGCTCATGACTAACACACTTGATCCCAGATCTCCACATCCCACTTAGGATTTGCTGGAGGTATGGCTCAGAGGTAAAAGCATCTACTTAGCTAGTATGAGGCCCACAGCCCAAACCCCAGTACTGCTATAAACAAAACAACAGCAGCAAGACCATAATAATTTATTCCTACCCAGTAACTAGGATTATAGATTTGTGTTAGTGTGCCTAGTGGATTCGCATTGTGTGCGTGCATGTGTGTGTGTGTGTGCATGTGTGTGTGCGTGTGTGTGTGCGTGTGTGTGTGTGTGTGTAGTGGATTCACATTGTGTGCGTGCATGCGTGTGTGTGTGTGTGTGTGTGTGTGTGTATGTTTGTCAGTCCTGCGAGCTGTCTGTGAGCTTTTTTTGCTCAAGGCTAATGCTCTACCATTGGAACCACAGCTCTACTCTGGTCTTTTTTTCCTTTGGTAGTTAATTGGAGATAAGAGTCTCACAGACTTTTCTGCATAGGCTGGCTTTCAACCAGTCCTCAGATCTCAGCCTCCTGAGTAACTAGGATTACAGGCATGAGTCTCTGGTGCCTGACTCACACATTGTTTTTTATAAATGTGTCAAACTGGTTACTGTCATTATTGTTTTTTTGTAGGTTGTGGGGCTTAAACACAGGGCCTGTGCCCTGTTATTGAGCTCTTTTATGCTCAAGGTTAGCATTCTACCACTTTGAGCAACAGCATCACTTCTGGTTATCTGGTGGTTAACTGTGATCCTCAGATCTCAGCCTGCTGAGTAGCTAGGATAACAGGCATGAGCCACCAGCACTCAGCTCTGTCATTCCTTTTTAGGCTTATGATTGGTTTAGCAAGTACAATTCCTTAAGGATGGCTTCTGTGTCTTTCTGACATGATGTCATCCCTTTGAACGTCCTTATTACTAGGCTTCTCTCAGTTTTCCTGCCCCAGCCTAGATTGTGGGGCATTTTCCCATGGAGCACTGGGCACTGATTCCTTTTTGTATGAGATAGTATTTGGCCTGGTTGTTGCTACTAGAAAGTTGCTGCACTGAAAGTGCATATGTAGGGGCTAGGAAGGTGGTTCCGTGGTAGAGTGCTTGCCTCGCATGCATGAGGCCCTGGGTTCAATTCCTTGGCACCACATAAGGAGAAAAAGCTGAAAGTGGTGCTGTGGCTCAAGTGGTAGAGTACTAGTCTTGAGCTGAAGAGCTAAGGGACAGTGCCCAGGCCCAGAGTTCAGGCCCCACGACCTGGGGGGAAAAAAAGTGCATATGTATATGCACACAGAGACACAGCACACATGTAAATGTGATAAACTTCTAAGGCAAGCTCCTCAGGGAATAATTCTTCTGGGGCAGAGAAGAAGGGGGACAGGGATTGTCAGAGTCAGCATACCCTGACCTCAGCCCAATCCTGTCCAATATGCAGCAGAGTCCACTGAGGGAGCAGACAATAAGCTACGTTGATGGCTGTTAGCCAGAGAACAGTACAAGTCAGTCTACAGGGAGAACCAGAAGGGACGAGGACATGAGCATGTACTAAGGCTGATAACCAGTCCAGGGTAACAGACAACAGCTTCTGTAGGCTAAGAAGGGAGAAAAGGCCAAGAGTATGTGTATGTAGCCCTAACACCCAGCCAGCACTCAATTGTGATCTGAAACATGAGCTAACCAGTAGAAGCTAGCCAAAACCTCATGAGGGGCAGTGCTGTTCCTAAACAGAGATGCCAGGCAAGTTGAGCATAGAAGTCCAATTATCCTATCAGCTTCTCAGCTCCATCCCCTGGAGTCCCACTCATCCCTACTGGAGCTGCTCAGTTTTAGGGAGGACCCACATTGGCAAGAGCCTTTGCCCTTCTTATCTCTCAGTCCAGCAGACAGCAAAAGAGAAATCTTTACCGTGAAGCTCAGGCCAGCTCCTACACCCCTTACATTTTTGCAGGATGGCCACGAGGGCCTCATTCTCCTCATCACCTCGAACCAGGCAAGCTGTAAAGGAGCTATTACTCTTTTTTTTTGCCAGTCCTGGGGCTTGAACTCAGGGTCCGGGCACTGTCCCTGAGTTGCTTTTTGTTTTTTTTGGTCAGTCGTGAGGCTTGAACTCTGGCTTGGGTACTGTTCCTGTGCTCTTCAGTTCAAGGTGAGTGCTCTACCACTTGAGCCACAGCACCAATTCCGGTTTTCTAGTGCTTATTGGAGATAAGAGTCTCACAGACTTTTCCTGAGTAGCTAGAATTACAGGAGTGAGCCATCAGTGCCCAGTTCCCTAAGCTTCTTTTGCTTAAGCCTACCACTTGAGCCACAGCACCACTTTTGGCTTTTTCTATTTGAGGAATGGAACCCAGGGCTTCATGCATGCTAGGCAAGCAATCTACCACTAAGCCACATTCCCAGTCCTGAGCTATTACTCTTTATGTCAAAATATAAATAGTCTCCGGAGGCTGAGATCTAAAGATCACAGTTTAAAGCCAGCCAGGGTAGGAAAGTCCATGAGGCTCTTATCTCCAATTAACCACCAGAAAACTGGAAGTGATGCTATGGCTCAAGGTGGTAAAGCACTAGCCTTGAGCAACAAGAGCTTAGGGACAGTGCCCAGGTCCTGAGTTCAAGCCCCATGACTGCGGAAAAAAAAAAAGAAATATACACACACATTTTTTATAACTATATATACGTACTATATATATAGTCATTTGTACATTTGTTCAGTAAACTGGTTTTTCTTTTTTGTGCAATCCTGGGGCTTGAACTCATGGACTGGGCATTGTCCCTGAGATTGTTTTTTTTGTTGTTGTTGCTTTTTTTTGTTTTTCTTTGCTCAAGGCTAGTGCTCAACCACTTAGAGCCACAGCTCCTCTTCTGGCTTTTTTGATTAATTGGAGATAAGAGTATCACAGACTTTTCTGTCCTGGCTAGCTTCAAATGGGGATCCTCAGACCTTAGCCTCCAGAGCAGCTAGGATTACAGGAATGAGCCACCAGCACCAAGATCAGTAAACTGATTCTGATTGCCTGCTTTGTGCCTAACCAAGCCCAAGGAATACACTTGAATGTGACAAGGCAAAACTTGTCAACGTTGCCAGGCCCTAGTGGCTCATGCCTGTAATCCTACTTATTCATGAGGATGAGACCTTAGAAGCCAGCCTGGGCAGGAAAGTCCATGAATCTCTTATCTCCAATTAACCACCAGAAACATTGGAAGTGGCTGTGGCTCAAGTGGTAGAACAGTTACCTTGAGCTGAGCTGAGGGACAGTGCCCAGGCCCAGGCCCAGAGTTCAAGCCTCACAACTGAAAAAAAAAAAAAAAAGCTCAGAGACAGTGCCCAGAGCCTGAGTTCAAGCCCCAAGACCACCAAAAACAACAAACAAAAAGAAACTGACAATGTGAATAATCCTAGAAGTATGCAAAGCATAGTGGCTATTTTGGGGACTCTCAGTAAGTCACACAGGTTTGTCTGCTATCATTGTATAGCTATACATTTGCTATGTGGCAGATATGCCTCAAAACCACCACACAGTGCTCTCTGCTACTTCCTAGAGGGAACACTGTCTATATGCATACACCATCTGCACAGATTCAGGGGTACTCTAGTGTCCATCTGTCAGATAACTCCAACACTAACTTGTATGAAATCCTGCTTTATATCAGCTGCTTCTTAGAACTTTCTACTTACCCATTTTAATCCTCATAACATCTTCATGAAGCCCTGTCATGATGTCTACGATTTGGATGAGAAAGAGTGAGGAACAAAATCACAAAAGGGAAGTGTAGGGCAGACTAGACCTCAGGTAGTGTATCTCTAGGGCCCACGCTCTAAACTATCACTTGAATTACCTAATGTTCATCTGGATAAAAAGCCTTGATATAATCCTTTTAAGACAGCTTATGTGAGAAACATGGGCTTTCCTACCTCCTAAGCCCCAGGACATCTGGGCCCACACCCACTGCACTCCAACTGCAGGCCCCCGAGCCTAGGCTTGTTCTTCCCAGGTTTACTACATCTGCACTGACAGTACACATGGCCCAGTAAGGAATGGCAGAACAAGCTGTAACTGCCTTCTATTTTGCCTCCCAAGACAATTGATAAATGACACTGGAAACAAAATCCAACTGTAAACAAAAAGCCTCCAAAAGCACTGGAGGCTCACGCCTGTAATCGTAGCTACACAGGAGGCTGAGATCTGAGTATTGTGATTCAAAGCCAGCTGGGGTGAGACTCTTAACTCCAATTAACCATCAGAAAACCAGAAGTGGCACTGTGGCTCAAGTGGTAGAGCGCTCGCCTTGGGCTAAAGAGCTGAGGGACAGCACCCAGGCCCAGAGTTCAAGCCCCATGACTGACAAAAAAAAAAAAAAAAAAAAAATTTTAAGCCAAAAGGCTTAGGGACAGTGCACTGTCTCCGAGTTCAAGCCTAGGACTGGCACAAAACAAGAACAAACAGCTGTCATGTAATAACCATACCCATAGCACACACAGTACTCTGTGCTCAGCCAACTGCTGGACCCATATGGGTTTTGGGGATTGCTGATCTGCTCTGCAGGCTGGCAAGGAAACCAATGGTCATGAAATCCTTAACATCCAAATATAAAAAACAGGTGATGAGCAAACACTGCAGCAGCAAACCAAGGAAGACATTTAATCAATAAAAGTGTTCTACTATGTCTTAAGGCCGGGGCTGGGAATGTGTCTTAGTGGTAGAGTGCTTGCCTAGCATGCATGAAGCCCTGGGTTCAATTCCTCAGTACCACATACACAGAAAAAGCCAGAAATGGCACTGTGGCTCAAGTGGTAGAGTGCTAGCCTTGAGCAAAAAAGAAGCTCAGGGACAGTGCCCAGGCTCTGAGTTCAAGCTCCAGGACTGGCAAAAACAAAAAACAAAAAAACCCTAGGTTGGGCGCCAGTGGCTGACTCCTGTAATCCTAGCTACGCAGGAGGCTGTGATCTGAGGATAGCAATTCAAAGCCAGCTCAGGCAGGAAAGTCTGTGAGACTCTTATCTGCAATTAACCACCAGAAAACCAGAATTAGCACTGTGGTTCAAAGTGGTACAGCACTAGCCTTGAGCTGAAGAGCTCAAGGACAGCACCCAGGCCCAGAGTTCAAGCCTCACAACCGACAAAAAAAAAATCTAGGATGTGGTGCTGTGGCTCAAGTGGTAGAGTGCTTGTCTTGAGCTGAAGAGCTCAGGGACAGCGCCCAAGACCAGAGTTGAAGCCCCACGACCAACCAAAAAAAAAAAAAAAATCTAGTAAATTGCCATCACTTGTGCCTTATACCTGATCACAATTTGAGGCTGGCCTGGGCAGATAAATCCAAAACTCATCTCTCCAATTAACTAGCAAAAAGCCAGAAATGGAAGTGTGGCTCTATTTTTTTTTTTTCATTTTTGTTCAAGCTAAGCAAGAGTAAGAGGCTCTAAGTTCAAAGCCCCAGTAAGGTTAAGGGGCAAAGAAACAGGATTACTGTTTCCAAAGCTAAATACCAAGGTAGGCAAAGGAATTCTCTGAAGGTCAGATCCAGAAGGGAAAAGTCAACCACTAGATCACTACAATCACTAAGGAAAACCCACATATAACTAGATCACCTCCAACCATTGCTAAGAGGATCCACACAGCTAAAGCCCTCTCACCACTAAGAGAACACACAGCTAGATTACTGGCTAATACTGCCCAAAGAACCAACTTGGGGTTAAATCACATCCCACTACTGCTAAGAGCTAAATCACCTCCCTCCAACAAGAGAACACAGATAGATCACTTCCCGCTGCTAAGATGACCCAAGCAGTTCTAGATCATCTTCCAACACTCATAGGAGGGCACACATACCCTAGAGTAACTTCTACCAGTGCTAATAGGACATAATCATTCAGTACCTTCAGTAAGTACTTAAAATGGTAAGAAGACTATCCATAACTGGGATGAAATATCTATAATTCAGCCTGGCCCAGGAAAGGAGGAGAAAGAAAGCACAGCCCAACAACAGACAACAGCAGCAGTCTTCATTCCTAAGATCCAAACAACCAACTCAAACAATTACCCTAATATGCACTGATGCTTCCTTGAGTATACTTGGGCCGGCCTAAGCTTCACTTACAGGGCCTTCCTGTGCCCTCAAAGTCTTTGTATTTAACATAATACACTGCTTGGCAGAAGCAGGTTTTAGTGAGGACAGGTAGGAGACACCTCCTTCTCTCTGCAATGACTCCTATGATCAGGGGTCAAGGACCATGATATATGGATGCAACTTACTCTTGAAAAACACTATTTCAGGATACTTCTAAGTGCATATATGGTGGGGAGGAGACAAGGCAAAATAATGTATAATGCTAACGAAAGGTGAAACAGTACAGAAGATGCTTTCTGAAATAATTCTAGTATTGAAATTTTTCTATGAGTTTGAAAGTATTTCCAAATAAAAGGTTTCTTTCTTTCTTTTTTTTTTTTTTTTTGGTTTTGGGGCTT
The DNA here is from genome assembly GCF_024711535.1 of Dipodomys merriami. Taxonomy (NCBI): domain Eukaryota; kingdom Metazoa; phylum Chordata; class Mammalia; order Rodentia; family Heteromyidae; genus Dipodomys; species Dipodomys merriami. Next base: position 2,514,084 of record NW_027206013.1, read on the forward strand.
GACCTCTGGGCTTGGGTGCTGTCCCTGTGCTCTTCAGCTCAAGGCGAGTGCTGTACCACGTGAGCCACACCACCACTTCCCGTTTTCTAGTGGTTTATTGGAGATAAGAGTCTCTTGGCCTTTCCTGTCCCAGCTGGCTTTGAACTGTGATCCTCAGATCTCAGTCTCCTAAGTAGCTAGGACACAGGCAAGAGCACCGGCACCTGGTAAAGGTTTATTTTGATTTTGTTTTTGTTTTTGCTTGTCGGTCATGGAGCCTGAACTCGAGGCCTGGGCACTGTCCCACAGCTCTTCAGCTCAAGGTTAGCGCTCTACCACTTGAGCCACAGCACCACTTCCAAAGGTTTCTTTTTTTTTTTTTTTTGGTCGGTCATAGGGCTTGAACTCTGGGCCTGGGTGCTGTCTCTCAGCTCTTCAGCTCAAGGCAAGAGCTCTACCACTTGAGCTACAGCGCCACTTCCGGTTTTCTGGTGGTTTATTGGAGGTAGGAGTCTCACGGTCTCTCCTGCCTGGGCTGGCTTTGAACCTTGATCCTCAGATCTCAGCCTCCTGAGTAGCTAGGATTACAGGCGTGAGCCACCAGCACCCGGCCCAAAGGTTTCTTTTTTATTTAAACCAAATTTGGAATTATTTCACTTCTGTTTTTTTAGTCTTTTGGGGGGTGGGGGGGTCCGGTCTTGAGGCCTGAACTCTGGGCCTTGGCGCTGTCCCTCAGCTCTTCAGCTCAAGGCCAGCACTCTACCACTTGAGCCACAGCGCCACTTCTGGCTTTTTTCTTTTTGCTTATGTGGTGCTGAGTAATCCAACCCAGGGCCTCACGCATGCAAGGCAAGCGCTCTACCACTGAGCCACCTTCCCAGCCCCAGGTTTCTTTTTTAAAAAAAGATAATTCACTAGTGAGTGAAGCTGGAATGAGTGTTATATACCACACTCAAAAAAAAAAAAAATGCGCCGGGCGCTGGTGGCTCACGCCTGTAATCCTAGCTACTCAGGAGGCTGAGATCTGAGGATCGTGGTTCAAAGCCAGCCCGGGCAGGAGAGACCGTGAGACTCCTATCTCCAATAAACCACCAGAAAACCGGAAGTGGTGCTGTAGCTCAAGTGGTAGAGCGCTCGCCTTGAGCTGAAGAGCTGAGGGACAACGCCCAGGCCCAGAGTTCAAGCCCCACGACCGACAAAAAAAAAAAAAAAAATGCAACTGAGCCTGGTGCTGGTGGCTCACATCTATAATTCTAGATACTCAGGAGACTCAGATCTGAGGATCATGATTCAAAGACTACCTGGGCAGGAAAATCAGTGAGACTTTTTTTTTTTTTTTTATCATCAGTGAGACTCATCTCCAATTAATAATCCAAAAAGCCACAAGTGGAGCTGTGGCTCTAGTGGTATGCAACACAGCCTTAAGCAAAATAGCTCAGGGACAGTACCTAGGCCCTGAGTTCACACCCCAGGACTGACACTGAAAGAAAAGAAAAAAAAAGGGGGGGGGGGGGTGAGGAGAAGTCATTGGGCTTGAACTCAAGGCCTGAGCACTGTCCCAAAGCTTTATTTTTGCTCAAGATGAGTGCTCTACCACTTTGAGTCACAGTCTCACTTCCAGTTTCCTCGTAGTTAAATAGAAGTAAGAATTTCATAGCTTAAGCCAGGCACCAGTGCCTCACGCCTATAATCCTAGCTACTCAGGAGGCTGAGATCTGAGGATCTCAGTTCAAAGCCAGCCTGGACAGTGAGACTCTTATCTCCAATAAACCAATAGAAAACAAGAAGTGGCACTGTGTCTCAAGCGGTATAGCACTTGCCTTGAGCTGAAGAGCGCAGGGACAGTGAGTGTCCAAGCCCAGAGTTCAAGCCCCACAACCCCCACACACAAACACACACACGCACACACACACACTCACTCTCACACACACACACACACACACACACACACACACACACACACACACACACACACACAGCTTTTCTGGCTGGGCTGACTTTACCCCACAATCCTCAGATCTCAACCTCCTGAGTTGCTAGGATTACAGATATGAGCTACCAGTGCCCAGCTGTTAACCCAAATTTTACAAAGAAAGGACAGTGGGATGCACAGGAAACCATTCAAACCTCAAGAGGCATTCAGTAAGGGCAGTTCAAGCTCAACTGCCTAGCTCTGCCAGAGCTTCTGGCCCTTCTACTTTTCATGACGTGCCAATATGTGCTACTTCACATGAAAAAGAACTGTGGGCTTCAACAGCAAAAGAACCCTAAACTAAGACATCAGCTCACCCAAGCTGTACTGCTCATAGCTGTGTGATCTTAACTCATGTGCCTCTCCAGACTAGCTTTGTTGGCATTATAAGAAAGACAGAAGCCAGTCCTGCTCCTCCCTAGAAGGCCCTGGGGAGCATACACCTCCTAGAGGGTCAGTAGGGACGGACTCCTTCCATTTCAACTTTCCTGAGAAGCAAGTTTCCTCAGCTATGTATAATGGGGTCACCATGGCATAATTTTGTTTCCCAGTTAAAACTAGAAAAACCCAATTCTAGAATAAGCAATTGATTCATTTCCTGCACAGGTGGGAAAAAAAGTCCACTGAGACAAGTCAGTCAGTAGCTCCCCAGAGCAGTCCTTCCCAACTCATTGTCTGTTACTTCACAGGTTCTGATCCATCTTTCTAGCCACTCCCTGAAAAGCTACAACACATCTCACCCATGGTCAACATGACTAACCACAGAAGGAGATATGCTCAGACCACAGTATTCAGAGGGATCTACTTAGAGAACTCCTGAGACCCATTAGGGGACAGAGACTACCTGGGGCTCTACTGCTAAGGGTTAAAATAGCTCAATGCATAATATGAAGTTCTCCTGAGGCCAAAGATAGATAAGATAGAGCAAGAGTGGACAGGGACCCAGACAAGGGTGCATACTGACAGAACTAGCCAGACTCCTAAGATTAAAATCTCTTCTGAGTCACAGCCTTATGAGTGCTCTATATTTCAACTTCTCTATCTGTAAAACAGGGCTAATAAGAGTCTAGCAGGGACCAGTTGAGAACTGATCAATACATAACTTAATGCTCAGGACAGAGTCTGACACATAATACATCCTAATAAACAAGCATCAAATGTACATTAAAAAGAAACTTAGGGCCAGGAGAGGGTGGCTCATGCCTGTAATCCTAGCTACTCTGGAGGCTGAGATCTGAGGATCATGGTTCAAAGCCAGATTGGGCAGGAAAGACTGAGATTCTTACCTCCAATTAACCACCAGAAACCTTGAAAGTAGCTGTGACTCAAGTGGTAGAGAATGCTCGCTTGAGCTGAAAAGCTCAGGGAGAGTGTCCAGGCCCAGAGTTCAAACCCCACAACCGACTAAAAAAAGGAGGAGGAGGAGGAGGACGAGGGGGAAGACAGACGGGGAGGGGGAAGGGCAGGGGGAGGGGCAGGAGGGGTAGGAGGGGGGGCAGGAGGAGGGGGAGGAAGGGTAGGAGGAAGAGGAGAAGGAGGAGAAGGAAAGTTAGGAGGCTGGGAATGTGGCTTAGTGGTAGAGTGCTTGCCTAGCCTGTATGAAGCCCTGGGTTGGATTCCTCAGTACCACATAAACAGAAAAAGCCAGAAGTAGAGCTGTGGCTCAAGTGGTAGAGTGTGAGCCTTGAGCACAAGAAGCTCAAGGACAGTGCCCAGGCCCTGAGTTCAAGCCCCAGGACTGGCAAAAACAAAAACAAAAAGAAACTTAAAGCAGGCACCACTTAAATCAGGCTCAAGTCTATAATCATAGCCACTAAAGAGGCTGAGATAGCTAGTGCCTCCAAAATACTGTTCAAAGTCAGGACCTGACAGATAACATAAAGACCATGACTGGAGAAGCACCAGACAGACTCTAACTGGTACTTTCAGACAAGCACACAAGGATAAGGTCTGGCTAAGAATAATACCTGGGGCTGGGAAGGTGGCTCAGTGGTAGAGTGCTTGCCTTGCATGCATGAGGCCCTGGGTTCGATTCCTCAGCACCACATAAGCAAAAAGAAAAAAGCCGGAAGTGGCGCTGTGGCTCAAGCGGTAGAGCGCTAGCCTTGAGCTGAAGAGCTGAGGGACAGCGCCCAGGCCCAGAGTTCAGGCCCCACGACCGGACCCAAAAAAAAAAAAAAAAAAAAAAAAAAAAGAATAATACCTGCTCTCGCCCAGGAAAGTCAAGGGGCCAGTTAAAGGACCTCACTTTTCACAGGGCAACTGAAGACACTACCAGGAGACTGTTGCAAATATCTGGTCTAGAGAACCAAGACACTTTGTGGCTCATGCCTATAATTCTAGCTACTCAGAAAGCTGAGATCTGAGGATTCCAGTTCAAAGTCAGCCTCGCAGGAAAGTCAGTGAGGCTCATATCTCCAATTAGCCACCAAGAAGCTGGAAGTGGAGCTATGATTTAAGTGGAAGAGCACTAGCCCTGAATGAAAACACTGACAGTGCCCAGGCCCTGAGTTCAAAGCCCCAATATAGTCGCGCGGGCACACACACACACACACACACACACACAGATTACCCCCCCCCACACACACACACACACATTACTTCACCTCCTCTCCAGGAGCCATGCAAATTCCTTGTTCTACTTAGGTACTACATGAGGTCTTCCTTGAAGCTTTCCTCTGTTTACTGTCTCCCATACTCAAGGGTGGGAAAAATATATACAAAGGGGTACATGACTGATCTATACCCAGCTTCCTCTTGGACATTCCCAAAGGGAAGGGTGTCTTCTCTACGTTTGCCCATCCCTAGTGATGGATAGGTAGCAGGATTTCACCTATACTTTCTCAACTGCTTCAGGTCAGGTGGCAGGATATGTGACTAGACTGGCAAGAGAAAGGGAACTAGGGACATTGGTCATCTATGTGATCTAGGCAGGTGATGCTGTACCTAGAACCAGAGGTAGACAGGGACAATGTATAGCTTCATCTGGGAGCCCAGTGACCTCATCTGCAAAATGGGACCCAGAAAACAACAGGATGACATTCTGCCTCTCTACAGGTATATTCATGTTTACAAAAAATCCAATCACTAGAATCCTCAAACCCATTTGCTCTATTTCTAGAGAATCAATACGGCATCCCCATCCACATTATTTTCCTGGTTTCTGGTCCTACCAAAGCCATTTCACAATCTCAACCACTCACTAGTCAGGGAGAATTCAGTTAAGTGAGCAACCAGTTGTATTCAGGGGGCCCCCAGGCAGGAACACTGGAGAGGATGCAGACATTCCATGCAGATGACAAAGGCAGAGCTAAGAGGTGCAATTTAGATGCACTGACCAGGGCACAACAGGAGTGTACATTTGTGCTCCCACATCCAGCCTAGTGTCACTCACAAAAGATAACTATGGGTACCTTCTACCTTCACAAGACCCTTCCTCCATTAAAAAATAGTAAAAACTGGGGCTGGGAAGGTGGCTCAGTGGTAGAGCGCTTGCCTTGCATGCATGAGGCCCTGAGTTCGATTCCTCAGCACTACAAAAGCAAAAAGAAAAAAGCCGGAGGTGGCGCTGTGGCTCAAGTGGTAGAATGCTAGAGTGCTAGCCTTGAGCTGAAGAGCTGAGGGACAGTGCCCAGGCCCAGAGTTCAGGCCCCACGACCAACCAAAAAAGCAAAACACATTTTTACCAGCCCCTAAAAATACAGTGTTCATGGCCCAGTATTTTCCTCCTGTACAAGGAGATCAGTCTTTGGGAATGGTTATGGTTTTTTAGCTCAGTTAAAGGGCATCCAAAATAGACGGAAACAAGGCTGGGAAGGTGGCTCAGTGGCAGAGTGCTTGTCAAAATAGGCCGAAACAAGCCCTCTGCTTCCCCACCAGCAACACACACACACACACACACACACACACACAAACTTTCAAGGGGGAGTTCCAAAAGCATTTAATCACATCACACAGATGAATCACTACAAGTGCCTGGCACCCACAGAAAGATGGATACTCTGGGCACAGAGTGCTTGGTGGACTCCTAGTACATCCTTTGGACCAGGCTCTCTGATCTGAGGACTTCTCGGGTGCAGCACCTTACTGGTGACAACATGCCACCCGGCCATCGCTGTCCAGGACTGAAAGGCTGGCATGAGGCCCCAGGGGGGCGGACGCCTGAGAAACCAGGTGCCTCTGCGAGCCGCTCACAGTCCCCCAGCCCTCCACTCAACCCTGACGGCCGGCAGGCAGGAAGGCGAGCCACAGACGCAGCAAGTGGCCTGGGCTCTCAGAGCAGTCAGCGCCCGGTGGACGCGGGTCCAGAAGCAACGTCCTCGAGGGCAGAGAGGCAGTGAGCGAGATGCTCCGAACCCAGGAGTACGGTCCCTCGCGCTTGGCGGCCAGCAGCAAATCAAAACTGGCCGACCCCATCCCCAGCCAGACGCAGAGCCCGCTGGAGGTCTGGGCTGGGGGAGTCAGGTCCCGGGACGCCCCTGGCCCCGACTCAAGGCCCCACCCCCCGGCCGCCCTCCCTGCCCCGCCCCCGGCCGCGCCCCCGTCCTCCCCATCTCCCCCACCGCGCCACGCACCTGGCCGCAGCGGCTCGGTGACGGTGAGCACGAGCAGGAAGAGCAGCAGGAAGGCACCGCTGTCTGCCTTGGGCACCATTTATCCTCCGTTCATCGTCCCCGAGGCGGCCGCGTAACCCCGCGGGGAGACCGGACCGGGCCGGGCTTAGGGCTTGGGAGCCGGGCCTGGGTCAGGCACGGAGAGACCGCGAGCGAAGGAACCAGCAGAACCGCGGTGACAGTGAGTCGCGGCAAGGTAGGGCCACGGACTTACGCGCACTCTAGGCCCGAAGCCTCGAGCTCCTATTCCGGCTCCGCGCAAGATGGCGGCCGTCCTGTTCGGACCCTCGTCGCCCCGCCTGCGACGCCAGCGGTAGCCAATGAGCGCCGGGCAGGGAGGTGGGGCTTACGTGGCAGGGCCCGGGAGAGGCGAGGCCTAAGGGCGGGACAGCAGAGAGTGGAGACTAAGGGGTGGGACCCGGGGGGGAAGGAGGGACTATAAGCAAGGAAGCGTACCATTGGCTAATAGGAGGGGTGGGGCTACAGGGCGGAGCCTAGGCATAGGGTCCCACGATGCTGGGGGGGGGGGGGGGCGGGACTGAAAGGGCTGCAGCTTCGGGGTGGGCAGAATGCCCCCCACCCCTCCGCCCCACGGTGAGAAACCGAGGTGGTGAAGCACAGGACCTGGAAATGCGAAGGGCTGCAGATCCAGGTCCCATCCACTACCCAAAAGTGTCTCATAAACTGTTCGTTGTTTTTTTTTTCTTTTCCTAAAGCTGAATTGCTATGAAGGAGGGGAAAAAAAGCAGCAGGGCGAAGTCCCCACAGCAAGGGATAGCTGTGGCTTCACCTGCACAGAAAACAAAATGTGTCAAGATGGCTAACGGGACATCATTCAGAGAGATCACAGGGAAGGCCAGATCCTTGAGACTGAAGCAAAGCTGCCCTTCTGTGGAGGTAGAAAGTTCATTGAGAACAGAGCTCCAAATGCTGGCCGTCATGAATAGGGAGGAGAGGGCAGGTGGCAAATCCTCAGCAAGAGGGAGAAACAAATTGTCCAGGGGAAAGACCACCAGCCATGCATATAGGCCTAGCAGTAGATGGTCAGGGCTAGAGAAGATAAAGATGAGAAGTAGAGAAAAGGGGGAAAGAAGGCCAAAGCTGCTGGGGATCCAGCCCAACCTGACTCACCTCCATCTCTTGACTCACTCCTGAGTATTCTCCAGAAGGTCCCAGGTTTCTTACTTGTGACACTTGGAATCATGTGAATGAGGGAGGAACACATGTTCACCATAAGCAGATAAGGCCAAGGTCAATTCCAAAGTTAGGCCAGACCTTTAAGAGCTCCTATACTCCCAGCATTTGACTCAGAACAGGGGCTAGACAAAGGTCCTGTCAAAACAGAGGGGCAGGCCAACCAGAAAAAACAAAGATTTTGTCCAGTGCTGGCACTGAAGCTTGCATTTTCTTTGGAGCATTACCAGAGGCAGCTGTGAGTACTCAGGTCAGGATCCAGTCTCAGCCTTTGGCCCTCCGCCTCCTCTCCCCCCCCCCCCACACACACACAGTGTTCCAGCCCTAAATCTGCCCTGGTAGCCTAACCAGGGATATGGGCTGGGTAGGTATCTATCCCGAACTCACAGCCAAGAACAGAATTCCTGCCAGTCATCTCTCTGTAGAGCCACTGTAAGGAGCAGTTCAGCAAAGGTTCTGATGAGAAAGAACAAAGGGAGGTGACAAGTCCAGCCAAACCATTAGCAAAAGGGCAGAGTCCTGGCTTCCCAAGCTGCAGCAACCACTGGGCAAGCTGCCTCTGTCAATCCTTTATCCTTCTCAACCTCTATGTGCTGCCTATGTAGACAGACTTAAGAGGAGGGCTGGGAAGGTGGCTCAGTGGTAGAGCACTTGCCTTGCATGCCTGAGGCCCTGGGTTGGATTCCTTAGCACTACATAAGCAAAAAGAAAAAAGCCGGAAGTGGCGCTGTGGCTCAAGTGATAGAGCGCTAGCCTTGAGCTGAAGAGCTGAGGGACAGCGCCCAGGCCAAGAGTTCAGGCCCCACGACCGGAACCCCCCCCCCCAAAAAAAAAAAAAGAGGAGAAGGGAAAAGAGATCAGGGACTTCCCTGTCACTATCCCATAAGGTTAACAGCAGCCTGGCTCTTTCCCTCCACCAAAGGTCACTGCTTCTTTGTACACTTCTCCATACTCTCTCCATCAACTTCTTTCCTACATTCTGCTCTCACTTTTGTGAGGATTGTCTTCTGTTTCCTGTTGGAACCCTGACTGATAGGACCCCCAACCCTAGATTCCCTGGATTGATCTATATTGCAGTCATTCACAGCCCTGGCTTCAGGTTAGGAACACTGATAAAAATTTCATGTCCCTCACATCCCCCTTATACCTCAGGGTCAAGCAAGGCAAGCACTAAGCCACTCTGGATCTTCTGTCTGCTCCAGCCCAATGTCAGATCTTCCAGGGTTCTAAGTCCAAGTGGCTTAGGCTAGAGCATCATTCCCCCAGGGCACTCTTCCTTTGTGACTTCACCCATTGAAGTCACCTGGGAGACAGTGTTGAATGTTCCATCCTAGAGTCTTGGAGTCTTAAGAGGCAGGGCCACCAGGCCCGGCCAGCCCAAGGACTCTTTGTCCACAGTGTAAATGAGGACTCTGCTGGCCCATGTCCGGCAGGGATGTAGAGGGCAGACTCAGAGACACCGGGCGCTCCCAGCACCATGGATGACGCTGCCGTCCTGAAGCGACGAGGCTACATCATGGGGATAAATTTGGGAGAGGGCTCATACGCAAAAGTCAAATCCGCTTACTCTGAGCGCCTAAAATTCAACGTGGCGGTCAAGATCATCGACCGCAAGAAAGCCCCCACGGACTTCCTGGAGAAATTCCTTCCCCGGGAAATTGAGATTCTGGCCATGCTAAACCACCGCTCCATTGTCAAGACCTACGAGATCTTTGAGACATCAGATGGGAAGGTCTATATCGTCATGGAGCTCGGGGTCCAGGGTGACCTCCTCGAATTCATCAAAACGCGGGGAGCCCTGCAAGAGGATGATGCTCGCAAGAAATTCCACCAGCTCTCCTCAGCCATCAAGTACTGCCATGATCTGGACGTTGTCCACCGAGACCTCAAGTGTGAGAACCTTCTGCTCGACAAAGACTTCAACATCAAACTATCTGACTTTGGCTTCTCCAAGCGCTGCCTGCGGGATGACAGTGGCCGCCTAACATTAAGCAAGACCTTCTGCGGGTCTGCAGCATATGCAGCCCCCGAGGTGCTGCAGGGTATCCCCTACCAGCCCAAGGTGTACGACATCTGGAGCCTTGGTGTGATCCTGTACATCATGGTCTGTGGTTCTATGCCCTATGATGACTCCAACATCAAGAAAATGCTACGCATCCAGAAGGAGCACCGTGTCAACTTCCCACGCTCCAAGCACCTGACAGGTGAGTGCAAAGACCTCATCTACCGCATGCTACAGCCAGATGTCAACCGCCGACTGCACATTGATGAGATCCTCAGCCACTGCTGGGTGCAGCCTAAGGCACGAGGTTTGTCCTCTGCGGCCATCAACAAAGAGGGGGAGAGTTCCCGGGGCACTGAACCTTCATGGACCCCTGAACCTGGCCCTGAGAAGAAATCCGCCACCAAGGTGGAACCTCGAGAAGAGGCCCGCCCTGAGACAAAACCCGAGGAAGATGCAGCACAAGTGGCCAAGCAGCCAGAGCCCCTGGGCTTAAGCAATGAGCAGCTGCCCAGGGAGAAAGAGGAAGTCCCACCCCAACAGCCTCCAGAGACACACACCTAGCAAGGCTCTGTAGGCCCAGGGGGCCAGCAGGGAACAAGGCAGAACTCCTGGCTTGCAGCCTGAGCCAGGAAGAAGTCAAGGGACAACCAGAGAAGGTAGACAGTCCCGGATGAGCCGCTATTTTTTCGTGTTTTTCTCTCCCCCTTTGAACTTATAACTCACATGGCTAAAGAAGCAATAAATCACTATATTAGTGCAGATCCTAATGTGAAGGAATGTCTTTGCCCAGTTAACTGTAATCTTGGGCTTCCCCCTGTCTTCCCATTCAAATAGCAAATCCTCACTTGTAGGAAAATACATCTCAGTGCACCCAACCCCAATTCTGGCATCAGGCTGAGGCAGCTGCCCCAGTCAGAGGCTAGAGAGGCCGAGTGCAGGGTAGAAACCTAAGAAAGATGTGGGGAGAGAGGGAAGGAGGAGAGGACCGAAGAGGGTGGTGTGACAAGGCACCAGTGGCTCCTGCCTGTAAACCTATTCAAGAGGCTGACATCAGAGGATCCTGGTCTGAAACCAGCCCAGGCAGGAGTTTGTGAGACTCTTATCTTGAATTAACCATCACCAAGCTGGAAGTAAAGTTGTAGCTCAAGTGGTAGAGTGCTAGCCTTGAGTAAAAAAGCTAAGGGGCAGGTCCCAGGCCCTCAGTTCAAGCCCCAGGACTGACACAAAAAGGAGGAGGGGAGGGAGGTGGCTGCTTGCAGAAACAGCAGGCCTGGAAGAGCTAGAGCTGATGACTGAATTTGGGGCTCAGGGGCCAGACAGATATACTGTCATCACCCTAGTACACCCAGCCACATAAGCCTGCCAGCAGGAGTTAGGGACACTATAGAGATCAGGTGGTCTAGCCATGTACTCCCTCTTGAGCTCCCTGACCTGTGGGGTAACTGGTTTTTCTGCTCTGTCTGCCATGGGACATCTTTCCCCACATCAAGCCAACACTCAGTTCACAAAAATGCTGAGTTGCCTGCCCAGGATTAATGAGGGGTTCCACTGGACAGAACAGCATACATATCCCATAGTTTCATGTGGCCTTGACCACATACCACCCCCCCACCCCCAAATCCCAGCTGGTCCCCTGGAAGTGACATCCTTGCCAGAGTTGTTGAAGCAAGTATGATAGGCATCTTCACAAAGTGTGTCTGAGCCTGTGCTTAGTACAAAGCCACCATGGGTGTCTGACCTACATTGGCATCACTGGCTGCCATGTGCCACTCCCTCTGCCTGTTCCATATTGCAGGGTGGTCCTCACCTCGATATGGTGGCCCATTTTTCTTCACCATGCTCTGGACAACCTCATGGGGACCTAAGAGTTTAACACACATTTTAAAAAAAGAAAAGAAAAATGGGCTGGGAATGTGGCTTAGTGATAGAATGCTTGCTTAGCATGCATGAACCCCCGGGTTTGATTCCTTTGTACCACATAAACAGAAAAAGCCAGAAGTAGAGTGCTACCCTTGAGCAAAAAAGAAGCTCAGGGATAGTGCCCAGGCCGAGTTCAAGCCCCAGGACTGGCACAAAAAGACAAGAAAACAAAACACATACGCCAAAATTGACCACCAGAAAACTGAAAGTGGTGCCATGACTCAAAGTGGTAGAGTGCTAGCCTTAAGCAGAAAAAGCTCAGAGACAGTGTCCAGGCCCTGAGTTTAAGTCCCAAGACCAAAACAAAACAAAAAAACATGAGAGCAAGCATTCAGATTCAACTTAACTTCCCACCTATCTCCACCTTGAAAGACTTCAACCCCCAGTGCCCTAGGAGAAAAGGGGTCCAGTATGATTCTGGATCTGCCTCCATATATCCCTCACCCCTCCAGCCTCTCCTGGCACTTAGTGACCACACACAGCCCCTATAGTGTGGCTCCCGCATCTGCAAGGATTCCAGGGCCTAGCCTTTGAGGTAGGTCTTCCCAGGCCTGGCCCTCTGTTGATGTATCTTTCCTCAGATCCTTGCTTCTGCAGATGCTGCCCATTTTCCCCAAGCTCAGGCAAGAGGCCTTGGCCTCCACAGAGCCCTCTAAGGATTGCTACCAGTTCTTCACAGCCTACTCTTGTGAATTCTATCTATCTGGCAGGCCTGAATGTCAAGGATCCAGGCACAAAACAGGCTCTAAGGAACCCTGGAAGAGCCTTGTATCCCAGGAAGAAACTCATAGTGGAACAGGACCCTAACAAAAGTAACATCTACAGGCCCCTCCATGTGCTCTACAGGTGATGTGAAGGAGAGCACAGCATTGGATCAACAGGTTGGCTCATGCCACCATGAATGTCATCTTGCTGAACAACTGTGGGTTGCTTAGCCCTGGCTTCATCACTTTAATGGCTCTCAAAGGTTTTAGGACCAGAACCTTAAGCATAGCCCCATGATCTGTTCATATTTCCTCCACACGGTGACCCACAGGCAATCACAAGCATTATCCGTCCTCATCCTCCACTCGGCTGGTTCCTCAGACGTCAGCCACCCCCAAGAATCCTGAAGCTCAGTCCCAGGTTGTCTCTTCACCACTCCCAGTCTTTTGTATCATGGTACAGCTACCATCTTGCACTCAACAGTGGCTGGTGTAATGCTGTTTCCCTGGCCTCTAGGCTCTAAGAATGGCTGTTTCTAAATCACTAGTGTCCCTCTGCACCTAGAACAAGATCCTCAAATGCTTGTGGATGGATGCATCAGTGGGAAAGCCAAGCTTGGAGGGCAGTAGACTTCCCTGTGGGCAGGTCCCTGGTCCACAGGCCTCCAACACTAGAGTCACCATGGAGGTCTTCAGTCTGATCTAACCCACTCCCTGGAAGATATCAGGTACCCCAGGCCTTCAGGCATATCCTTAGCAGCTCTGCTTGTGCCAAACTGACCCTCTGGCACATCCCTTGAGAACCAGAGACCAACCACGCTGTCCTGGGCAAAGGCAGGATTTGAGAGAACCATATCCATAGAAAAGAAGGGATGCCCCAGACAGAGCTCCCAGGGTGCCCATAATGTGAGGGAGAATTATCATGAACCTGAATCTTGGACTATGGCTCTTAACTGCCAGTCCCTTCTAGAAAACAAAGGGGTAAATTGTCCTAGAAGAGTGAAATGCCCAGGAGAAAGCCAGAGGGTCTTGGTGCTGCTGGCAAGATGTTACCATGGGGTCTTCCTATCCATTCTGTCTGGCAGCCCACAGAGTATGCCCTACATGCCCAGGTGTTGAACACAGTTGGTGCTAAAGGGCTTGGGGATGAGCAGTGTTTAGAGCATTACTCATCAAGTGTAAGCTTTGGGTGGGGACACAGCTAACATGCCCTGCCCATCTCGTCCACCTGTTAAAGTGCTGCTGATCTTCTGCACCTGGGCTCCTATGTCGCTTTCTCATTGAACTCTACTACCTCTTCTCCCCTTCACCCATCACCTCTCAAAAATTGTCTTCCTGGGCTGGGAAGGTGGCTCAGTGGTAGAGCGCTTGCCTTGCATGCCTGAGGCCCTGGGTTCGATTCCTCAGCACCACATAAGCAAAATGAAAAAAGCCGGAAGTGGCGCTATGGCTCAAGTGGTAGAACGCTAGCCTTGAGCTGAAGAGCTGAGGGACAGTGCCCAGGCCCAGAGTTCAGGCCCCACGACCGGACCCAAAAAAAAAAAAAAAAAAAAAATTGTCTTCCTTACTTGCCCTCAGAACACAGCATTGCTGGCTCACCTGTCCTAACAGCTCCCATAGGCACAGGATGCCTGTGATGGACAAGTGGCTACCAGGCATACAGAATGCCATTTTCCAAAGCCAATATATATGCACCAAGTACAAAAGATGGTCTTGAAGTAACCCCTTCCCATTGCATATGTCCACAGTGCCTGGATTACATGGATGCCCTGCACCACTCAAAGCTTGTTCATGTGCAATGCTTGTTAAGCGCTGACAACACCCAGTCCCTCCACTTCCCACCACTGACCAGATAGATCTAGGCTGGCTCTTGCCTGGCTTCCCCGGATTCATAGAAGCCCAGATTCCTCAGACCTGGTCCCAGACACTGGCTTTCAAACTCATCCGATCTTAAACTAGGACTTGGGTAGTGCAATAGTGGCCCATTACTTAAGAGAAAAAAAAAGGCAAAGCCTTCTTCTCTTCCCTCCTGCCTTGTACAATGCAAGCACTTTCCTGATCCATCCTCTGTGCCTGGGCCTCCCTCCAGACATGCACCTGTCTGCTTGGACCCTGGGCCACCCAGCTGGGGATTCTGCACATCCCTTAGCATTGCCTGCCCCTACCACCTATTTATCTTGCCCAGGGTACTAGCTCCTCATCCCAAATCTAGAGATGTGTCCTTTTAACAGGCTTGGAACCACCCCTGGCCTGGCTGGACCAGAGCAAGCACCACTGATTCCAAGGATACAAACTAACTCTACAATGAGTTTTCTCCATACCCCTGAAGTAGCTGCAGGAAACTGGTCCAAGTGAGATGAGGACTAATGCAGAGTCAGTTCCCATAGCTAGGAGAGGGAAATGGGAATGGAGCTGGAACTCTGGCTGGACCTGGGCCACCTCCCCTTGGACCTAACTTGTATTGGGGAAGCCATAGCAAGAAAGAGGTGCAGGGAGGGTTACCACAGGCCTGGGTGCCAGCGTCATTCCAGTGGGTGGGGTGGGGGGGTGCTTCTTCCAGGGCAGCCTGGCTTCTAGGGTTCTAGAGGCCTTATTCCTCCCAGCCTAGTCCCCACTCCAGGCAGCCTGGCTTTATGACTTCATTTGCTGAAGTCACCCGGCGACAATGCTGAGCGTTCCACCCCCCCAAGTCCAAGCCCAGCCCAGCCAGACGCCTCCCACAGTGGAAATGAAGACAATGCCTGCTGGCCCGTGTGGGGAGGAGATGTAGAGGGCAGCGGCACCGGCCGCTCTTGGCACCATGGACGATGCCGCGGTCCTAAGGAAGAAGGGTTACATCGTGGGAATCAATCTAGGCAAAGGCTCCTACGCAAAAGTCAAATCCGCCTACTCTGAGCGCCTCAAGTTCAATGTAGCAGTTAAGATCATCGACCGCAAGAAAACACCCACTGACTTCGTAGAGAGATTCCTTCCTCGGGAGATGGACATCCTAGCAACTGTCAACCACCGTTCCATCATCAAGACGTATGAGATCTTCGAGACTTCTGATGGGCGCATCTACATCGTCATGGAGCTGGGCGTCCAGGGTGACCTCCTTGAGTTCATCAAGTGCAGAGGAGCACTGCATGAGGATGTGGCTCGCAAGATGTTCCGCCAGCTGTCCTCCGCTGTCAAGTACTGCCACGACCTGGATGTTGTCCACCGAGACCTCAAGTGTGAGAACCTTCTGCTCGACAAAGACTTCAACATCAAGCTGTCAGACTTCGGCTTCTCCAAGCGCTGCCTGCGGGATGGGAGTGGGCGCATTGTCCTCAGCAAGACCTTCTGTGGGTCTGCAGCGTATGCAGCCCCCGAGGTGCTGCAAGGTATCCCCTACCAGCCCAAGGTGTATGACATCTGGAGCCTTGGTGTGATCCTGTACATCATGGTCTGTGGCTCCATGCCCTACGATGATTCTGACATCAAAAAGATGCTGCGCATTCAGAAGGAACACCGCGTGGACTTCCCCCGCTCGAAGAACCTGACAGGCGAGTGCAAGGACCTCATCTACCGCATCCTGCAGCCAGACGTTAACCGGCGGCTGCACATCGATGAGATCCTCAGCCACTCCTGGCTGCAGCCCCCCAAGCCCAAAGCCATGTCTTCTGCCTCCTTCAAGAGGGAGGGAGAGGGCAAGTACCGGGCTGAGTGCAAATTGGACACCCGGCCAGGCTCAAGACCCGAACACCGGCCTGATCACAAACTGGGGGCCAAAACCCAGCACCGGCTGCTGGTGGGGCCTGAAACTGAGGACAGAATGGAGGAAAGGCTGGCCGAGACCTCCAGAGCTAAAGACCATCACATCTCCGGAGCTGAGGTGGGGAAGGCAAGCACCTAGTGGTGGACAGGGCCCCGGGGGGCATGGTGCAGTTGGCACTCACATAAACTAAGTAGGCAAGTAGGAGCTGAAGAAGGCACAGGTGCAAGGAACAAGTAAAATCCGTCAATTAAACCACTATTTTGATTACGTTCTATTAGCTTTCTTCCACTTAGTAGCAAAGACCTTAACTACTGACCACCAAATAAACCACAAAGTGTATACAAGCATCCAGAGTGCCCAGTGAGGAGTCTTTTTCTCTAGGACTCAGCCAGCGCGGAGGGTCTCCAGTGTAGTATTCAGGCATAGGCAGATTCATGGGGAGGCCTCTATGGCAAGGAGAGGACCTTTAACGTGGTCTACCCAGTAGGCTCACACTTGTCTGCCTCTGACCTACCTTGTCTCCAAAGGCCTCCATTGCCAGGAAGCTCCGTGCCTCTCCCTCAGCATGCAGTGTAGCAGCCCATACAGCCCCTTGCTCCAGGGCCTCCACTAACCCCAGAGGCTTGAGACTGGTATCCCTTGGTTGCTAATGCCCCACCTCCACCATTCCCTATGGGCACCCCTCCACCCATGGATCTGAAAGCCCCAGTAAACAGCCCATGGTGATGGTCATTTCCCAATTTTTCCTTTTACCAAACCTCTTCAAAACACATTTCTCACATTGGCTTGAGGTAAGTAATCAGCACTTGGATAGCATCTTTACCCTCCTCTTCTCTGCTTTCCACTTCCTATGGGTCCCCTTGAGTTCAAGTTCAACCTTCCCTAGGAGGCAAAAGCATCCAAAGGTCCAGCCTCCAGAACATCCCAGGGCACCTACACTAAAAGCTGGCAGGAACTCACTGTGGGGGTTAGCAGAGGCCCCAGACAGGTAGCAGGTATCTGACCCCAGACTAGCTTCCAGGGAACATCAGGGCACAGGGAAAGGGTGAGGACCAATGCAGGAAGACTGGAGCAGACACCACACACAGGGCTCAAAGCAGTCAGGTGTGACCAAAGCCCCCTGAGCACAAACTCCTAGGTATCCACAGGGCACAATCTGTGACATTACCCCCCTCTACACACACACACACACTTGATGCTCAAGACATTGGCTTGGGCTAGACCCAGCTAAGCCCAGAGTGCAAGGGGCCCTCAGCTCTATAAACAGCAAGCCCATGGGCCCGGTTGACTACCACCCCCCTAAAAACCAAGCACTTGCATCCTCAATGTGCCCTCAGCCAACAGACACATTGGACTGTAATGCATATGGTGTGTCTGCACAGAAACTGGTCCCAATTCTTTTTACACTGTGGCCCAAGTCATGTCACAGAACTCAGAGGACAGAACCAGAGCAGTGGGAGAAAAGAGGCACAACAGTGGAGATAGCACATGAGCAGGAAGCCAAGTGCTGGTAGGTAACAGCTGATGCCACAAGGAAATGACTCATGCTGTGTGGGAGCTCATATATAGATAGGACCTGGCCTGTGACCGGCAAACCAAGTAGGCCACACCCTGCTAGGACAGAACCCAGGTGACCCTGAGGGGTACAACCTTTTTTCCTCCTGATTCTGGGGCTTGAACTCAGGGATCTCTCTCCGAGCCTCTCTGTGCTCAAGGCTTGCGCACTACCACTTGAGCCACAGTGCCACTGCCTGAGGGGGTACAAATTCTAAGGGCTCCAACCTTCTTCAAAGCAGAAAGACCCAGGGATAAGGGTCAAAGAGGGGCACGTGTGAGCTCAGCTCAGAAGGCAATTCCCACAGCCACCCCCAGTTTTGTCCCCTAGGGATGCTTGCCTCAAGGCCCCAAATCCTGAAATCTTGCGATTTCAATGTCGGCCCCAGGGGCCATTCAGGAAACAGGATGGAAGAGATTCTGGCAAGACTATGCCTTCTATTTTTTAATGACAGTTCAGTAGGAATTAAATAGAAAAGTTTCGGTAAGGTCCAGGGGAACAGCACAGGTGCTGTACCTCAGAAGAAGTGGATGTATGTTTCATGCCATCATGGCTATGATATAGTGCCTTTTATCTGTGAGTCCACCTCTGGCTTAGGCTTGGGTCCCAGAGTCTGGAGTCCTCTGCTGAGTGTCCAGACAGCTGCCCTGCAGGCTCCATAAGCATCCACAAGCTCAGCCTGGGTCTGTCTTTAAAAGAAGTCTGAGGCTTTGCGCCGGGCCGGAAGCTGCAGCAAGTTGTCTGTGATGGAGGCAGGATCTTGTGTGAGGGGTGTGCGTGTAGCAGAGCCGGGAGCTGGTGTACTTGTGGGGGTCTGTGGCCCACCAGCAGGGGTCTTGAGGTGGGAAGAACGTGCTGGGGATGGTGTGTAGCTGGCTCGCAAGGCACGATCTGTGTACTTGCTGGCTGTCCTGTTCACGAGGCGCTGTAGGGCTGGGGACATGGCTGGACTCAGACCTTTGGGAGTGAGGCTGGGGTAGAGGGATTAGAGAGAGAAGCAGTATTAAGTAGGCCAAGTACTGCCTACTCAGGAAATCCCTTAGCCCCTCCAGAAGAGCCTGTCGGAGACATGGTGCTTTAGAGCTCAGGATGACACAGACAGCCTGGCACACAGGTCAAACCTAAGGTCAGTGATGGTGCTGCCTCTGGCTGTGGGTGAATCCTAAACCTCTCAGAGCTGGAGTACCACCTCTCTAAGACACTGACTCTACAAGGCTGACAAGAGCTCAGAATGGGGCACAGGGTCTGTGGTGTCTCTTAAAGATGGGCTAAGGAAGATATGGAAGAAAAAAGTCGGAGAGGGATCCACAGCCTATTTCACATGTGGCTACTTATGGAGCAGTGCCTTAAAGACCGTTATGTCCACATGGCTTGGGGTGGGTAGAGCAGGGTCAGGGCAGAAACCAGCCTAATCCTATGCCAGCTCAATCAAGGGCCTTGGCTGCCCCTTACCTGGCTAGGTTCTCTGTCACTCTCCGCAAAGCTTCCTGCTTCTTAGCTCGGTTCTTGGCAGCTGCCTCATTGGCCATCTTCAGGCCCAATCGTTCCCTACGGCCTGGCTCCAAGATCTACAAGGAAGCAGGCATGGGGGTGTCTTTACTGGTCCTGACACTCAATCCGGCAGTCCGTCACCCAGAAGAGCTGCTGATATGAGCACTAGCCTCTTTCCCCAGGCTGATGATCCCAACAACCCATCACCACTTCCCAATACTCTGTCAAAAGCCCCCAGCTGGCCAGGCACTGGTGGCTCACATCTATAACCCTAGCTACTCAGGGGGCTGAAATGTGAGGATCATGGTTCGAAGACAGCCCAGGCAGGAAAGTCTGTGAGACTCTTATCTCCAATTAACCACTAGGAAATTGGAAGTGGTGCAGAGTGCTAGCCTTGAGCAAAAGAGCCCAGGGGCATTGCCCAGGCCCTGAGTTCAAGCCCCAAAATGATATAAAAGAATGGAAACATTTAGAAAATTGCTAAAATCTTCCTGTCTTCATAAAGATGCAAATTAAATCATGGTATTTGCACTTACTCTTTAACAGGAAGTGTACATATAACACCGGGAAGGCAATAAAATCCACACAAATTGTTTCTGACAATGAGTAATGTGAAATGCCCTGGTCTCAGAATCTGGCTCCAAGAAATTATCTCAAAACCATTAAAAGGAACAAGACACCAATTAGGAATTCAGGTGTGAGTCACAAGTGCCCAGCCAGAAATTCCCTTTGCTATAGCTCGTAGGTAGTAGATGGTAGGTCCAGGATTTTAATACATGCTTTTTGTTGTTGCTATTATTAGCATACATTAGTTACACGGTGTAAGGTTTCATGCACTCATGAGTATATGCAATGTATTCCATCCAATCTAACTCCCTCTATCACTCTCCCTTAATTCCCTCTTTAAGACAATTCAACAGATTTTTGTTTTGGGGATTTTTTTTGTGTTGGTCGTCGGGGCTGAACCTTGGGCCTGGGCACTATCCCTCCGCTCTCCAGCTCAAGGCTAGCACCATACCACTTGAGCCACAGCGCTACTTCTGGCTTTTTTCTGCTTATGTGGTCTGAGGAATTGAACCCAGGGCCTCATGCATGCGAGGCAAGCACTCTACCACTGAGCCAACTCCCCAGCTCCTCAACAAGTTTTACTGTTATATTTTCATACATGCTAACTACCATAGGATAAATATTTGACAGCATCTTGGTTATTCCTTTCTTGGGTTGCTGTGGTTATTCATTTGTGCAGGTAGATAGTACATTTATGAGTTTCTCTGAGGAAGAACCAGAGTACCTTGCTGGAGGAAGCTCAGGAACAGGTAGCACAGGAACAACACAGGTCAAGCTAGCATTGCAGTCCAAGTCTGCTTGTGCTTTCTGTTTTCTTTTTTTTTCCTGGCAGTACTAGGATTTGAACTCAGGGTCTAATACTTGCTAGGCAGGTGTTCTACCACTAAGTCCCTAATCCCTTTTGACTATTTTTCAAATAGTGTCTCATATTGGTGAAGATGGAATCTCACTAACTTTTTGCCCACGCTGGTCTCAAACTGTGATCCTCCTGATATTTCCTGAGTAGCTGGGATTTTAAGTACAAGCCACTTCACCAGGGAAGGAAGAGGGGGGTGTGTGTGTGCATGTGATTCTGGTTGCTGTCCCTTAGCTTTTTCAATCAGGGCTAACCCTCTACCACTTAAGCCACAGTTCTACTTACAGTTTTTTGGTAGTTAATTAGACCAGAGATCCACAGATTCTGCCTGGGCTGGCATAGAACCATGATCCTCAGCTCTCAGTCTCCTGAGTAGCTAGGATTACAGGTATGAACCACCAATGCCTGACCAATGGTTTTCTTTATGAAAGCTATGTTGCTCTAGTTCTGCTCCGATTGCTAACCAAGTGATCTTTCTTTCTAACACATCTCAAACTGATCATCACTAATGCTTGAAGGGACTGGCTCAAATGACTGAACTTTGACCCAGTCACTGAACTAGAACTAGACCTGTGCATTCATTCCAGATTCTACACCTAATTCTTTTGGGTTTCTGTGACACCAGCAACATCATGACTCAGCACAAAGCTGACATAGCACCTGGACAGAACATGTCTATGCCCCAAGTTTTAGCAGTCTCTTCTTCCCCCTCCAAACCCAGTCATTCAGTCTCACTGGCAAACACCCTGCAACCCCAGATTCCTTATCTTCCCCGCATATCTTGGGACCACACCTGCCTACTCACTCATGACCTTGCTATCCAAGGTCACCAGTTTCCCACCCCTCCTGGAACTCAGGGGCATCACACAATGCACCCCCCCCCCCATAGGCTGCATTTGACCCTATCAGGAAGAGCCTTCCTCACCTGTCCTTGGCTCACACACACGCTACTCACCCACTCCTATAACGCTAGGCTTCAACTGTACCATATGGGGTGAGTGTTCTGTAACCAGAGACTTTCTGTGCCAGCACACAACATTCCAAGGACACAAAGCATGTCCCAAGGCTCTCAGGACTATAAGGCAGATGAGGCTCCTGTTCTCACTGTGTGGCTATCCTGCTACATTCTGTGAACAAACCCTGGACCTTTAAACCCCTAAGGGAGACCAGTCCACTCCCTGCCTTGGCCTCTGCTCCATCAAATCCTCCTTAAAAGATCCACCCAGCTGGATGCCGGTGCCGGTGGCTCACACCTATAATCCTAGCTACTCAGGAGGCTGTGATCTGAGGATCACAGTTCAAAGCCAGCCTGGGCAGGAACCTTGGTGAAACTCCTATCTCCAATAAACCACTAGAAAACCGGAAGTGGTACTGTGGCTCAAGCGTAGAGCTCGCCTAGAGCTGAAGAACTGAGGGATAGCACCCAAGCCCAGAGTTCAAGCCCCAGGACCAACAACAACAAAAAAAAGATCCACCCGTCAGAATGCCAGAACACTGACATTCCAAAGCACAAGTGCTGGCCCCATCACTTGGGCCTGCTTTGCCCTCTTGCGCTCAGTCTTGAGCAGCAGGCACCTGATTGCCAAGGCACCCGCACTAACTCTCACCCTTGCTCCCCTCTCACAACTCACCTTGAAAGCTGGTCCTGGGGTCCTGTCCACGTAGGGTGTGTCTGATCCTTCGACTCTCAGGGGCGTGTTCTCAACCTCCCCCCAGGTCATCAGTGGAGACTCATTCACACCTACAGATGGAAAGCCCAGAGTCATCTCAGGTTGGGGATCTTGCTGGATCCCATGACCTCCCCACTACAATAGCCAGTTACCCCTATGTATATTCTAGCTAGAATCAAGGCTAGACACAGGCCCACTCTCCTTCTTCAAGATGCTTATCTTTTGAGAGGGAAAGCTAAGTCACTGTGGGCTGGCCCAAAACAGAAGTGCCTAAGGACACTGGGTTAGCTAGACTCTATTCTAGCACAGAACCACAGAAACCTCTAGAAGTCCTACCACCCCCAAGGGAAGAGATGCTCTGGTCTCTCCACCTCCTAGAACTCAGGAACAACCTGTAGCACCTCCATATGCCCTTTCATAGCAACTATCATAGAGTGTGGAGGGCAGAGGGGTGCCTCATGCACCAAAGGCCCCCAAGACCACCATGTAGGAAGACTGTATGCCCAGTACCCAGAACCTTTCTCCCTGCAGAGAGCTCTCTGTATTTAAATCTAGAGTCACTGTACATTCAGAACCCTACCTGCTAATATCACAGACAGGTCCAGAACAGGAAACAGTACCTCTAACATCTCAGGTCAGGTCTGCTGAGAGTCTAGCCCACCCATAACCCAATCAGCCTGGGTACCTGATCCATTTCTTACCAGGGGCAGGAGAAGGAGTAGCAACAAATCCAAATCCACCCACTCGAGGAGACTCCTGGGGGATAAGCTCCTTGCCGTCAGGGCCCACCTTGCCCTGTTTATGCTGGAACAAGCAGAAAGGTATCATCAGAGGGACTCTCTCCAACCAGTAGAACAGATGCAGAGGTGCCGCTGGAAACACTTCCCCTCCTCAGGACAAAACTGGAGCTCTAGGGTGGGTAACCCACTTGGGGAAAAAGGAGGAATCCATCCCACCATTGAGTACCAATGGCTCAGACCTATAATCCTAATTACTCAGGAGGCTGAGATTTGAGGATCATGGTTTGAAGCCAGATTGGCCAGGAAAGTCCAAGGGATTCATCTCCAATAAATACTAAAAATGGCAGTAGTGGAGCTATAGCTCAAGTGGTAGAGCATTAGCCTTGAGCAAAAAAGCTCAAGGACAGCACACACAAGTCCTGAGTTCAAGCCCCAGGACTAGTTTAAAAAAAAGACCTTGAGGGCCTGTCAGAGTGGGTAGCCAAGCAAGATGCCCCCCTACACTCCCCATCCAGGGCAGTGCTGACACCACAGCCTAACAGGGTACAATGTTAACAAGACAGTTCTGGGCTGGCTCTTTCCTCCAAGGAACCTACCTGTAAGTCTGGCCACTTCTGGCCACCAACACTGTAACCATGACCACCATCAAAAAAGTACTCGTCTTGCTCCCAAGCTAACTCACACTGCTACCACAAACACTGTCCCACCATGGTCTGCCCTCTGGGATCAGGCTCCCTTCTAGTACTTGCTCTCCTTTGCTTGCTTAGCCCATTGTCTATCTACAACTATGCCTGAAGTGCAGTATGGAGACAGAAGACTGGGCTGGCTTCCAGAAGCTTCCAGTTTCTTGGGTCCTGCTACCAAGAAAGCTGGCATGAATCTGGACCCACAGAATGTGCCAGACCAAGACCATGCCCTTGGCTTGGCACTGTCTTGGTCAGCTTGTATAGGCTGAGAAGACATAAAGGGCCCTGCTACACAGTGACACTAGTACTTCTGCCTATTTAACTCCACCCACCCAAGGACAGTTCTAACTTAAAGGGGACAGACAGGATGGCCACAGGATGCCTGCCCACAACTAGCCCAGACATATGTGACCCCAGCCCACAGCTGGCCCTGCTGGCTTACCTGGGCATTAAGGGCAGCTGCCTGCTGGAGCTGGGACCTGCTCAAGGCCTGGCTGAAGGGATCCCGGAGGAATCGCGTGTTCTTATGCACCACCTGCCGGGGCTTCTTAAAGAGCTGCTCTTCATCAGGGACACCTAGAAGAGGAAGCAGAGATGGCAGCAGTAGGTAGCCAACCCCAGTGCCAGTAGCTCTGTGGCTTGAGGGTTAAGAACACTCTTTCCAGGATTGGAGCTACACCTCTAGAAACCTCTAGAAGTCCTACCACCCCCAACGGTGGGGGAAAGCCAATGAGGTACCATGTTTGAGTCCTAGTCTCAAACCAAAAAAGAAAAAAAAAAAGAAGAAGAGAAAAAGGAAAGAAAGCCAAGTGTCAGTGACTCATACGTGACATCCTAGCTACTCAGGAAGCTGAGAACTGAAAATCACGGCTTGACGTCAGCCAGAGAAGAAAGTCTGTGAGATTCTTATCTAATTAAACACCAAAAAAATCCAGAAGTGGAGCTGTGGCTCAAGTAACAGCTCCAGGACAGTGGCCAGGCCCAGAGTTGAAGAACCAGTACTGATTAAAAACAACACACAGACACACACAGACACACAGACACACACAGACACACACAGACACACAGACACACAGACACACACACACACACACACACACACACACACACACACACACACACTTTCCTCAGGCAAGACAACACACAACCATAAAACTTGGGTAAACCTGAAAGGAACTCATTACCCCAACTAAGGTCACAGATCACCCATCGGAGGCAAACCAGGACCCCTCTGAGGCCTACATTGCAAGAGTGCATACACACCCACAACCCCTGGCTCTGAAGACTATGTTGTAGGGGAACATACCAAAAAAAAACAAAAACCAGGCAAACCCTAACAATGACCCCCTAATAGAGCCAAGCACATATACCTGTATTCCTTGGCTCCTTGTCCTGCTCTCAGGCCCCAACTGCTTACCTTCTGGGTAGTACATGAGAGAATTCTTCGCCTTGTACTTCCAGGTCTCCACCCCAGCCTGGCTGCTCTCGATGGCTTGGTGCTCTGCCGATGGGAGTTCAAGATTATCTTTTTGCCTCTACAATCACATGGGGGAAAGTGAAGGTCAGGAGCATCCCTAAACATAGTACCTGTGTCCCTGGAACTCCTCAATCCCAACAGAGAATGACTATGTCCCCAAACTCCAGAAATACCTTCTCAAACTCCTCCTCAGCTTGGTAAAGCCAGGCATGGCGGGCCCGGTTCTTCTCCTTGGCTACCTCCATGATCTCCTGGAAGGAGGCATTGTCCTCACTTGTATAACGACTCAGGAAGACATCCAGGCTGGGAAGTGGCTCCTTTTCCTCTTCCTCTCCAGCCTCTCCTGTTCAGGGTTTGCAGGTGGGGGCAACACAGTACCATACATGGCATAAACCCCCTCTGCAGAAGAGAGGCCAGTGTACCCAGACCCTGGAATCACAGCACCCAAAAGCAGGGCTAGAATCCTTGTCCCTGCTAGATGATACCCATAAAGGGGAAGAAGTTAGCCACCTCCAACTGCTCAGGGAGCTCTCTGCAGCAACCTGGGCAACATTTTTATCTGCTAGATGCCAAGAAAAGTTTTCAATCTGAAGGAGGGAGGCATTAATGTAAGAGTTCGTGATGACAAAGTTTGGCAGCTCTTGGTCACCAGGATTTGCTGATCCCAAGGACCTCACTCTAAGCCCTGAGAACTCTCTCCCTCCCTGGGATTTCCTTATCCTAATTGTTCTTCCCTTCTTTGAACTTATAAGTATGTGATTGTGGGGCTGGGAAAGTGGCTCAGTGGTACAGTGTTTGTCTTGCATGGATGAGGCCCTGGGTTCAATTCCTTTGTACCATATAAGCAGAAAAAGCCAGAAGTGGCACTGTGGCTCAACTGGTAGAGCACTTGCCTTGAGCTTAAGAGCTGAGGGATAGTGCCCAGGCCCAGAGTTCAGGCCCTACAACCAACAAAAAATAATAATAAGTGTGTGATTGTAACTTAAGCATCCAGGCCTGCCAGCTAGTCTCTAAGGCAAGACCTATATGGTTCTGGGTTTGTAGATTCTAGGCCATAACCTCAACCACTCCAGCTAACACAGAAATTGGTACCCTCGGAGAGGTATAGTACTTTCAAAGGTAATACTGCAAATTTCAGTGGGATCACCTGAAGATCCTTCTCTTCTGTTCTGATAGTCTTGACCACTGGCTAAGTGCTAAAGTGCAAAGTACAGCAGGGTATGAGTTTGAGACCTGGAGTCAGAAAAAGGACACAGCCAGGAGCTGATTACTTACTCATGCCTATAAACCTAGCTAATCACGAGGATGAGATGTGAAGACTGCAGTGCAAAGCCAGCCAGGACAGAAAAGTCTATGAGACTCTCACCTTTAACTGGCAAAAAGCCAGAAGGGGAGTTGTGGCCAAGTGGTAGACTCATAGCCTTAAGTGGAAGAGCTAAGGAACAGCACCCTGGCTCTGAGTTCAAGTCCCAGCACAGAGGAAGAGAGGAAGGAAGGAAGGAAGGAAGGAAGGAAGGAAGGAAGGAAGGAAAAAAGAAAAGGAACCTGGCGCTGTGGCTCACACTTATTAATCCTAGCTATTAAGCTAAACACCTGAAGAGCACAGCCAGCCTAGCAGGAAAGTCCATGAGACTCTTATTTTGAATAAACTTCCAAAAAGTTTGAAGTGGAGCTGTGTTCAAGTGATAGTGCACTAGCCTTGAGCACAAAAGCTCAGGGACAGCACCCAGCTCCTAAGTTCAAGGCCTGGGACTGGCACAAAAAAGAGAGAGAAAGACAGAGACAGAGACAGAGACAGAGAAAGAGAGAGACTCCAGCTCCATTCAACCACTGACCATTGCTGAGACCTATAGAAGTTACTTCATCTGGGGCTGGGAAGGTGGCTCAGTGGTAGAGTGCTTGCCTTGTATGCATGAGGCCCTGGGTTCGATTCCTCAGCATCACATAAGCAAAAAGAAAAAAGCCGGAAGTGGCGCTGTGGCTCTAGTGGTAGAGCACTAGCCTTGAGCTGAAGAGCTGAGGGACAGTCCCCAGGCCAGAGTTCAGGCCCCACGACTGGACCAAAAAAAAAAAAAAAAAGAAGTTACTTCATCTGTAAATAAGACTAGCAATGGTTTTTACAATTTAAGATTACTGAAAATACAGAGTTACTGAAATAGAAAATGCATATTTACAAAAATAAACGAATCTTGGGGCTGGGAAGGTGGCTCAGTGGTAGAGCGCTTGCCTTGCATGCATGAGGCCCTGGGTTCAATTCCTCAGCACCACATAAGCAAAAAGAAAAAAGCCAGAAGTGACGCTGTGGCTCAAGTGGTAGAGTGCTAGCCTTGAGCTGAAGAGCTGAGGGACACCACCCAGGCCCAGAGTTCAGGCCCCACGAGCGGACCCAATAAATAAACAAACAAACAAACGTATCTTCACAAAGCCCTGTGATGAGCCAGGTATTGGTGGCTCATGCCTGTAATCTTAGCTACTCAGGAGACTGAGATCTGAGAATCAAGATTCAAAACAAGTCAAAAAAGGAAGCACTGGCCCGGGAAGGTGGCTCAGTGGTAGAGCATTTGCCTTGCATGCATGAGGGCCTCGTTTGATTCCTCAGCACCACATAAGCAGAAAAAAAGAAAAAAAAAGCTGGAAGTGGCGCTGTGGCTCAAGTGGTAGAGCACTAGCCTTGAGCTGAAGAGCTGAGGGACAGCGCCCAGGCCCAGAGTTCAGGCTCCACGACTAGACCCCCCCCCCCAAAAAAAAGGAAGGACTATGAGAGTCTTATCTCCAATTAACAAGTAGAAATTCAAAAGTGAAGATGTGGCTCTAGTGGTAGGTTTGAGTGAAAAAGTTGAGCAAGAGTACAAGCCCCAGTACTAGCAGATGCACATGCACACACTTATGCAGAGACCTATTACTTGAAGCTTACATTTCAATTGAGAAGCTAGTTCCAAAAACAAGGACTATGTTAATAGCAGCAAGCTTGGGCTATGAAGCAGAAAACATGTATGACCACACTGCACATCTGTACTAGTATAATTTAGACTACAACCTAGTTTTTTTTTTTTTAATTGCTGGACGTCAGTAGCTCATACCTGTAATCCTAGCCACTCAGGAGGCTGAGATCTGAGGATCTCGGTTCAAAGCCAGCCCAGGCAGAAAACTCCATGAGACGCTTTTCTTTTTTTTTGGTCGAGGGCCTGAATTCTGGGCCAGGGCACTACCCCTCAGCTCTCCATCTTTTTTTTTTTTTTTGTCGGTCGTGGGGCTTGAACTCTGGGCCTGGGAGCTGTCCCTCAGCTCTTCAGCTCAAGGCGAGTGCTCTACCACTTGAGCTACAGCGCCACTTCCGGTTTTCTGGTGGTTTATTGGAGATAGGAGTCTCACGGTCTCTCCTGCCCGGGCTGGCTTTGAACCGCGATCCTCAGATCTCAGCCTCCTGAGTAGCTAGGATTACAGGCGTGAGCCACCAGCGCCCGGCTTCAGCTCTCCATCTTAAGGCTAGCGCTCTACCACTTGAGCCACAGCGCCACTTCTGGCCTTTTCTGCTTATGTGGTACCGAGGAATCGAACCCAGGGCCTCATGCATGCAAGGCAAGCACTCTACCACTGGGCCACCTTCCCAGCCTTCATGAGACTCTTATCTCCAATTAACCACCAGAAAACCAGAAGGGGCGCTGTTGTGGCTCAAGTGGTAGAGCACTCACCGTGGGATGAAGAGCTCAGGGACAGCACCCAGGCCCAGAGTTCAAGTCCCACAACTGACCCCCCCAAAAAAGTATCTTGCCCACCTGTAGGTGCAACAAAATTTCTCTACTGACCAAAAGATCAATTGACTCAGCTGAAATTCCACAGCATATAGAACACTTAAAAGAGGAAATTCTTCCCTAAAGAGATTTCCTCCTAAAGCTATCTTGGATCCTATTCAGCTGTGTGTCTCCAGCCCCAGTGAATGCACTGAAGACAACTCATTCGTCTATCCTACCTATATCTGTGAAGTTCTACCACATACCACTTGTTGCTCCAGATGTGAAGCATACAGATGGAAGAAAGAATAAGTCCCTTCCCATTTTGGAGTAGATGCTAATTAGGTTAAGAGAAATGCCTTTCTAAAATATGTTCTCTGGACACTGATGGTTCATACCACCATATCAGGAGACTGAAATCTGAGGATCATAGTTCAAAGCCACCCTGAGCAGAAAAGTCTGTGAGACTCTTATCTTCAATTAACCACCAAAAAGCCAGAAGTAGAGCTGTGGCCCAAGTGGTAGAGTCCTAGCCTTGCACAAAGAAGTTCAGGGCAGCATCCAAGCCCTGAGTTCAAGCTCCAGTACTGGTGCATAAGCATAAAAGCACGCGCGTGTGACACGCACGCGTGCGTACACGTACACACACACACACACACACACACACACACACACACACAGTTATGTCCTACAATAAAAAAATTTTGTAGGCAACACAATGAGATGTCAAAAAAAAAAAAAAAAAAAAAGCCAGGTACCAGTGGCTCATACCTATAATCCTAGTCAGTGTGGAGGCTGAGATCTGAGAATCACAATTTAAAGCCAGCCCATGTAGAAAAGTCCCAATGAGACTCTCTTCACCAATTAACCACTCAAAAACTAGAAGTGGGGCTGTGGCTTAAAGTAGCCTTAAGTAAAAGAGCTCAGGGACAGCACCCAAGCCCTGAGTTAAAGACCCACAACTGACCAAAAAAAAAAAAAGAAGAAGAAGAAGAAGAAAAACAGAGGGGCTGGGAATGTGGCTTAGTGGTAGAACGCTTGCCTAGCATGCATTTAGTCCTGGGTTCAATTCCTCAGTACCACACAAACAGAAAAAGCCAGAAGTGGGACTGTGGCTCAAGCGATAAAGTGCTAGCCTTGAGCAAAAGAAACTCGGACAGGGCTGGGAAGGTGGCTCAGTGGTAGAGCACTTGCCTTGCATGCATGAGGCCCTGGGTTCGATTCCTCAGCACCACATAAGCAAAAAGAAAAAAGCCAGAAGTGGCGCTGTGGCTCAAGTGATAGAGTGCTAGCCTTGAGCTGAAGAGCTGAGGGACAGCGCCCAGGCCCAGAGTTCAGGCCCCACAACCGGACCCAAAAATAAATAAATAAATAAAAAGAAAGAAATTCGGACAATGCCCAGGTCCTGAGTTCAAGCCCCAGGACTGGCAACAAAAAGAAAAGAAAAGAAAAACAGAGCCAGATTGAAAGACAGCACACCAAGCTTGTCCCAACTTTACACAGAAAAAGGTCAGGAACATTTTCATTGAACAGATAGCAGAGTAGAGACTTGAAGGAAAAGAAAGAGCAAACCAGGCATTTATCTGAGGGAAAGGACCAGTGTAAAAGAAACCAGCACGAAGGCCCCAGGGATCTTCAGAGGACAGCAGTGAAAGGAGCCTTCTAATGCCCACACAGGGAAGGAGCTGACACACTGAACAAATGAACACCTTCACAGTTGAAACTAGACTCAGATCTTTCAGCTTCTAGACCAGTGCTATTTAATTCAAAGATGCTATTTAGGCAAGAAGACCCTTCAGGGATAACATGTAGGCTGAAGCTCCTGGACCATTCCTGAGCACCTCAGATCCTGAGCACGGGACCAAAAGAATAAGCTATCACTCACCATCCTCTAGGCTTCGGCCCTGAGGCCTAGGCCTGTTGCCCACAGCTCCAGTGCTGGTATGTACCTCAGGGGTTTCAAATGTGGCTGGAGTCACATCTAGGGGGAGACAAGAAGGAGGTTAGAAATAGGAGTAAGCCTATAGTGACATTCAAAGAACGTTCCCCTCTGCCACCCACCTACAGAATCCACTTACAGGGTGGTGGGGGCTCTCGTGACATCTTGCCAAGCGCAGAACCAAACTTGATAGCAATCTGGCGCATGCGTTCCAAGTCTCCATTCTCCTCAGCTTCCAGATACTCTTTTTGTGCTTGTAGCTTCTCCACATCAGGGAAGAAATCCCTTTGGATGACCATCTGGAGGCCCTATCAGGAGAGATCAACATGAAAGACAGAGTGGCCTCAGTGGCCTGCCTCATAGTTCATTGTTCTTCTGCCAGCCAAAGCTCAGCTGCACCTCTTTCAGCATCTGTCTACCCATTTATGGAGGCTCCAGTGAGGGAGTCAACAGACACTCTCTGGGGAAACCAACTTGACATCCCTATAGCTTTTCTACAACATCTAACATTTTCATTCTCCTTTTCTGGTGCCAGCTCCACAACATCTAGACCAACGTAGATGCTGCCACCTCCTTTCTATCCATGAGTTTTTGTTTATGGTGCTGGTCCTAAGGCTTAAACTCTGGGCCTGGGCTTTGTCCCTGAGCTCCTTTTTGCTCAAGGCAGAGCTTTCCCACTAGAGCCACAGCTGCCACTTCGGCTTTTTCTAAGTAGTTTATCAGACATAAGAGTCTCATGGAACCCCGGCATCAGTGGCTCACACCTGTAATCCTAGCTACTCAGGAAGCTGAGATCTGATGATCGTGTGGTTCAACATGCCAGCCCAGGAAGGAAACTCCAAGAGACTCTTTTCTCTTTTTTTTTTTTTTTTTTTGGGGGGGGTCCGGTTGTGGGGCCTGAACTCTGGGCCTGGGCGCTGTCCCTCAGCTCTTCAGCTCAAGGCTAGCACTCTACCACTTGAGCCACAGCGCCACTTCCAGCTTTTTTCTTTTTGCTATGTGGTGCTGAGGAATCGAACCCAGGGCGTCATGCATGCAAGGCAAGTGCTCTACCACTGAGCCACATTCCCTGCCTCTGAGAGACTCTTATCTTCAATAAACCACTTAGAGAATCAGAAGTGGAGCTGTGGCTCAAGTGGTAGAACACTCGCCTTGAGCTGAAGAGCTGAGGGCTAGCCCCCAGACCCAAAGTTCAAGCCCCAGGACCGACAAAAAAAAAAAAAAACTGGGCTAGCTTCGAACCATGATCTTCTGATCTCAGCCTACTGAGTAGCTTACAGGTGTGAGTCACGGGAACCCAGCTTTCTCTGAGCTTTTGTGCTCAAAGCTAGTGCTTTACTACTTGAGCCACAGCTTCACTTCCGTACTTTTTTGGCAGCTAATCAGTGTCACAGACTTTTCTGCCCCAGCTGGCTTTGAATGGAGCTCATCAGAGCTTACACGCTTACAAGTGTGAACCACTAGGCCTGGGCTTATTTCCAATCCAAACCGTCCTCCTGAGTGACTTCAACCAGTCACCACCACCACCACCGGATGAAATTCCTGTTATCACCTCCAGTCAGATCTTGCTCTTGAGTTGCAAAATGTGTACATCCAGCCTAAAACCAAACTGCCCGCCTCTAATCCCTGAGAGAGCTCCTTCTGAGTCCAGCGTGTTTGTGGTAACAACCAACTCCTACATCGAGGGACATCCATGGACCACCCACTCAAAGATACTGCCACAATAGCAGCTGATTTCCAGGACATCCCCTGTCCTGGCCTTTACATTTGTCATCACTGCCTTCTAGAAAGCCATTTCTTGCCATCATCCTTCAAACTTATCAACCTTCTGAAATTCACAATTTAATGGAAAACTTTGTTTTCTGGCCCTTACCACATACAACAGAACTGCCCCCCCTTTCTCCTGCTAGTGCCTCCCCAAGTAAGGACATTTCCCTCAGCACTGGTTAATTGTCTCTGGAGACCTTCTATGCCGCAAGGGAAGAGAATCAATTGTTAACACGTCCCCAAGCTGAAGCGAGCGCCGGGACCCGAGAGGAATGCGAAACAGAAAAGGACCCGGAAGTCGCCGACTTTCGCAGTGAGGTCATACCTCGATATATTCTTCCTCATCCAGGACCCGCTGCTTGCTCCTCGCAGTTCCAGTGTCACCCGCCGCGCGCTTCCTTGGGTGCCCGGACTCGACGAGCAGCAAAACAGCCCGAGCCGATCCGCCCGGCGTCCCCATCGCTATCCCAGAACTGCTCGGGCGACGCATCGCGTCACAAGGTTGGGGGGGTGGGGAGCGGGAACTTCACCATTTGCGCAGGCGCCTACAACAGCTAACCAATGGGAAAACAGTACTTTTCTAGTGCCAGAGGGCGCGTCGTGTGACGTCACGGAAGCACTTGCGTTTATGGGAGTTGTAGTCTTTCTCCCTGCCCTGAGTTGTCCGGGCTGTAGACACAATGGGGCGCTGTTGTGAGGGCTATTCGACGTGTAGGTCAAGTTGTTAAACCAATTTTAGCACTGGAGGAAATCAGAAGGCTTTGGGTTTCCAAATTCTCGCAAATAATCACTCAATGCGCTTCAATAATATTATCAAAAACACTCTTCAGAAAACTTGGTTTTATACAACCTTTATGCAAGGAAAGAACAATAAGCTAATTCCTCCTAGATCATTATAACAAAAGATAAATTAGGTGGGGAAGATGGTTGTTCAGTAAAGAAATTCCTGATCAGTGATCACTTACCCCTTTAAATGCCAGAGTGTTCTTCCCAGAAGAGGGCCATTTCTCATTGAAATGAAAGAGAAAACTTACTAAGCACTTTTCAGGAATTTCTTCCCAAAGGGAGGTTATGAATTATTACAAACAAGCCCCGAATGATTTAATACAACCTTGCTTTTAGATATGCAACCACATCTTGATTCATTGGGGTTCACTGGGGACTCTGGTGACGTTCCTGCTTCCATAGAGCTGATGGTTCAATTAGTGGAGGAGACAAACACAAAATTGTAAAGTGGCAGTTGTAACTGGCAAGAAGAATTTGTACTTAGAGAATCTTTATCTAGTGGGGAAAATCAGAGGACATTTCCTGGACAAAGTGACTGTAGATCCAAAAGATCAATGGCATTGCAATGGGACGAAAGAATGGAAAGAATATATTCAAAGATCTAGTGGTAGGAGGGAGCAAGGGAAGTTACAAGCAGACTTTTGGATACAGAATGTAGTGAGGTATGAGATGCTGCCAAAAAGGCAGTTAGGCTGGGAGATTCATGGGTGCTCATGAGTTTTTCACCTTTTATTCTGAATTAAAAGGGAGCCAAAGTAGGTACCAGTAGACATAGTTGGAGAGAGATGCAATGGTCACGGTGAAAGGTGATAGTGCAATTGGAATTTGAAAGAAAGTGGATTCTGGAATGATTGATGTGTTTCTTTAGAGGTAAAGTTGAATTGCTATTGGATCAGATATAATGGACGAGGGATTCCAGTTCATACACTTGGATTGAACAGGGAGCACTCATTGTGGACAATGAGCCTGTAGACTTCTGGAGAAGTGGTCTGGGGGCAGTTTGACATAAATATCTAGCCCAAGGCAGAGTCCTGGGTTGGAGATGGAAGTGGAAATGTGGCAAAGAGAATAGAATTGGAGCTAAGGATGGAAAAGATAAACCAAGAAGAGAATGGAGATGAGGAGATATGCCTCCAGAGGTCTACATTAATGGCAGCTTGTGGATGGGGGAGGGTGGTCAGCCTGCCAAAGAGCAGTTGGAGAGGAAGAAACAATTCAGAAGGGCAGTTAGAGCCTGGAAGGTAGAGCTTAGATACACTGGACACAATTGGTTGACCGTGATTGCCCTAAAAGATGACAAATGGGGGCTGGGAAGGTGGCTCAGTGGTAGAGCGCTTGCCTTGCATGCCTGAGGCCCTGGGTTCGATTCCTCAGCACCACATAAGCAAAAAGAAAAAAGCCAGAAGTGGCGCTGTGGCTCAAGTGGTAGAGTGCCTTGAGCTGAAGAGCTGAAGGACAGCACCCAGGCACAGAGTTCAGGCCCCACAACCAGACCCCCCAAAAAACCAAAAAAACAAAAACAAAAACAAAAAAAGATGACAAATGGCTGTCTAGCTAAGGAGAACAAGGGGCTTGGAAGCTAGCTAGATGGAGTGTCTCAGCCTGCAGGGAGCTGACCAGGATCTAGTTTTTTTCCATTACTAAGACTGTTTAAAGGCAAAGTCAAGCTTCAGTTAGAAGGGTTTTGTGACAGTCATAATGGTGTGTCCTAGGGAGATGGGAGTGACAGCACCTGCCCTTAAGGCACCCAGCTGTATTGGGGAAGCTTTGGCTGGGGGACACATGTCAACTTGGGAGTCATCCAAACTCCAGGCTTTGAAATCCCCAAGAACTATGGTATTGGTTACCGTGTCTCTTACAGATACTGTTCCACACCCACCAGGACCTACAAAGAGACAGAATGAGATGCTCAAGCCAGATAGGGCACTGGGAACTTTGGGGTCCACTAGTCAGGATGGTAGAGAGAAGGGAAATTTTTTCCAAAGCTGCAAGGATGGAGTTCCTGGATCTAACCTTATCTTGCTCAAGCCTAGGATGGCATGGAAATCCCCAGAAGGAGGAAACCAAGGGCCTGTATCCATAAAGCAGGTCAGTAGCCCCCAGGGGACCTTGCCACTATCCATGTTACCTCTACTCACTGGAGGACATTTGGCATGTGATATGGATGACTCACTGTGCTGTGGTCTCCAAAACACCCTAGTCCCCCCCCCCCACACACACACACACAAAACCTGGGAAGGAAGGAGGAGGGGCAGCTACTGGCTGGGTGTAGACATGGAGCTCAGTTGAATATGGGACTCTGGACTGCTTTTGTGGCATTTGTAGTTCTTGTGTATTTCTTGGTATCAGCAGGGCTCAACGATTAAGGTGCAGGGCTGAGAAGGTGGTTTAGTGGTAGAGTGCTTGCTTTGCATGCATGAGGCCCTGGGTTCAATTCCACAGCACCACATAAGCAGAAAAAAGCCGGAAGTGGCGCTGTGGCTCAAGTGGTAGAGCACTAGCCTTGAGCTGAAGAGCTGAGGGACAGCACCCAGGCCAGAGTTTAGGCCCATGACCAGCAGATAAAAGAAAGAAAAAAAAAAAGATTAAGGTGCAAGTGAAAAGCTGGAAATTACTTCCAACCTTATTCAACAGGTGCAGATGCCACAGCCTTGTGTAGGACATTTGAAGAGGCAGTGAGTCTAAATGATGTAGATACTGTGTTAAAGTGGGTCCATGTCTACATGAGGAGAAATAGGAGACCAGTATGCCCTGGGGTGGAGGCCACTGGAGAAGATTCTGAGCCCTATGTTGATAAGCAATGGTTCCTGCCCTGGGGTGGAGTTAGTGCCACCTTGGGCAGTGGGTGTTGAGGAGGCTGACCTGTTCCATGCCCTACTCCACCTACAAAGGAATCTTCCTAGTGCCTGTCATCCAGGAGGAGAGGGCACCTAGGTGCTTAGCATGCCCTCCCTTGAGGGGGGAGTTGTCTCTACCACACATACATGCACACACACCCAGCACTAGTTCCTGTGACCAGAAAGTGTGGAGACTCTTGGAAGAGGTTGCTTCCTCTCCTAGAGTCCTTGTTCATCAAGAAGGTCTGTCTTCTTTCTGTGTGGGGTCCGAAGGTCACAGCCAAGGCCAAGGGTAGCTTTCAGGATCAGCAGCAGCTTTCCTTGGGAGCTTTCTTAGGGCCTGGCAGGAGCCTTGAAGATGATGATGCCCGCTTCTGGTGTCGCCACTTGGCCCGTCGGTTCTTAAACCAGACCTAAGGAGGAAGAGGGAGGAAGAGGGGACTACTCAGGCTTCCAGGACTGTGGTCAAATGCTACTGGTTCCAGAGAGAGGAACAGAGGACTTTAGATAAGGATGTTAGCTACTCAGGGGGCTGAGATCTAATAATTGGGGTTCAAAGCCAGCCTGGGCAGGAAAGTCCCTGAGAATCTTGTCTCCAATTAACCACCAGAAAACTGGAAATGGCCGACAAAAAAAAAAAAAAAAAAGATAAGGGTGTGGTAGGACAGGGGTGAGTGCTACCTTCCATGTATATATGCATGGACCAGTACAGGGACTTGAACTCAGGACCTGGTTACTGTCCCTTGGCCTTTTCTGCTCAAGGCTAGTTCTCTAATACTTTTGAGTCACAGCTTCACTTCCCAGATGTTTACTTTTTGGTGTTTAATTGGAGATAAGAGTCTTAAAGAGGGGCTGGGAATGTGGCTCAGTGGTAGAGTGCTTGCCTCACACACATGAGGCCCTGGATTCGATTCCTCAGCACTACATAAACAGAAAAAACCGGAAGTGGCACTGTGACTCTAGTGGTAGAGCACTAGCCTTGAGCACCGAGAGTTTCAGGGACAGTGCCCTAGCCCAGAGTTCAAGCCCCACGACTGGCAAAAAAAAGTCTTAAAGAGGGGCTGGGAAGTTGGCTCAGTGGTAGAGTGCTTGCCTTGCATGCATGAGGCCCTGGGTTCGATTCCTCAGCACCACATAAGAAAAAAAAAGCCGGAAGTGGCGCTGTGGCTCAAGTGCTAGAGCACTAGCCTTGAGCTGAAGAGCTGAGGGACAGCGCCCAAGCCCAGAGTTCAGGCCCCACGACCGGACCCAAAAAAAAAAAAAAAAAGTCTTAAAGACTTTTCTGCCTGGGCTGGCTTCAAATCAAATCCTCAGATCTCAGTCTCCTGAGTAGCTTGGATTACAGATGTGAGCCACCAGTGCCTGGTCATCACCTGCCCTTACCGTGGCAGATGTTGACAGAGGCTCCTGGAATGAATGGGAATCGCTTTCCCACCCTCCCAGCGTCTGCTCAGCGCCAACTGGGACGCCCCTTTGCAGATTTGTGCATTTGGGAGCTTCCCAAAAATCTGGAACGTTGAACGAATGCCTCTTTTATCATCGAGTGAGATTTAAAATAAAGGCAAATAAACTGCCCAAACTTAACTGCCCATTCCTACCTAACCAGTGCAGTCCCTCCCCCCCCCCCCCGCCCCCTTCTCCCTCCCCCTCCCGCCCAGGCACTGGCCCAACGCCCCATCGCGCCACCCCGCGGAGCCTCTCCCTCCACCACGCTGGGCCTCCAGGGCTTCCTCCGGGCAATCAGGGCGGGCGAT
Organism: Dipodomys merriami; assembly: GCF_024711535.1. Lineage (NCBI taxonomy): Eukaryota > Metazoa > Chordata > Mammalia > Rodentia > Heteromyidae > Dipodomys > Dipodomys merriami. Next base: position 2,552,066 of record NW_027206013.1, read on the forward strand.
TATAGAAAATTAAGAGCGGGAGGCGCAGCCCCCCTCGCAGTCCCGCAAGGCAGGACCCTCACCTCCACGCGCTCCTCGCGCAGGCGGATGCGGCCGGCCAGGCGCTCCCGCGTGCCCACGTCCGGATACTGGTTTTGCACGAAGAGCGCCTCGAGCGCCTGCAGCTGCTCCTCGCTGAAGATGGTGCGGTGGCGTCGCGTGCGTCGTTGCGGGCCGGGTCCGCTAGCACCGGACAGCGTCTCGGATCCTCCAGCCGGCGCTGCCAAGGGCAAGGGCGCCGCAGGTCCCAGCCTCAAGGGCCACGATAGACGTGAGCCTGCGGGAGGACGGGGTGATAAGGGGACCACGCGGGGACTGAGGTCTCCACCGATTGCGCCACGTTCAGGGGGACAGGACCCCTAATTGGGTTCTCCTCCCCTCCGATCAGCTTCCAGATCGGCCCTGCGCCCACTCACCCAGCCCGGCGGCCGCCTCGGGGGTCCTACGCTGCACCGCGCGGGGGCCGCAGCAGCAACAGCAGGCACAGGGCACAATCTCGGGTGCCCCGGGCTCCTCGGGCTCGGCGGGGCTCTGGCGGCTGCTGGCCTGCGGTGGTCGGGCAGGTCGGGCTGCAGGATTCCGATCGGGCAGGCTGGAGAGGATGTGCTCGATGGAGAAGGGGCAGGGCCGCCCGGGACCCCCGCGGCTTGGCGCACCCCCGGCCGCTGCCATGCCCATCCAGCCCTGGGGCGGCCGCCACGGGCATATATATACATACACGTCGTGGGGAGCGCGCGGTAATCCCCGGACCGGGTGCGGAGTCCACGCGAGCTAATCCCGCCGCGGGGCCAGGAGCGCGCTAATCCCCGAGTGCGGTGGAGGGAGAGCCGGCTCCGCCTCGGTGCGCGGGGGGCTGGCGGAGGTGCGGGGAGGGCTTGGCGTCCAGGGTGGGCAGCAATCGCCGATGGGGGTGGGGGGCAGAGGGTCGCATCCCCACTGCCAGCAGGGCTCGGTATCTTCCCTTTTGAGGGACACCCGGACCCCGGCAGTCCCCCGGATCGCACCAGTGAACCCCAACACTGCATATAGTTGGTTACTCAATTTATATAGTAGCGAGGAAAAACTGTGCTATGACTTGACGGTGGCCAAATCAGTAAAGGTGCCAAAACACACAGAATATGACAGAAAGTCAAATTTACCATATGTTAGTTGACAAAAAAGAAAATGAAATTGAGTGTGGTGATTAGTTGCTCGGGAAGCAGAGATTTGGGGATCACAGTTCAAGGCAACCTCAGGGAAGTTTAGGAGCCAAGCGCTGGTGGTTCATTCCTGTGATCCGACATACTCAAGAGGACAAGATGTGAGGATCACCTTTCCAAACCAGCCGGGGCAGGAAAGTCTGTGAGACATTTATCCCCATTAAACTACCAAACAAAGCAGGAAGTGGAGCCGTGGCTCAAGTGGCAGAGTGCTAGCCTTAAGCAAAAGGAACTCAGGGACAGTGCCCAGTGTTAGGAAAATGGAGAAAGGAAGAAAACAGGCGGGACTCGATCTTCCACAGGCTAGGACTGTTCACTGAGGAACAACGAAGGCATCGCCTTCCCGAGGGCTTGAAGACTGTGCAAAGAAGTGGGACAGGAGTTGGGTTTTTACCGGGTCTGAACAAGGAGGCAGAGGTTAATGAAAAAGCCACTAGGTCTAGGGAAGTGGGGGGCTTGAAGTGGGGGGCTTTTCAGGTGGGCCCACAATGGACTTTTTACAGCCAGGCTTAGGTGAATTGCTGTACCTGCACATCTGTGCATACCTGGGGTCTGTATGCACCTTAGATATGCACCTCATATTCCATCTTTTTATATACATGAAATGATTGGGCCAAGAGGGAGAGGCAAGTCCTTCCTTCACCCAGGACCAGAGTTCAGGCCCCAGGATCAGCAAGGAGAGGGGGGAGGGGAAGAGGGAGAAGGAGAAGGTGTGGGAGAGGGAAAGGGAGAAAGGGCAGGGGAAGAAAGGGGAGGGGGAAGGGAAACTTTTCTCTGTCATAGGATTTGCCTCTGCTTTGTCAGGTCATGGACAGACTAGGAATGCCAGAGCTACAGCCAGAATCTGCTGCCCATGCCTTTCCTATCCTGGGCTCCTGGGCTCTAATCAAAGTTGAGGTCCATAAAGTAACTTGCTTTTCCGGTATATCCCCAACCACTGATCCTAGAGACCTGATCTCTCCTCTCCCTCTCTCCCTCCGTCTCTCTGTCTCTGTCTCTGTCTCTGACCCTACCTCTCTCCCCTCCCCCATCTCATCCAGGACTTGAACTCATCCTAGGGCTTGAGCTTTTGTGCTCAAGGTTAGTGTTTTACCATATGAGCCACAGTTCCATGTCTAGCCTTTCCTGTTTAAATGAAAATAAGAGTCTCATGGACTTTCCTACCAGGCTGGCTTCAAACCTTGATCCTCAGATCTCAGCCTCTTGAGTAGCTAGGATTACAGGTGTGAGTCACTGGCACCTGGCTCTATCTCTATTTGTCACTTAATTACTGAGTTGTGAGAGTTTGTTATCAATGCAGTATACCAGTCCCATATCTGTTAAATAATTTACAAATATTTTCCCCATTCTATGGGCTGTTTTTCACTCTATATGTGTGTGTCTGCGCGCACAAGCGTGCACACGCGCACACATATGTACATGTACTGGTAATGAAGTTGAAACTCAGGGTCTGGTGCTCTTTTAGTTTTTTTTTTTTTTTTTTTTTTTTTTTTTGCTCAAGGCTGGAGCACTATCATTTGAACTACAACTCCACAGGTGGCTTTTGTGACTGATTGTAGATAACAGTCGATGGACATTCCTGTCCAGGGTTGTCTTCAAATTGTGATCTGGTGCCTGGCAAGATTTAGGTCTTTTTTCTTCCATCATAAAAGCGAAAAACAACCAGGAACCTGTGGCTCATGCCTGTAATACTAGCTACTCAGGAGGGTGAGATCTAAGGATTGTGGCTTGAAGCCAACCCTGAGTAGAAAAGTCTGAGACTTTTATAAGTCAAATTAGCCACCAAAAGGCCAGAAGGGGAAAACACAAAGCTCGGAGTTCAGATGTCAGTATGGACATTCATATGCGCACACATGTGCGCACATGTGGGCACATGCCTGCGCGCGCGCACACACACACACACACACACACACACACACGAGACTTAAATCTTGAAAAAGCCCAATTTATGTTTTTCTTTGCTTGCTGTACTTTTGGTGCCACATCTAACAAACCATTTCCAAATAGAGGTGTGGCTCAAGTGGTACAGGACTAGCCTTAAGCAAACAAACTAAGCAAGAACCTTTGGCTCCCTGACTTTTTGTTGCTGTTGTTGGTTGTAGGGCTTGAACTCTGGGCCTGGGCACTGTCCTTGAGCTCTTCAGCTCAAAGCAAGCACTCTACCGCTTGAACAACAGCGCCACTTCCAGTTTTCTGGTTAATTGGAGATAAGAGTCTCACTGACTTTCTTCCCCGGGCTGCTTTGAACTGCAATCCTCAGATCTCAGCCTCCTGAGTAGCTAAGATTACAGGTGTGAGCCACCATGTCTCTGACTTTTTTAAATTAAAAACAAATGGGAGCCAGGTGCTGGTGGCTCGTGCCTATAGTTCTAACTACTCAGGAGACTAAGATGTGAGAATCATGGTTCAAAGCCAGCCTGGACAGAAAAGGCTGTAAGACTCATCTCCAATTAACCATCAGAAAACTGGAAGTGGAGCTGTGGCTCAACGTGGTAGAACTACTAGCCGTGGGCAAAAAAACAGCTCAAGTACAGTGCCCAGGCCTTAAGTTCAAGCCCTACAACCATGACCAAAAATAACAAAACAATTGAGAAGCTCAGTGGTAGAGCTCTCACCCAACACACACAAAGCCAATGGTTTGTTCCTTAGCACTGCAAGAAAAAAATTTTGTGTATGTGCTGCTACTGGGACCTGAACTCAGGGCTAGCTGGTATTCTACCACTTGAGACATGCCACCAGTCCAGCATTTTGCTGGTTAATTAGAAATAAAGTCTTGAAGACTTTTCTTCCTGGGATATCTTCGAACCTTGAACCTTCAGATCTGTCTCCTGAGTAAGTAGGTCTATAGGCATGAGCTACTGGTGCCAGGCCAAAACTAATTTTTTTCTTTTTCTTTTTTGTCGGTTGTGGGGCTTGAACTCTGGGCCTGGGTGCTGTCCCTGAGCTCTTCAGCTCAAGGTGAGCACTATACCACTTGAGCCACAGTGCCACTTCCAGTTTTCTGGTGGTTAATTGGAGATAAGAGTCTCAAGACTTTCCTGCATGGTCTGGCTTTGAACCACAATCATCAGATCTCAGCATTCTGAGTAGCTAGGATTACAGGTATGAGCCACTGGTGCCCAGTCCCCCCACATTTTTTAAACTAATAAATGTATATGTTTAACTGACATGTAGTAGCTATTCATTTATGAGGTACAGTTTGGCATTTCAACACATATAGATCAGCTGGTGCTGGTGGCATACACATGTAATCTTAGTTACTCAGGAGGCTGAGACCTGAGAATTAAGGTTTGAAGCCAGCCCAGGCAGAAAAAAATCCAAGAGATTGTTGTTGTTATTCGTTATGGGGCATGAACTCAGGGCCCAGTTAATTGAAGATAAGAGTCTCAAAGACTCCCCTGCCCAAGCTGGCTTTGAATCTCTATCCTCTGATCTCAGCCTCCTGAGTAGCTAGGATTATAGGTGAGTCACCAGCACCTGGATCAATAGACTATTACCTCCTATTAACAACCAAAAAGTTATAAGTGAAGCTGTGGTCAAGTGGTAGAGCACCATCCTTGAGAGAAATAGCTAAGGGACAACATCCAGGCATTGCATTCAATCCCCAGTACTAGAACAAAGCCAAAAAAAAAAAAAAAAAAAGCGGTGGTACCACCATAGAGTCAGCCTTGGTAATTAGGGCTGCCCATTCCTGGTGCCAACTGTCAAGCTCAAGGTCCTATGAAGCAAAGGCTGATGTGTGGACTCTTGTTCAAATGACATTTTGGAAAGTGTTCTCTTGGGAGAATTTCCTAGATCTGCATTTACCAAGTATCACAAATTCTGGCTTAAAGCAATTATGAGCCAGGTGCCAGTTGCTCACATCTGTAATCCTAGCTACTCTAAAGGCTGAGATCTGAGGATTGCGGTTCAAAATCAGCCCGTAAAGGAAAGTCTGTGAGAGTCTTACCTCCAATTAATCACCAAAAAGCCACAAATGGAGCTGTGGCTCAAGTAGCAGAGTGCTAGCCTTGAGCACAAAAGCTCAGGAACAATAGCAGCATTAGATAGTCATTCCTCCCTATATCACCATTCACTTATTGCTACTTCACAGATTTTCACCTATTGCAGGCGTCTCTGCAACATAATTCTCACGATAGGTGAGGAATCACTGTTTACATACTTAAAAAAAAACAAACCCACGGTACAGTGAAGCCACAATAAGTGAACCTCGATACAGAGAGGGACAACTAACTGTATTTCCACTCAGAAGTGCTGAGGCAGGCTATGCTGGTGGCTCAGGCCATGCTACTCAGGAGGCTGAGACCTGAGGATCTGAGGATCAAGTTTCAAGGCCAACCCAGGCAGGAAAGTCCGAGAGACTCTTATCATTGGAGATGAACCAGTGAACCACCAGAAAACCAGAAGTGGTGCCGGGGCTCAAAGTGGTAGAGTGCTAGCCTTGAGCACAAAGAGCTCAGGGACAGCACCCAGGTCCTAAGTTCAAGTCTTAAGATTGACCAAAAAAAAAAAAAAAAGTGCTGAGGCAGACATAGAGTACCTAATAGCTTCAGACTACCTTGCGGCAAAACAAATGATGAGCTCCATGTAGTTACTCATAGGTAAAGTTCTGTTCCAGGCTTGGAAAGCTGTGAGTGCTCCTACTGCACATACACAAGAGCAATGACCCAAGATGAAGGCAGTAATAGCCAGCTCTTAGCAGCTGGAAGATCACTAAAGGAGATGAGGACAGAGCACCTATGTACACCCATCAGTTGTACCCATTGGTAAATGGCAATCATATCCATCTATACACCTAGATATATACCTAAATTCCTATTTTTTTTGGGGGGGGGTCATTGTAGGACTTGAACTCAGGGCCTGGGGACTGTTCAAGGCTAGTGATCTACTACTTTTAGCCACAGTTCCACTTATGGTTTTCAGGTGGCTAATTGGAGATAAGAGTCTCACAGACTTTCCTGCCTGAGCTGGCTTTGAACCATGATCCTCAGATCTCAGCCTCCTAAATAGCTAGGATTACAGGCCTGGGACACCAGCACCTGGCTCCTATCCTTGGTAAGAACACACTTATTCGGGGCTGGGAAGGTGGCTCAGTGGTAGAGTGCTTGCCTTGCATGCATGAGGCCCTGGGTTCGGTTCCTCAGCACCACATAAACAAAAAGAAAAAAGCCAGAAGTGGTGCTGTGGCTCAAGTGGTAGAGTACTAGCCTTGAGCTGAAGAGCTGAGGGACAGCGCCCAGGCCCAGAGTTCAGGCCCATGACCGGACGCCAAAAAAAAAAAAAAAAAGAACACACTTATTCATCCAGGTGAGTGACCCTTAAATCTAACTTCTTGTCTTGGAAAAACCTTGCCGACCCTTAGAGTCAATCATGAATAACCTCTGCTTGACTATAATAACTATGCTTGGCACTCCCCCTTCTACCCCCTTCCCTTCTGTCTCATCTCTCTGTATGACTGCTGTCTCAGTGCTGGCTAAAGGTGTCTCTGCCACCCATGCTCGTCCCTCTACAGTGCTTTCTAACCCACTTTTAGCAACTTTTCTCTCTTAACCCCACTCCCCAAGGTGAACCTTGAGTGATCACATCTTCTCTACATATAGGAATTCAATCTTAGGGTTCCTCCAGAATCAATGGTCCTCCTGCTCTCTGCCATCTCATCTCCCTCAGCCAGTCAGTCACTTCCTCCCCATGTTTGGTTGTCCATTACCTGTCCAGCAAACTGCCATTATACCCATTCTGGCTCTATGAAGCAAAACCTTGGGGGCTGTGGGACTCTCTGCTGAGACACTTTCCTGCTAACCCCACTTGCACACCACCCCTCTTCCTAGTATACCCTCCAGGAACAACACTGGTTTCTCCTGGATGCTTTTCCCAGACAGGCCTGATCAAAGCAGTCAGTGCCAAAAGACAGGGCAGGATGAGGGACCTGAGCCTGCAAGGGATTCAGGAGAACCAGGGGGTGGTAGAAAAATCGGTCTTTGGCAGGCATTATACTTCAGAGCTGAAAGGGCAAAGCAGTGAAGCCAGGACCAGGGTTCTGAAAGCATAAGGTGAGGACAGGCTGGCTTCTGGGGACTCGGGCCTGTAATCTTAGCTTTTCAATATACTGAGATCCAAGGATTGCAGTTGGAAGCTAGTCCAGTCAGGAAATCTGTGAATTCTATGTCCACTTAACCACTAACTAGGAAGTGGAGTTGTGGCTCCAGCTAAGGGTCAGTGTCCTGAGTTTAAGTACCATTACAGCATAAAACTACGGTGGGGCCAGAGTAGCTTAGTAGACCCTCTGCATCTGAATTCAGGGGGTTTCAGAAACCAAATGATAGACTGCCAAGGCAGAAGAGGAAAGCAGTCCCGGGTACCACCGCTCAGATCGGCAGAAGAGGCAGATGGAGGCTGAAATCAGATCCCAGGATGGCCTCGGTTGGGCCATGCTGCCCCCCTCTTCGGACCCCTCCCCCCTCCTGCTCCCTTTTCTGTCGCTGCTCCAGGACTCGCGGACGCCTTCAGGATCCCCCTGATTGCTTTCTTTCATGCCGGTGCCTTTTTCTACAGCAAACTCTCGCTAATGCCGCCTTTATCACGGAATTAGGGGATTTAGGGCCAATCGCACAAAGGGGCCCTCGATAGCGGCCATAATCAAACGCCAATCGTCCCGATCTCTGGCAGGCAAGGGAAGAAAGCGAGAGCGAGGATTAGCGCGAGTCCGAGGCCGGGCTGGCTGAGATAGTATCGGCCCAGTCTCAGGCGCAAGCCGCAGAGAGGGCCGGCGGCAGCCGTGGAGAAAGGCCGGCTTAGCTCCTCGCGCCAAGGATTCTGAAACCATTAGGGGGGATTAGCACACGGGTTAATCTGCTTTGGCCGCTCAATTGTCACCAGAGAACGCGAGAGAGCCGAAATCACCTGTGTTGGAGAGACCTCAGAGTCTAGCCAGCAAGTCTCAGTTTCCCCAGTTGTCATCCAGCAAAAACTGGTTCTAAGAGATGTACACGTCCAGAAGTTCTGGCTCTGGCCTTAAGTGTGAACTGAGTAGCCTTCTTGGGTCATCATCCCAGAAGACTGCCCCAGGCTAAGGGAGACATTTCCACCCCTCTACTGACCACTGTGCATGGCCAAGGAAGCTGGCTGGATGGTTGATAACAAAAAAGCTACCTTGACTTTCTCTTGAGGTTCCTTTCCAGGGAAGGGTTCCTGAAGGTGTTGGTTGACCAACTCTTGTCTGGGCTTCTGTGATACCACCTGCAACCCCTCCCCCCCCCTTTTATCTTCTGAGGCAGGGTGGGGCTGTACTGGCTGAGACAGTTTCTTCATTCTTTAAAACTGCTTGGGTTTTCTCAGGAGTAATGCAGCTGACCTGGGGGATTAGGCAGGATGTGGATGGCACTGGAGAGCCCCAATCTCCTTTCCAATGGTTGAGAACAAGAGGTCCTGGAGCAATAAAGAAAAGCCAGGCATAAATCAGCAAGAAGTGGGGTGGGGGAGGGGAGATGTGGGAGGGAGGAAGAGAGAACACAGTGTCTTTCCTCCTTTAGCTGTAACAGGGGAGAGAAATTACAGGCCCCAGTTTTTTGTTGTTTTGTTTTGTTTTTTTTACCAACTGGGAGCTTGGATCTGAGAGCTCAGAAAGGCAACCAGGTGAGGAGACAGTTTGGAAAAGAGGAACAGGCCTCTCATTTACATAGGGTTAAGCAGGTCAATAAGAGCCTCACAGGGCAAAAGGACGAGGAGAGCATCGTGAGAGAGAAGAGCAACAGCAGTGAGCTGTGGAGAAATCCAGCTCTGGGATGCAGCGGTATCTCCAGGCTGGGGGGAAAGGGGGTTGGAAAGTGTTTCCTCAAGGGGTTTCTTCAGGGGGCGTCAGGCCAGTAGGTCCCGGAGTGGCCTCCAGAGTGGCAACCACTCGTCCAGTGGCGCCATCAGGGACCCCTGAGTGTGGACAGTGGTGGCTAAGCTGGCAAAGCATAGCAAGGCCAAGGCAAGGTCTCGCGATGAAACCCAAGGATCAAAGGAGTGGTGGCAGCGCCGGCGAGGAGTCTCTAGGTGGCCCAGCCTTTGATCGAAGGCCCAAGGCACGGGTCAGACGAGCGCAGCTCCAGTCTACGATCCCAGGCACAGCGCGTGCGCGACACCGCCCGTACCGGCGCATCCTCGTGACGCCATCAAGCGCGCGCCGTCCCGTCCGTCGCCCTGAATTGTCTGGGCCCTCAAAGAAAGCGGTGAGCTTCGCCTGCTTCTTCTGTCCCCGTGGCCCGAAAAACCCGAATCTTCCTTCAGAGGTGGGGCCGCCTACGCTCCCCGACCCCATCTTCAGGCCGATCGGCCCTCAGGCCCAGCTCTCCTCATCGGAGGCGACTGTGCTCCGGGCTCTGGCAGGCACAGCTCTTCCACTATGCCCTGGTCCGTCCGTCCCGTACGATTCGCTCCCGGGTTACGATCGCGAGCATTTTATCAACTCCCCGCCCCCTTGACTTCAGCTATGGGAGTTCAGGGAGCCTCCCAGGCCTAGAGGAGAAGATGATTCGGAGGTCAGGGAAGGGCCCTAGTGGGCGACCGGCCTGTGCGGGCCATCTCGTGCCTTAGCTCAGGTTGGCAGAGAACCTGGGCCAGCGATCCCAGCTGGGTCCGCTCGGGAAAACCGGGCTTCCCATCTCCCAGATCAGGAGGGTTAGGAGGCGGCGCTGTCAGCGAGCTAGTGAGCCTGTGCCACTAGGCATTTGAGCAGAACTTCGGAGCCCAAAGGGTGTTATATGATGTGCCCCCTGAGGTCATTTCAGGAGATGCCACCCTTGCCACCAACGAACGGAGTGGGGCCTCTCAGGTAATGCCTTCTGGTCAAATCCGGCCAACAGAAGATGAAATGCATAGTAGATAGGCGTGGCCAGTTCCTCCAAGGAGACCATTGTGTAATAAGGGCCACATTGGGCAGAGTCCAGGGGTCAGGGCTTACCACACAGCTGAAGGGAGACTGCTTTCAGGGATATTTGCCCCAGGGCTTCATTTGTATTTGTATTTGTGAGTGTGTGTGTGTGCCGGTACTGGGGCTTGAATTTAGGGCCTGAGTGCTGACCTAATTTAGCCCTTTCTGCTCAAGGCTGGTGCTCTACCACTTGAGCCACAATCCCACTTCCAGTTTTTTGGTAGTTTATTGGAAATTAAGTCTCACAGACTTTCCTGCCCCAGTGGCTTCAAACCAAGATCCTCAGATCTCAGCTTCCTGAGTAGCTAGGATTATAGGTAGGCATCAGCCCCTGATGTCTGGCTAATATATACTCCTGTGGTTCTCCTTCATCCTTTCAAGCCAGTCCTCTCTTAATGTCTGAATCTACATCCCTTGTCCCAGGTGTGTCCAATCCTTGGTTTTAGATTTTTAGAGCCTCAGACCCTCTAATTCTATGCCTTTTACCGAAGATTCCAAGATTCCGTTCCAGTGACTCTCAAACACAGAAAAAACTTTACAGTCAGGAAAGTACTGTTCAACCAAAACTGGGCTTGTTATGAGTGCTGAGATGGCTAGAGCTGGAAAAACAGAATTCTCTTAATGTGGGGGTGGGGTGGTTTAAGAAGTATACTTAGCATGTGTAAAGGCCCTAGTTGGTCCTCAGTACTGCAAAAACCAAACAAAAAGAAACTCATTTGGGGCTGGGAAGGTGGCTCAGTGGTAGAGCGCTTGCCTTGCATGCCTGAGGCCCTGAGTTCGATTCCTCAGCACCACATAAGCAAAAAAGAAAAAAGCCGGAAGTGGCGCTATGGCTCAAGTGGTAGAGTGCTAGCCTTAAGCTGAAGAGCTGAGGGACAGCGCCCAGGCCCAGAGTTCAGGCCCCACGACCGGACCCAAAAACAAAAAACAAACAAACAAAAAAAAAAGAAACTCATTTGTCAAGACTGGCTGGCTTTTATAAGTACTAAGCTCTGTCATTTATTACCTCCACAAGGGACATGTGGAAAAAACCAGAGCTGCCTTGTGCAGCTCTAAGAGAAGCTTCAAGGAATTTGGGATAGCAGAGATGGACAGCTGTATGGGGACCCCAGTTTGGAAGGGGCAGGATACCCATCTTCAGCTTGGCAGCACTGAATGCAGGGCTGGATGTTAAACAAGCTCTGGCCCAGGTGTGGTTTCCACCTTCTGACCCTTGCCCTAGTCTCTGAGGCCATTGTCCCTTCTGGGCACAGTGCTTGAGGATAACAGGCTCTTGTCTGTGTAGATATTGGAAGCTTAAGCTGAGTAGAGGCAGGCTGTGACTTCCAGCAGGTCTTGGGATGTGGCTATGGCAGGACATACTGATACTGATCTGTAGTCTAAACACACATCTCTGATGTGAAAACCCAGCAACCTCCTGGGGTTCTTTCCAGTATTGTCTTTGCCTCTAGTTTAGTGGGGGGAGGAGGGGGAGCTAGAGCTCCAAGCTGGATGTGGAGCCTCTTCTGCCTCCACATTTGCTGACAGCCTGTATCTTTCATCTCCTTGGTCCCCATTGCTTTTAAGGACAGGCATTGGTCCCAGCCAATGGCTGGGTTGGTTGGGCTCTTACCATCAGCCTTTTCTCTGCAGCCTGATTAAATGCAGTTGTTTCTTCCAGACTCCTGCCTGCATCTCCAGGGCTTTCTCTCTTCCCTCCAGCCCAGAGGTACACCCAAGTCTTTCCTGATGTTAACATCCTCCCCTTAGAATTGAGACACCCCCTTCAGATGACCAATGATACAGCCTATGCTGTGGGTTCTGCCATGGCAAATGGCTCCTCTGCAGTCCATCCTGAGGAATCAGGCTCAGCCCAATCAGCATCTCTGTCTGGACTACTTGATGTCCACCCTGAGCTTCAGACACAGCAAGGGGATCCTGTCGGTGATAGGATCCCTACTTCTCCTGAGTATGGGAACCAGGTTACTTCTGGAGATAGTCTCAGGGAGGATGTAGACACATTATTCTGTACCCTGACCTCAGCCCTGTGTAGCCCTGTTCCCTTCCTATGGGGATGGGATGGGAACAAACATTTCCTTTCCTACGTAGGTGTGCAAGAAAAGGTATGTGGAGGTATGTGGGGGTGTGGGATCCCCTCTGGGCAGCTACTGCACTGCAAACAAAAAAAATCTACAGCTGCAAGAGACAGCTATCCTTTGATAGCTTGTTCTGGACTAAGTAAGCATTGAGCCAAGCACCTCATTAACTGAGGCAAATTCTCTTGTAACCCCATTTCTCAGATTAAGGAGGTTAAGCTAGGTGCTGGTGGCTCAGGCCTGTAATCCTGGCTATTTAGGAAGCTGAGATCTGTGGATCAAGGCTGGAATCCAGCCCTGGCAGGAAAGTCCATGAGACTCCATTAATCCCCAATTAACCAACCAAAAAAAAAAGCTGAAAGTGGAGTTGTGGCTCAGGTGACAGAACCTTGGCCTTGAGCCAAAGAGCCAAAAAGCTCAGGGACAGCAAGTTCAAGCCCCCAAACTGGCACCCCACACACAGTTTGTGCTTAGATGACTTCTGCAAAGTCACACAGCAAATTGGGCATCAATCTGAGCCTGACTGTGCCCCACCTCCATCCTCTCTACTTCCTGGGTGCTGTAGCCTAGGGACAAGCCCCAGGGGAGCCCAGTGCCAGACAGTGTGAATCCATCCCCACAGCCAAGCTTGAGGTCTAGTGTGGCCTGGGCCTCAGGGACAGGGAACCTCTTTGTGTAGGGTTCCAGCATTTGTGTGGGGGAAGGGGAAGGGAAGAAGTGAGGGAGAGGTGAAGACAGCCTCTGAGATGCGCAGGTTTGTTACAGGGGACTTCTCTGCAGCAACAGATTGAGAAGTTTGCATCTACTGAGAACACATAATCTAAGTACCACACAGTTCACGCAGTGTGGTTACCTGTGCTTACTGTGCCCAAGCCTACACCTGACCCTCAGAGCTGCCCCCAGGACCCTTTGCACTCTGCATCTTGCCTTGTACCTGACTTTTCTCTTGCTGCATGCCAGCCCTGCACTTCAGGGACACAGGGCTGCCCATGTGAGGCCTCAGGTGCCACTTATTCTCCCCCACTGCTCCTGCAGGGGGGACTTGCCTACCTGGAGGCTCCTGCTGACCAGAGGCAATCCTAGGTCCCAGCTCATCTTTGCTTGCCTTTTCCCCAAAGGTACTTGAACAGCAAGGTTTTCTGCCACTTACACAGCCCACAACACAGGTTGGTGGCATCCTGTCTGAGGGAGTCCTCTGCTTAGCTTTTGGCTGTGAAACAGGCCAAGGTAGGAGGAGTGGGAGTGGGAGTATCCAGGTTCAGAGCTCTGCAGCTTTTTAGGATTGGTTCCCATCTGGGCCTGGCCATGGAAGAGGGACACACGCCAGTGGGGCAGAGAGAGGTCCAGGAGAATAGGGGGTGAGGCACCCAGAAGCCCCTAGCTAGGCAGCCTCACTCCTATTCCAAGGCAGCTGCCTGACATTTTGAGAGAAGGAATGAAAAAGGCACCCTCCCCCTTATCCGCAGGACAATGTGGATGTCTTCACCTCACCAGTGAGATCTTCACGCACCTCACTATGCCTCTCCCTGCATAAAGCCCATTTCACTGATGGAGGGAGGTGAAGTGGGCCATGCCACAGGCTGAGGGACAGAGAAGCTTCGTACCTGACTTTCCTGGGCTTCTCCCCAGGTGAAGGGTTGAAGATTCTGACAGTACTCTCCCAGGCCCAGCCTCCACTCTGCCCCTTTGTGCTGTCCCTCTGCTGTCTATCGGAAGGCCTGGGAGACACCCCTTCGGCTGACCATAGGACCTTTCCACAGGAAGATTGGAAGCAGCCCCGAGTCCTTGGGGTTATCTAATTTGGCCTCTTGGGGAACTCAGTAGTGTGGCTGTGGTTGCATTGTTCAGGGTGGACACTAGGCTTGTCTACTATCTTGTCTTATTTCAAGTTTCCTCAGGAAACCCTCCTGGGGAGGCTTGGCCATCACTGCTCCCCACAAACATGGGATCAAAAAGGGATGGACACAGGGGCAGGAGACTACAACAGGATCCAGTTTATTCTGCCTTGGCAGGGTGGTCCTGAAAGTGGCAGATGCCACCCTGTCCCGGGCGGAGGGAGGGCCCGAGGGCCAATTAAGGCCAATGGCGGGAGAAGCAGGGGGCATATAGCCCCTGGAATGCGGCGAGGCCAGGCTGAAGCCCGGAGGCAGCTGTGGTAGGCCAGAGCAAGGTGCTCCTGCCACCCAGGGTGGAAGGCACCGGACTGTGACCGGAATATGGCTACAAGGCCGAGGACCTAGGCCACACGGGCACCCTGGGTAGTGGGGCACAGGGTCATGTGACACAGAACACGGAACACAAGCACATGGCTCACGAGTAAGCACATGAATAAGAGGGCACAGATTCACAGGCCAGAGGGGCACTTGCCATAGCTTGACTAGACACATGGACACAAGGGTGGTATTACAAACAGACCACAGGGGAGACACAACACTATGGAACACATCATGGCCACCACAAACAGACCACGCCACGGAGCTCAAGGGACAAGGGGTCCTTTTGGCACAACTGCACTGGAATCATAAGAGACACAGTGGTGGGGCTTGGTCTGGAGCGTCTGGGAGTTCCCCCCAGTCTCTGGATTTAGTCTGTCTTCCATATTTTGTTGAGCAGCTTCACCACCTCATCATAGATGACAAACACAATGGCCACATCCAAGCAGACCCGGCCCAGGCGGGGGACAGTGCCCTTGTAGAATCTGGGTGGAGGAGGGGGATGAGTGAGCAGAGAAAGGATGGTGTCCCCCCTCCCCCACAGTATAGCCCCTGCTTTCACTGTATTTGATGTCGGTATAATTTGTGGAGGGGAAGGGGAAAAACAAATCGTTTAAATAGGGATACAGGTAGACCCATTGCACAATGAGATGTACAAGTTGTTATGTCGAAAACGAACTTTACAACGTTGGTGGGGGGGGGTAGGATTGGGTGGGGGGGGAGATGGGAAGGGATGGGAAGGGGAAACAAAGGAGGAGGCTACAATGCTTGATAAGAAATGTACTCATTATCTTGCCCATGTAATGGTAACCCCTCTGTACAGTATTTTCACAATAAAAAAAAGAAACAAAACAAAAAAGGATGGTGTCCCTGAAAAAGCACCCTTCCCCCTAGAAAATGAAAGAGGAACACCAAGGCCTAGAGGAAGATAGCCTAGAGCAGGATAGCTGGAATGGGGACAACAGTCCTGCCCCTTTCCTACTCACGCCATGAGTCCCTCGTTCCTCAGGATCTGCAAGCTGCAGTCCAGTGTATTCCGGTATTTGTGTGCCTCCAAGCCCTGCAAGAGCCAGAATACTCAGCAACTAGCTTCTGTCCCAAGCCAGTACCCTTCCCCACCTTCCCAGTGCTCTCCCCGGACCTGCATCCGGGTCTTGATCACATCCAGAGGTGTGTTCCCAAACACACTGGCTGCGCCTGCAATAGCTCCAAACACCCCTGTGATCAGTGGGTTCATGGGCTTGTTGGGATTGTCCCCTAGATGTGAAGAGGAATTGTGGTCAGAGAAGACTAGGAGGGAAAAGGAGGGCAAGGCTTTAAAGGTTGAGGAACAGGGCCTGTGAAAGTCCCTCCATCCTCCCAGGGTGAAGCCTGGCTTGCAGTGTTTGGAGGCAGGGTTGGAGGGCACAGACTTACCTCGGTACCAGTTGCGCAGAGAGGTCATGACAAAGAAACGGATGGCTTGGTTGGAGCCCTGCTTTAGCACAGTGGCTGTTAGGCCCTGGTAGGTCCCCTTCAGTCCTGAGGACAGGCAGGCCTGGAGTCACTGTGGTGCCTCCTGGGGGGGGGGGGGGTTGGGGATTGGGGATAGGGAAGGGAAAGTGCCAGCCCTTTCCAGACTGATCATGGTCCTTGACCCAGAATGGCTCACCTTGTTCCCGAACAATCTCCCTAACCCCGTGGAAGAATCCTCTGTACTTGGGGTTGGGGGAATTCTGATCGTGGATGAACTTCACCTGAGAGAGAAGGAAGTAAAAGCTGGCTTCTAGGCCACCACTTGATGGGCATGCCTGGCCTCTGCCTCCAAGGAAGTTTACCCAAGGAGGCAGCCACTGCTGGAGGAGGGAGAGGGATGTGTACCTCTCCAGCTCAAGCAGAGCCAACCTTAGCTGTTCTGAAACATCAATCCAGGAGGCCTCAGGACACTAGAGGGCCTACCTGGCTAAAGAGTCTCTTAACGTTTGCTGCACTTTTTCACAGTGTGAGTAACAAATGTGTTTCTTGTTTTTGTCGCCACAGAAGACCCTCCCCGCCCGCTCCCCTGCACATCTAGCCCTGCTCACGCTTTAATCTTACGTTGTACCCATCTAGAGTTGATCACCGCTTCCACACCCTGCACGTGGGAGGCCCCTCCCCACCTTAATGGTCTCCATGGGGCACACGATCACCACGGCCTCGGCCACACCAGCGCCCAAGCCGCACAGCAGCCCGCGCGTGCTGTCCAGCCGTCCCTTGGAGTCCCGCATTTGGTTACTGAGGAACTCGAACATTCCGAACCTGGGGGTGAGGTGGTATGGGGTAAGAGAAGCCCCGCCCCTGGGACCCCCCTCCCGTGCGCAGCAGCCCCAGGACCACGCCTGGCCTCACCTGACCGCCGCCTTGGGGATGGAGCCGTAGAGCAGGGAGCTGAGACCTCGGTACAGGCCCAGGACGCCATGGTTGCGGACGGTCTGCCGCACGCAGTCCACTGTGAAGGGGACGGTTAGGACTCGCCGGTCGGTCCCGCCACCCGCTCCCACCCGCCGCTCCGCGGCCGCCGCCGCTGCTCACCGATGCCCCGGTACCGCGGCGGGTTCGAGCGCTCATCCAGCTGCAGCTGCGTCTTCACGTACTCGGTCGGGAATGTGATGCAGATTTCGATGCCGCCCGCTAGGCCTCCTGCGGGGGGACAGGACACTCGGGTCGCGAGACGCCCCCAGACGGTGGCCCCAGCCCTCCGCGCTCGGCCCCTCCCCCGCCCGGACTTTGCCCGCGTCGCCGCTTTCCAGAGCCTCGAGGAGGCCGGGCCCGGTCCCCACGCCCCCACCCCGGGGTCTCCGGGGGGGGGCGACACGCGGGGGGCAAGCCCACGCACCGGGTGGGAACCCGGGCCGCGCCCCCCTCCGACGCCCCCAACCCCCGCCCTACCCGGAAGTGGGGCGGGGCCTCGGTGTCCCGGGCCCACCCGGAAGCCCGGCGGGGCGAGTGAGACGGGGGTTCGCGTCCCGCCGGGGGCCCACCTGCCAGAATCGCCTTCCCGGGGTGCGTCAGCTTGGTTTTTCCGGACGCCGGCGCAGCGGCCGCCAAAGCGCTGGGGGCGCGGGGCGTAGCCATGGCGGGCAGGAGGCGGGGCGCCCGGCGTCGGCCTCGGGTCCGAGCCTCGGGCGCTGGGTATCGGGAGGCAGCGGTGGCGGCGGCAGCGACGACGGTGACCGGTTATGGTCCCGGGGGCGGGGCTCCCTCGTCAGCTCCTGAGCTCCGCCCCGCGTGGCCTGAGCTGGGCCCCGCCCCCTGCCCGCCCTGCGCCGGCCGGGAAACTGAGGCTGGGGCGGGGCGCTCCTGGGCTGGCGTCGGGGCGGGGACCCGAGCGCAGCCAATGGCTACTGGGGGCTCCGGGGAAAGCTGAGCGCGGCGGGGGCCGGGGGCGTGGTCTGCGGGAGGCAGGGCTGCGCCTTGGCGCGGAGCTGTAGGTCAAGGTGCAGCTTCCATTCTCCTGGAGCTGAGCAGAGACTCCCAGGGAAGACACGGCCTTGGAGCCCACATCTGCCACGAGGAACGGGATTCCCAGAGATCCCGAAACCTGGAGGCGCAGGACTTTCCCCAAGACCTAGGCGACCAGCCCCATTCCTTGCTGTCTGAAGACACCCCGAGGGATGTGTGTGGTTACCACCCTGCACCTGCAAATTGAGAGCCCCGTGCCCCGAATTTGGCGAGGAAAATACTAAAGCACAACCCAGCTGCATTCTCCTGAGCACCTTTTCTGGATAGACGCAGGACCTCCCTTCCTCCAAGAGGCCCCACGAATCCTTAATAGACTGTGACGCCTATCAAATTCGGCCTGTCTTACACAACCCACATAAACACGAATAAAAACAACAGCTTTGCCTCGATAAACCTATTCATTGTAGAAGCCAGGCACTGGTCATTTACACCAGTAACACTAGCTACTCAAGAGGCTGAGATCTGAGGATTGTGGATCAAGTCAGCTCAGGTAGGAAAGTCCATGAGACCCTTACTTCCAATTAAAAAGCCATTCAAAACCGGGTGCTGGTGACTCACGCATGTAATCCTAGCTACTTAGGAGGCTGAGATCTGAGGATCACTGAAACCAGTATGGGCAGAAAAGTCTGTGAGACTCTTATCTCCAATAAACTACTCAGGAAAAACGGGAAATGCTGCTGTGACTCAAAGTAGTAGAGCACCAGCCTTGAGCACAAAGAGGCTCAGGGACAGCACCCAGGCCCTGAGTTCAAGCCCCACAACCAGCCAAAAAAAAAAAAAAGCAAAAAAAGATAAAAAGCTGTTAAAGCTCTAGCACTGTGCATGCAAACGTGCACACACATGCACACATACACACACACACACACACAAATCTGTGACAGGCTGAAGGCAGAATCAAATTGTGAAGTCTGATGTCTCCTCTGCTGAGTAGCTTGGAAGGAAGTGAAGAGAATGCTACTTCCCAGGAGCTCCTGGGAATCCCTACAGACTAGAACCTTCCTAACAATGCCTGGCTCCAGCCAGAGGCCAAAAGACAGGGTACCCTCTTCTTTCTGGGCAGTCCTTTTTTTCCCCTCCCCACCCCGGCCTCCTCTGGGATGACTCAGAGGCCATCACTGGTTTCAGCAAAAATAAATAATATCCAGATGTCCTGCCTCTTACTCCCAGTCCTCTGTGTTTCCTGAGTGCCACGTTTTGTGGAGAAGTTAATAACTGGCTAGAGGAGTGGTATGGTTACTGGGTGCTCATTACATACAAAAGAGGCTGGGTGAAGCCAGGAGCCAGACGGATAACCATAAGGAAAGCCAGCAGGGACTGGCCACACAGGGCCTGTTGTCAGTACCAGCTGCTGGCCTACAGAGGGAGGAACAGTGAGCAGAGCTTCTGCTGCCTGGGTGTTTGTGGGAAGAGGGAGATAGGTTGTTTCCGGGACACTCCAAGTAGCCAGGAGCCCAGGGAGCATGGAGCAGGATGACTAGGATCAACCCTATCTGCTGAGCCTGAAGCATGGAGACAACTGGCTGGAGGTTACGGTGTAAAATCCTTTCTAGAGGCCAGCAGACTAGAAGACAAGCTGGTCTCCAGAGAACAAAATCTTAAAGAAAGCAGGGTGTGTGGCTTAAACCTGTAATCTTAGTTACTTGGGAGGGGGAGATTGAGGGATGGCAGTATAAGGCCAGATTGGGTATACAAATTCAAGAAATTCAATCTCATTCAATGGCTGTGCACATGCCCTATCTTCCCTAGCAACCCAGGGCAGCACAGTAAGAGGATTGAAGCCCAGGCTGATCCAGGAATAATGACACCCTACCTTGAAAATAACCAAGACAAAAAGAATCTAGAGGGCTGGGAAGGTGTCTCAGTGGTAGAGTGCTTGTCTTGCATGCATGAGGCCCTGGGTTTGATTCCTCAGCACCACATAAGCAGAAAAGAGCCGGAAGTGGTGCTGTGACTCAAGTGGTAGAACACCAGCCTTGAGCTGAAGGGACAGCACCCAGGCCCAGAGTTCAGCCCCACAATCAAAAAAAACAAAAAACAAACAACCTCCCAAAGAATCTAGATGCTAAAGTGGTAAAGCCCCTGCCTATCATGAGACACTGAGTTCAATTCCCAGTTACCCCCTTCCAAAAAAAAAAAGAAATCTCAAAGAACCAGATTGATGAAGATAGGAGAAATCTTACTGACAGCTGGGTGCTGGTGGTTCACACTGGTAATCGTGGACACATAGACACCACTGCTTACTGACCCTCAGGGCTGGGGCAGCATGCTGGACATTGCCCACTCTTGCCTCCAGCCAGCCAGCCCTGGCTGCCCACCCTTCCTAACCAGCAGAGTCTTTGTGGTCCTGGGAGATTAGTCACCTGATACCTGGGACATGTCATAACTGAGGACAGTGATTGTTCACAGGCCATGCAGGGAACAGAGTAAAGGGGTGCCCAGGGGGACTTTCAGAGGAGGAACTATGCTAACAAGAAAGCTGCAACTGTGCCACTAGGATTCCCCCCAAATAAGCGTGAGAGAGAAAGCAAAGACAGCACCCTGCTTCTATGATGTTGAATCAGGGGCAATCAGGCCTAGTGCCTGGCCAACTCCTGTTGGCCCTGAGCCAGGGCTGAGGGGTGAGGAAGGAGCAGGGCGCACACAATGACTCCATAGTCTGTCCTCTGGAGTCTGCAGCTGACTGAGGCCTGGGTGGGCCTGTAGCTCCCTCTACAGGGAGACCACTAAGGGGTCTTAGAAATTGTCCTGCAAATCTTTCAGATGAATTGCTGGGTTCCAGCCCAGCTCTCCTGTCAGAAGGGGTCATGGCCTTCTTGTTGGGGACCCTCACCTTTCTAGCTTTGCTGCATTGATTCCATGGGACCCCAGTTTCAGCAGAGAGCAGGGCAAGGCCTCCATGCCACTTACTGGGAAACCCTTGTTCCATTTTTTCCCACGGTCCTGGGGCTTCAACTCAGGGCCTGGGTACTGTCCCGGAGCTCTTTTGCTTAAGGCTAATGCTCTACCACGTTGAGCCACAGTTGCACTTCCAGTTTTCTGGTGGTTAATTGGAGATAAAATCTCATGGACTTTCCTGTTCAGTCTGGCCTTGAACCATGATCCTCAGATCTCAGTCTCCCGAGTAGCTAGGATTACAAGTGAGCCTTGTTCTACCCAAATGGATGGCAATACTACTTCCCAGAGCTAGTGACAATATCTGGGAATCCTGGGCCAACCCTGGGTTAATTGTGTGGCTACCGTGCTGGCCAAGGATAAACACCATCATCCACTCAGACAAGCAACACACTCTGAGGTCTGGGTGGGCCTGAGTTCCTCTCATGTTAATCCATGGGCCGCTACTGCCAGGAAGAGATTAAAACACACTTGGCCTTCATTACTTGCAGGTTAAGGCAGCTTATGGAAGGAAAGAGCAGTTCACCATGGGAGCCAGCAGTTTGTGCCCCCAGGAAAACTCTACATGGCCCAGATACCTGAAGGGATGTGCCATCCCCAGCAGCAGTAACCAGGGACCATGGTAAATCCAATCTGTCTCCCCTGGGCAGTTCAGTCCATATGACCAACGATGTCTTCCCCTAAGCCTTAAGGCCAGACATGCTATGAGATGGGACTCAGTTCCAGTCTCCTATGCTCATTCAGAACGATGATGACCCTGAATGATCTCCATGATGGTCCTGCAAAGGGCTTGGGCCATTCTACAAGCTCTGAGACTAACAATCACTAATGTGAGCTCTTCAGGCCAGAGCTGGCAGTGCTAGTCCCTTGCCACTGTTTCTTTCCAGCCCATACTAGCTCTGGAGGCTTCTTTCCCTCACACTTCAGCAAAAAGCCTCCTCATAGCTGGGGCTCTGGCGGCTCACACCTGCAATCCTAACTACTCAGGAGGCTGAGATCTGGGGATTGTGGTTCAAAGGCAGCATAGGCAGAAAAGTCTGTGAGACTTATTCTAATTAACTATCCTCAAACCAGAAGTGCAGTTGTGGCTCAAATCGGTAGAGCATTATCCTTGAGCAAAAAAGCTTTGGGACAGCACCCAGGACCTGAGTTCAAGTCCCAGCACTGAAAAAATAAAAGAAAAGAAAGGCGGAAAGGAAGGAAGGGAGGGAGGAAGGAAGGAAGGAAGGAAGGAAGGAAGGAAGGAAGGAAGGAAGGAAGGAAGGAAGGAAAAGAAGAAGCCTTTGAAGAATTGTCTGCAGGCTCCCACCTGACTTGAGGCAGCCTCAGTGCATGGCTGGACAGGCAAGAAAGCATTCTGAGAAGATACTGGCCAGGCACTGGTGGCTCATGCCTATAATCTTAGCTACTAAGGAGGCTAGATTTGAGGACCACAGTTCACAGCCAGCCTGGGCAGGAAAGTCTACTCTAATCTCCAATTAATCAGCAAAAAGTCAAAAGTGGAGCTGTGGCTCAAGTGGTGAAATGCTAAGCTTTGAATGGAAAAAGGTAAGGGACAGTGCCCTTGCTCTAAGTTCAAACCCCAGTACTTATACAAAAGCCAAGGAAGGGAGGAAGGGAGGAAGGGAGGGATGGAAGGAATGAGGGGAAGAAGGGAGGGAGGGAAAGAGGTAGGGAAGGAATGAAGGAAGGAAGGAAGGAAAAAGGAAGAAAAGAGGGAGGAAAGAAGAAATGGAAAGAGGGAGGAGAAAGGAAGTAAAGAAGGAAGGAGAGAAGGAAAGGAAGGAAGGAGAGAAGGAAAGGAAGGAAGGAGAGAAGGAAAGGAAGGAAGGAAGGAAGGAAGGAAGGAAGGAAGGAAGGAAGGAAGGAAAAAGGAAGAAAAATTGGACCAAGTGATACAAATCTCTGGGTGGTGGCTAGATCTAGGTCCCAGACAGGGACTCCCTAAGGGCTGTTTGGTACCCAATAGGAATCTATTGGAAGGAGTCACCATGTGATGTCATAAGCTTGGTAAAAGGGAGTCACCTTCACTTGTGTACCCCGAACTTCACTGGGTGTTCTGTAAAGAGAGACAGCCTGGCTCACATGGAGCTCAATAGGCTGTGTACCGGAGGTTCTACCAGGGAGCTGGCATAGCCAGCTGGCACCCTGCTGTTGCTGATGAAGCCCTGGGCTCTCAACAAGCTGCTGTGTAGGCAAGTGCTCAGTTCTACCCATTGTCCCCGGTGATTTTTTTTCTTTTCTTTTTTTGAGGTACTTGAGTTTGAACTCAGGGTCATGCTTGCTAAAGCTGGCATAATATCATGCCAACAGCCCTGTTTTTCACTGGCCATTTTTAGGATAGAGTCTCAGGGCATGTGCCTGAGCCATGATCTTCCTCCTTTTAGGCTTCATATTATCACTGAGACCACAGACACACACACCAGTGCCTCCGGCTTCCTTTTCATGAAAACAGTCTCTTTTTTTGGTCCGGTCATGGGGCCTGAACTCTGGGCCTGGGCACTGTCCCTCAGCTCTCAAGGCTAGCGCTCTACCACCTGAGCCACAGTGCCACTTCCAGCTTTTTTTCTTTTTGCATATATGGTGCTGGGGAATTGAACCCAGGGCCTCAGGCATGCAAGGCAAGCGCTCTACCACTGAGCCGCCTTCCCAGCCCAAAAACAGAGTCTTAAGGACTTTTCTGCCCAAGCTGGCCTCAAACCATAATCCTCCCATTCTGTCTCCCACAAAGTTAGGATTACAGGTATTTAGCTCCCCAGGGGATTTTCCTGCCTTCCTTCCTCCCTTCCTCCCTCCCTCCCTTTCTTCTTCTCTCCCTTTCTCCCTCCCTCCCTCCTTCCCTCCATTCCTTCCTTCCTTCCTTTTTTTTTTGGTCCGGTCGTGGGGCCTGAACTCTGGGCCTAGGCGCTGTCCCTCAGCTCTTCAGCTCAAGGCTAGCGCTCTACCACTTGAGCCACTGCGCCACTTCCGGCTTTTTTTCTTTTTGCTTATGTGGTGCTGAGGAATCGAACCCAGGGCCTCAGGCATGCAAGGCAAGCGCTCTACCACTGAGCCACCTTCCCAGCCCATTCCTTCCTTCTTTATTTTATTGCCTCCCCTCCCCGCTTGGGGCTGAGACTTGAACTCAGAGTCTAGGCCCTGTCCTTGAGCTTTTTTACTCAAGGTTAGTGCTCTACCATTTGAGCCACAGCTCCACTTCCGGCTTTTTTTTTTTTTGTAATTTATTGGAAATGAAAGTCTCACATAAGCCAGGTGCCAGTGGCTCACATTTGTAATCATAGCTACTCAGGAGGCTGAGATCTGAGGATCCTGGTTCAAAGCCAGCCCAGTCAGAAAAGTCTATAAGACTTTTTTACCTCTAGTTAACCCCCAGGAAACCTAAAGTGGCTCTGTAGCTCAAAGTAGTAGAGCGCTAGCCTTAAGCAAAAAAGTTCAGGGACAGTGCCTATGCCCTGTGTTCAAGCCCCATGACTGACCAAAAAAAAAAATGTCTCACAGATTTTTCTACCCAGGCTGGCTTTGAACTGTAATTCTCAGATCTCAGCCTCCTGAATAGCTAAGATTACCCATACAAGTCACTGGTACCTGGCTTCCCAGGGATTTTTTTTTTTTTTTTTGCCAGTTCTGGAGCTTGAACTCAGGATCTGGGCACTGTCCCTGAGTTTCTTTTGCTCAAGGCTAGCATTCTGCCACTTGAGCCACTGCACCACTTCTGGATTTTTCTATTCATGAGGTATTGAGGAATTGAACCCAGGGCTTCATGAATGCTAGGCAAACACTCTACCACTGAGCCACATTTCCAGCCCGAGACTCTTATTTCTAATAAATGACAAAAAAAAAAAAAAAAAGCAAGAAGTGGAGCTGTGGCTCAAGTAGCAGAGCCCTAGTCATGAGCTTCAGGATCAAACCCTGAGTACAAGCCCCAGGACCTGCATACACAAAAATTAATTAGCTGGGTGCTAGTGGTTTACACTTATAATCTTGCTACTTAGGAGATGTCGTTCAAAGCCAGTCCAGGCAGAAATGTCAGTGAGGTTCTTATCTCCAATTAGCAAAAAGCTGGAAGTAGAGGTGTGGCTTAAGTGGTAGAGATCCAGTCTTTTTTTTTTTTGTCGGTCGTGGGGCTTGAACTCTGGGCCTGGGCGCTGTCCCTCAGCTCTTCAGCTCAAGGCGAGCGCTCTACCACTTGAGCTACAGCGCCACTTCCTAGAGATCCAGTCTTGAGTGAAAAAGCTAAGAGAAAGTGTCAAGGCCCAGTTCCAGTATTGGCACCAAAAGAAAACAACAAAAACCTAACATAAAGCTGGACGCTGGTAGCTTATCCTAGCTACTCAGGAGGCTGATATTTGAGGATTGCAAGTTGAGGCCACCTGGGTAAGAAAGTCCATGAGACTTTCTTTTGTCAGTCATGGGCTTGAACTTTGGGCCTGGGTTCTGTCCCTCAGCTCTTCAGCTCAAGGCAAGTGCTCTACCACTTGAACCACATTGCCACTTACAGTTTTCTGGTGGCTAATTGGAGATAAGAGTCTCATGGACTTTCCTGCCAGGGCTGGCTTTGAACCTTTATCCTTGGATCTCAGCCTCCTGAGTAGCTAGGATTACAGGCTTGAGCCACCGACGCCTGGCTGCCCAAGAGACTCTTTTTTTTGGGGGGGGGTCCGGTCGTGGGGCCTGAACTCTGGGCCTGGGCTCTGTCCCTCAGCTCTTCAGCTCAAGGCAAGTGCTCTACCACTTGAGCCACAGCACCACTTTTGGCTTTTTCCTTTTGCTTATGTGGTGCTAGGAATCGAACCCAGGGCCTCAGGCATTCAAGGCAAGCGCTCTACCACCTAGCCACCTTCCCAGCCCCCAAGAGACTCTTATCTCCAACTAACCACCAGAAAACTGGAAGTGGTGCTGTGGCTCAAAGTAGCAGTGCTAGCCTTGAGCAAAAGAGCTCAGGGTCAATGCCCAGGCCCTGAGTTCAAGCCCCATGACAACAAACAAACAAACTCTGTGTGTGTGTGTGTGTGTGTGTGTGACACCAAGGCCTGATGGTCTGTGATACAGACTGAGGGGCATGAGAATCAGACCCCTGCACCCTGTGGGTGAGGGCCAGTTGCTGTACAGGTGTCTTGGGAAGATAATTGGGCCTGCCCAAGGATGACCCTGGGAGGTAAGCCTCGCTACTCAAGCTCTTTGCTGGATAGGATGCCAGGGTCCCAGTACATGAAGCTCTTGGGAATCAACTTTACATCCTCTATGCCACGCCGACCCCAGTAGAGTCTGCTTAGCATGGGAAACCATCTATCAGACCATGATAGGGGCCTCGAGACCTATCTCTGAGTTTTGGGACTTCACCGAAGTCTACCTCAGAGAATGGGGCTTTACAGAAACCTATCTCCAAGTTTTGGGACTTCACCAAAGTCTACCTCGGAGAATAGGGCTTCTAAGAGGCCTACTCCTGGGAAAAGGCTGGAAAAACCCCTGGGAAAGATGTGTTTCTGTCTTTCTTTCCCTCATAAGAGTGCCTATTGATCTTTTACTGTTTCTACTGCTCTTTGTACTTGCTCATTGTCAACGTTCCCTTATTCAAAGCTCTTTCTTTTTTTTTTTTGTTGGTCATGGGGCCTGAACTCTGGGCCTGGGCACTGTCCCTCAGCTCTTCAGCTCAAGGCTAGCACCCTACCACTTGAGCCAAAGCACCACTTCCAGCTTTTTCTGCTTATGTGGTGCTGAGGAATCGAACCCAGGGCCTCATGCATGCAAGGCAAGCACTCTACCACTGAGCCACCTTCCCAGCCCCTCAAAGCTCTTTCTTAAGAGTGTTGACGACTCCAATATCTGATGAGTGTCTTAAAAAATATGACTAACTCACCAGAGTTAAGTGCTACCCTGAAACCCCTCTTATGGAGGCTAGTAGACAAGTTATAAGTAAATATAAAAGTATTGGGGGGTTCACAAAGTCACTTCAGCAGAAGGAATTGTTTGTAAGGGACTTACAAGAAGCAGTAGGCTCAGCTAAAACAGAAAGAATGTATGGCAATTGCTGAGATAATTATTTAGGAGAGAGAATTTCCTGCTATTTACTAAGAGAATTGCTAGGTCTCCTTAAAGTTTACTATTAAAGAAGAGACAGGAAAGATCTTATGGGAAAGTTAAGGCCTCTATAAAAATAGGTAATGGTTAATTGGTGACAAACATCGAAACACAAACCCATTGTATTCCTTAGAGATAAGCCGGAGACAAATGCCTATCAGGTGCCCAGCTGGTGACCACCCAAGAAAGAAGCCATGCAGCAAGATTGTGTAACCTTTTGCCCTTTCTCATGGAGACTTCTGTTATAAAAGTTTGCTATCCTATGCATTAAATCGCACTCAGCACTCAGCATCCACTCCTCTTGTGTGTGAGTTGTCTGTTTGCCATCTCCCCATCCTATTCCAGGTTCCTCCCCTAGGTATCCTCCGTCGTCCCGACAGAACCCGGTCCGCGGCACCTCTATAAGGGCCCCTTGTGCAACTCTGCTTTGCCCCATTGTGGAGAAGTTCAGGTGGGATAAAGGACCATAGTGCCTTCAGGATCTTGGCAATCTATCCATCTGTCCCAACCTGACTGCCAAATTCTCAGATCTAAAAGCAAGGTCTAAGAGCAAGACTGAGCCTTCTCTGACTAGCACAAATTCATGTCTGGACATGAGTTATATATATATATATATATATATATATATATATATATATATATATATATATATACATTTTTTTTCTTTTGTTGGTTTTGGGGCTTGAACTCAGGGCCTGGGCACTATCCCTGAGCTTTTTTCGCTCAAGGCTGGTGTTCTACCACTTTGAATCATAGTTCTACTTACAGTTCTTTCTGGTGGTTAATTGGAGATAAGAGTCTCACGGGGCTTTCCTGCCTGGGCTGACTTCAAACTGTGATCCTCAGATCTTAGCTTCTTGGGTAGCTAGGATTATAAGCTTGAGCCACTGATGCCTGGTTTAATTAATTAATTAATTAATTATTTTTGTCATTTGCTAAGCTTAAATTCAGAGCCTGGGCGTTGTCCCTGAGCCTCTTTGTGCTCAAGGCTTGTGCTCTACTACTTGAGCCACAATGCCACTTCTAGTTTTCTGGTAGTTAATTGGACATAAGAGTCTCACAGAGCTGGGAAGGTGGCTCAGTGGTAGAGTGCTTGCCTTGCATGCCTGAAGCCCTGGGTTCGATTCCTCAGCACCACATAAGCAGAAAAACCTGGAAGTGGCACTGTGGCTCAAGTAGAGCGCTCACCTTGAGCTGAAAAGCTGAGGGACAGCGCCCAGGCCCAGAGTTCAGGCCCCACAACCAACCAACCAAAAAAAAACACCAAACCAAAAAACAAAAAACTATTGGGGCTGGGAAGGTGGCTCAAGTGGTAGAGCGCTTGCCTTGCATGCCTGAGGCCCTGGGTTTGATTCCCCAGCACCACATAAGCAAAAAGAAAAAAGCCGGAAGTGGTGCTGTGGCTCAAGTGGTAGAGCGCTAGCCTTGAGCTGAAGAGCTGAGGGACAGTGCCCAGGCAGAGTTCAGGCCCCACGACTGGACCAAAAAAAAAAAAGAGTCTCACAGACTTTCCTGCCCATGCTAGCTTTGAATAGGGATCCCCAGGTCACAGTCTCCTGAGTAGCTAGGATTATAGACATGAGCCACTGGCACTCAGCTTCCCCCCCCCCCCCCATGCCTCCTTTCTTTTTGTGTCTGTCCTGGGGCTTAAACTCAGAGTCTCTTGCTCTTACTTGAAATTTTCACTTAAGGCTGCACTCTACTACCTGAGTTGCTTCCACTTACAGCTTCATGCTAGTTCATTGGAGATGAGTCTCACAGAGTTTTCTGCTTGGACTGCCTTTGAAACTCGGCCCTCAGATCTCACCTCCTGAATAGTGATGTTATATCCATGAGCCATATGTGCCCAGCTCACAAATAATTTCTTTTTCTAAAAAAATTTAATTTAACTTTATTGTAAGGGTGATGTCACAGGGGTCACAGTTACATAAGTAAGGTAATTAATACATTTCTTGTCCAACAGTGTTGCCCCCTCCTTTGTTTTCCTCTACTTTCCTCCCCTTTCCTACTCCCCCTTCTTCACAAATAATTTCTTTTTTTTTTTTTTTGGTCCGGTTGTGGGGCCTGAACTCTGGGCCTGGGCACTGTCCCTTAGCTCTTCAGCTCAAGGCTAGCGCTCTACCACTTGAACCACAGCGCCACTTCCGGCTTTTTTCTTATGTGGTGCTGAGGAATCGAACCCAGGGCCTCAGGCATACAAGGCAAGCGCTCTACCACTGAGCCACCTTCCCAGCCCCTTCACAAATAATTTCTAAGGGGCTTTAGATTCCCTCCCAACATGCACTTCATGTTCAAAAAAATGTCCCCTCAACACGAGTCTCTTCATCCCCTCCCCCAAGGATCTCCTGAAGTTCACAGCTGGATCTTTGGGGAAAGGAAAGCTGTGAGCCCCCCACCTATCACCCCCAAGTCATCAGGAACATGGAGAGGTGGCTGGGTTTGTGGGGCCTGGGATGTGCGGCACTGACCTTGCAGAATGTACCTACTAGCCAGGTGTGCTGGAGGTCCACGCCAGAGAGGCTGCAACGCAGGTGCATTCACTCAGCTCCTGGTTCCTGCTGCTGAATCAGCCCAATGGGGTCAAAGTTGTCACAGGCACTGATTGATGTCTTCATGTGCTAGGAAGAGAACACTACTGTGAGAAAAGAGTTGCTGTGACATAGGCCACCTGCGGCAAGCAGGCATCTAGAATTACTTGGTGGTGGTTGCTGTCCCCATGGCCTCAAAAATACTTCTGCTTGACCACTGGTGTCCAGTGTGGCAAGCATGCCCCGCTGTCAGAGCAGCCTTCTGGGAAAATAGCTTAGTGGATACAGGGAGGCAACCCCTGGACTGCTAGTTCTCTACTTTGGTCAGCACATTAGTGAGTACCTCGCTCACAATCTGTTTATGGCTCTGGACTTTGCCAGAGGCTGGAGGCTGGCTCAGTTGCTAGAGCACAAGCCAATGAGCAAAAAGCATCAGGTACTGAGTTCCAGTCTTGATATCAGATTAAAAAGAAAAAAAGTAGCTGGGCTCACACCTGTAATCCTAGCTACTCAGGATGCTGAGATCTGAGGATCATGGTTCAAAGCCAGCCTGGGCAGGAAAGTCCGTGAGACTCCTGTGGCTCAAAGTGTTAGAGTGCTAACCTTGAGCAAAAAGAGCTCAAGCCCCATGACCAAGAAAGAAAGGAAGATGGTGCAGGTGTGCAGGAGCCATCGCCAGGAGCCACAGAGCCTCTTCTAGCCAAAACTAGGAGCCACAGGTTCACAGAAAGTACGGTCTGTGCTGCTCAGTTGGTGCTAGCTCAACTAGGGGCAAAGGTGGGAATGCAAACCTCTATCTGAACCTTAAGCACTTTGATAAACCATTGTTGAAATTGCCTTGCAGGGAGGGTGAGTCAATCAAAACCTGTTTTGTCTGAGCTGGGCACCAGTAATCCTAGCTACTCAGTAGACTGAGATCTGAGGATTGTGGTTTGAAGCCAACCTGGGCAGGAAAGTCTGTGAGACTCCTGTGGCTCAAAGTGGTAGAGTGCTAGCCTTGAGCTAAAAGAGCTCAAGCCCCATGACCAAGAAAGAAAGGAAGACCTATTTTATTTTATTTTATTATTTTTTTTGCTAGTCCTGGGGCTTGAACTCAGGACCTGAGTGCTGTCCCTGAGCCTCTTTGCTCTCAAGGATAGTGCTCTACCACCTGAGCCACAGTGCCACTTTTGGCTTTTTCTGAGTAGTTTATTGGAGATAAGAGTCTCATGGACTTTCTTGCCCGGCTGGCTTCAAACTATGATGCTCAGATCTTAGCCTCTTGAGTAGCTAGGATTATAGGCTTGAGCCACCAGCACCCAGCTCTGTTTTATTTTTTTATTTGTGCCCAAACTGAGGCTTGAACTCAGGGCCTGGTCACTGTCCTTTAGCTTTTTTGGTCAAGTTTGGTGCTCTACCACTTGAGTCGAACCTCCACTTCTGTATTTTTGCTAGCTAATTGGAAGTGAGAGTCTCATAGACAGACTTTCCTTCCCTGGGTTGGCTTTGAATTGTGATCCTCAGATTTTAGCCTCCTCAGTAGTTAGAATTACAGGGGCAAGCCACCAGTGCATGGCTGAAAACCTGTTCTCTAAAAGTGCCCCCTTTTAGATTGCCTTGGCAGAGCAGGCCTGACATACACATTCTTCTGTGGATATGGAACTACAGCTGACTTTCTCTGCAAAGAAACTGACCATCCATAAGGCTGGGAAGGTGGCTCAGTGCTTGCCTCACATGCATGAGGCCCTGGGTTCAATTCCTCTGCACCACATAAGCAGAAGAATCCTCGAGTGGCAATGTGGCTCAAGTGGTAGAGCACTAGCCTTGAGCTGAAGAGCTGAGGGACAGCGCCCAGGCCCAGAGTTCAGGCCCCATGACTGACAAAACAAAACAAAACAAAAACAAAAAACACAGAAAGAAACTGACCATCCAGTTGTGGTGCAGTTGGGGACAAAGCAACAGAAATGGATCATTGGTAAGCCGAACTCAGAAATCAAATAGAAGGACAGGGCTTGGTAAC
Organism: Dipodomys merriami; assembly: GCF_024711535.1. NCBI lineage: Eukaryota > Metazoa > Chordata > Mammalia > Rodentia > Heteromyidae > Dipodomys > Dipodomys merriami. The sequence goes on from NW_027206013.1 coordinate 2,583,483, forward strand.
AGAGCTCTTTATCCAGAAATGGGAGTTAGTGTGGGTGAGAAAGCCCCATTAGTTCTGCTTTGCTTCTGTATATCATCATAACTTTACTATGCTATCTTTTTTTTTTTTTTTAACTTGGGGCTTGAACTTAGGACCTTACATGCTTGTTTAGCTTTTTCACTCAAGGCTGGTGCTCTACCACTTGAGCCACACCTCTAAGTGTCTCACAGGCATTTTTTGCCTGGGTTGGCTGACTTCAGACTCTGATTCTCAGATCTGAGCCTCCTGAGTAGCTAGGATTACAAATGTGAGCCACCAGTACCCAACTTCACCTATACTATTTCTGATGTAAAACCAGAATCTACCTTAACACCAAAAGCAAGCATCAGCATGTTTTGATTGCAGCCAATTCGCCACCCTCCCTGAGCTGAAAGCATTAGCAATGCATGCAATTACATTCTAATGCTTGTAGCCAAAAGCTGTGGTGTTCAGGCCTTGGGTGAGCCACATAGCAGCCCCCACTGCACTAAGCTGGGCCACTGTGGGTAGCCTCTGGGCCATCAGGAAGGTTTGTCCTCCCAGCTTTCAAGGTCTGGCCAGGCTTCTGTGTCTCTTGGCTCTGTTCTCATTGGTCTTTTGCCAATCTCCTGCTGGCTGATGTCACCAAATGGCTTTGCCAAATGCACTCCCTCCCCCATGTCCTGGATGGGCATTGGCTCTGCTGTTCAGGTTGTGAAGGCTGAATGTCTGAGAGGGTCGTGTGTGGTTCTGATATGGCTGTAGAACATGACCAGTATTCATGACAAGCTGGGATTGGCAGTGGACACCATGGAACTCCTCCCCCAACCCCCAGCAATGCTGGCTCTAGGTGACTCCTAGTTATGCAGGGGTCTGAAGAGAAGAAGGTCAGGGAGGAGACCTCTATGGTTTACTCTCAACTTTTTCTTTTTTTGCCGGTCTTGCAGCTTGAAATCTGGGCCTGAGTACTATCCCTGACCTTTGATGCTCAGGGGGGTCTATTATTTGAACCATAACTCCACTTCTGGCTTTTTGTGGCTAGTTGAAAATACAAGTCTCATGGACTTTTCTGCCCTGGCTAGATTTGAATCTTGATCCTCAGATCTCAGCCTCCTGAGTAGCTAGGCATGAGCCACTGGTGCCAGCTTATTCTCAACTTTTATCTTTCTCCCTTCTCCTCTTCCTCCTCTGTTGGAGCCATACCTCCACTTTTGGGTTTTGGTGGTGGTGGTGGTGGTGGTGATGGGGCTTGAACTTAAGACCTGATCACTGCTATCTCTGAACTTTTTTACTCAAGGCTAACTAGCAATCTATCACTTTCAGCCACAATGCCACTTCCTGTTTTCTGGTGGTTAATTGGAGGCTGGCTTGGAATCACAATCCTCAGATCTTAGTCTCCTGGGTAGCTAGGATTATGAGTGTGAGCCATTGGGTGCCTGGTTTTACTTCTGGCTTTTTGCTGGTTCATTGGAGATAGGAATCTTGGGATTTGTTTGCCTGGGCTGGCTTCAGTGATCCTCAGATCTCAGCCTTCTGAGAAGCTAGGAATACAGGCGTGAGCCAAGGGTTCCTAACCACTCAACCCCCTTTAAACATATACATAGAGCATACATCATGACACACTCTGGGTCCCTCTGTGTGGTGCAGCCTGCCACACTCCCTTCTCAGTCTTTCTGAAGCTGACACCTACAATAGATATGTATTTGTTTGTATCTGGCTCAGGTTCTGAGATTTGAAACCTGTCACCCTCAAATGTGGAGGGTTCTGTAGGCCACCTAGAGTGTGTCCTGCTCCAGTGTGGGAAGCGCTGGCATCCATGCAGGGCCCTTCTCTGAGCCACACTAGAAGATAGCACGAGCAAGGTCATTGGCCACGAATCAGGACACAAAGCACTGGACACTGTGCCAGCAGAACTATCAATAAGGACAGCAACTCTGTCTTGTGCTGAAGATGTCTCACACGGCATCTCTGCTGTGTCGCCAAGACTGGGGACAAGGCACTATCTCTACTTTGTAGAAAAGAAAACTAGGGGCTGGGAAGGTGGCTCAGTGGTAGAGTGCTTGCCTTGCATGCATGAGGCCCTGGGTTCGATTCCTCAGCACCACATAAGCAAGAAGAAAAAAGCCGGAAGTGGTGCTGTGGCTTAAGTGGTAGAGCGTTAGCCTTGAGCTGAAGAATTGAGGGACAGTAACCGGGCCCAGAGTTCAGGCCCCACGTCCAGGCCCAAAAAAAAGGAAAAAAAGAAAACTAAAAGCCAGGCACTGGTGGGTCATAGTTGTAATTTTAGCTCTTAGGAGGCTGAGATCCAGAGGGTCATGGTACTTTTAATTTTTTATATTTTGTGCCAGTCCTGGGCTTGAACTCAGGGCCTGGGCAATGTCCTGGAGATTTTTGTTCAAAGGTAGCACTCTAACACTTGAGCTATAGCTCTGCTTCTGGCTTTTTGGTGGTTAATTGGAAATGAGACTCTAAGGGACTTTCCTGTTGGGGCTGGCTTCGAGCCATGATCCCCAGATCTCAGTCTCCTGAGTAGATAGGATTATGGGTATGAGCCACTGGTGCCTGGTTGAATGTCCTTGAGACTCTATCTTCAATTAGTCATCAAAAAAGCCAGGTTAGAACTGTTCATAATAGCCAAGTTATGGAATCAGATGTCCTATAATAGATAAGTGAATCAAAAAGAAAATGTGGAACCTACACACAATGGAATTTTACTCATCCATTACAAAGAATAACATTATGTCATTTCCAGGGAAATAGATAGACCTAACACAATTCATGTTAAATAAAATAAGCCAGACCTCATTGAGGCAAATGGCAAATGTTTTCTCTCATATGCAAAAGCAAGATCTAAACTATACCAGGAGCCATGTGCTGGTGGCTTACACCTGTAGTCATAGCTACTCAGGAGGCTGAGATTTGAGGATCAGGGTTCAAAGGCAGCCCGGGCAGGAAAGTCCATGAGACTCTGATCTCCAATTAGTCACTAGAAAACCAGAAATAGAGATGTGGCGCAAAGTGATAGAGCTCTAGCCTTGAGCAAAAAAGCTCAGGGACAGTGCTCAAGCCCTGAGCTCAAGCCCCACAACTGACCAATAAATAAATAAATAAATAAATAACATTGGGACCCCTGTGCTGGTGGCTCACGCCTGTAACACTAGTTACTTAGGAGGCTGAGATCTGAGGATCACAGTTCAAAGTCAGCTGGCAGGACAGTTCATGAGACTCTTTTTTTTTTTTTTTTTGTCGGTCCTATCTTTTTTTTTTTTTTGGTTGTGGGGCTTGAACTTTGGGCCTGGGCGCTGTCCTGCAGCTCTTCAGCTCAAGGCAAGCACTCTACCACTTGAACCACTGTGCTACTTCTGGTTTTCTAGTAGTTAATTGGAGAACAAAGTCTCACAGACCTTACTGAATCAGCTGGTTTTGAACTGCAATCCTCAGATATCAGCCTCCTGAGTAGCTAGGATTACAGGCATGAGCCACTAGTGCCTGGCATTTTACTTTTTTTTGTCTTTGGAGAGGGGGCAAAGATTGGGGGCACAGAAAGGGAGGGAGGAAGAGTGAACAAATGCAGGCATAGTATTCAGTAGACATTTTGTGGAAAATGAATTAGGCAACTGTGGGCAGGATCAGGAGGCAGAAACGGGAAAAGCAAAGGAAGGGGTGACATTGTCCAAAAAAGAAATGTACATAGAGCCAGGCACCGATGACTCATGCCTGTAATCCTAGCTACTCAGGAGGCTGAGGAGATCTGAGGATCACGGTTCAAAGCCAGCCTGGGCAGGAAAGTCCTTGAGACTGTTATCTATAATTAACAACCAGAAAAAGCAGAAGTAGCATTGTGGCTCAAGTGGTAGAGGGCTTACCTTGAGCTGAAGAGCTGAGGGACAGTGCCCAGGCCCAGAGTTCAAGCCCCACAACTGACCCAAAAAAAAAAAAAATGTACGTAGAGCTGGGAATGTGGCTTAGCAGTTGAGTGCTTGCCTTGAACACATGAAGCCCTGGGTTCAATTCCTCAGTACCACATAAACAGAAAAAGCCAGAAGTGGAGTTGTAGCTCAAATGATAAAGTCCAGCCTTGAGCAAAAGAAGCTCAGGGATAGTGCCCAGGCCCTGAGTTCAAGTCCTGGGCCTGACTAAAAAAAAAGTAGAGGCTGGTAGAATGCTTGCCTTGCATGCATGAGACCCTGGGTTTGATTCCTTAGCACCACATAAGCAGAAAAAAAGCTGTAAATGGCACTGTGGTTCAAGTGGTAGAATGCTAGCCTTGAGCTGAAGAGCTCAGGGACAGTACCTAGGCCCAGAGTTCAGACCCCATGGCTGACAAAAGAAAAAAAAGCTACCTGACTTTTGATTTTTTTTTTTTTTTTTGTCGTTCATGGGGCTTGAACTCTGGGCCTGGGCGCTGTCCCTCAGCTCTTCAGCTCAAGGCAAGTGCTCTACCACTTGAGCTACAGCGCCACTTCCAGTTTTCTAGTGGTTTATTGGAGATAGGAATCTCACAGACTTTCCTGCCTGGGCTGGCTTTGAACTGCGATCCTCAGATCTCAGCCTCCTGAGTAGCTAGGATTACAGGCATGAGCCACTGGTGCCCGGCTCTGACTTTTGAAATGGTAACATCTCTGTACACCACAATAACAATAACACACACACACACACACACACACACACACACACACACACACACACACACACACACATACATCCTGGGAGCCGATGGCTCACCCCTGTAATCCCAGCTACTCAGGAAGCTAAGATCTGAGGATCGCGGTTCAAAGCCAGCCCTGGCAGTAAAGTCTGTGAGACTCTCATCTGCAATAAACTATCAGAAAACCAGAAGTAGCACAAGGATCAAGTGGCAGAGTGGAGAGCTCAGGCCCAGAGTTCAAGCCCCATGATCGGAGGAAAAAAAAAAAAAGCCAGACTAGAGAAGGTGTTCAGGGTCAACGCTACGTAGAGCCCTACCCATGAGCCAGCAAGCTGAGTAACTGTGAGGCCCTGAGTTCAAATCTTGGTAACAGCAATAAAAAGAAAGAACAGAGCTGGGAGGGGGAATTTTACAGCAAACTCCAGGGAGACTATCCAGTACACTGTGACACTGCCGGCCCCAGGGACAGAAATGGCAAGTGGCAGAGCCTGGATGCCAACCCTGTCTGTGTCAGAAGGCCTGCTTGGAACCAGGTGCCAGTGGGTTATCCCTGTAATCCTAGCTCCTCAGGAGGATGAGATCTGAGGATCGTAGTTCATAGCTAACTCCAGGCAGCAAAACTCCATGAGACCATTACCTCCAATTAATCACCAGAAGTGGAGCTGTGGCTCAAGTGGTAGAGCACCAGCCTTAAGTGAAAAAACTAAGGGACAATATCTAGGCCTTAAGTTCAAGCCTTAGAACTGACACATGCACGTGCACACACTGACACAGAACACACACACACACACACACACACACACACACACACACACACACACACACAACGAAGGCCTGCTTGACAGCCACTCTAGCCAGGTGCCGAATGGACTCACAATGCTCCTCTTCTTGGAATCCAGAAAGCAGACTGAGTGCCACCCAGGTCCCACCCAGGCTAGTGTCCTGTCCATCTGCTATGGCTGGGATGGAGTTTCTACCCTGCCTGCCCTTCAGGTATGAGTTAACATATCTTCTCTATGGCACAGTATGGCAGGACCTCTGTGTGCCACACAAAGGAGGGGCACCTTAACAGCCCCACACACAGAGGAGAGACATGGCCCCTACCCCACAGGCCTCCACACCCTGATCTTAATTCATGTGCCCTAAGACACACGAGCACTACCACTTTCACATACCATGGCATTATTTTCTTTATTATTATTATTTGATTTATGTATTCTTATTTCCTCCTCCTCCTCCTCCTCCTCCTCCTCCTCCTCTCCTCCTCCTCCTCCTCCTCCTCCTCCTCCTCCTCCTCCTCCTCCTCCTCCTCCTCCTCCTCCTCCTCCTCCTCCTCCTTCTTTACTGGTTGGTCATGGGGCTTAAACTCTCAGCCTGGGTGCTGTCCCTGTGCTCTTCAGTTCTCTACCACTTGAGCCACAGCGCCACTTCCAGTTTTTTGGTGGTTTATTGGAGATAAGAGTCTCACAGACTTTCCTGCCCGGGCTGGCTTTGAACCACGATCCTCAGATCTCAGCCTCCTGAGTAGCTAGGATTACAAGTGTGAGCCACTGGTGCCCTCTTCTTCCTCCTCCTCCTTTTTCTTCTTCTTGTCATCCTGGGGCTTTAACTAAGTCTGGGCACGGTTCCTGAGCTTTTGCTCAAGGCTAGCACTCTATCTCTTGAGCCACAATGCCACATCCAGCTTTTTCTGTTTATGTGATACTGAGGAATTGAACCCAGCGCCTCATGCATGCTAGGCAGGCACTCTACCATTAAGCCACATTCCTAGCCCCTATTATTGTTCTTGATTCTTTTTCTTTCTTTATTTTTTAGGGCTGAGACTGGGAGTTGAACTTGGTACCTGCCACTCTTGCTCATTACCGTGTTCTCC